>NC_064640.1:571218478-571821692 GCF_023864345.2 Schistocerca serialis cubense | reverse complement strand
TTATTCTAGAATACATTGCCCTCTGAAAATTTTTGGAAAATGTCTGCAGTGAAACAGGTGGGTAATTATTGACATCTCTCCTATCATCTTCCTTGAAGAGTGGCTTAACAACATATTTGTATCTTTTGAAAAATGCTTTGAGTTAGTTCTGCATTACAAATTATACGCAAGATAGGGCTTATTGTACGGGAACAAATATTTAGTACCCTATTGAGAACACCATCAAAAGCAGATGAGATTTTATTTTTGACAGAGTATACGATTTTCTTAATTTCAGAAGGAAAAGTTACTGATACATGCACATGACAATTTTATGAGAGTTTGTTTTCGACGTACTGCTATGACTTTTCTCTGTTTCTCTCTATACTTCCTACCACACTGCGTAACAAATCAATGGCACAGTTTTTTGAAACCTCGTAATTGTCTTCCATTGTGACGCATAAGATTGAGGCTCAGAGGTGCCTGCAACATTCCTCTGTAATGGTGCAAAAGCAAGGCGCCCTGCGACGTCGTCCTTGGGTTCGGTGACACTTCAGACAGCAAGGTGTCGATACACATAAAAAAAAGACGAGATCATTCTAGTTCATATGAATTGTAAGGTGGGTTAATAGCGTCATATTGGAACCAAATTTCACTCAGCTCTGCCCAACGCCGTTTTGGCGGTTTCACACGACGAAAATGTCATCACGCCCCCTCTTAGCCACATTTCACCCCTTCATTTGACGCCTTGCTATGGAAGTCAGAACCAAGACGCTTTCTTATGGGCGGTCGAAGAAAACATTTCAGACAACTCTGCCACTCACAATCGACACGAAAATGCATCAGGAAGTACACTACTGGCCATTAAAATTGCTACACCACGAAGATGACGTGCTACAGTCGCGAAATTTAACCGACAGAGGGACGATGCTGTGATATGCAAATGATTAGCTTTTCAGAGCATTCACCCAAGGTTGGCGCCAGTGACGAACCCTACAACGTGCTGACATGAGGAAAGTTTCCAACCGATTTCTCATACACAAACAGCAGTTGACCGGCGTTGCCTGGTGAAACGTTGTTGTGATGCCTCGTGTAAGGAGGAGAAATGCGTGCCATCACGTTTCCGACTTTGATAAAGGTCGGATTGTAGTCTATCGAGATTGCGGTTTATCGTATCGCGACGCTCGCGTTAGTCGAGATCCAATGACTGTTAGTAGAATATGGAATCGGTGGGTTCAGGAGGGTAATACAGAACGCAGTGCTGGATCCCAGCGGCCTCGTATCACTAGCAGTCGAATGTCAGGCATCTTATCCGCATGGCTACAACGGAACGTGCAGCCACGTGTCGATCCCTGAGTCAACAGATGGGGCCGTTTGCAAAACAAGAACCATCTGTACGAACAATTCGACGACGTTCGCAGCAGCATGGACTATCAGCTCAGAGACCATGGCTGCGGTTACCCTTGATGCTGCATCACAGACAGGAGCGCCTGCGATGGTGTACTCTACGACAAAACTGGGTGCACGAAAGGCAAAACGTCATTTTTTCGGATGAATCCAGGTTCTGTTTACAGCATGATGATGGTCGCATCCGTGTTTGGCGACATCGCGGTGAACGCACATTGGAAGTGTGTATTCGTCATCGCCATGCTGGCGTATCACCCAGCTTGATGGTATAGGGTGCCACTGGTTACACGTCTCGGACACCTCTTGTTCGCATTGACGGCACTTTGAACAGTGGACGTTACATTTCGAATGTGTTACGAGCCGTGGCTCTACCCTTCATTCGATCCCTGCGAAACCCTACATTTCAGCAGGATAATGCACGTTCGCATGTTGCAGGTCGTGTACGGGCCTTTCTGGATACAGAAAATGTTCGACTGCTGCCCTGGCCAGCACGTTCTCCAGATCCCTCACCAACTGAAAACGTCTGGTCAATGGTGGCCGAGCAACTGGCTCGTCACAATACTCTTGATGAACTGTGGTATCGTGTTGAAGCTACATGGGCAGGTGTACCTGTAAACGCCATCCAAGCTCTGTTGGACTCAATGCCCAGGCGTATCAAGGCCGTTATTACGGCCAGTGGTGGTTGTTCTGGGTACTGATTTCTCAGGATCTATGCTCCCAAATTACGTGAAAATGTAATTAGATGTCAGTTCTAGTATAATATATTTGTCCAATGAATACCCGTTTATCATCTTCATTTCTTATTTGTGTAGCAATTTTGGCTGGCTCTGGGCACTATGAGACTTAACAGCTAAGGTCATCAGTCCCCCAGAACTTAGAACTACTTAAACCTAACAAACCTAAGGACATCACAAACATCTATGCCCGAGGCAGGATTCGAACCTGCGACCGTAGCGGCCGCGCGGTTTCAGACTGAAGCGCCTAGAACCGCTTGGCCACACCGGCCGGCGTGTAGCAATTTTAATGGCCAGTAATCTAGCATAAAAGGTGTCAATGACACCACTCCTCCTCTAGAAGCGTTCATCTTGACACAGTTCACGCTAGGAAACGATAATTTGCAATACGATGTACAACAGGAAGACGTTCTTGACAAATTTTGCTACTGATGGCAACACACGGACGATTCAACCATTTTCTAAAGAGATCGTGTGGCTGCAACTCCACTGAACATGATCTGTGGGTGGGGATCACTAAGTATATTTGTACCGGGACATTTTTAAAGTACCAACAAAGGTGCTCGAGTGGCACCAAGGGTATTAACGAACTGGGGTAGAGGGGGGGGGGGGCGTCTTTGAGGTACTCTGCTATTTCATTCACATGTGTGTCAATGTTGCACCCTCTATGCACACGCACAAGAGGGCGCGACAAAAGAGGAATGAAAATGCATACACCCCCTTTGATTTCAATCATGTTCTAATTTCGTCGATGGATTTTGAACAGTACCTAGTGGTTCCACCCTATATATCAAAGCAATACTTGTCACACTGCATTCCAAAGGGGAGCGAGCTTACGTTCAGTGTGGTTGCAGTCCCGTGATTTCCTTAGAAAATAGTTTAATAGTCCGGGGAGGTATTGGAGGGAGATTCCAGCAGTGGCAAAATTTTTCAAGAACGTTGTTCTGTTGTACTTTGCACTGCAAACTTTCGTTTTCGAGAGCAAAATGTGTGAAAACTAATGTCCCTAGTGATGGGGTGGTTCCATTGACACCTTTTATGCCACATCTTGAGGCCTTCTCGTGTCCGTTCTGAGCGGCGGTGCGTTCAAAATGTTTTCCTCTGTCACCCATCACAAACTCGCGCTATTTAAACGCTATGCGTCGCGGTTCTGACTCCCATCGCAGAGGCGTCAAGCGAAGGGTTGAAGTGTGGAGAAGAGGGAGTGTGACTTTCCCATCGTGTGGCACATCCACAGTGGCGTTGGGCGAAACTGTGGTGACATAAACTAATCTTACAGTTCACATGCACATCTGAACTCCGGCCTTTCAAATACATGTATGGACACGTTGTCTGATGCTTCGCTGATGCCGAAGGTGACGTGCAGGGCGCCACGCTTTTACACCATTACAAAGGAAGGTTGTAGGCACCTTTCACCCAAATTTCAAACTTCTGCGTCGTAATGGAAGACAGTTATGGGATTTAAAAACAGTGATCCTTTAATTGTTATATGCAGAAAATATTTAAGAAATGATTATTAAATACATTTCATTTGCTGCCTGTGACTCATTTATAATCCTTCCATACAGTTCAGTAGTGACGATATCCTGTTCTGTAGCATGTTGTCATGTCTCTCGTTTTACTACACTCCATATAGCCTTAAGTCTGTCGTTGGAGTTGCTGATTTCTGACATGTGCACATTCCTTGATATTTAATAACTTTTGTTAGTAGGTTCGAACAGTTTTTTGAAGTGCGGAACTACTGCAGGGTCGAAATTACAATGAAATGAACACCCTTAGCTGCTTACAGGCGTTGACATACGTCAAAAGGGACAGATGAAAATGTGTGCCCCGACCGGGACTCGAACCCGGGATCTCCTGCTTACATGGCAGACGCTCTATCCATCTGAGCCACCGAGAACACAGAGGATAGCGCGACTGCAGGGATTTATCTCTGGCACGCCTCCCGCGAAACCCACATTCTCAAAGTATTGTCCCGCACTACATTCGTAGACATGTCCGAAAGAACAGATACCATCTTAGTATACTGCAGGGTCTTTACTTGATCTTGCCAACTGATACAATTGCTTTTTACCTTCACAAGATACTTTAATCCCTCTAGTGATCCATGTTTCTTCTTTTTACACGACTGTTTAATGACCTTTCTGATTAGCTTATGTAGAGCCGTTCGTTTTCAGATGAAGTTATGAATTTATCATGGAATAAATCGAATTTTATGTCATCATTTGGTTCATTATAAATCTCATCCCAGGTCATCTCTAAAACTATTCTTAAAACGTTTATCCTGGAATCAATTATTCTAACTGATTTCCACTCAGGAGTATCCTTACTGTAATGCACTCTGTCATTTATCCTAACTAACTGTGCATCATGATTAGAGAGAGCATTCGATATTGGGTAAAGTTATTTTCTTGCTTTGAACTTCATTAAAGGAAACATCGGTTAGGTCCTTACTACTGTTTTATCCACCCATGGTGGAACGTAATTTCTGAGATCAAATCCTGCGATCCAAATAAGGTTTCCAGACCTTACTTCTGTCAGAATACCTTAGAATAGAAAACATACATTCATGTCACCACAGACTTAACTGATTGCTGCTGCCTGACATAGCATGGTAAGAAATCCAGACTCCTCGTAAACAGTTCAAAATTTCTAAGTGGAGATCTGTATACAGTTATATTTGGAAGAACTATTTTTTAGTATCAATTCTTAAGCATACACATAGACATGCTGATCACTACAAAACCTACTTGTCTTGTGTTCTGTCTTAATTTACCTTTCCCCATATTAGTTCTGCACTAGTAAGATGCTGGCCTGTATCTTTTATACATATATAGCTTACCCAACTATATGTTTATGTCGTGCTCAGATAGCTACAAGACTTCCGTCTTTTCAGAGCTCTCTAAATTTGTCAAAACTCTTCTACCTTGTTACTCAATTCTCTAATTTTCTGGTGAAATAAACTAACCTTATTTTTCTGTGCATTCTTAGCACACCACAATTAGGGTTCCAGGAGTGTTACTCGAATCAACATGCCATTTGCGCATTCACCCACGTACTATTAAAAGCTGCAAATAATAAAATATCGCCAGTTGGTTTTCTTGTAAGCTTTCGAAGGCATTTTATTGCTTAGGTCACATTACTATCTGCGAAAAACTGAGGTTTTGTGAAAATGATTGCTTTACACACAGCAGGTTTGAATTAGAATTAACAAACAGAACGCTGAAAGCGTTTTTGAATAATTAATCATTGTTTGAATGAGGCAGAAACGGCAAAACGAATCTCACAGGGTTCAATTTTGGGTCCTTTCCACTCCTACTCCCTATGTATGCGAATTACGTTCCAATTAACAGTCAAGAAGCAGAAATGTTACTTTCTGCAGACGATACTAGTGTTATAATAAATCTCATTAGAGAGAAAGCAACATAATGAGTTGTTCTCTGAAAGTTGACTATCCGTAATGTTTGAGGAAACACACTAATTCTCTTCAATAGTCATAGCAACAATTGATATAGGACATGAATGTTGCTCAATGGATAGGGTAGAATGCTTCAAATTTTTGTGTGTACATATTGATGAAAACCTGAAGTGGAGAAAGCGTATTACTGAGCTTCTCAAACAAATAGGTTCAGCTACTTTTGTTGATCATATAATTGCTGTTCTTTGAAACAAATGAATCGACATTCTGTCGTATTCTGCATATTTCCACTCGGTAATTTCTCATGAAGTAGCTTTCAGGGATAACTCATCACCTAGAAAGATTATGCAATCAGTACAATGTACTGATTGCAAAAAAAGAGACTGTGTCCACCCACAGCCATATGGATACCTCTTCAAGGAGGTATTTTAACTGCACCATCGCAATACGTATATTCGCTAACGAAATTCGTCGTAAGTAATCTATCACAATTTGAGAAGAATAGTGCTATCCATATTTATAACAATAGAGGAAAAATTACAGTTATTGCCCGTTATTAATGCTTCTAGTGGTTCAGAAAGAAGTTCAATATGCAGCAACAAAAAAAATTAGATTATTTGCCAAATACCATAAAATTTTTGACTGGTAGCAAAGCAAGTTTTAAATCTAACCTGAAATTATTTCTGTTGGTAAATTCTTATTCCACTGACAAATTTCTTTTTAACAATTGGTATTCTGTAATAAAACTAACTATTAAGCATAATAGCACGTGTAGGACTAGAAAATGCTGTCTTAATTAGTGTTAACAATGATGTATCACGTCATTATATATAGCTATAAACTCTTGTTCCACATCATTTCGGTAAGAGAATCGTTCAAATGATCCATGGGACATGTAAATATCTAACACAAACGTTTGTGGTACTGGTACTACTACTACTACTACTACTACTACTACTACTACTGACAGCACGACGGTTGTTTGCAGCTATGTTACCTTGTTAAATTTGTTGCGTTCCACACACCCTACGTTGTTAAATACTGTTTGAAGGCACTTTCCAGTGCCACAAAAGAAAGTATGTAGTTTTATTTTAAAATAATAAAGGCGTCGTAACTCGGCACTTGTAAGGATTGAAAATAGATCATGTGCATCACAAAATTTGCCACATTGCCCGCCATACCTTAGCTAAAACCGCACCTTCTTGTATTTACGTGTTCTGGATCCTGATTTTCACCCAGTTTTGGCAAAATTCCTCTAGATCTGAAGAATTTACTCAGTAATTTCACGTTTATTAGTTATATGGTCGATGAACTGCTGCAATGCTTCAGTGCCACGTGACTCAGTGTCTCGTCAAAACGACCGAAGAAGGGAAACTGTGTAAGAGAAGCTGAGTTCCACACGCGCTTAACACGTTACAAGAGAAATCTTCCATGACTGCAGCCGCAATGTAGCCATGGAAATACAGCCAGACATTTAGAATCGTTCAAGTCATAATTACTCAGAGCCGCAGCTAATAGTGCTGACATACGTAAGTGTAGTGGCACTTAAGCCAATGGTGGTCGGTCAGAATACTGTCAGTGCAAGTAAATTAATAGTAAGTTTTTAAACTGAAGCAGGAGAAGTGTTTTTGCAGTAGCTGTTGTTGTTGTTGTTGTTGTTGGTCGTCACTTCCGGATTCTCACACTTTATGTTAATTTCCAGCAATAAATTCCACAAGGCACCGCAGTATCTCATGAAGTTTGAACATGTGCCAATGTTGATAGTCACCTGTCAAATGGTGACATTAACCTTAGTTGTCGTCTATCCGCTGCTTACCTAGGTCACCAGCGCTAGATTCCCCCATTGTACCTAGTGCTGGAATGTAGAGGTTGGTGGTCTTCTTCTACCACCACCACCGCCGCCGCCGCCGCAAAAACAAATTTCGTTGAAAGCTCAATATTTTTGTCAAATTTGAGGGTATATTATACAAGAATATGTTAACTGAGTATTTAATTCCGATTTCACAGCTTTTATTACTTTTTTGACTGTACAGTAACCGCCACAACCTTTCTGAAGCACTGTAACAACATGCGTAAGAATATAAAATCGTAATTAATTATCTTGTTTAAAAGTTGACAAAACAACAAATTAAGTATTTAGTGACACACAATCTATATATGTTTTGTTTATGCTTCAGTGAGAGACTGATTATACCTAGTAGTATCAGCGAGCTGTTATTATCTAATCATTTGCACAGTGTCACATTCGTCAGCGTCAGCAGCAATTCCAGCTCGTTTTCGTACCACTACCATGGCAGCAACTGCATTATGCAGGGACCACCGATGTCCAAGCACAAAATGTGCCACACCACCAGTTGGGTAGAAAGCGCCAGCAGTGACTGAGGCCAGTATGAGTTTCCTCTTCGATTTCCAGGACTGGTCGTCTGTAGCCTCAACGCTGCTCCATAATGTTCCGTTTTTATTGCTGTGATGCTCCCCACTGTATCATCTATATGCATCAGCAGCTTTGTGTGCATCAGTTGTGCAACATGTATCATTGTAATCCTAGGAATTGTGGATGTCTGTACCACGCCTAGAGAGTCGTCACTGTCTAGGTCAACAACTCTGATTTTTATGATGTGCACTAACAGACTGAGCACGATGGAGGTTGCAGTACGGATAGTCACTGTGAAAGTCATGTTGTCAACTGTTAAGTCGACCAAGGTGGTGGTGATCACACCTGTTGTTAGCAAGTCTACAGTTGTGGTCGCCGTCAGTCACGCAGCCTCTGTCGCCATAATCTTAGTTGTAGTCACTGTTACTGTACACTGTCAACGTAATCACAGCTGACGCAGCGGTACATAAGGTCGCAGTCATGCACACGTTTTTTGCTGTCGGGATGAGGTCGCAGTAGTCTTTGCACTGTCCACAGAGGTGTTGTAAATAATAGCAGTCACCGTGACAAACGCAGACACACACACTGTTTGCTGTGAGGTCACCCCAACTATGGTCAAGTTCAAAGTCCACTTGAGTGTGCCAGTGATCCTTATCAGTCAGTCTATGGAGTCTGCAGAGGGCTGGGCACAGATGTGTTCAAAGCAGCAGTCTCTTTCATTTGAGACACAGATACATTCAGCATTTGATCAAAACACTGGCTGACCACTGTCACGTTCACACTAACAGTTACTAACACCCAACTGGCTGTCAGGTTGACCACTGCCGTACGTGCAGTCGCTATCGAGCTTGAGCTGTCCCAGTTGGCTGCCGGACTGGCCGTGCTCGCATTCCCAGGCACAGTTGCGATCGTGGTCACGGCTGCGCTCGCTCTGTCGGCAATCTGGCTACCACCGCGGGGCTCACAGCCGTATCTAACTGTCTAGGTCAACTACTCTGATTTTGATGACATGCAGTAACAGACTGACCGCGATGGAGGTTGCAGTACGGATAGTTACTTTCAGAGTCATGCTGTTCAGTGTTAAGTCGAGCAGGGTGGTGGTGACCACACCTGTTGTGTCTCATCAGCTGGCTATCTTGATAATGGTCACTGTCCGTCAGCCGGTTGTCAGGCTGATCACAGTTCTGTTGGCTGCTGATGCGGCCAGTGTTGCGTAGCACAAGGCCCCCCTTTTGGACCTGCAGAGTATGGTCACCGACGCTCAGTGGGCAGTTGGCAGTTCACTGTTGCGTTCGTGGTCACGTTCGCTTTGACGAACCAACGTCGAAGTTGTGGTAATGGTCCTGTTGGCACATTAACTTAGCTTGGCCACATGACTGACCTCCCTCTCGATGGTCAGTGGCTATCCAGCTGCGCTGCTGTGACCGACCGTGTTGCTTGCTTGGGTGCTGGAAACTGTGACAACAGACTGCTACTGGACTGGGCCTATGTTGGATGAAACACAGTCTGATGTCTGCAGTCAGCCGGAAGTTACTGACCGCTGTCGGGTACACAACCGTCGTGTCGATTGTTGTCATCAAATAGTTTATTTGATAACCATCGAGAAAGGGTGCTAATTCCAGACGCCAGGATTACCGAATTATACACTGCGGAAAAGAACAACATATTCAGTACCAATGTGAATCACTGAAACCTTAACTGCTAAAATAATAAAATTTGTCGACTGTATTTCACTGCTTTGATAAACTTTACAATTTATTTTATATAGCACGGTAAGCACTGTTTGAATTTGTATTTAATGTGTTATGGGTTTCGGGCAAAGACCATTGTTCAGCACAGCTTTGGTTAATAGCAGGAGTTACATATAAATGCCGAACGACCAAAATGTCTGAAACGTAAAAATTTGGTCGCACATTAAAGACAAATTTAAACAGTTTACAGTCTTGTATAGCGTCATTTCTAATAACAAAATAATGTAACCCTCACTGTTACAGTTAACATTCTTCTTTGTATGAAACCTCTTATTTTAATCTTAAATACAATTAACTGAAGTTTGAAATCTGGAAAATTAGGAGTTCAATGAGCGAAATTAAGAAATTTTAGCCTCGTACAAATATGTCATTTGTGCAGCTACTTTCCAATTTGTCAGTAATGAAATATTTCTTTGCTTCCTCTTCTAACTGAATTGCATCTACATGATCTGGATTGCCACGATGTTGTACCGTATGGCTATGATTAAACTTTCGCTACTTGAGAGGGCTCGTATGAAAACAAGTGATCACACGACAATAAAACTTTGTGGAAACATTTGTAAGGACATGCCAAAGATAAATACCGAATAAATCATCAAAGAAAACATTTTAATTCCCACAGAAGAGGGCAACATTTGTTAACTGCGTGCCATGTTTACGTTTCAGGTTATAAGCATTGCTCAACGTGACGACCATCTGCATCCACGACAGCCTGGAACCGCACTAGAGATTCCTTTTGACAATCGTTAGCAGGACTTTTCCAGCGGAGGACCATGAAAAGATCAGCTGTCGTGACACAGCTCGTGCACTGCTTGGAGATCGCACATTGCGTCCAGCGTTGCCAACTATGGCAAAAGAAACTTCAACAATATTTGTGGCTCAATTGGCCGTCGGACTCTCCCAGTAGCAATTTCATGATCACCAATTAATTCGAACTTCCGAATCGTGTTCTTCAGCCCTTGCAGGAAGCGGACATCTCCGTATTCCTTTAATGCGTCAATACTTGCCCTGCTCACCCATGTTGACTGTCTGCGACTGTAATAGCTCACTGATGCTCGAGTTTCAACCCTACGTCGCCACACCAGTATCTGCGCGTAACGGCAATTCATGACACTAACACTACTAACAACGCAAAGCCTGCTGTACACAGTCTGATCATCATTCCCATAAATTTGGTTAGCCATCGGTAAATAGTTTTCCTCTTACAATGTCTCAAACAGCGAAAATTTATAGACACCCTGTGAATTTCAATATTATGTTGATCTTTCCTTTCATGATGGAGCACAGACTTAACTGTAGCAAATGTATGCCTCTGCGTAAATGCTATGTGATAACCACTGTATCATGTGTCATAGCAGCAATGAGTTATCACGTTAAAACATTGTCTATTAAACTAAGCTGTGAAAGAAAACTATAACCTCCAATTTTTTTTTTTCAAAAATTGTGGCATAATTAGTTCGAGAAAGTACATATTTATCCTGTGCGCTGTAGTGCTGTCCTGGTGATTGTAAGAGCACAGCGGATTGGTCTGATGAAGTTTATCGACATTCGTGAATAAAGGGAACTAGGTATTCGCTCATACACAATTCTGTTGCGAGATGACGATTGAGTAATCAATGCATTCAGAAAAAAAATTCTGAAAATATTGCAGAGAGAAAATATGAGACTGTTACCACGGACATCTTCAGTACCTTAATTTCAACATTGTAAGCACTAATTGCTTTACAGCCACAGAAACAGCCCAGCTGCAAAAAAATTATTTTATTCAGATTTCTGTACCGTTCTTCTTAAGAGGAAACACTTACCAATTCCACAAATAGCTAAATTGAACCTGGAAGTGCTGTACTCGCGTCCGAAAGTGATTACCAGACCTAACTGATACATTATAATGTAGGTTTGCATCAGATACCAGAAGGGCACCAACCTCACGTTTTCCTGAAAAAAATAAAAATCTTTCAATTACATCAGTGGTTACAGTTTTCTTTAGTAGCTTATGAATCAATCACCACAAAGGGTGTCACAAACGTGAAGTACCGAAATGATGCAGTTGCCTGTGAACCCTAAACTTTAAACTTTGAGATGAAGAGCTAAGGGCCGTAAATGATTATCCAATTTGTTACTTATATAATTTACGCGTTACAGGAACCGTTACCCGCAACGGCCGCCCGTGTGAATGTTTACATTACAACGACGCATAAAATTTTGCTGCTCTCTGTTAAATATTCCTGTCGTCAACTGTACTGTGAGACAGCCAGCTCGTATCCTACGAACCAATTCGTCTTAGTTTCAAAGATTCTCCCGCAAGACCCAACACAATTTCATTAACTTCTGCTGTGCGAACGGTTCTTTGTTGAGAACCATGATCAGCTCTCTGAGGCTTTTGCGACCCTATTTCTCACGAGTTTTAATCCTCCGCGATAAATTTATTCAAATTTTGATGCTAACTGCAATACTTGGCTCTCGACCTGACGCTGCACCATATATTGTGCTATACAGGGTGTTACAAAAAGGTACGGCCAAACTTTCAGGAAACATTCCTCACACACAAATAAAGAAAAGATGTTATGTGGACATGTGTCCGGGAACGCTTAATTTCCATGTTAGAGCTCATTTTAGTTTCGTCAGTATGTACCGTACTTCCTCGATTCACCGCCAGTTGGCCCAATTGAAGGAAGGTAATGTTGACTTCGGTGCTTGTGTTGACATGCGACTCATTGCTCTACAGTACTAGCATCAAGCACATCAGTACGTAGCATCAACAGGTTAGTGTTCATCACGAACGTGGTTTTGCAGTCAGTGCAATGTTTACAAATGCGGAGTTGGCAGATGCCCATTTGATGTATGGATTACCACGGGGCAATTGCCGTGGCGCGGTACGTTTGTATCGAGACAGATTTCCAGAACGAAGGTGTCCCCGACAGGAAGACGTTCGAAGCAATTGATCGGCGTCTTAGGGAGCACGGAACATTCCAGCCTTCTGACTCGCGACTGGGGAAGGCCTAGAACGACGAGGACACCTGCAATGGACGAGGCAATTCTGCGTGCAGTTGACGATAACCCTAATGTCAGCGTCCGAGAAGTTGCTGCTGTACAAGGTAACGTCGACCACGTCACTGTATGGAGTGCTACGGGAGAACCAGTTGTTTCCGTACCATGTACAGCGTGTGCAGGCACTATCAGCAGCTGATTGACCTCCACGGGTACACTTCTGAGAATGGTTCATCCAACAATGTGTCAATCCTCATTTCAGTGCAAATGTTTTCTTTACGGATGAGCCTTCATTCCAACGTGATCAAATTGTAAATTTTCACAATCAACATGTGTGGGCTGACGAGAATCCGCACGCAATTGTGCAATCACGTCATCAACACAGATTTTCTGTAAACGTTTGGGCAGGCACTGTTGGTGATGTCATGATTGTGCCCCATGTCCTTCCACCTACGCTCAATGGAGCATGTTATCATGATTTCATACGGGATACTCTACCTGTGCTGCTAGAACATGTGCCTTTACAAGTACGACACAACATGTGGTTCATGCACGATGGAGCTCCTGCTCATTTCAGTCGAAGTGTTCGTACGCTTCTCAACAACAGATTCGGTGACCGATGGATTGGTAGAGGCGGACCAATTCCATGGCCTCCACGCTCTCCTGACCTCAACCCTCTTGACTTTCATTTATGGGGGCATTTGAAAGCTCTTGTCTCCGCAACCCCGGTACCAAATGTAGAGACTCTTCGTGCTCGTATTGTGGACGGCTGTGATACAATACGCCATTCTCCGGGGCTGCATCAGTGCATCAGGGATTCCATGCGACGGAGGGTGGATGCATGTATCCTCGCTAACGGAGGACATTTTGAACATTTTCTGTAACAAAGTGTTCGAAGTCACGCTGGTACGTTCTGTTGCTGTGTGTTTCCATTCCATGATTAACGTGATTTGAAGAGAAGTAATAAAATGAGCGCTAACATGGAAAGTAAGCGTTTCCGGACACATGTCCACATAACATATTTTCTTTCTTTGTGTGTGAAGAATGTTTCCTGAAAGTATGGCCGTACCTTTTTGTAACACCCTGTATACAACTACGTACAAGACTGAAGATACTAATGAAAGTTTTTGTGAAAGCCGGGATTCGAATCTGGGTCTCCGCATCATTAGCCAGATGCGCTAAGTGCTACGCCACCCTGGTACAGTGGCTTGGCACGACTGCACAGACTACCCTAGAATGCCTCCCTTTTCAGTCCAAATTTTCATTTATGCTTCGGCCCACTTGGTATTTCCCAAGTTTTATTTCATTAAATGTGTGTCTGCAAGTTCCTGTAAAGATTCATGCTCCATCTTCGACAGTCAGTCATGACCCATAAACGGTGGCGAACGCGACTGTGGACACACAAAAAATGACTTAGTGTTGTCACTTCAAGAGAGAGAAAGTAGTGTCGACGTGACAAGCAGTTGTTTGCTTTGAAACAGACACTTTTTGACCACGTGCCTCACGCGCTACGCGCATTCTGCATCTAGACAAATACTCCGAAAGTCACTGTATAGTGCGTGGCGGAGGGTTTATCATACTGAAATTATCACTATGAGTGAGGAAAAAATGATTAGACATGCACGTGTGCGCACCCCAATCTCTTCTAATGATACGTGGGATACATGTTTGTGGTAGCATAGCGTTTGCTCAGTTGGCTTCGATTACAGGTTCGCTAAAATCACACAACAGGGTTTCACGAGACTTACATTTCTTCCTTTCAAAGATTCCCACTTAAGTTCCCACGAGCATTTCTATAACACCTTCGTGTGGCCTAAACCTGTCTGTTATGATACTATCAGTGCGTCTCTGAATCTGTTCGATGTCTTGTCAAGCTTACTTGTTAACAATTCTAAACGTTGGAACAATATTTGTGTATAATTGGACGCATTAGCAACTTGTACATCACACTGACGGAAAACAACTAAAGATAACTAATGTAGAGTAATGAAGTTTCGGAAATACATTTGTCTCGGTAACATAGTTAGGTGATTAACATTGCAAGAACACAGGGTAATGTAAGAAAGAGATAAGCCATTGCCCATGCGAAATGCTGGTACATTAATAACCGGTGTAGCCGCCAGAATGTTGAAACCAAGAACGCAAACGTGCATGCATTGTGTTAGGTGCCGGATGTCAGTTTGTGGGATGGAGTTACATGCCTGTTGCACTTGATCAGTTAATACAGGGACGGTTAATGCTAGTTGTTGATGACGTTGCAGATGCCGTCCGATGATGTCCCACATGTGTTTCATTGGAGACAAGAAAATGGCTCTGAGCGCTATGGGACTTAACTGCTGAGGTCATCAGTCCCCTAGAACTTAGAGCTACTTAAACCTAACTAACCTAGGGACATCACACACATCCATGCCCGAGGCAGGATTCGAACCTGCGACCGTAGCGGTCGCGCGGTTCCAACTGTAGCGCCTAGAACCGCTCGGCACCCCGGCAGGCAGATTGGAGACTGATATGGTGATTGGGCAGACCAGGGCGTCATGTCGACACTCTGTAGAGCATGTTGGGTTACAACACTAGTAAGTGGGCGAGTGCTATCGTGTTGGAAACACCCCCTGGAATGCTGTTCATTAATAGCAGCGCATTTCGAATCACCAGACTGACGTAGAAATTTGCCGTCAGGGTGCATAAGATAACCACGAGAGTGGTTCCGCTATCTGACGAAACCACACCACATATCACAATTCCGGTGTGTGTGGTTGCAGAACCTCAACTGGCCACCCCCTAACCAACATACGGCCATCACAGGCACCAAGACAGAACCAGCTTTCATCATAAAACACAACAGCCCTGCAACCTCCATTCGCAAATGGCGTTGTTTGGGGTCAGGAACGAACGCAACAAGGCGACAGGCTCGGGGCTGCCATTGAAGTAACCGATTTGTAACAGTTCTTTGTGTTGCTGTAGTGGTAACTACCGTTCGAATTGCTGCTGCTGATACAATACTATGGGCCAGAGCCATACTTCGACCCAGATGGTCTTCGCTCTCAGTGGCCACGTGGCCGTCTGGATCCCGGCCTTCTTGCGACCGTTCAATCCCGTAATCACAGCTGCCAACAATCATATACAGTGGCTTCATCCCTGCCAAGTCTTTCTACAGTATCGCAGAAGATACATCTAGCTTCTCGTAGCCCTATTAGAACGACCTTATTCAAGTTCAGTGACGTGTAGATAATGGCTTCTTTGTCGCCTTAAAGGCTTTCCCGACTACCAACTCACCACGTCTTATCTCTAAGGTAACTGACGCTCACGACCGTTACAGCGTGTATTTCAAGAAAACCTGATTTGCATCCTCATAGTGGCGCGACTGGCGCGGAATTTTAATAGTCATCATCGTTCCGATACAGAAACAGGCCTACCACCTTTGGTTTATATCTCACAACTCCTCCTTGGTGTTGACTTTTTTCCCTTCTCTTCGTCAGCGTATTTCCTTTAAGACGGACCACTCATTACCAGAACCCTATCAACAAATTTAAGTCCTCCATTCGCCTTTCCTAATACTGATTTAACGTGATCACCCCATTTCATAACGCTTCTTAGCATTACCCCTAAATACACACAACAACAAAAGTTTTGCATCACCTCAGCTCCAAGAGTTCCGGAACCTGTACAGAAAATTGGAATAGAGATAAACATAAACATCATTTCCGCTCTTTTTATTGGTCATGAAAACCACACTTTGCATGTTGTACCACCATACAGTGAGACTTACAGAAGTGGTGGTCCAGATTGCTGTACACACCAGTACCTCTAATACCCAGCAGCACGTCCTCTTGCATTGATGCACGCCTTTATTCGTCGTGACATATTGTCCACAAGTTCATCAAGGCACTGTTCGTCCAGATTATCCAACTCCTCAACAGCAATTCGGCGTAGATCCCTCAGAGTGGTCGGTGGGTCACGACGTCCATAAACAGCCCTTTTCAGTCTATTCCAGGCATGTTCGATACGGTTCATGTCTGGAGAACATGCTGGCCACTCTAGTCGAGCGATGTAGTTATCCTGAATGAGGTCATTCGCAAGATGTGCACGACTGGGGGCGCAAATTGTCGTCCATGAAGACGAATGCCCGCCAATATGCTGCCGATGTGGTTGCACTATCGTTTTTTTTTTTTTTTTTTTTTTTTGTGGTTTTAGGGCGCACAACTTCAATGGTCATTAGCGCCCTGACTACTCTAAGAATACACCGCGAGGCACAAGTTGACCACAACAACTAAAAGGGAAAACACGATAAAAGACAGACTGACAGGCATAGGATTAAAAAACAGCATCATCAAATGTCCTTAGCGAGGTTTGTCAAATTGATAAAACGAAGAACACGAGCAGCTGCTCGTGGGTCATCCGCTAAAATGGCATCGAAAGTATTTGGCAGGTTAAGATCGAGGCGCAGTGTGTTAAGATCTGGACAGGACATTAAAATGTGTCTAACCGTCAGCAAGTGCCCACATGGGCAGAACGGCGCCGGCGCAGCCGTCAGCAGATGGCGATGGCTGAACCGGCAGTGTCCAATTCTTAACCGGGCTAAAACGACCTCCTCCCGCCGAGAAGGAGGACGTCCAAGCCACGGGAAGAGGTTTTAAGGCCCGAAGCTTGTTGTCGGTAAGTGCAGCCCAATCGGCATGCCACAGAGATAAGATGCGCCGACAAATCACCCTGCTAAAATCGGACGAAGGGACGCAACAAAAAGCTGTCCGAGGCTGGAGGACCGCAGCCTTGGCCGCGGCATCTGCAGCTTCGTTCCCAGGGATACCGACATGGCCAGGAACCCACATAAAGCTAACTGGAGAACCGACGTCCACCAGCTGCTGAAGAGAGCGTTGGATCCGGTGTACGAAAGGGTGAACCGGGTACGGATCACTGAGGCTCTGGATGGCGCTCAGGGAATCTGAGCAGATGACATAAGCAGAATGTCGGTGGCGGCAGATGTAAAGAACAGCCTGGTAGAGGGCAAAGAGCTCAGCTGTGAAGACAGAACAATGGCCATGGAGCCGGTATTTGAAACTTTGTGCCTCGACAATAAAGGAACACCCGACCCCGTCATTGGTCTTAGAGCCATCTGTATAAATGAAAGTCATGTCGATGAACTTCGAACGAAGTTCCAAAAAACGGGAGTGGTAGACCGAACCGGGGGTGACCTCTTTTGGGAGCGAGCTGAGGTCAAGGTGAACGCGGACCTGAGCCTGGAGCCAAGGTGGCGTGCGGCTCTCGCCCACTCGAAAGGTTGCAGGGAGTGAAAAATTAAGGTGTTGAAGGAGGCGACGAAAGCGATCTCCAGGGGGTAGCAGGGCAGAGACATACAACCCGTATTGACGGTCAAGAGAGTCGTCAAAAAAGGAACGATAAGACGGATGGTCGGGCATTGACAGTAGCCGACAGGCATACCGACAAAGCAGTATATCGCGCCGGTAGGTGAGTGGCAATTCGCCAGCGTCAGCATGAAGACTCTCTACGGGACTGGTATAAAATGCTCCGATCGCAAGTCGTAAACCCCGATGTTGTATGGAGTTGAGGCGGCGTAAGATGGATGGCCGTGCAGAGGAGTATACGAAGCTCCCATAATCCAGCTTGGAGCGGACGATCGACCGATAGAGACGAAGTAGGACGGTTCGATCCGCTCCCCACGACAGACCACTGAGAACACGGAGGACATTTAAAGAACGGGTACAACGGGCGGCCAAATATGACACATGTGGAGACCAGCAAAGTTTCCTGTCAAATGTAAGGCCTAAAAATTTGGTTGTCTCCACGATTGGGAGAGCAACGGGACCGAGTCGTAAGGACGGTGGGAGAAACTCTTTGTAGCGCCAGAAGTTAATACAGACCGTCTTCTCGGCAGAAAAACGGAAGCCATTGGCGACACTCCAGGAGTAAAGACGGTCAAGAGAACGCTGAAGACAGCGCTCCAGGACATGTGTACACTGCGCGCTGCAATAGATGGTAAAATCGTCCACGAAAAGGGAGCCTGATACATCAGCTGGGAGGCAATCCATTATTGGATTGATCGCGATGGCGAAGAGAGCGACGCTCAAGACTGAGCCCTGTGGCACCCCATTCTCCTGGCGAAAGGTGACGGACAGGACAGAACCCACACGTACCCTGAACTGTCGATCCATTAAAAAGGAACGAATAAAAAGAGGGAGGCGACCGTGAAGGCCCCATGTATGCATGGTGCGGAGAATGCCCGCCCTCCAACAGGTGTCGTAAGCCTTCTCCAAATCAAAGAACACAGCCGCGGTCGGGCGCTTCCGCAAGAAGTTATTCATAATGAAGGTCGACAAGGTAACCAGATGGTCAACAGCAGAGCGGCGCCTACGAAATCCACATTGTACATTGGTAAGTAGGCGTCGAGACTCGAGCAGCCAAACCAATCGAGAGTTAACCATTCGCTCCATCACTTTACAGACACAGCTGGTAAGCGAGATGGGTCGATAACTGGAAGGCAAGTGCTTGTCCTTCCCCGGCTTAGGAATCGGGACAACAATAGACTCGCGCCAGCATGCGGGAACATGTCCCTCAATCCAGATGCGATTGTAAGTACGAAGAAGGAAACCTTTACCCGCAGGAGAAAGGTTCTTCAGCATCTGAATATGAATAGAATCAGGCCCTGGAGCGGAGGACCGTGATCGGCCAAGTGCGTTTTCGAGTTCCCGCATGGTGAATGGGGCATTATAACTTTCACGATTCGAGGAGCGGAAGTCAGGTGGCCTAGCCTCCTCTGCCTGTTTGCGGGGGAGGAAGGCAGGGTGGTAATGAGCGGAGCTCGAAACCTCTGCGAAAAAGCGGCCGAAGGCATTGGAGACAGCCTCAGGGGCTACAAGGACGTCATTCGCGACCTTCAAGCCAGAAACCGGTGAGTGGACCTTAGTGCCAGATAGCCGGCGCAGGCTACCCCAGACAACAGAAGAAGGAGTAAAATTGTTGAAGGTGCTTGTGAAAGCAGCCCAGCTGGCTTTCTTGCTTTCTTTAATAATACGACGACACTGTGCACGTAATCGTTTATAATTGATACAATTCGCCACTGTAGGGTGGCGTTTAAAGGTGCGTAAAGCACGTCGACGAGCACGTAAAGCGTCTCTACATGCCACGGTCCACCAGGGGACCGGTACGCGACGTGGAGAAGAAGGAGGGTGAGGGATGGAATATTCAGCAGCAGCGAGAATGACTTCCGTGAGGTGTGCGACCTGACGATCGCAGCTTGTAAAGGGTTGATCCTGAAAGGTCGCCCTGGAAGAGAAGAGCCCCCAGTCTGCCTTGGAGATGGTCCAATTAGAGAAGCACGGAGAGGGGGTATGCTGCAGGAGATGGATAACACACGGGAAGTGGTCGCTCGAATATGTATCAGAAAGTGCATACCACTCAAACCGGCGTGCAAGTTGGGGAGTACATATAGAGAGGTCTAAATGGGAATAGGTGTGAGATGTGTCCGAAAGAAAAGTAGGGGCGCCAGTATTGAGGCAGACAAGATCGAGCTGGTTGAAAAGGTCTGCTAACAATGAGCCCCTCGGGCAGGATGCTGGAGAGCCCCAAAGGGGATGGTGGGCATTGAAGTCTCCAGTTAACAAAAATGGTGCAGGTAGCTGAGCAATAAGTTGCATCACGTCTGCCCTGGTAACGGCAGATGACGATGGAGTGTAAACGGTACAAAAGGAAAACGTAAAAGTGGGGAGAGTAATGCGGATGGCAACTGCCTGCAGGCCGGTGTGCAACGTGATGGGATCGTAGTAAATATCATCCCGGACCAGCAACATAACCCCTCCATGAGCTGGGATACCTACCACAGGGGGTAGGTCAAAACGCACAGAGGTGTAGTGTGCCAAGGCAATTTGATCGCATGGGCGTAGCTTCGTTTCCTGGAGCGCTACGACGAGCGGACGGTGCAAGCGGAGCAGCAACTTCAAGTCCTCTCGGTTGGAGCGAATGCTGCGAATATTCCAGTGAATAAGTGCCATCGTAAGAAAAGGAAGATGAGAGAAGTGGTCACCTCGAAGGCCGCTTAGGGCCTGGCTTCGAGCGAGCACTGCCGCCGCTATCAGTAGGCGGACAGTCATCGTCCATGTGGTCTATAGGGTCATCGGCCATCTCGGGAGGATGGCCGGGAGGGGGAGTTTCCTCCGCCAGTGAACGGCCAGATGTACGGCTACCAGCGGTGCGGCCAGGCGAAACAGATGACGGCCTGGGGCGGCAACCGCTGGGTGGCGCAGGAGAAGGAATGCGCCGTGGCGGAGAAGGAGAACTGTGCTTCCTATGCGCCTTTTTGGAAGGACGTGTAGTGGAAGTACCGGTCGAAGGCTGGGAGGTCGAGGTACGGAGGAAGTCTGCACGGGATGGTTCCTTCTTGAAGGCCCGTGCATCTGACTTCGATGTCTTCGTCTTAGCAGAAGCTGAGGAAGGTGCTCGTGTCTGTGGGGTGATGGGAGGAAGAGGAGACGTCGACCGCGCGATCTTAGCACTGGCCGAACGGACGACCGTGGTGCTGAAGGTCAGATCGCATGTCTGGGTTGCTACCTCCCGGGTAGTCCGAGGAGAGGCGAGGACAGTACTGTATTTCCCCGCTGGGAGCAGCGTGGGCTTCCTACTAGCCAATAGCTTGCGAGCAGCCGAGGTGGACACTTTCTCTTTGACCCGAATTTCTTGGATACAGCGTTCTTCCTTATAGACAGGACAGTCGCGGGAGGATGCGGCATGGTCACCCTGACAGTTCACACAACGAGGAGACGGAGGTGGACAGTCACCCTCGTGGGCATCCCTGCCACAAGTGACACATTTAGCCGCATTGGAACAAGACTGTCTAGTGTGATTGAAACGCTGACACTGGTAGCAGCGCGTAGGTGTCGGGACATAGGGGCGAACGGAAATAACCTCGTAGCCCGCCTTGATGCGCGATGGCAGCTTAACACTATCGAAGGTCAAGAAAATTGTCCGGGTCGGTACAAGGTCATTGTTGTCCTTTTTCATGACCCTATGGACAGCCGTCACGCCCTGCTCAGCGAGGAATGATTGAAGCTCCTCATCAGTCAATCCGTCGAGGGAGCTAGTATAGACTACACCACGAGACGAGTTCAAAGTTCGGTGGGCCTCCACCCGGACAGGGAACGTGTACAGGAGGGTGGCCCGAAGCAGTTTTTGTGCCTTAAAGGCACTCTCAGTTTCTAGTAATAAGGTGCCGTTTCGCAACCTGGTACAAGATTTGACAGATCCGGCTATGGCATCTACGCCCTTCTGAATAACGAAAGGGTTGACAGAGGAAAAATCCTTTCCGTCCTCAGATCGAGAAACTACGAGGAACTGTGGGGCAGGCGGTAGTACTTTTGTCACTGTTGGCTGGTCACGTTTCCGTTTTTGAGTCGAAGTCGAAAGAGATGGAGTAGAATCCATTGCGGAGGAATCCCCCATGATTGCCAGCGTCTCCGATGGCGCGCTCCTTCCTTGTGGGGACCCTCTCAGAGGGCACTCCCGCCTTAGGTGAATGTTTACACCTCAGGTCACACCTCCCGAGAAACAGACGGAGGGACCAATCGACATGGTCAGAAGGTATCAGCTCAGGCAATCACCCCTCCCCGGGCCTGGCCTTTACCAGGGGGTACGCGCGTGCCTTACATGTCTACCCAGGGCGGGGAATTACGCGTTACCCCGTCACCGGCTACGCGTGCGAACGCGTGGGTTGGCCTTCAGGCACGCACAGGGAGGAAGGAAGAAGAGGAAAAAGAAGAGAGAGAGGGAGAAAGAGGACAGACTGTCTCAAACGCCGAGGCGGAGACCAGAGAAGGCAAGGAGAAGAAGGTAATGAGAAGGCAAGGAGAAGAAGGCAAGGAGAAGGCAAGGAAAAAAGGCTAGGAGAAGGCAAGGAGAAAAAGGCAATGAGAAGGCAAGGAGAAAAAGGCAATGAGAAGGCAAGGAGAAAAAGGCAATGAGAAGGCAAGGAGAAAAAGGCAATGAGAAGGCAAGGAGAAAAAGGCAATGAGAAGGCAAGGAGAAAAAGGCAATGAGAAGGCAAGGAGAAAAAGGCAATGAGAAGGCAAGGAGAAGTCAAGGGAAAGAGTAAGGAAGACAGTGAGGTCGAGAAGAGCAAGGAAAGGAACCAACAAAGGGAAGGAAGAAACGAGAAGTGAAAAACCAAAAAGACCACGATTATAGGTCGTGGAACCGTCCGTCTCCGGACGCAGGCGCTAACTACCCCCGTGAGGGGGATGGACTCCTTTTAGTCGCCTCTTACGACAGGCAGGAATACCGCGGGCCTATTCTAATCCCCGGACCCGCAGGGGGGGTTGCACTATCGGTCGGAGGATGGCATTTACGTATCGTACAGCCATTACGGCGCCTTCCATGACCACTAGAAGCGTACATCGACCCCACATAAAGCCACCGCAAAACAGCAGGGAACCTCCACCTTGCTGCACTCGCTGGACAGTGTGTCTAAGGAGTTCAGCCTGACCAGGTTGCATCCAGACAAGTCTCCGACGATTGTCTGGTTAAAGGCATTTGCGACACTCAGCGGTGAAGAGAACGTGATACCAATCCTGAGCGGTCCATTCGGCATGTTGTTGGGTCCATCTGTACCGCGCTGCATCGTGTCGTGGTTGCAAAGCTGGACCTCGCCATGGGCGTCGGGAGTGAAGTTGAGCATCGTGCAGCCTATTGCGCACAGTGAGTCGTAACACGACGTCCTGTGGCTGCACGAAAAGAATTATTCAATATGGTGGCGTTGCTGTTAGGTTTCCCCCGAGCCATAATCCGTAGGCGGCGGTCATCCACGGCAGTAGTAGCCGTTTGGCGGCCTGAGCGAGGCATGTCATCGACAGTTCCTGACTCTCTGTCTCTCCTCCATGTCCGAACAACGTCACTTTGGTTCACTCCGAAACGCCGGGACACTTCCCTTGTTGAGAGCCCTTCCGGGCACAAAGTAACAATGCGGACACGATCAAACTTCGGTGTTGACCGTCTAGGCACGGTTGAACTACAGACAACACGAGCCGTGTACCTAATTCCTGGTGAAATGACTGGGACTGATCGGCAGTCTGACCCCCTCCGTCTAATAGGCGCTGCTCGTGCATGGTTGTTTACATCTTTGGGCGGGTTTAGTGACGTCTCTGAACATTCGAAGGGACTGTGTCTGAGATACAATATCCACAGTCAACGTCTATCCTCCGGTGTTCTGGGAACCGGGACGATGCAAAACTTTTCATGATGTGTATATTTATCTGATGTGATGTGCTGAAGATGTTCGCCACTGTTATCTGTGTTACTTATATTACCTTGCATTTATCCGCATAAGACCTCGTATCACCTAAAACATTCACTTCCGACATTCGGCTCCTCATTCTCGAAATACTCAAATTAGTGCGCTCTCTGGTCAATATACGAGTGGGTGTAGTTACCCACGCCGTCCCACGCTTAAGTCCGCGCGACAAGATTGACCGTATCAGAGGACGATAGTTGTTATAGGTTTCCTGCGGTACGGATAACAGATGTGTCACAGTGTGGGAGTGAGATGGCGTGACAATTGGCAAAGTACTCCAAAGTTTGAGTATGAGCGGCAGTGTATCTGTGGGCAAAATGTATAAATTGCACACATTAAACGTGCAGTTCTGGTAGTGTATGCACCAGATGCCATGTCGTGTCGTGTCCAGTCGCAGGGAAATGGTGATAACATTTGACCGAAACCGCACATACGTGGTTAACGCTGATCAGGAAGGAAGGCCATCGACATCGTCCACAGACTACCGTCCCCAGGCAATCGGTGAAGTGATTCGCAGCAACTGCAGATTTTTCCGAGATGGGGACATACATAAAAATCCGCTGATGGGCCAGGGAGTCATTCGAGAACCGCTTTATAGATTGTTAAAACGTTCTGACCATTATTTACAAAGACACTTCCACTATGCTGAAAAACAGTGTCATCCCACTCTGTCAGTTTGAAACGTAGTGCAGATTTCAATAAAATTTACTGGGTCTATATAATGTTTAACTTACTTTTTGAAGTCCACTCGTAAATTTAAATGTAAAAGCTTGGGAAAACCAGTACAACAGCCTCATTCTTACGCAATTCTTAGCTTTCGTAACTGTGCAAAATTATTACCTGGAATCGCGCCTCTTGCAGGTAAAAACACGCAATAATGTAAAACACGCAGTGTATCTGGGTCATCACAGCGGTAAGGTATCCTGAAACATGAACAATCGGAAAAATGTTAAGCATGGCATCAAATGATACACAGCAATATGACACTTAAAAATTTAAGAACAGAACTTTCCACAAAAGTCTTTGTCTCTTAGGGCAATGAACAGCAGTCAACGTGTCATTAAAAATTCTTAATTGCCGAGCAGTCCCCGGCCGTCGTCACAGTTGTACTTACATACAATCGGCCTTTCAGCCGTGAAGTTATTTGTGATTAGACTACGGAAGGAAATGCTTTCATTCTGCGTCCGCTTCAATTTGGCCACTGCCGACGCCCGTACCATATTTAGCCGCGAGCCATCATCTATACGGAGGACGTTACTTAGTATTTTAATTTTTATGAAATATTTAAGACTGTGTCTCAGAATCCTCTAGTCCCTCTGACGACCGCGGTTGAATGTTGCTGTCGTTTTTAGTCCCAAGACTGGTTTGATGCAGCTCTCCATGCTAACCCATAATTACAACAACCTACATTCAATTGAATCAACTTCTGCATTCGAGCCATGGACTTCCTCTGCAATTTTTATCCTCCAGCTTTACCAGATTTAGGACACCTTGATGCCTCAGGATGTGTCTGATCAATCGATACCTTCTTTTAATCAAGTTGTGCCATAAATTTCCTTTTTCCCAGTTCCATTAAGTATATCAGTAGTTATTTAATCGACCTGTCTAACATTCAGCATTGTTCTGTAGCACCACTTTCCAGAAGCTTCCACTCTCGCCCTGTTTGAACTGTTTATCATATACGTATCACTCGTGTACGAGGGTGTACTCCAGACAAAAAGCTTCAGAAAAGACATTTTAGTGTTTAACGTTTTATCCAATGTTAAAAAACTACTCTCTTTCAGAAATGCTTTTCTGCTATTGTCAGTCTACAATTTATATACTATCTACTTCTACCATCATTAGTTATTTTGCTGCTCAAGTAGCAGAACTCGTCTATTTTTAGTGTCATTTCCTAATCTAATTTCTTCGCCGTCGCCTGATAACGATAATCCATTACCTTTTACTTTTGTTGGTTTTCGTCTTATAACCTCCTTTCCAGACCTTGTCCAGTCCGTTTGACTGCTCTTCCAGTTTCTTTTCCGTCTCTGGCAGAATTACAATGGCATCAGCGAACCTAAAAGTCTCTTCTCCTTGACGTGAATGCCCTTCCCAAATTTTCTCCTGGGCTTCCTTCACGGTATCTAAAGGGTATTCATCGATGTCTGACTTCGGAACTTCTGTTTTACTTCCACCTCTGCTCTACGTGGGGCCAAAGATTTTTGAAATTAATCTTTATCACTCCAAGACTACATGTTACCACAAAAGCTGATTAGTTCAAATCTCTCACTGGATTATATATGAGAATTTATGTGACCTCTTTCTACGGCAGCCCACATCAATATTCTTCCACCATATTGCATTAATCGGTATTTAAGATTATTATTATTATTATTATTATTATTTTTTTTTTTTTTTTTTTACACGAGTGACCTTTCTGGTCAAAATAACTCGTGGATTGGTTTCTTGCTTGATTTGTGGGAGGGGACCGAACAAGGTGGTCGTCAGTCCTATGATCTAGGACGGAAAATTCTAGGGAGAAACAACAAATAGCACAGTCCAGTTGTAGTGAAGGGATAACGTGCAAACAAAAAAGGAAAAGGGACGCCAGGGCAGGAGGAAGAGGAAAGAATAGGAGGGGGTTGATGATGTTTGGTTTGTGGGGCGGCCAGCTGGGTGGTCATCAGCGCCTATACAAAGCCTCAGTTTTTTTTCACAGTCCAATTTTTTACACCCAAGCTAGTCACTGTCACAAATGATGATGATGATGATGATGATGATGATGATGACGATGACAATACAGATACCCAGTCCCCAGGCGGAGAATATCCCAACTCAGGCGGGAATCGCACCCAGGACCCCATGATCCAGAGGCAGCAACGCTAGGCACTATAGGAAGGGTGGGTGGAAATTGGGAGAGCAGGGGTGTCCAAGAAACGCTACATGTGGTGGGGCACCAGCATCGTCACGGGTCCGTCTCGACATCCACAACAGCCATTACCATGATACAATGGAGACAACACCAGGGAGGAAGACATCTGTGGTCATCAGTCCCCCAGAACTTAGAACTACTTAAACCTAACTAACCTAAGGACATCACACACATCCATGCCCGAGGCAGGATTCGAACCTGCGACCGTAGCGGTCACGCGGTTCCAAACTGAAGCGCTTAGAACCGCACGGCCACACCGGCCGGCGCAACGAGGATGTTAAAACACACACAGTAGACAGTATAAAAGGGTAGTCCAAATCTAAAAACTTGGAAAACAGGGATAAAAGAGCGGTCTTGGCAAGGGGAAGTGGTTATGGGTCCCAGGCTGAGAAAACGAAGAGAGGCGCCAACCACAACCACCCTGCCCCTGCTCCAGGAGTAAAGCAAACCCTTTTATCTGAAAATAAAAACCACTTTCAAGGAGAAAACTGAAGACCAATCCTACCGTTCGTGAATCATCTGCCAATATTAAATTTAAAAAATCTGGAAGACGATACTTAGAACGAAGGGTAAAAGAAGGGGACATTCCACTAATATATGGGATATCGTCAATCTGGATCTACAACCACATTGTTGGGGGTGGTTCGTTATGCAAGAGGAAACAATGAGCGAGCCTGGTATGACCAATGCACAGACGGCATAAGACTGTGAACCCCTTCCTTTAGGAGCAGAAAGAAGGGCGCTAAACTGCAGTAGCCTTCATGAGTGTGCCGAGCTTATTACTGAGAGCAGTAGTGAACTAGAGGTCAAATGGTTCAAATGGCTCTGAGCACTATGCGACTTAACTTCTGAGGTCATCAGTCGCCTAGAACTTAGAACTAATTAAACCTAACTAACCTAAGGACATCACACACATCCATGCCCGAAGCAGGATTCGAACCTGCGACCATAGCGGTCGCTCGGTTCCAGACTGTAGAGCCTAGAACCGTACGGCCTCTCCGGCCGGCGAACTAGAGATCATTTCACTTTTGGGCAAAGAAAGATTTGATGGCGATCTGCATATCTATAGCTGTAATCCCAAAAGGCAATGGGAGATAAGTATCCGCCTCTCTAGCCAGACGGTCAGCCAGTGGATTCCCTGAGATTTCCATTTGACTTGTGACCCAGATATAAGCAAATTAGCAGACGACACGGCCAAGGGCAGAGAGAAGGTCATGGATAGAAGAGATCAAGTGGAGACGACAATAGCATTGGTCGATAGCCTGCAGGTTGCTCATTGAGTTGGTAAAAATTAAAACACAGTGGAGGGAGGCCTGATAAAACAAAAATGGAGGGCTCTGTGAATGGCTAGGAGATCTGCTGTGAACACACTAGAAGATCCTGGCAATAAATGGTGTTTTAAGCCAGTAGGAGAAGTGAAAGCATATCCTGCCTTATCTACAGTCTTAGAACCAACAGTGTACAAGACGGTGGCAGCCTGGAATTGTGCAAGGATGTCACCTACAATATGCCAGATAAACCATAGGGGTGACAGAGACCATAGGACCCTGGAATGAGTCAGTCCGAATCTGTGGTCTAGGCACCATCCATGGCGGGGTGTGGGAGGAAATACACGGGGTACATTCCAGGGAGTGGAGATGGAGATCTGGACACAAGGAAGTGAGATGCGTTCCAACTGACAATCCCACCCATGGGCAGTTACCAGGAGGGAGACATGTCTCATTTGCAAAGAGAACAGGGTACTGGGGATGGCCAGGGAATTTGGCGAACGGCGATTGCGTAGGAAACCAGGAGTTCGCTCCATCGTATTTGCAGATGGGGAATCCTCGCTTCTGCAAGGAGACTGTCAACAGGACTAGTGCAAAAGGCACTGACAGCCACAATGGTGAACAGTGTCATGTATTTGCGGAGTGGAAGGAGCCACTGAGCTCTAAAACTGATTACCATAATCTAGTTTGGACAAGACCACAACACCGTAAAGATGGAGAAGAGTGATACGTTCTGCACTCCAAGATGTGTGGCCAGCAGGCAGAGAGTTTTAAGCTTCTGGATACATGTAGTGTTTAGGTGGCGAATATGGGGCATCTACGTCAGCTTTTTATCAACAATAAGGCCCAAGAAATGGAACTGCACTACAACACCGAGGAGCTGGTGGCTTAAATAAAGTTCCTGATTGGAGTATACTGTGGGTCGATGAAAAAACTGAAGAGCCCGCGTTTTGGAGGGAGAAAACTGGAAGCCATTGGAGATGACTCATGCAGAGGCCCATCAGATGGCGCCTTGGAGCCGGTACTCAGCAGATGATACTGAGTGGGAGCTGCACCAGATGCAAAAATTTGTCGACATACATCATCAAGGTAAACACAGTCCCAATAGAGGTTTACAAGCCCATTGATGGCTATGAGGAAGAGTGTGACACTTAAGGCTTCCAGCCTGAGAGACGCTGGGGAGAGGGGTTCAAGGGAAGAGGGGTGGGGGAACCCCATCACCGGTGGGTGCAAAAGAAGGCAGCACTACAGCTGGTGAGGGGGAGTGGCTCATGGAGGGGACGTCGTGGGAGTTAAAGGGGAGGTGGAAGGGAGAGGGGGATGGGAGTAGGGTAAGAAAGAGATAGGATGGGGAAAGGATGTAACAGAGGCAGAAGTTGAAGGAAGTGACACTTTGATTCTCTCATACTTTTTGCAAGCCTCAGCATAAGACAGGCGATCTAGGGACTTTTACTCATGGACCCTCTTTTATCTCCTGTAAGCTGAGCAAACTGGCGAATGATGGGAGTGGCAGTCATGACACCTGACACCCAGGTGGCAGAACACAGGGGCTTTGCTCATGGAGTGGGTGTCCACAATCACCACCCAGAGGGTTTACTGTACAGCAGGAAGATGTGCCCAAAACACAAGCACTAAAAACACCTCAAGGGTGGTGGGATGTACAGCTTCACATCACATATGTAGCACATAACCTTGACCTTCTCTGGCAGGGTATCCCCTTCAAAAGCGAGAATGAAGACGTTGGTATCGTTGCAGTTGTCTTTGTAACCCTTCTGCATGCATCAAACAAATGAACCCCATGTTGGTTCAGATTAGCCCAGGGTTCCTCATCAGTTTCCTGGACCATATTCAGAGATTGGTGAGAGGTAATAGACACTGGGACATTGCTAAGACGATCAGAAGAATAAAGAGCTGCAGATTGGGTGGCAGAAGCAGTTTTCATCAAAAGGGAGCCCAACCGCATATTGCTGAGAGACTCCACCAAACTTGTCCTCTATATTCGCCACAAAAAAAACTATGTATTTGTGGCAGTGAATGTGTCCCTATCCATCCTATTACAGACGAGGTAGTGAGGAAAGTGTTTCAGTCCAAGATGGCGAGCCTCACCCTCCTCCCATGGTGTAGCCAGAGAAGGGAAGGCTGCTGGGTCATACAAAGCAGCATTCAATGATACCTCACCATTCAAATAGACAGCCATTTTAGAATGGCTCGATTTTTGCAGCTTTATATGGTTTTCATGCGAAGCATCCGCCCTGATACCACCCAATCCGATGAGGCCCACCCCCCATGGGCACCACCCAACCACAGCAAGGAACACCTAGCACAGTGGCCATTGCTGTGAGTTTCGATGCTCCAGGAAGGCAAGCAACCACTCCTTTGTATACGTGGGGAGGGAACAGCTCCGGCATCAGGAGTGTGATCCCCAAGTTATCAGGGGGCTCAGCAAGATGGGTACATAACAGCCCTACCACAAGGGCTGGCTACATATGGTGGTGACACAACAGGGTGCAGGGGGAGTACGGCAGGGGAGAGGGGAAGGAAGGGGGGGGGGGGGAAAGCAAGGAGGAGAGGATCCACGACGTAGAGCCAGGTAGGGAATTCTTCCCCAATCGGCTGACACTAAAAACAGAAAATTTAGAAGTGGATGTAAAACCTCTAGCGAGGAGGTAAATGCCAAAAACAGTGAATGTGACCAGGCAGAAGGAACAAAACTGCAAGCAATATAGGGAATCAGGTGGACATCCAGGTCGATATAAATTATGAAACCAAGAGAGGGGAAGGAGGAGGCAATGGGGAAGGAGCAAGGATAGGGAGGGAGGGGTAGGGTTTAGGAAATGCAGCCAGGGAAGGAGGAATTGGCTGCAACAGCTTGGTTACTCATGTGCGGCATGCATGAACTCACAAAAGAACCTGATCGCCCTGGGTGGCAAAATATGGATCACTGTGATAGGAGCCCTGCAACTACGAACCAGGAGGTGGCGGCTCATTGAGGAGTAAAAAACCATGGGTTAGTCTAATATGACCAATACAAAGATAACATCAGATGGCAGATTCCTACCGGCAAAGACAGAGGGAGGAACGCCACATGGTGGGAGTCTCCTTGATGGCACGTAGTTTATTAGACAGGGGGTAGACTCCCAAGAATCAGCCCATGATTGAGCAAAAAGAGATTTGGAAAACATGGGCTAAGTAAACGCCGCCTCCCCCAGCGTGATGATCAGCAAGTTCATTACCAGGGATAATTACATGGCCAGGAATCCAAAGGAATCAATCGAACAAGCAGCATCAATAAGGTCAGTGAGAAGGTCGTGGATGGTAGAGACCAAATAGTGGCGATAAAACTCCGAGCGATAGCCTGAAGGCCACTCATTGAGTCGGTACATAACAAAACTCAAATGGGTGAGGACTGTTTAATGAAGCAAAGGGCCACCAATTTCGTAGTAAACACCCCACAGATGGCATGCAAGAGATGGTGTTCCATTCCAACTCAAGACATGAAGGCATCATGATCGGCGGATTTTGAGCTGTCGGTGTAAAAAGCAATGGCATCCTGAAACTCCTGTAAGAGCATTCCAAACAATGGAACAACATTGGAGCAATGGAGGCTTTTCGACGCCAATAGGAACCCATCCAAAGTCGTAGCCAAGGACCTAACCAAAGGGGGGGGGGGGGATTCCAGAGAGAATGTGGGGAGGAAGACAATGAGTGAAATGGAAGTCCTGGCAGAAAGAAGTATGGTGAAGCCCGACTGATAAACCCATCCAATGGTGGGCAGCGGGTGGGAGACAGCCTGAAGCTGTGAAAAGAATGAAATAGGAGCGGTGAGCAAGGGAAGAGCGGATAGTAATGACATGGATGTGCCAAATCGAAAGGGGAGGGATCCCAGCAACAACCAGAAGACTTTCGACAGGGTTAGGCAAAAGGCACTAGTGGCCAAGTGGATACCACGATGGTGGACTGGGTCCAAGAGCAGCAGCATAGGAGGGGCAGCTAATCCATAAACTTGACAACCATAGTCCAGACGAGACAACTAATGCCCAGTAAAGACAGAGAAGGATCAAATGATCCACTCCAAGAGGTGTGGGCAAGGAAGCGAAGAACATTGAGTTTATGAGAACAGCCATATGATGGATATGGGGCAATCAAGTAAGCTTGTTGTCAGAAATAAGACCCAAGAAACAGAACTGGGGGACCACAGTCGGACGTTAGACGTCGAGGTAGAGCTCTGGATGAGGATGGACCATAGTATGGAAACAGAAATGGACCATCCTCGGCTTAAGGGGAGAGAATTGAGAACCATGCTAGAGTGTCCATATGAAAGCACCTAGAATGGCACCCTAGAGCTGCCGTTCCGCAGCAGCCACCAAGTAGGAACTAATCCGAATACAGAAATCATTTACGTACAGAGCAGAGGTTATCAGCAGTATGGCCGAGCCTCCAAGTTCATTAATAGCGATGAGAGAAAGAAGGACATTTAATATGGAGTCCTGTCAAATGCTATTCTCTAGGGTCTGCAGAGAGCTGAGAACAGTGCCAATCGAGATTCTAACTGACCAGTGGGACAGGAACAGGCGAATAAAATTTGGGAGGGGGGCCCCAAAGATCCCACTCACGAAGTGGAAGGAGGATGTGATAGCACCAAGTTGTGTCATAGACCTTAGGAATATCAAAGAAACTGCGACAAGATGGTGGCGCTGATAAAAGGACTGCCAAACAGCTGTTTCCAATCGAACAGATGATTGATCAGAGACCATCTCTCCAAAAAGCTGCACTGGTAAGTCGATAAATGGTCCTGAGATTCAAGGACCCAAATGAACTGACAAGCCACCAAACATTCCAGTAACTTGCAGGGAACATTGGTCAGGCTGACTGGCCAGTAATTATCAAGGGATGATAACAGATCCTTGGCATGCTTAAGAGCAGGAACCACAATACTGTCTCTTCATTGAGAGGTGAAAATGCCATTGAAACAAATAATGTTAAACAGCTGGAGGAGATATTAGATTTGTGGAGGATTGATGTGTTGAAGCAATTGGTTATGGATGGAATCAGGGCCAGGAGCTGAATCGTGAGAGCAGAGGGCCAGAAGAAGCTCCCACTCAGTGAAAGGTGCATTGTAGGATTACACTTGACAACAGGTAAAACAAGTGGGAAGCTTCAGCCTGCTGTTTCTGGAAGAGGAAGGCAGCTGGATACGATGCTGATGCTATCACAAAATGGGTCATGGCGTGTTTTGCGAAAATTGATGCATCTGTACAAAGGCCACTTGGAAGGACAACGCCCAAAATGGAAGACTGCCCCTGACAGTCTGTGAATGTATTGAGTGTAGCCCACACCCATGACGAAAGGGACAGAAGAACCTAGAGGAGACAAAGCTTTGGTTGGTTCTTGGGGGTTAAAGGGACCAGACTGCTATGGTCATCGGTCCCTTTTTCCAAAAAACTAAAATCACCCACAGAGAATAAAAAAAACGAACAACAGAAAAGACGGCAGACGACACAGGACAAGACAGACTCAGACAGAGATCAGACAAAATAAATTAAAACCACACAGTGTGTGACAGTGGTTGGCTGACCACAGAGAAAAAAAGGAAAAGCCAACCACCGAGAAACATATTAAAAACTCAGTCTAAAATCGTAGGCCAAAGGCCAGAATAAAAAAAAATAAAAAAAAAATAAAAACTCAGATTAAGTGATAAAAACCTCCTGCCCGAATAAAACACAAAACTAAGTCCACAATGGCAGAGTCATCTGTTAAAAGGGCAGGGAGCGTATCAGGCAGCACAAATGTCTGCCTGAGCACAGTTAAAAGTGGACAGGACAACAAAATGTGGACCACCATCAAGACCGCCCCACAACGACAAAGAGGCAGGTCCTCACAACGCAGTAAATGACTATGCGTCAGCCGGGTGTGGCCAATGCGAGGCCAACAAAGGACAACTGAGTCTCTGTGAGTGGCTCGCATGGAAGACCACCACACAGTCGTCGTCTCCTTGATAGCTCCGAGTTTATTGGGCGTGGTCAGATCGCGCCATTCAGTGTCCCAAAGGTCGAATACTTTGCAGCGTAAGAGTGCCCGCAAATCAGTCGCCGGGAGGCCAATGGCCAGAGATGGTTTACTGGTGGCCTCTTTCGCCAGGCGGTCTACGTGTTCATTGCTGGGTATCCCAACATGACCTGGGGTCCACATAAAGACCACAGATCGGCCGCAATGGGCAAGAGTATGCAGGGACTCCTGGATAGCCATCACTAGACGAGAACAAGGGAAACACTGGTCGATAGCTAGTAAACCGCGCAGGGAGTCGCTACAGATAACGAAGGACTCACCTGAGCAGGAGCAGGTGTACTCTAGGGCACGAAAGATGGCGACCAGCTCAGCAGTGTAAACGCTTCAGCCAGCCGGCAATGAATGTTGTTCGTAGTGGTCCCCTAGAATCAGAGCATAACCGACATGATCAGCAACCATCGACCCGCAGTGTAAAACACGCCAGAGCCCTGATACGTGGCTAGGATGGAATAAAAGCGGCGGCGGAAGGCCTCCGGAGGGACTGAGTCCTTTGGGCTCTGTGCCAATTCGAGCCGAAGGCAAGGGCGAGCCGCACACAACGGGGGTGTATGCAGAGGGGCCCAGAAAGGAGGTGGAACAGGGAAAATCCCAAGCCCAGAGAGAAGCTCTCCGACACGGACAGCGATCGTACAACCCGACCGGGGCCGACGTTCTGGGAGATGGACGACTGTGTGCGGGAACAGGAGACAATAATTGGGATGCCTGGGCAAGCTACAAACATGCGCAACATAAGCGGCCAGTAAATGTTGGCGCTGTAACCGCAGTGGAGGGACACCTGCCTCCACAAGTATGCTGTCCACAGGGCTGAAGGCACCAGTGGCAAGTCGTATCCCGCCATGTAGGATTGGGTGCAGCACCCGCAACGCAGATGGTGATGCTGAGCCATAAGCCAGGCTCCCATAATCCAGACGGGACTGGATTACCGCCTGGTAGAGCCGTAAGAGGGTAGATCGGTCGGCGCCCCAGCTGGTGTGGCTCAAGCATCGCAGAGCATTTTGATGCCGCCAACACATCTGTTTAAGCTGCCAAATATGAGGCAGCCGAGTCAACTGGGCATCAAAAACCACACCCAAAAACGTATGTGACTTCACCACAGCAAGAAGATCGCCGTCAAGGTAAAGCCGCAGCTCCGGATGAACTGTGCGTCGCCGGCAGAAATGCATAACGCTGGTCTTGGCAGCCGAAAACTGGAAGCCATGCGCTACAGCCCAAGACTGCACCCTGCAGCTGACTTTCAGCAGCTGCAATGCCAGTGGAGCTATAGTAAAGGTAGAAGTCGTCAGCATATAAGGAAGCCGAGACAGTCGTTCCTACCGCCGCAGCGAGTCCATTAATTGCAATTAAAACAGGCAGAAACTTAAAACAGATCCCTGTGGCACCCCGTTCTCCTGAACTCGGGACGAACTATGGGAGGCTGCAACTTGCACGCAGAAGGTACGATGCGACAGAAAATTTCGGATGAAAATCGGCAGTGGACCCCGAAGACCCCAACCATGAAGCGTAGAGAGGATGTGATGACGCCATGTATTATCGTATGCCTTCCGCATGTCGAAAAAGACAGCGATGAGGTGCTGACGGAGGGGCAAAGGCCGTTCGGACGGCTGACTCCAGGCTCACCAGATTGTCGGCGGCAGAGCGGCCTTTACAGAACCCACCCTGACGGAGCCAGGAGGCCCTGAGACTCGAGTACCTAACTCAATCGCCGGCTCACCATCCGTTCGAGCAACTTGCAAAGAATGTTGGTGAGGCTAATGGGGCGGTAGCTGTCCAGGGTTCTTGCCAGGTTTCAAAACGGGGATGACAATGCTTATCCACCATTGCGACGGAAACTCACACTCGACCCAGAGACGATTGTAAAGGTTGAGGAGGTGTCGCTTACAGTCCATTGAAAGGTGTTTCAGCATCTGACAGTGGATGCGATCTGGCCCAGGAGCGGTATCAGGACAAGAGGCTAGGGCACTGAAATTCCCACTCACTGAAGGGAACATTCTAGGATTCAGGATGGTGGGTGCGAAATGAAAGGCTCCGACGTTCCATCCGCTCTTTAGTGGAGCAGAAGGCCAGTGGGTAATTGGAAGAAGCGGAACTCAGAGCAAAATGCTCTGCCAAGTGGTTTGCAATTACGTCGGAGTCAGTAGAAACTGCTCCATTCAGTGAGAGCGCAGGGATGCTGACAGGGGTCCGATAGCCATAGAGGCATCTAATCTTGGCCCAGACCTGCGATGGGGAGATTTGGAGGCCGATGGTGGAGACATACTGCTCCCAGCACTCCTGCTTGCATTGGCAGATAAGGCGGCGGGCCCTCGCATGTAGCCGTTTGAAGGTGATGAGGTGTTCTATGGAGGGATGTCGCTTGTGTCGCTGGAGCGCCCTCCAGCGATCTTTAATCGCCTCAGCGATCTCAGGCGACCACCAGGGCACAGTCCTGCACTGAGGGGACCCAGAAGAACAGGGAATGGCAGATTCTGCGGCAGTAACGATGCCGGTGGTGACAGAGTGCACCACCGCATCAATGTCATCATTAGAGAGAGGCTCAATAGCGGCAGTGGAGGAGAACAAGTCCCAGTCAGTCTTATTCATAGCCCACCTGCAAGGGCGCCCAGAACACTGACGCTGTGGCAGTTACAGAAAGATCGGAAAGTGGTCACTACCACACAGGTCGTCATGCACTCTCCATTGGACAGACGGTAAGAGGCTAGGGCTGCAGATCGAAAGGTCGATGGTGGAGTACGTGCCATGCGCCACACTGAAATGTGTGAAGGCACCATCATTTAAAATGGAAAGATCGAGCTGTGCCAATACATGCTCAATGGTGGCGCCTCGACCTGTTGCCACTGACCCACCGCACAGAGGGTTATGGGCGTTGAAGTCGCCCAGTAACAGGAAAGGCGGCGGCAATTACGCTATCAGCGCAGCCAGGACATGCTGCGGGACATCACCATCCGGTGGAAGGTAAAGACTGCAGACGGTAACAGCCTGTGGCGTCCACACCCGAACAGCGACAGCCTCTGAAGGTGTTTGTAGAGGGACAGACTCGCTGTGAAGAGAGTGAAGGACATAGATGCAGACGCCACCAGACACCCTTTCATAAGCTGCCCGGTTCTTATAGTAACCCCCACAGCCACAGAGGGCGGGGGTTCGCATAGCTGGAAACCAAGTTTCCTGAAGAGCAATGTAGAAGAAAGGGTCAAGGATGATAAGCTGTCGGAGCTCAGCTAGATGGTGGAAGAAATCGCTACAGTTCCACTGGAGGATGACATTGTCCATGGCTGAGAAAGGCGTGAAGGGACTGGGGAGGCAGATTACGCCGCTGGGTCACCTGCTGCCACCGATTGAGCACCTGTGCTAATGCTATCCATGGTGTCTGAGGGCTGGCGAGATCAAGGCCCTCAGCAGACGCCAGGATCTCGACCTCATCCTCAGACGCAGAGCTCGAAGGGTGCGGTGGGGTTGGTGGCACTGCAAGTTCTTTGGCCTTATAGGTCTTTCTCTTGGACTTCTCTCGCTGAACCTTGGGTTTCACCAGCCAGGAGGGCTTCACCGATTCAGTCTCCGGGACGGAGGAGGATCGCGAAGCCCTACGACCAGCTGATTGTGGCCACTTACGCCACTGTCGGTCGTCAGCATTCCCACTTGTGGAAACCTGGGAAGGGAGGGACCCAAGGGACCCCTTGCAAGCGTGAGAAGCCGAAGAAGTTGGACACTTCTCTGGCTTAGAAGCGGGGATGGATGTCCCCAATGTGTGTGGTGGTTGGGGCGAGGGGGGGGGGGGGGCCGGTTGCTCCCGAGGTAGGTGGCGCAGGAGCAACAAGGGGGATAGTGCCCCCCATGGGCAAGGGGGCACGTGGAGTTGTACGGCTCTGTGATGTGGCTGGAAGATGCTGAACTGATGGGGCTAACACTGTTGTCGTTGCAGCAGCATAGGAGGAAGTCATTCCTACCACATGTAGTCGTTCATATTTCCGCTTGGCCTCAGTATAGGTCAGTCAAAAAAGGGTTCAAATGGCTCTGAGCACTATGGGACTCAACATCTCAGGTCATAAGTCCCCTAGAACTTAGAACTACTTAAAACTAGCTAACCTAAGGACATCACACACACCCATGCCCGAGGCAGGATTCGAACCTGCGACCGTAGCAGCCTCGCGGTTCCTGACTGCAGCGCCAGAACTGCACGGCCACCGCGGACGGCATAGGTCAGTCAGTCCAGGGTCTAACATTCCATGATTTTGGGCTCTTTCTGTAAGATCCTGCAGTCTGGTAAGCAAGGTGAATGGTGTTCTCCGCAGTTGACACAGATAGGAGGTGGAGCACATGGAGTATCGGGATGTGATGGGCGTCCGCAATCTCGACATGTGAGGCTGGAAGTGCAGCGGGAAGACATGTGGCTGAACTTCCAGCACTTAAAGCACCGCATCGGGGGAGGGATATAGGGTTTGACGCCACATCGGTATACCATCACCTTGACCTTCTCTGGTAATGTATCACCTTCGAAGGCCAAGATGAGGGCACTGGTAGTTACCTGATTGTCCCTCGGACCCCGATGAACGCGCCGGACAAAATGGCGCGCAGCTCGTCATAAAACTGCAAAAGCAGGTCCCTATGGAAAATAATACCCTGTAGCATATTTAAACTCTTATGTGGTGTGATGGTAACGTTAACATCCCTTGTCACAAGCAAGTAACCTGCGTGACTGGGCAGAGGATGCCGTTTTTATCAAAACTGATCCAGAGCATATTTTGGACAAGCCCTCCACCTCCACAAACTTGTCCTCTAAATGCTCTACAAAGAACTGAGGCTTCACGGATACAAAGGATTCCCCATCAGCTCTGGTACAGACAAGATACCAGGGCGAATACGTCTCACTGTCATTCAGTGCCTTTTGTTCCTCCTATGGTGTGGCCATGGATGGGAACGATTTGGGGTCATAAACGTTAGCTTTAAAATGAGCCCTTGAATGCTTAGAGACTGCTGGTAGCTGGCCACGAGCAAGAGAAGATGTGCCACGCTTCACTGCATGTCATCCACCCTGATGCCACTTACTCTGACCAAGGGCCCTCCCCATGGGCGCCACCCAGCCACAGCAAGGGCCACCTGGCAGGATGGCCATTGCCGGGATTCCTGATGCCCCAGGGTGATGGGCATCTACTCCTTGGGGAGTAAACGGCGCAGGCATCAGCAGTGCGATCCCTGTGTTGTCAGGGGGCTACAACCAACAGGGTACATGGTGGCCCCTCCACAATGGACTGGTTACCGTGCTGGATTTTAGGTGCAATGAAGTCCATGGTCGTCGCCTGCACAAAAAGCAACACTGCGCAGTGCACAATGGAAATTGCACCCAGGAATGCATCCTCACTCAAGAGATGGAGAATGAGTGGGATGGCAATGCGACGACGGTAAAGCTAGCTAGAGGTCTCAATGCACGATGGACAAAATGCACCGTCGAAGGCGCCCTTCCCCAATCGGCTTGCTCTTCGGAAGAGTTTTCAGATGGAGGCCAAACCCAACAGGGGACCATCACATAAGGCTGAAACGTTTGAGACTCCTTTTAGTCGCCTCGTACGACAGGCAGGAATACTGCGGGCCTATTCTAACCCCCGAACCCGCAGGGGGTAGACAAAGCTTTCCAACACACCCATTTGCTTTGATCAAGTAACCAGCTTTGACACGAAGATGTTTCAAGGTAACAACGCTGGCAGATGTTGAAAATGTTCAAATGTGTGTGAATTTCTAAGGGACCAAACTGCCACCTCTGGCAAGCATGAGGGGCCATGCAATCCATGACATTGCACCTCAAATGGTGCAGTCACTCCATCATGCAGCAACACTGGCAGAGGACGGGTGCCACTTGCAAAGCACGATGACAATCACGGATAATGGTGCAATGACCATGCTACTCCACAGAACTGACCGATGGAGAATGGAGCTGGTCAAGTGGGGGATGGCAATGCCAGCAGTGTTGATTAACTTATCAATCAGATAATGGACGACTTCAATACAATATGACAAAGAAGGTGGTACATGAATTGAGGGGTTTATAGAATCCAACGAGCACTACTGAAAGCCCAATGGGGTAACCTGGTCATCAGAAGGTTGGAAGAGAACAACAGAATCAACGGAAAGTGGTCACTATCACAGAGGTCAGCGAATGGCGACCAGTGTAAGGAACGAAGGAGGGGAGGGGAAGAGAGCGAAAGATCAGTGGAAGAGAATGTGCCATGTGACACTACAATGAGTAGCAGAACCATCATTAAGAAGGAACAGTTCGTGGTCCACAGCAATCTGACCAATGATGAGCCCGCAATTAGACGATGAACCATTGCCCCACAAACGATGATGGGCATTAAAATCCACAAGAAGGATGAGAGGAGTGAATTACTGAAGGAGGGCAGTTATGGTGGTACATGTAGGTGGCCTGTCAGGTGAAAGGCAGAGATTGCAAATCGTGACCACAGAATCCAAATGGACCTGAACTTCAAGTGCTTCCAGTGGAGGTATGAAGTGGGATCCATATAATAACATCCATATGTATCAACCTTGTAGGTGCCCCGGTGGTTCCGGTCGCTTATGGTGGACTGGAAGCCGAGCGCTGACCTCTCCAATTGTCAGGAGAGTACAATGTGGCCCACGTAACACAGGCTGACCGAGCTTGGTGATATGAACAACCTTCCCTGAGTCCTCGCTGACTCGGAGCAATGACACCAGCTCCGGGCCACACCAGTCTTGCTAGCGCAGTGCCACGTGCTGTGACGTAGCGGTGGAATGCCCTTTACTTTGGCCGCGCGTGGCTGGCGGCGCCCGGCTGGCCGGCCTGCTCGGCGGCGGACAGCAGGCCGCTGCACGTAGGAGGCTCCGGGTTGGAGTGCCGACGCTGTCGGCATGAGAAGCGTTCTCGTAGTGCAGAGTGTATTCTATCCCACCCCGTATTCTTCCCTGCTCCTCCTGGTGGCTCGTCCGCGGTGGACGGGCGGAACGGGCTGCAGTCCCCAAGCGTCGTCGCCTCACCCAGTTGTGACAGCGGATGCACAGGGCCTAGGCCCCACACGATCTTGATGACGGCTCACTGATGTGGTCAGCATTGGCGGCGAGCGAGTCTGCCACGATGTCTGCTAATCCTGGGTTGAAGATTGACAGCAGCAGCAGAGAGGACCAGAGCTGGTACTGTCCCCTCACGTCTGCTGCTGGATGGGCCGCCCTTACTGCAACATCTCCTTAATAAAGATTAACATGTCGATCACCGAGCTGAGCGCTATGCAGCGTCCCAGTACACATCTAACTGCAAGTCTAACTGCGAGTGCCTTGTTGCTATCAAAGCTGGCATATTTAAAGGAAGCACGAGTGACATCATGCTCATTTGTAATGAACGCATTTGTTCCACTTATACTGCTGATTTATCTGCCCCTTAGGTGTTCTTGTGACACAGTTACGTGTTGTTACGGCAGACTTACGCGAAGTTATGAAATGCAGTACAGGTGACGCTATACCTGTTTTACACTCTACGAAAGTCTCCGTCTAACACAAACCCTCTTGCTAAGCAATTCTCTCTCGCCTGTTGTGTGTAACCAGGCCACTGCCCCTGTGTAACGACACATTCCGATACATGTGCAATCCTCTTACCTCTTGGCTAACCTACTGCTTCTGGCTCTCGGGATAGGCAACGAAACTTTGACAATATTCCACGTTTCCAACTCTCTATTATTCCGCGACACTACAACCTGCAGACGCCACTGGAAGCTCTAAAAGGGCCGAGCCGGTTGCGACAAAGCACAGAACCACAAAGGTCAGGTGAATGAGGACCAGTAAAATGGGATTCCTGGAGAAAGACAAGTGGCCAAGTAAAAGACAATAAGGGATTTCTACTCCAGGTGTTGACAGTAGCAGCCATTGCAGTTCCACTGAATAAAAATGTAGTGGGTATCCAATGGGAGGCAAACTGGCTGGAGCCAATCTCACCGGCGGGGCACCATCCATCACCAATGAGGGTGGGGTGACCTCCACAAGTAAGATGTCAGACTCAGGTTGCAAGGGGGCAGATAGCGCCTCCAGAGGCCTTGCCCTGTGATTCATGTTCCTCTCCCTCTCACTATCCCTCAGGGTGAGGAGGGCAGGGCACAGTGGGAGAGCAGGTTTCTGCAAGATCCAGAACAAACGAGAGCAGGTGACCTCAGGGCACACGAAGTGTATGTCCCATCTGGTAGCAGACCTCCAGCCTGAGAGATTCTTGGGGGAGGGGTCCCAGAAGGGAGGCCCATTAGCGGTGGACACAGAAGATGGGGGGCACTTCTTCAGCTAGGGAGGTGGAGCAGCACCCAGAGATTGTGGAAACTGCACGGGAATGGGAGAGGAGAGGGGTTATGGTACTGGGATAAGGAAGAGGGAGAAGAGAAAAAGGACATAACAGAGGCAAAAGAAGTCATTTATACAGGATGAAGTGGGTCATATGTTTGATGAGCCTCAGTGTAAGATAACTGATCGAGGGACTTACACTCCTGCATCTTCTTTTCTTTCTTATAAGCTGGGAAATCTGGTGAGCATAGAGAATAACTGTCATGACATCATATATGGGTTGCAGAATGCAGGGGTTCCTCTCATGGAATAGGCATCCACAGGGCACCACATAGAGGATCTGCCATTCATCAGGAAGACGTGCCTGAAACACTAACACCAAAAGCAGCTTATCAGTAGTGGGACATGTTGCTTCATGGAACACTGATAACATACAATTTTACCTTCTCTTGGAGGGTATCTTCCTCGAAAGCCAGAATAAAGGCGTCAGTATCAGTGCAGTTGTCCTTACCTTCCTGCACTTGTCAAATGAAATGAGACTTCGTCATTCCAGATTGGCCTGGAGTTCTCCATCAGTTTGAAGGATGATGTCCCTATGAAAAATGACTCCCTGGACCATATCCAAGGATTGGTGAGGTGTAGTGGACACCGCGACGTCACCAAGACAATAACAAGCATAAAGAGCTCCAGAAGGAGCACTGATCAACAGGGAACGCATCTTACAGAGGGACTCCACTTCAGCAGACTGGTCTTCGATATTTTCCACAAAAAATAACTGCTTTGTGGCGGTGAATGTGTCTCCATCTGTCCTAGTACAGACAAGGTAGTGGGAGAAGTGTTTCATCCCAAACCAGCGAGCCTAGCCTTCTTCCCAGGGAATAGCCAGAGAAGGAAAGGCCACAGGGTCATAAGATGCCACATTCAATGATTCGTTGCCACTCAAAGAGACGGCCATAGAAGAACGACCAGATTTTTAGGGCTTGATATACTTCGTGTACAAGGCGTCTGCCCCGATACCACCCACTACGATCAGAGGTTCTCCCCATGGACGCCACCCAGCCACAGCAAGAACTGTCTATCAAGGCAGATGTTAGCATGAGTTCCGATGCTGACACAGCAGCCGTTGCTGGGAGATTCAATGCTCCAGGAAGACAAGCAACCACTCATAGGCATACATGGCGAGGCAACAGCTCAGGTATCAGAAGTGTGATACTGTGTTGTCAGGGGTCAGTCAGATGGGCTCATAACAGCCCCACCACATGGACTGGCTACACATTCTGGTGACCTAGCGGGGCAGAGGAGGTTACAGTGGGGGAGGAAGTGGGGGGAGTAATCCACGTCATAGACGCTAGGGAGAGCGTTCTCTCTCAAACACCTCACACTACAGACAGAAAATTTTAAAGTGAGGGTGAGTCTCCAAAGAGGGGGCGTGGGGGGGGGGGGGGGGCGCAAAAGGATGAAAGAGAAAAAGTAAGGAGAACAAGACCACAAGAAATACAGGAAATCAGGTGGATAGGCAGGTCGACTTAAGTAGGAACACAGAGAGGGGAAGGAGCAGCAGTGGGGAACGAACAAGGATGGGGAGGGAGGGGCATAGGGAAGGAAATGCAGCCTGGGAAGGAACAATGGGCTGCAATAGCTTGGAGCACAGTATGCGTCAGGCAGGAACTCATGAAAGAACCGTGCCCCCCTGGGAGATATATCCTCATGGAGGGTGCGCATCATGCGCCTGTGTGTCAGTCAGTCGCCAATTACATCACGACTGGGCCAGCAATGTCAATAACCAACAGACTGTGGTGAGTGAAGAATTATGAAGTCCGAAGTATACTGTGCACGCGCAGAAATGGAGGACGTTGGTGTCGTCTGCTAACATCGGCCGTTAACCAATTCTTGTCCCCTTTCACTCATTTTATAATAATAGTGACTTCTTAATCGTTATTTTATTTCAAAATAGTTTTTGTTGATTGTGTTCCACACCTCTGAAAAATTGTAACCGGTCGTACAATCAAAGATACATTATACAGTAGCTTCCCATGTTACAATATGTGGTTTCTACACTTTATGTTATAGTTTATTCTGTTTTTGTGTCATAATGTGAATTGTTCCAGAGAACTTTTGTATATCTTGGGGACAACACTCACAGGAAATATTCACACATCTGAAAGCAAAATAACATTTAAGTTCTACGATACCTGGGCAAAGGAAAATCCAGCACTGTGCAATATACAGTAACAGGTAAGAACATTTTAAGGAAAATTTAGCAGCGAAAAAGTCAGCTCTACTGAACGAGAAAAATTGTTTTAGATGCTATTTGGCACGTAGTAGAAATGAGCTAGTAATGCCTATTAAACACTGTTTTATGTATTTTGTATAATAATAATAAATTCCATCTATTGCCTTCATGTCATTTTTAATGTTCCCTTGTACGTTTCGAAGACACAGCATCATCAGCGCTTTTCTTTTTTCATGTAAGAACCTCCACTGCGATAGTAACACGTCAGAAACGCGTATCTTCATTCTGTTGCTACAGAGACGGCAGACGGTATTTACTTTTGTTTTCTATTTAACTGTCCAGATATGCAGGAAGCAGCCATGGTGGCTACCATGAAAACTGTTTTCATGTATTTATTTCCTCAAGCAAATAAATGTCTTGTAATATTTAGACATTTTGCCAATTCTTCGAATCGTCAGAAATGTGGAGGATTTACTACACACTCTAACAACCCTACCACAACAAAGGTCAGAATTTAATAACGATTGTGGTGTTGCTCACGCTGCTAAATACTGCATTTTCGGGCAACAACAGACACATTATGTGGCAGGTGTCATTAGAGCACAGTTAATAAAGTCATTTCATGTAATAATCAAAAAACTAGGCACTCATCTTTGTGTGTTTCCCACGCTGGTCTCGTCGTAAAATCATGGCTCAGTAGTTGAAAATCTAGGTGGTTATGATTCCAAGCTCGGATGCAAAGAGGCCTAGGTTTTATTCTGCTATATTCAAAAGTTTTGTAGATGCGCTTCACAAACCATTCTTGAAGGTTACAGTTCTATTGAAAACACCTTCCTCACATTTTATAAGCCAACTACAAAATGCATCTTCCCAATATGACGTCTAAGACTTGACCTTTTCAAGGTCCGACTCTCTAACAACTCAACAACTAACTAACCAATAATCGCTTACGCACCCAAAAATCAGAGTTACAAGTACGTCAAAGATCATAGTGATAAAAGAAAGAATACACATAAGAATAATATCATTGCAATATAAACATATCGATGTATCACAAATGAAATCAAATCTGAATGTTGTCTCAGAAACATGTCAACTATTTTGCAGAAACACAGTAGAAAATTACTGGTATCGAGAGGTTCAGGTGAGCTGCCGTAATGGTTACGTAATTCAAGTACCATTACAACACCTACGTGAAGAACTTTCACTTCATATTTTATTTTGGTTACTAGTAAATTGTAGTAGCATGAATACTTCCGTAGTGATGTTACTTTACTGGAACTATTGAAAGAACAACAGTCCCTCATAACCTCATTTTCACAACTCGCAAGAGACAGCCATGGCAGTAATCCACATCATAGACGCTGACATGCCGCATTGTCATCCATAAAAATTCCATAGTTGTTTGAGAACATGAAGTCCATGAATGGCAGCAGATGGTCTCCAAGAAGTCGATAATAACCATTTCCAGTCAATGATCGGTTCATTCGGTCTAGAAGACCCAGCCCACACGATTATGGAGCCACCACCAACTTGAACAGTGCCTTGTTGACAACTTGGATCTATGGCTTCGTTCTATCTGTGCCACACTCAAACCCTACCATCAGGTCTTACCAACAGAAATCAGGACTCATGTGACCAGGCCACGGTTTTCCAGTCATCTAGTATCCAACCGATATGGTCATGAGCCCAGGAGAGGTGCTGCAGGCCATGCTGTGCTGTTAGCTAAGGAATTCGCGTCAGTCTTCTGATGCCATAGCCCATTAACACAACATTTCACCGCAGTGTCCTAACGGATACATTCGTTGTACGTCCCGCACAAATTTCTGTGGTTATTTCGCACAGTGCTGCTTGTTTGTTAGCACTGACAACTCTAGGCTAACGCCGCTGGCCTCGGTTGTTGAGTGAAAGCCGTAGGCCACGGCGTTGTCCGTGGTGAGAGTTAATGCCTGAAATCTGGTATTCTTAGCACTTTGACACTGTGGATCTCGGAATATCGAATTCCCTAACGATTTTCGAAATGGCATGACCCACACGTCTAGCTACAAATACCATTCAGCATTCAGAGTCGGTTAAGTCCCGTCGTGCGGCCATAGTCGCGTCGGAAACCTTTTCACATGAATCATCTGAGTACAATTGACAGCTCCGCCAGTGCACTGCCCTTTTGTACTGTGTGTACGCGATACCACCGCCATCTGCATAGGTGCATATCGCTATCCCATAACTTTTGTTACATCAGTGTGTACTTCTATGGCGGTACATCCCTTAAGAGTATAATCAGTGAGCACTATACAGTGACAGTCCCGAATAAAACACAGCGTTACCCTGCCCGGTAATGATTGTTTTCGCCTTATACGGTGATGGTGAATCCATTTTTCCTCTACTGTTTCTGCTCCTTTCTCAGGATCATAGACATACATCCAACACCGACGATTGGTTTGAAGACCATTCTAGACGATTCCTGCAAATGATTTGGCCACCCAGATCGCCCTACGTGAATCTCATGGAACGCAATCGAGAAGTGAGTTCGCGCACAAAATCCTGCACCGGCAACACTTTCGCAATCATGGACGGCCACAGAGGCAGCATGGCTCATTATTTCTGCAGGGCTCTTCTAGCGACTTGAGTCTCTGCCATAGAGTCGCTACACTACGCCGGGCAGGAGGTGGTCCGACACGATATTAGAAGGTATCCAATGACTTTTGTCCCCTAAGTGCACTATCGAATGCTCTTGAGTTAATGGGAGGTTTTCAAGACGAAGCGTTGTGGGTAGCTGTCGTAGGTCAAAATTGCAAGACATGGTCACACATGCTGCATTCGGCTGTCAAATTTGGGTTCACCTGGTATTCTACTGACATGGCACCTAGTGATTTCGTCATACATTACGACTGAGAGCTTCAAAGAAGTGATTCACTCGAGCGTTGCTAGCCGGTAACCTTGGCGAAAGTGGCATATTTCCGACCACATCTAGCAGATAGAGACGAACAGCACCCACTTGCAATTTCTTCGGATTAAGAAACAATTGCTTTGTAGGGATTTCCAGAATGACGAAGAAGTAAATATTCCTTAACTGGAACCAAGAACTACACTCCTGGAAATTGAAATAAGAACACCGTGAATTCATTGTCCCAGGAAGGGGAAACTTTATTGACACATTCCTGGGGTCAGATACATCACATGATCACACTGACAGAACCACAGGCACATAGACACAGGCAAAAGAGCATACACAATGTCGGCACTAGTACAGTGTATATCCACCTTTCGCAGCAATGCAGGCTGCTATTCTCCCATGGAGACGATCGTAGAGATGCTGGATGTAGTCCTGTGGAACGGCTTGCCATGCCATTTCCACCTGGCGCCTCAGTTGCACCAGCGTTCGTGCTGGACGTGCAGGCCGCGTGAGACGACGCATCCAGTCCCAAACATGCTCAATGGGGGACAGATCCGGAGATCTTGCTGGCCAGGGTAGTTGACTTACACTTTCTAGAGCACGTTGGGTGGCACGGGATACATGCGGACGTGCATTGTCCTGTTGGAACAGCAAGTTCCCTTGCCGGTCTAGGAATGGTAGAACGATGGGTTCGATGACGGTTTGGATGTACCGTGCACTATTCAGTGTACCCTCGACGATCACCAGTGGTGTACGGCCAGTGTAGGAGATCGCTCCCCACACCATGATGCCGGGTGTTGGCCCTGTGTGCCTCGGTCGTATGTAGTCCTGATTGTGGCGCTCACCTGCACGGCGCCAAACACGCATACGACCATCATTGGCACCAAGGCAGAAGCGACTCTCATCGCTGAAGACGACACGTCTCCATTCGTCCCTCCATTCACGCCTGTCGCGACACCACTGGAGGCGGGCTGCACGATGTTGGGGCGTGAGCGGAAGACGGCCTAACGGTGTGCGGGACCGTAGCCCAGCTTCATGGAGACGGTTGCGAATGGTCCTCGCCGATACCCCAGGAGCAACAGTGTCCCTAATTTGCTGGGAAGTGGCGGTGCGATCCCCTACGGCACTGCGTAGGATCCTACGGTCTTGGCGTGCATCCGTGCGTCGCTGCGGTCCGGTCCCAGGTCGACGGGCACGTGCACCTTCCGCCGACCACTGGCGACAACATCGATGTACTGTGGAGACCTCACGCCCCACGTGTTGAGCAATTCGGCGGTACGTCCACCCGGCCTCCCGCATGCCCACTATACGCCCTCGCTCAAAGTCCGTAAACTGCACTTACGGTTCACGTCCACGCTGTCGCGGCATGCTACCAGTGTTAAAGACTGCGATGGAGCTCCGTAGGCCACGGCAAACTGGCTGACACTGACGGCGGCGGTGCACAAATGCTGCGCAGCTAGCGCCATTCGACGGCCAACACCGCGGTTCCTGGTGTGTCCGCTGTGCCGTGCGTGTGATCATTGCTTGTACAGCCCTCTCGCAGTGTCAGGAGCAAGTATGGTGGGTCTGACACACCGGTGTCAATGTGTTCCTTTTTCCATTTCCAGGAGTGTATTAATATGAGTCACTTGGAGTTGGAACGCCCTATCCCGTTAACGTTAAATTTATTGTCTTGGCTTCCCTGTGTTTCAGGAACCACTGTAGCCATTGACATGAAACTTTTACAGGACATTGAACTGTATGTTCTGAGTCTACTGAACTACAATAATTGCATTTCAGCCACTACTTTCGGAAATAATTTTTTTTAATACATGGTTAAAATTGTGTACTTTTTGTACGTTATCCTAAATAATTTTAATTATACATAACATTATGTTGTTCTTTTAGTTCAGTAGACTCAGGATATGTATGTTATTACTGCCTGAAAATCTGAATACTTGACTAAGTGGTTTATGAGGTTTAGGGAAAAATGAGAAAGAAAATGTAAATTTTCGGGAACGGCTTCTAAAGTTTCAAAAGACTGTAACTCAGTATATGCGTAAGTTTTTATTTTTAGTCACTCAGAAGTACCCAGCACCATACTGTATACCATCCCCTTGATCTTTTCCCAAGTTTTTTCTTCTTTCTTGATTCCTGAGTGGCCAACTGTGGTGCGTTCCCTGCTTTATCAATGCGAACCTTGTCCATCCGTTCAAGTTCTCTGACGCAGTTTGCTCCATGATTCATTCCCATATGCTGTAGCACTTTCACCCTATCAATGTTATCATTAAAAGCAATAACAGCATCACTGACCCCCCCCCCCCCCAATTTAGTGTCTTCATTCCAACAAAAACATTGTGTGAGCGAGTCCATATAAGATTATTGAACGACTCATTGGGATTTTGAGTCTGACCATGCAGGCACTTCTTCAGTAATGCAGGATTTGCCAGGTCTCCGTAACTACGTTTTATGATATCCATGACTGCTGCTGGGATGGAATGTTTACGGCTGTATGAACTGTTTGAGTACTGGGCATTGAGGTAATTGTACCATGCATCAGGTCCAGGAGGGCAATGGTGGTGTATTGGTCTTTCATCAGTTGGCATTCAGTGGGAGAAGGTAGCCCATACTGCCTGCTTCATTTTCAACAAATCCTCAGTATTATGTCTAATGGCCATCCCATAATATTGCTGTAGTTCAATCATTTTGTCTGTCAGCCTGCCTCTTATGGTTTTACCATCAGAAAGTTTCTTGTGTCTCAAACTTTGTTTCAACTTCCTCAACCTGGTGCCCACCCTCTTCTGGACATGACCAATACAAACACGTAATTTAACCTTTGTAACAAATCCACAGCCTTCTATACAAAAATTGCCTATTTTATTAGATCTTGAAGTAATGCACTTAGAATTTTAACATTTTCAACTAGTGTAGATTATATTTTAAAAAATAAAATACTACCCATGTGAGTTTATAAGTGATATATACATCATTTTATTCGTAAAATTGCAAATTTTATAATGAGAAAAATTCCGAAAATGTGAAAAAAAATTTCCCGTTCTAACTCCCCTTAGATCACTTAACAAAGGCAAGGCCTCGTGTCCAGGCTGCACGAGTCAACTTCCTTTCAGCTGATACAACAACTCCATATTTGCAATCATGTACAATGACGCGCTCGTCGAATGATCCACAACTGACGACTGGAAAGCTGTACAAGTCACAACAGTACCAAAGAAAGGAAACAGAAGTAATTCGATGAATTACAGACCCATATCACTAACGTCGATTTGCAGTAATATTTTGGAACAAATACTGTGTTTGAACATTATGAATTACTGCGAAGAAAACCATTTATTGTCAAAGGGTTAGCACAGATTCAGAAAATATCGTTGTTGGGAAACACAACTATCTCTTTTTCTCACCAAATCACGGGTGCTATGGACAGGGGACGTCAAATTGATACCATGTTTTTAAATTTTCAGAAGGCTTTTGACACCGTTTCTCTCAAGCGAATTGTAATCAAATTGCGTGTCTGTTGAGCATCGCCTGAGTTGTGCTACTGGATTCACGAGTTCATGTCAGCAAGGTCACAGTTCATACTAATTGATGGATTATCAACGTGTAAAATAGACATAATAACTGGCTTTCTCCAAGGAAGCGTTGTAAGCCTCTGGTGTTCCTGATCTATATAAACTATTTAGGAGACAGACTGAGCAGCCTTCTTAGATTGTTTGCAAACGATGCTGTCATTTACTGACATGTCGTAAGATGTGTAAGGCGGCAGCTTGAATGAAAATTTCGCACCTTACATGAGATTTTATACATGTTAACAAGTTGATGGATATGTCACATGACATACTTTGGTGATAGCAAATGCGCCTTCCAAAATGCACAATAGATAATGCCAAAAAGGATGACTCTCAATTCGACAGTATTAACACACTGAACCCAAATCCTACATGTCAATGAGCAAAAGGTGAAAACCGCTGCGCAGTAACGGCCCGCATACAACGAAAGGCTTCTAACAAGGGTCGGTGAACTGCAGTGAGAGGGACAACGAACGTGCCATACGATGCATCGAGGGGAGCAGGTACCGGCCCAGAGTTGCCTGTTACGGGGAAGTTCTTTAGAAAACTGTGTTGGGGAATTTCAAAATGTTCAAATGTGTGTGAAATCTTATGGAACTTAACTGCTATCAGTCCCTAAGCTTACACACTACTTAACGTAAATTATCCTAAGGACAAACACACACACACACCGAGCGAGGTGGCGCAGTTGTAGCACACTGGACTCGCATTCGGGAGGACGACGGTTCAATCCCGTCTCCAGCCATCCTGATTTAGGTTTTCCGTGATTTCCCTAAATCGTTTCAGGCAAATGCCGGGATGGTTCCTTTGAAAGGGCACGGCCGATTTCCTTGCCAATCCTTCCCTAATCCGAGCTTGCGCTCCGTCTCTAATGACCTCGTTGACGGGACGTTAAAACACTAACCTAACCTAATAACCTAACACACACACACACACACACACACACACACACACACATGCCCGAGAGAGGACTCTAACCTCCGCCGGGACCAGCCGCACTGGGGAATTTCCAGGTGGAGGCAAACAGACCAGAAACCCAGTTACTGATCACGTAAAAGGTCTGTGGCGTTCTCATGATGTACTTGTGTAATTTGCAGGCGCCAGGAGCTGACACAAAATGTCCTATTGGCTGAAATAAACTCGGAAGGTGTAGAAGTGGCGATATTTCGAAGCATTTTAAAGGTAAGCCCTTTGCGATTGGTAGGGGTAGTTTCCACGAGATGAAAGGAACGCTCCCATTGGTCTGAAAAAGGGCGAAAGAACACAGGTGGGGGACAGTTTGCTACGAACGACAGAATACCGAAAACTTTGGGGACTCTCCTCTGAACCAGCGTCAAGTGTAGAACAGAGCGCATCACGCTCTTTACGACGCCAAAAGAGGAATTTTGTGTGAACACTGCTCTGTCATAGAATACGGGTCCACTCCTAACCCCAGTAACTTATTCTAATGACACTAACACACTAACAGGGTGTTTTTGCTGATGTCTGACGAATGTGAAAAGGAGTGGAGTGTCAGAGATTATGAAAATTAATTGCAAAATGTTTAAGACAAGATGTCTGTATGGTGCAAAAAGTGGCAATTAACTCTAAATCACGAAAACTGTCTAGTCTCCACATTAGTACTAAAAGAAATCCGCTAAATTTCGACCACACGACAAATCACTTAAATCTACACACTAAATATTTAGTTGAATTTACAGCTTGTAAAGTTACGAATGACTTCAGTTGCAACAGACACATAGATAATGTTGTGTGTAAAGCAAACCAAAGACTGCGATTTACTGGTTGAACACTCAGAAAGTGCAACAGGTCGACTCAAGAGTGCTTACACCACGCTTGTCTGCCCACATTTGGAGCATTGCTGTGTCGTGTGGCAGCCGCATCAGATGGGACTGGCGGAAGATATTGTAAAAGTTCAAAGAAGGGCAGCTCGTTTTGTGTTATCGATAAATCCGAGAGTGTCACGGACATGATGCGTGAATTGGGGCAGCAATCATTGAAACGAAAGCGTTTTTCCTCGCCAAGGATCTTCTCGTGAAATTTCAATCACCAAATTTCTTCTCCGATTGCGAAAATATTTTGTTGGCACCCACCTACATTGGGAGAAATTAACATCATAATAAAATAAGAGAAATTAGAGCTCGCACACGAAGATTTAAGTGCTTGTTTTTCTCAGGTGCCCTCCGACATTGGAACAGTAGATACCTTGGTGTCAGTTCGATGAATCATCTACCAGGCACTTAAATGTGGACTGTATACTAATGATGTAGATGTATATGTAGAGGTGATTTTTAATGTGAAACATTTCCTGGACAGCAAAAGTGCACAGTTCTACAACCAGGGTCTCTACAGTAAACGCCGGCTGTGCGTTTCTAGGCGCTACAGTCTGGAACCGAGGGACCGCTACGGTCGCAGGTTCGAATCCTGCCTCGGGTATGGATGTGTGTGATGTCCTTAGGTTAGTTAGGTTTAATTAGTTCTAAGTTCTAGGCGACTGATGACTTCAGAAGTTAAGTCGCATAGTGCTCAGAGCCATTTGAACCATTTTGGATCTACAGTAAACCATCGTTCGGAAATATGTCGCATTGGAGGGTGAATATATAGAGAATGACTAACAACGTGATCAGCAAATTTCGTGGCCGCAGATTGATTCAGTTGAGGAGGTGTTTAAAAAAATTGTGACTACCCCTCGTATTTTTGATTCCCTTACGCCTATGCCTCTTCAAATGCTGAAGCGGCCTCGAAACAAATTAGCCCAGCGGTCCGGCACATCATAGTAGCGATCCTGGGATGTAGCCCAGTCCATATGTAAACCGAAGTTATTCTGGTGGGATTGAGAGAACACTATGGAGATATCATTTGGACGAGGAAATTAGAGGATTACATGCTAACCGGTAACCGTGGCGAAAAAGGCATGTCAGCGACCACATTTAAAAAATAAAGGAAGAACACCCACACCTGACTGCCAGTGAGTTCCCTTTTGGGAATTGGGAACCCCAACCAGATGTATTCGTTCTCTCTGTAGAGGTCCTCAGACAGGGAGAGTATGAAGATCGCAGCGGTGTGAAGTACACATTCATCATATTCAACATTTTTCCGAAGCATATTAATTTGTGTACCCTCAGGACCATGACGTCCATACTTCTAGTGACTAGCCACGGACCGTACCTTAGCTGTTTGTACAGAAAAGGAGGATGGACGGAAGATTCACATATGGTGCAGATAGGACACCAGAGAACATAAATTTCAAGAGCAACGATTTGGACAATTTCATAGACGATGAAAAACTTCACTCGAGAGATATTAGTGTATTGTACAACTATCATGTGGAATGGAATTTTATTTGGTTCTAGTTTTGGTGGTAGGGGAGTTCTCCGAAATGGAACTCTACCTGTACTAACGAAACAGACCCGTGGGTAGCTACGACGGTCGGCGTTGGCGGACACCAGCAAAGACAAAAGCTCCGTCTCAGTCGTGTATCCAGATGAACAGGAGTTACATTTGCATTATTTAGCTGATGTTTATATTTTGTATAATGTGGGAAATTATAGGCTATGATATCATTATGAGCTATATTTTCATTGACGACATGGGGTTAGTATAATTCCAACTACACCCAACTAGTGGAACCCAACCCTGTCCCGTGGTACTAAATGTAATTAAAATTTAGTAGCCCCCAAAATCTGAAAAAAGGATGTTTACGCGTAATCTGTCAACTGAAGGTCTTAGGGGCATCGGAATGGTAACTCCAGGGTGTGCTGCTCAACTAGTTGCCTAGAAACATCACCCGTTACCGTATACGGTGATCTGACTCATTCTTACCGCAGATTAATTTTAAGACAGATAATACTGGTGGCGGGATTACATCAGGGGCAGATTTTGTTTTGTTGTTAGCTTTGTTGTGTTTCTCAGTAGTTATCTACTTTTTACAAAAATGAAAAGTGAAAATCTCAGTCTGGAAATATCCCTTAAGCTGTCGCTAAGCCATGTCTCCGCAATATCCGTTCTTCCAGGAGTGCTAGTTCTGCAAGATTCGCAGAAGAGCTTCTGTGAATTTGGAAAGGTAGGAGACGAGGTACTGGCAGAATTGAAGCTGTGAGGACGGGTCGTGAGTCGTCCTTGGGTAGTTCGGATGGTAGAGCACATGCTCGCGAAAGGCAAAGGTCTCGAGTTTGATTCTCAGTCCGGCACACAGTTTTAATCTGCCAGGAAGTTTCGTATCAGCACACACTCCGCTGCAAAGTGAAAATCTCATTCTGGAGGTTTCCACACACCACATGCGTTAGCCTCTAGATGGTCGGTCAATGCATACCGAACTACATCTACATACCTACTCCGCAATCCACCATACGGTGCGTGGCGGAGGGCACCTCGTACCACAACTAGAATCTTCTCTCCCTGTTCCAAACAGAGCGAAGAAAAAATGACTGCCTATATGCCTCTGTACGAGCACTAATCTCTCTTATCTTTGTGGTCTTTCCGCGAAATATAAGTTGGCGGCAGTAAAATTGTACTGCAGTCAGCCTTAAATGCTGACTCTCTACATTTCCTCAGTAGCGATTCACGAAAAGAACGCCTCCTCTCCTCCAGACACACCCACCCGAGTTCCTGAAGCATTTCCGTAACACTCGCGTGATGATCAAACCTACCAGTAACAAACCTAGCAGCCCACCTCTGAATTGATTCTATGTCCTCCCTCAATCCGACCTGATAGGGATCCCAAACGCTCGAGCAGTACTCAAGAATAGGTCGTATTAGTGTTTTATAAGCCGTCTCCTTTACAGATGAACCACATCTTCCCAACATTGTACCAATGAACCGAAGACGACTATCCGCCTTCCCCCCCAACTGCCATTACATGCTTGACCCACTTCATATCGCTCTGCAATGCTACGCCCAGATATTTAATCGACGTGACTGTGTCAAGCGCTACACTACTAATGGAGTATTCAAACATTATGGGATTCTTTTTCCTATTCATCTGCATTAATTTACATTTATCTATATTTAGAGTTAGCTACCATTCTTTACACCAATCACAAATCCTGTCCAAGTCATCTTGTATCCTCCTACAGTCACTCAACGACGACATTTTCCCGTACACCAAAGCGTCATCAGCAAACAGCCGCACATTGCTATCCACCCCAGCCAAAAGATCATTTATGTAGATAGAAAACAACAGCGGACCTACCACACTTCCCTGGGGCACTCCAGATGATACCCTCACCTCCGATGAACACTCACCATCGAGGACAACGTACTGGGTTCTATTACTTAAGAAGTCTTCAAGCCACTCACGTATTTTGGAACCAATCCCATATGCTCGTACCTTAGTTAGGAGTCTGCAGTGGGGAACCGAGTCAAACGCTTTCCGGAAGTCAAGGAATATGGTATCCGTCTGATACCCTTCATCCATGGTTCGCAAGATATCACGTGAAAAAAGGGCGAGTTGCGTTTCGCAGGAGCGATGCTTTCTAAAGCCGTGCTGATGCATGGGCAGCAACTTCTCTATCTCAGGGAAATTCATTATATTCGAACTGACAATATGTTCGAGAATCCTGCAACAAACCGATGTTAAGGATATTGGTCTGTAATTTTGAGGATACGTCCTCCTACCCTTCTTATATATAGGCGTCACCTGCGCTTTTTTCCAGTCGCTCAGGACTTTACGTTGGGCAAGAGATTCGCGATAAGTGTAAGCTAAGTAAGGAGCCAAGGCAGTAGAGTACTCTCTCTAAAAACGAATTGGAATCCCATCAGGACCTGGCGATTTATTTATTTTCAACCCATTCAGCTGCTTCACAACCCCAGGGATGTCTGTCACTATGTCCTCCACACGGTAATCTGCACGAGACTCGAACGGCGGTATGTTTGTACGATCTTCCTGCGCGAAAGATTTCTCAAATGCTAAATTTAGATTTTCAGCTTTCGTTTTGCTGTCTTCCGTTGCCAGGCCGGACTGATCGATGGAAGCCTTCGACCGGCTTACCGATTTTACGTAAGACCAGAATTCCCTTGGGTTTTCAGCAAGATCTTTTGCTAAGGTACGACGGTGGCAGTGGTTGTATACTTAGCTCATCACTCTTTTTACAGCAGCACGAATCTCTACAAACTTTTGCCTGTCCTCATTCTCCCGATCTTCCTTGTACCGCGAGTGCAACTGTCTTTGCTTCCTGAGCATTCTCCGAATTGCGCTGTTAAACCACGGTGTGTCTTTTCCGTCCGTAACCCAATTTTTTGGCGCATACTTGTCCAATGCGTGATTTACAGTGTGTTTAAAATTTGCCCACAATTCTTCCACGTCCATCGTACCGGAAGTAAATGAAGTCGATTCATTTACTGAGTGGGATGCTAACAACTGCTTATCTGCTCTTTCTAGTAAGAATACTTTCCTAGCCGTCTTGACCGACTTTTTAACTTTCGTAACCATAGTCGTAATGACAACATCATGATCACTAATCCCTGTCTCAACACTGACACCGTCGATGAGGTCTGGTCTGTTCGTGGCTACCAGATCTAAAATATTTCCATAACGCGTTAGCTGTCGATTTAGCTGCTCGAGACAGTTTTCGGATAATGTGTTCAAAAGTAATTCACTCGACGGCTTGTCTGTACCACCTGTAATGAATCCATAGACATCCCAGTCTATACTAGGTACGTTTCAGTCGCCTCCGACTAATATAGCATGGTCCGGGTGTAGACTCCCTTTGAATGATTCTAGAACTGTCACGGTGGAACCTGGTGGCCGGTAATAACACCCAACAATTAACTTTATTTCTCCTACTAAATAAATAAATGAATAAATAAATAAATAATTAACCTGTCCCAAGTAGGAACAATAGGCTTTTATGTCCAAGGGATCGGTAGTCACCGAGAGACTACACAATGGGCCACAGTTTATTTCTCAAAGATGAGTGTTCAACATGGGTAGCGTGCACAGCACAGTGCTGCACACTGAAAAAGTATATCAATCGACCATGAGCCCCTTCACAAGCATCTAGGATCTATCACATCCATAAACACAGTGAAGATTGTTTGGAAACGTCTTGCACTGTTTACAATACCTGTTTACGGGATGTCCATCCAACGAGATGATAAACGCCGAACACTTAATGCCACCAGGAAGAAGCTACAAATTTATCACTACTCCAAGTAGTCTTGCAGAGAATTTGAAGTAAGTAGAGTAAGCAGAAATAATTACATGACCGCCAGGCAAAAATATGAGCCTATAAATTGGAGATTTGTGGTAGTGCGCTGTCATAATGATTGGACATCATCTCAAAGAATAGCGCAACATTTTTCTTCCTGTACAGTGGACGTCCTGAAAGTTGACTTCTGTATTACCACGTCATTAGGAATAAATATTATATTATTACTTTCCACCCATTAGTTATGTTTTAATAATGCATCGTCGTAATTTGATTTACAACTGGGAGAAATTCTTCCGATTAGGAGTTCAAAGAAATGTTTAGTTGTTGTGAGAGACAAGATCTCTAAGCATGAAATTGGGTGCAAACATATACGAATGTTGCTTGTAATCTTTACTAGGGACTATGGCACCTTTAACTTTGGTGCAGTGTTCCTTAGAACTTAAATCTTCAAGAACTTATTTCTAGCTAATTGAGTGACATGAGATTTTGGCACTGTTTATTCTACATCTACATCGATACTCCGCAAGCCACCCAACGGTGTGTGGCGGAGGGCACTTTACGTGCCACTGTCATTACCTCCCTTTCCTGTTCCAGTCGCGTATGGTTCGCGGGAAGAACGACTGTCTGAAAGCCTCCGTGCGCGCTCTAATCTCTCTAATTTTACATTCATGATCTCCTCGGGAGGTATAAGTAGGGGGAAGCAATATATTCGATACCTCATCCAGAAACGCACCCTCTCGAAACCTGGCGAGCAAGCTACACCGCGATGCAGAGCGCCTCTCTTGCAGAGTCTGCCACTTGAGTTTATTAAACATCTCCGTAACGCTATCACGGTTACCAAATAACCCGGTGACGAAACGCGCCGCTCTTCTTTGGATCTTCTCTATCTCCTCCGTCAACCCGACCTGGTACGGATCCCACACTGATGAGCAATACTCAAGTATAGGTCAAACGAGTGTTTTGTAAGCCACCTCCTTTGTTGATGGACTACATTTTCTAAGCACTCTCCCAATGAATATCAACCTGGTACCCGCCTTACCAACAATTAATTTTATATGATCATTCCACTTCAAATCGTTCCGTACGCACACTCCCAGATATTTTACAGAAGTAACTGCTACCAGTGTTTGTCCCGCTATCATATAATCATACAATAAAGGATCCTTCTTTCTATGTATTCGCAATACATTACATTTGTCTATGTTAAGGGTCAGTTGCCACTCCCTGCACCAAGTGCCTATCCGCTGCAGATCTTCCTGTATTTCGCTACAATTTTCTAGTGCTGCAACTTCTCTGTATACTACAGCATCATCCGCGAAAAGCCGCATGGAACTTCTGACACTATCTACTAGGTCATTTATATATATTGTGAAAAGCAATGGTCCCATAACACTCCCCTGTGGCACGCCAGAGGTTACTTTAACGTCTGTAGACGTCTCTCCATTGATAACAACATGCTGTGTTCTGTTTGCTAAAAACTCTTCAATCCAGCCACACAGCTGGTCTGATATTCCGTAGGCTCTTACTTTGTTTATCAGGCGACAGTGCGGAACTGTATCGAACGCCTTCCGGAAGTCAAGAAAAATAGCATCTACCTGGGAGCCTGTATCTAATATTTTCTGGGTCTCATGAACAAATAAGGCGAGTTGGGTCTCACACGATCGCTGTTTCCGGAATCCATGTTGATTCCTACATAGTAGATTCTGGGTTTCCAGAAATGACATGATACGCGAGCAAAAAACATGTTCTAAAATTCTACAAGAGATCGACGTAAGAGATATAGGTCTATAGTTTTGCGCATCTGCTCGACGACCCTTCTTGAAGACTGGGACTATCTGTGCTCTTTTCCAATCATTTGGAACCCTCCGTTCCTCTAGAGACTTGCGGTACACGGCTGTTAGAAGGGGGGCAAGTTCTTTCGCGTACTCCGTGTAGAATCGAATTGGTATCCCGTCAGGTCCAGTGGACTTTCCTCTATTGAGTGATTCCAGTTGCTTTTCTATTCCTTGGACACTTATTTCGATGTCAGCCATTTTTTCGTTTGTGCGAGGATTTAGAGAAGGAACTGCAGTGACGTCTTCCTCTGTGAAACAGCTTTGGAAAAAGGTGTTTAGTATTTCAGCTTTACGCGTGTCATCATCTGTTTCAATGCCATCATCATCCCGTAGTGCCTGGATATGCTGTTTCGAGCCACTTACTGATTTAACGTAAGACCAGAACTTCCTAGGATTTTCTGTCAAGTCGGTACATAGAATTTTACTTTCGAATTCAATGAACGCTTCACGCATAGCCCTCCTTACGCTAACTTTGACATCGTTTAGCTTCTGTTTGTCTGAGAGGTTTTGGCTGCGTTTAAACTTGGAGTGGAGCTCTCTTTGCTTTCGCAGTAGTTTCCTAACTTTGTTGTTGTACCACGGTGGATTTTTCCCGTCCCTCACAGTTTTACTCGGCACGTACCTGTCTAAAACGCATTTTACGATTGCCTTGAACTTTTTCCATAAACACTCAACATTGTCAGTGTCGGAACAGAAATTTTCGTTTTGATCTGTTAGGTAGTCTGAAATCTGCCTTCTATTACTCTTGCTAAACAGATAAACCTTCCTCCCTTTTTTTATATTCCTATTAACTTCCATATTCAGGGATGCTGCAACGGCCTTATGATCACTGATTCCCTGTTCTGTACATACAGAGTCGAAAAGTTCGGGTCTGTTTGTTATCAGTAGGTCCAAGATGTTATCTCCACGAGTCGGTTCTCTGTTTAATTGCTCGAGGTAATTTTCGGATAGTGCACTCAGTATAATGTCACTCGATGCTCTGTCCCTACCACCCGTCCTAAACATCTGAGTGTCCCAGTCTATATCTGGTAAATTGAAATCTCCACCTAAGACTATAATATGCTGAGAAAATTTATGTGAAATGTATTCCAAATTTTCTCTCAGTTGTTCTGCCACTAATGCTGCTGAGTCGGGAGGTCGGTAAAAGGAGCCAATTATTAACCTAGTTCGGTTGTTTAGTGTAACCTCCACCCATAATAATTCACAGGAACTATCCGCTTCTACTTCACTACAGGATAAACTACTACTAACAGCGACGAACACTCCACCACCGGTTGCATGCAATCTATCCTTTCTAAACACCGTCTGTACCTTTGTAAAAATTTCGGCAGAATTTATCTCTGGCTTCAGCCAGCTTTCTGTACCTATAACGATTTCAGCTTCGGTGCTTTCTATCAGCGCTTGAAGTTCTGGTACTTTGCCAACGCAGCTTCGACAGTTGACAATTACAATACCGATTGCTGCTTGGTCCCCGCATGTCCTGACTTTGCCCCGCACCCGTTGAGGCTGTTGCCCTTTCTGTACTTGCCCAAGGCCATCTAACCTAAAAAACCGCCCAGCCCACGCCACACAACCCCTGCTACCCGTGTAGCCGCTTGTTGCGTGTAGTGGACTCCTGACCTATCCAGCGGAACGCGAAACCCCACCACCCTATGGCGCAAGTCGAGGAATCTGCAGCCCACACGGTCGCAGAACCGTCTCAGCCTCTGATTCAGACCCTCCACTCGGCTCTGTACCAAAGGTCCGCAGTCAGTCCTGTCGACGATGCTGCAGATGGTGAGCTCTGCTTTCATCCCGCTAGCGAGACTGGCAGTCTTCACCAAATCAGATAGCCGCCGGAAGCCAGAGAGGATTTCCTCCGATCCATAGCGACACACATCATTGGTGCCGACATGAGCGACCACCTGCAGATGGGTGCACCCTGTACCCTTCATGGCATCCGGAAGGACCCTTTCCACACCTGGAATGACTCCCCCCGGTATGCACACGGAGTGCACATTGGTTTTCTTCCCCTCTCTTGCTGCCATTTCCCTAAGGGGCCCCATTACGCGCCTGACGTTGGAGCTCCCAACTACCAGTAAGCCCACCCTCTGCGACTGCCCGGATCTTGCAGACTGAGGGGCAATCTCTGGAACAGGACAAGCAGCCATGTCAGGTCGAAGATCAGTATCAGCCTGAGACAGAGCCTGAAACCGGTTCGTCAGACAAACTGGAGAGGCTTTCCGTTCAGCCCTCCGGAATGTCTTTCGCCCCCTGCCACACCTTGAAACGACCTCCCACTCTACCACAGGTGAGGGATCAGCCTCAATGCGGGCAGTATCCCGGGCAACCACAGTCGTAGTCCGGTCAGGGGATGCGTGGGACGAGCTGGCCGTCCCCGACAAACCCCCATCCGGACCCCCACAGTGATGCCCATTGGCAACAGCCTCAAGCTGTGTGACCGAAGCCAACACTGCCTGAAGCTGTCTCTGTGGCAAAAGGCGAGGACCAGCTGCAGTTTTCATAAAACCCTGATGGTACGTTATATTTCGGATGATGAGCCGTGTAAAAGTGGAGATGACTATTTCGAGTGAGAAACTGAGAACATACAGTCGCACTCTTTACTAAGTAATTAAAATCTGAGGTTGGTCACTACATGAAAAATTTAAAGATCTGTGGTTCTGTTAAATAAAAGGGAGAACATGTTTCCCAATAAACTGGCCTATGCCCCAATGTCTCAAGATATAAAACGCTATCTTCTAAAATGTGGCGCACTTAAAAATGGACACCATGACCAGAACATGTTTGAGGATTCTCTCGCCAGCACATTGTCACAGGTCTTTTGCTATTCGGAGTCAAATGTGGACGACTCTCTCCGAGTTGCTGAAAGATAATTTGATCTGGCCAAGTAACTGAGTTAACGAGGCGCAGCCTATTACAGAATGTTATCAAAAGTATCCAAACACCTGGCTGAAAATGAGTTACAAGTTCGTGGTGTCCTCCCTAGGTAATGCTGGAACTCAATAAGGTGTTGGCACACACTTAGCCTTGATGACAGCTTCCACTCTCGCAGGCATACGTTCAATCAGGTGCTGGAAGTTTTCTTGTGGAATGGCAACCCATTCGTCACAGAGTGCTGCACTAAGGAGTAGTATCAATGAACGTCGGTGTGACCTGGCACGGAGTCTGCGTCCAAAAACATCCCAAAGTTGTTCTATAAGATTGAGGTCGTGACTCTGTGCAAGACAGTCCATTACAGGGATGTTATTGTCGTGTAATCACTCCGCCACAGGCCGTGCTTTAGGAAAATGTGCTCAACATTGTTGAAAGATACAATCGAAATCCCCAAATTGCCATTCAACAGTCAGAAGTACGAAGGTGCTTAAAACATCAATGTAGGCCTGTGCTGTGACAGTGCCACGCAAAACAAAAAGGGGTGCAAGCTCTCTCCATGAAAAACATGACCGCAACATAACACCATCGCCTCCGAATTTTTTGTTGGCACTACACACGCTGGCAGATGACGTTCACGGGGCATTCACCATATCCACACCCTGCCATCGAATCGCCACATTGTGTACCGTGATTCGTCACTCCACACAACGGTTTTCTACTGTTCATTCATCCAATGTGTATGTGCCTTACACCAAACGAGGCGTCGTGTAGCATTTACCGGCGTGATGTATGACTTATGAGGAGCCGTTCGACTATGAAATCCAAGTTTTCTCACTTCCCGCCTTACTACATCGACACGGTTCGTGGTGATATATTGCCGGGTTGGGGATCTGTTTCACGCTCTAATATTAAAGCTCCTGTCCTCAGTAAGAGAGTACTGTAATTGAGGAAGAGTCTTTCCATATTTTACGATATGTGGGGCACGTTCCAGGATTTAATTATCGGTGCAATATGGTGATCTGCACAAAATACAATCATAATGCTCTATTCACAAGACATCAATTGTGCCAGAATGTAGGAGCATCTACAAACTGATTCGAACAAGATGGAGACAATGTGTGTATGGAAAGTTATGAGAAAGCAGGTGTTCAAAGACAAGTTGAAGCATAACATCCATCTCTGGCAGGGATGCCGTCACTCATCCGCTGCTGTGGCATTAACACATCTCCAGTCCTGTAGCTGAAGGATACCGAAAATTCCGGGCATTTCTTCTCTTCTGTAAGACAGTGCTTCGAATTCTGTTTGCGTAATTGTTCTGATTTCCCCGTCTGTGTTTAGAGAGTGCTCTCTTTCCAAACAACAAGAATGCGTTTATGATTAATGGCGTTTTCGCGAGCATGCAGAGGCTTTTAGCTGCGAGAATGTTTGCGTATGTTGAAAGCAGGAAGGGTAACACGTGATGGACGGGCTGCCACGTTATTCTGCGCTATTTCCGTAAATATGTACTGTTAGGGCAAGAGCTTCCGTGCATACAAGCCGAGACATCACGAAAATTCCTACAAAAGTGCATGTTAAGAATTTCTGGGACACTATGCAACTTGCGAGATTTCGCTATAGATACCGAGATTCGTTCCAGAACCACAGCCATCAAGAGTAGACATTACTTGTACATCGATCGGTGTCGGACTGTAGCAGCAATCTTAATATTTAATTGTAGTTACAATGGTAAATATGTTCCTGGCTTTGAATATTCTTGTGAGTCTTATATGTATTTGATGATCTGTAGATCACTTTTGCAGTGTTTAACTGTCAGTGCAATTTAGCGATCTGTGCAAAATAATTTTAACGCTGAAAGTCTCGTCTGGGGAAAACAATGGCGAAAGGATCGCTAGGAACAATGCACCCTGTGCTATTCTGGAAACCATTGGAACATCTCACTCGGTGCTGGACCATACCACAGCTCCACAGCTATGCGTCATTGCATATAGGACCAGCGTGAGGGCGGCTTGGAGCTCTGTGCTGTCAGTATAACACTTGAAGAATTCTAACTGTATAGACGAAAACAGAACCTACTTTCACCTGCAGCAGTGTGATAGTGATAGCTCGTGCTGGCGGCTGGGGCGGCGGCGATGGGCGTCGAGTGGCGGGATGTGTTTTTTATTAGCAATCTTTTGTTTAAACTATATTCCATCGATTTCACCAACCAATAAGATGCTGCGAATTAAGAATGTGAAGAATACGGATTTAATTAATTTGCATAACTTTTTTATATCAGTGTGGCTCTAGCAGTACAGCAGTTAATGCGGGAGGGGGAGGGAGTGCATGAGTGGGTGACATTGAGCAGAACAGCAGGTTATGTGCAGAACACTACATTAATTTGCATAATTTTCATGTAAATCGCAGTACAATAATTTAAGGGGGTGGGTGACAGGAGAATGCGTCACAAATGGCATTGAAAAGCATGTGAAATTAGAAACGTTTACCAGAAAATGGTGAGAGGACATAACTGATTACCTAATTTGGTATCAAAGGCAGTACGATAGCTTAAGGAAATGGGGGTGACGGAGAACCAGTTAATGGGACAGTATGTGCATCATTAACTGATGTCACAGCCGCCATTTTGGATGAAGTCGTGAACGTTAGGACACACTAGCACACCAGCATGGGTTGGTAAGGCGACGTTTTGGTCAGTTGAGGATCGTGGTGGAGACTTTACCTATTTGATTTCAAGTGCAGGTGGGCATGGCAGTTGTGAAAATCACAAAATTTGAATTTCCCACCTGGGAGGGGGGCGTGGCAGTGGGGGGGAGGGGGGTCGTGGCACTTTCCCACCAGACAGGTTAATTAATTGATCAATTTAATTAAGTAGTCAATCAAATTGATAAGAGTGAGAAGGGCCTATTCCAATAACTCAGACCTGAAAGTGTACCTGTAGCAGCGAGGGAGGAGGGGGTTGGGGGATGGAGAGGGGTAGGGGGAACAATAGATTAAGTGTCTATCAGTCAAAACAAAATGGGGGTGACATGGAAAAGTACTTAACAGAACAATAGGTTAAGTACTTGTCAATCAAAGTAGAACAATGGGATTGCCTGTGAGTGCATGCCTGCTCCTGATTTAGGCAACCCACACTAACAAAATGGCCTGACACCCCTGTTCCTCTACTACTTCTGTAGACTGAGATGTACAGCAAGTCAGCTAGTCACCGAGAGGGTATCTGAGGAGGGAATTTATTTATGCAGTTCAGCGGATCATACCCTGTAGGTCTGCATCTTATGAATCAAAATGTCCACTGTGACAAAGGATTTAATGAAGATGGACAACGGTAGCTGTTCATACGGGATAATCCAATCCTTTACGACCTGTATCATACACATGCCATTAGTGTATGATGAAATGAATACTTGAGGATAAGGGACTAATGGTAGCAAATGAATATTAATTTTGCCACTGACAAAAAACTTACTCCAGATAGCAACAACTTAATTGGTAATTGCAGGGTAATCATATAGATGCAGAAACTCATGGTAGTTGTTCAATGTGACTACCGCTAGACTTAATGCAGCAAAAGAACTGAAATGCATGTTCAAAACCCTTTGCACCCAATGCTTTCACGTGTTGGTTGTAACAGGGATGTAACGGCTGATCCACCATTATTTTCTTCACTGTATTCTTCATAGTGGGTATTTCGCGAGCAGCCTAACGGGTTCTTTTGATGAACCTTTTTCCACATGATCCAAACAATCTTATCAAAATTACTGTGTGAACAAGAAACAACGCAGTTTCTCGAAAATTTCTATCCTTGGCGATAAACGTTTGCCATCTGGGATGACTCGTATTCCGAAACTTTTCTCTGTGTATTCGTTAGGCTTTCTGGACGTGTCCCATAATCGACAATCACTCACTAAATGTAAACACTAGCAATTCCATCGTGGGCACATCTCAGATGATTGTGCATGGTTCATAAAGATAGCATACCAACACTAATGCGGCAGGCAGTTATTTCTTATACAATAAACAGTTTACAAACACGCACCTCTCACGTAGTGTTCATTTAACACCTTTTACCACCTGAATTTTTCATCCTGACCATTATGTTCCTTATTTCCAAATACTGAGTTAAGTGTCCTTTATCCTCTGTGTAATTTTGACTTTAGGGATTTGGGAAACCCTCTAGAACTACATCTCTTTGTAAATTAATCTCTTCGTTACTTTTTAAGTCACATCATAACACTTAATGAAGAATTCTGGGAGCGAAAATGGGACATTCTCGTGTGCTGTCACGCAATATTTGCCGCAAACTGCCTTTCCGTTACAGGCAAGGAAGCCGGTCACTCGCGCGTGACCCCACAACGGGTCAGCTACGTATAGCCACGCCAGCATTAACGTACTCATGCAAAAATACAAGTTGTCATAAAGGCGGCAGGCTCCATTGCGGTTCGCATATGTTCCATCTTCATCCGATTCTTTTTGCGGTTTATTTTAGTGTAATTTTCGTAACAGCCGTCCATAGCCCTCTGTAATAAAAGACTAAGTTCTTATCGAAGAAATATGAGACGTCATTCGATATCCACAAAGAACTGCAGAGGGAAAATGACAAGCGACCAGACAGAAAGAAAAAAAAATATGGTTAGGGACTTTGTATTGTAATTATTTCATATCATCATCATCATCATCATCATCATCATCTAGAAGTGCAAGTGGCCGAAGTGGCATCAATAGACTTGCACCAATGGGCCAAACAACTCCAGACTGGTATCCCGGCTGATTATACCATACGACCATTTCATTTCAGTTAATGATAGCCTGATAATGGACGTCTTGTCTTATAGGAAGTACGATTTTCAAATTGAACTGGGTATTCCCTCAACTTTTAGAATTTAAGAAGCCATCCTGCTTGTTTAACCGGTCGTCTCTCAAGCAGCACTTCATTTCTAAATCATTCTGCAGGATGTAAGTTTGTAGTGACAGATTCTAAAGTTTCCAGAATGAAATTTTGTCACTGCAGCGGAGTGTATGCTGATATCAAACTTCCTGGCAGATTAAAAAGTGCGTGCTGGATCGAGACTCGAACTCAGAACCTTTGAAAGGCAAAGGTCCCGAGTTCGAGTTTCGATCCGGCACACAGTTTTAATCTGCCAGGAATTTTCAGATTCTAAAGTGTTCTGAATACAGGCAAGTCACCTATCACTTTTAATCCCAATAATATTTGTTGATACAGATGTTTCATGTTTGCTGGTTTTGACATTTTCAATTTTTTTCTGTAGAGGAATAGCCTATCGAGCAATATTAGGTGTTAATTGTCCTCGTAACTTCGATGATTTTCGGTTGCAAGCAGTGATGCGTATTCAGTAGACGCAAAGGTAATCACTGCATAAACTGGAAAAAACTGAAAAGCTAAATGGAAGGAAGTTTCATAGCATTTCTAACATGGGGTGCAAAATACGATATTGCACAATATTTTCGGATTAGTGCCACCGATTGTTATGATTCTCGGCGAAATTATTAAGTTCGCCCTCACTGCGCGTTACGTTTCAAGCAATTATAGATGTACTCTAAACGGGCTGTATAAGCGGCCACGGGAAGCTTGGGTACCTACTACGCCTCGCGATCAGCATCAGGTCCAGCAGTGATGCAACTGACGACCTTGGAGTGACGTTAACAGAACTAAAAGGCGAAATTTATTACCTGGTGCTACGGAAAATGTACTCATGGTTAATGCGAATGACTGATTCCACACGTAGCACATAGTTTCATGTTACCTCAACGCCATAAACAGCTTCAAAAGCTTATTACAACTCTTTCATACGATACCACTGTTGGTGGAAAGGTAAGCATCCAAGCTCGTTGCGTATCGTACCCTAGAACGGCGAAATGTGGAAATCAAGCAGAGCGGCATCAGAGTAAATGTGGGAGTTTGCTACACAACTTTGATACAAGCAATTTCGAACAGGAAAACAACATAATATAACTAGATAGATCTAAAATAGAATCATGTAACTAGAAATCTTGCATACGGCATTTTTATAGACAACTTTACCACAGTAAACTCTTACGTCATCCTATTGACTATGACGAAAAGATGAGTAATCGTTAGAACATTCTTCCGTGTCCATAGGAGTGAAAGACTAATACAAAAAGGCTCCACTGATTTTGTTTCCAACATGCACATAAATAAAATAATACAGGGGAAATGAGAATCGAATTTTGTGTCAGTTATGTTGGATTAAACAACTTTGTGATCTTATTTACTCCCAAGTCTACTCGCTTCACTATTTACAGTTGTTGGTGAAGTCCAAGAGAGGTTTCTAAAATTCATCAACGAGCTGTGAGTTGCGATGGAGCTGCAGTTATGGCTGTACATTTGAGTAGATTGCAATCAAGAGTGACAAACGTTTTCTACTGAAGCATTCGGTTACTGTTTTGCCCATCGGCTGAACTGAGAGCTATTGCAAGCAGTGTCGAAGATGACAATACTTTCCTCACTTGGACCGTCCTGCTACAGTTTTTTGAGTAAAACAAAAAAACGTTGACTGTAGACGAGGAGTCAAAGAAATGAGCTGTAGAGCTCTGTACCTCGTTTGGGGAGAACCCATTGCAGTAACTTTTATCACTGTTCAAGAAGATGGTAGATTTAAGTGAGAAGTTGGGCAACGAAGCCTACACTGCTGCACTTGCATTTGGAACAACCATGCAAGATGTTGGTTTCAATTTCGTTCTACATACTTTTGCATATATCTTCTCACTAACGTCTTATTTGTATATTGTAAGCTGGAGCTTAGGATATTGGCTAATGTGTAACAATAATTAATGGTTTCGAAAAAAATGTTGAAGAAACAAGTATCATTTGTGAATGTATGCTTTGCCGGCGTATACAGCTGGCGAAGAGTTCTCGGGCTTCCAGCCGGGTGGCGATGTCTTCAAACTGCGACGTTTCGACGAGTGACATACTCATCATCTTCGCCAGAAGATACTCATCATCTTCGCCAGAAGATACTCATCATCTTCGCCAGAAGATGATGAGTATGTCACTCGTCGAAACGTCGCAGTTTGAAGACATCGCCACCCGGCTGGAAGCCCGAGAACTCTTCGCCAAGTATCATTTGTTTGAAAGAATATGAACTAGTAATTAAACGTCCTAGGCATGATGGTGCAGTCAGTTTGGAAACAAAATTTAGAAGAATCTGCTGTAAAATGTTGGATAAAGTTACGGGCAGCTGAAGGTTCAGTTTTACATCCTGGTTACAACGAATTCGACAATATGGAGTATGACACCTCATTACATATATGAATTTCGTACATAAAAATGACATTTTATTCGTTCGTAACTGCTTATCGTAACGATCATGTTAGTCACGCCACTGTCTCCAAGACTCTTTACATTAACTATTTCCATCATACGAGGTCGATCCCGACAGAGTCGTGCTTTTCCTGCACAAGTACAAATTATATGATGTGTGAAAATGAGAAGAAACTCCTATTAGGTCACATTGGTCAGTACAAGACGTGTGGAGGGTGCAGACGATGTGGTATGGTAAGGATGAATCGGAAAACACGTCAGTGGCCTATTGTTGGTAGTACGATTATAAACTGCAGTGCACGAGAACTCTGCGAAGGGTGGGAAAAGATGAAACACCTTTACACGTCACAGGCTGGTCAGAAACGGACTTGCCGTTTTTGACACACAAATAAACCCCTTCCACATTCCGCCAAGACAACGAAGCTCTTGTCTTAACGGGACCACAAACCTGCTCTACACCTGAACTATCCAAGCGCGCGAATTCTCTGAGAATTAGCGTCCTCTCTTATAGGAGTCTGAATGACCGCCACAGTAATAGTCCGGACAGTGGCCAGAATATGCTATCTTGAATAAGAGCAAGGGAACGTTCATAGCGTCATAAGCTCACTCACTTCGCGAAGAAGTAGCCAAGGAGGCAGAAGTTTGCTTTTGGTCAGGTGTGGTGATTGGGAAGATATGGGTCAGGTCGCTACATGATATAATTGAGTACTAGCCTACTCTCTATAGCGAGTGCAACGATTATAATCCCTGAGGCTGGCAGAATGAACCCACAGTTACAAGCATGCCTGTGTAGTGTACTCATTTCTTGGGTTGGTTCAGTTGATACTAAGTTCAGACCGAGTCTGGCAGGAACCATTTAGAGTTGCCTGACTGTAACGTGTTTCGTTTCTAGGAACTTTCTTCTGGCTCAGTCCGTTGCTTTACCGAAGCCAAAACAAAGCAAGATCTACGAAGTGGAGCAGTGGCTAACGAAACAAAATGTGTCCAGCTACCCAGTAGGCCCCCATTATGTTAACGACTCTTCAGCCTGAACAGACATTCACCGCATCGGCAAATAGCACAGTTCGAGATTAAGTTTTTAATAAAAGTTCAAATCACACTCCAAATCTTGGTGATTAAGTCAAGATCCCTGTTCACACGACGATCAACCACGATGGTCACTGAAGTGAGGACAATTACAGAAGCCTGCCAGCTCTTAACAGTCCCCAACTCAAGAAACGTTGGTTCGCCAAACCTAAACTCAGCCAATGCACACTGACCTCCGTGAAGTCCTTTACATCTGGGATGTCACACGGGGCAAGTCTCTCTTATTGCTCGCCAATGACGACGCAGCGGTCGTTACCCTTAGAATTTGAGGCGGAAGCGTATCGACAGATGATGGAAATACTTTACCCCATGGGCGGCTCCACACTTCCCCCACTGCCACAGCGGCTGAGTGGTAGGATGAACAACTACGAACACATTGTACTTAGATGGCATGCAGTCACTTCACTTCATACAACTTTCATATTTCCCAACAACACAGATCACAAAGGGGACAAATTTTCAGTATTAGTTAATTATTTTTGGCGCACTGGAGACAATTTTCATCTGGTACAAATTGTCGACATATGGACAGACGCAGACAATTTCACAGATTTTCTCACTCAGGCTGCCATGTAATCACAACTTATTTAATTTCATAATCGGAAAAAGGACTTCCACACATGTATTAATCGAAATATTGCACCATGTTTGCAGCCTCGTTATAAAGATATGGAAACTGCACCTGACGAAAACAATGTAGATGTCCTTGACAGTTTTAAGGTAAAAGGATTTGTCTTTAAACAGGAGTTACTTTGCAGATCAATCAGTTACATCTGTATGTGCACAGGGTGCTTTCAATTGAAACAGCAAACCGTCTCGAAAACAGCTCGAATACAGATGTAAAATTGACAATATCATCAAAACGTTTAAAAAATCTATTCTTGATATTCTTTCAAGGCCACAATCAGTTCTTTAGCTCTCGAATTTTAATTCCATTCAATGAACTTGTGGAACTAGGCTGCTTTTGTTTGAATTTGTCAATTCCACAATGTGATTTTCTTTTTAAATGCATATCAATCAAATCACAAAGAAGTTGTTTCTCACCTTAGTAAGTCTTACTGTGCGCAGTGGGAAGTCATGTTCGCTTAAAATGCGAGGTTTGCAATGTATTTCAGACATTCTAATTTTAGATCCTACACTATTTTTTCTTCATAAATTCAGCGATAGCAGCGTTTAAATCGTTGGGGGCGCCGAGACGAAATAAGTGCTGGATCATTGTAAGAGCTACTAAGGCAAGCGAGTGTGACAGGGCTTACCCCAGATCGCTGCTACCGGCGCCACATCGTCATAACACGAATGTATTTAACACACACTATGTGACCGAAAGTATCTGGACACCTGGCTGAAAATGATTTACAAGTACGTGACGTTCTTCATCGGAAATGCTGGAATTATATATGATGTTGGGCCACCCTCAGCCTTCATGACAGCTTCCACTCTCGCAGGCGTATGTTCAATCAGGTGCTGGAATGTACCTTCGGGAATGGCAGCCCATTCTTCACGGAGTGCCGCACTGAGGAGAGGTATCGATATCGGTCGGTTATGCCTGGCACGAAGTCGGCGTTCCAGAACATTCCAAAGACGTTCTACAGAATTCAGGTCAGGACTCTGTGCAAGCCGATCCATTACAGGGATGATATTGTCGTGTAACTACTCCGCCACATGCCGTGCATTATGAAAAGGTGCTCGGTCGTGTTGAAAAATGCAATCGCAATCGCCATCGCCATCGCCCAATTCCTCTTCAACAGTGGGAAGCAAGAAGGTGCTTAAAACATCAATCTAGGCCTGTGCTGTGGTAGTGCCACGCAAAATGACAAGGGGTGCAAGCCCCCTCCATGAAAAACACGACCACAACATAACACCACCGCCTCCGAATTTTTTGTTGGCACTACACACGCTGGTAGATGACGTTCACCGGGCATTCGCCGTACCCATACCCTGCCATCGGATCTCCACATTGTGTACAATGATTCGTCACTCCACAGAACGTTTTTCCACTCTTCAATAAGCCAATGTTTACACTCCTTACACCAAGCGAGGTATCGTTTGGCATTCACCAGTGTGATGGGTGGCTTACGAACAGCCGCTCGACCATGAGATCCAAGTTTTCTCATCTCCGGCCTAACTGTCATAGTACTTGCAGTGGATCCTGATGCTGTTTGGAATTCCTGTGTGATGGTCTGGATACATGTCTGCCTATTAAGGAAGCAGCACAATGTACCTAATATGAAAAATTTATGTTTTTAGAGGTGTCCGGGTACTTTTGATCACATAATGCACAAAGGATTGCCCCATAATCTAAAACTGAAATTAAAAATTAAAATAACTTTTCCAAACTTCTTCAGTGTATGCTTCAGTATATTTTGAAGTCCCAGAATGATCAAATGAATATGTGAGGCACAATACACAATCTTAAGAAAAAAATAAGTGGCATTAAATAATAAAACCAGAAAGCCATAAACTGGTCAGAATAAGTAAAAGTATGTCGCAATTAAAAGTTACCAGTCTCAACTTGATCAAAGAGATATATTGATCAAGATCGGCGAATAACTGAAGGCGCTAAATATTAGACTCAGAAAGATGAAAATTCGTATGTAACTGCAGTTACATGTAAAATCCTTTTATCTATGACACCAATAAGTTACCTCTATTAGCTTTCAAGTTCTTTACTAAAAACTAAATTTGGAACAAGAACTTATTTATGATAGAGTAAGTATCATTTGTATTTGCAACAGGTAGTTCTAATTACAGCAATAGATTACAACAATGCAGCTGTACCAAGTTTCAAAACCGTATTGTAAGTAAGAATGAATACAAGGAATCAGAGAGGCAGCTCTAGGCGCTCCAGTCCGGAGCCGCGCTGCTGCTACGGTCGCAGGTTCGAATCCTGCTTCGGGCATGGGTGAGTGTGATGTCCTTAGGTTAGTTAGGTTTAAGTAGTTCTAAGTTCTAGGGGACTGATGACCACAGCAGTTGAGTCCCATAGTGCTCAGAGCCATTTGAACCATTTTTAGAGGCAGCTCAGATGTCATGTTGTTCTGTCGGTTCCTTTCTAAAAATTCTAGCCGGCAAGGTTCAAATGCAGTCAGTCAATGCAGACGCAAGTACTAGCGGCCACGAGCGGATACTACGAAAGGCTCTACAGGCAGGCAATCGAAATCGCTAAACACCCAAATAATTTCAACCGAAAGGAGGAGGGCGTCAAATTAAACGGTATATGGATGCCGGTGTTAAAGATGTGTACCACCCGTCCACTACTGGGTGATGGCAACGGCGATCGACGGCGACGGACAGCGGCCAATTGCACTGACGTTTTCAAAACACGTGACGTCACGCCGCGGCGCGGGGGCGCGCGGACACTGAATTTAACGGCAGTCAGTAGCGAGCCAGTGTGTGTGTTGGACCTTCCATCAAGCTACGGACCCCCTTGAAGCTGTCTTCCGCAGTCGGAGACGAAACGTTGGGAATCACCACAGAATTCATCAACCGACCACGGCATAACAGCCCGGATAATTATAATGGACATGGTTATGAAATTGCAGTGGTGTAGCCGATGTATTTATATGAGTGATTGCTTTGTGTATTTTGCTAGTTTCTGCTCGTTCTATAAAGAATTTTCTTAAATTTTCTACCTGTCCATAATGTAGGTTTTTTATGTCGATAAATCCCCTTCCTCCTTCCTTTCTGTTTAATGTGAATCTTTCAGTTGCTGAATGTATGTGATGTATTCTGTATTTGTGGCATTGTGATCTTGTAAGTGTATTGAGTGCCTCTAGGTCTGCGTTACTCCATTTCACTACTCCAAATGAGTAGGTCAATATTATTATAGCATAAGTATTTATAGCTTTTGTCTTGTTTCTTGCTGTCAATTCTGTTTTCAATATTTTTGTTAGTCTTTGTCTATATTTTTCTTTTAGTTCTTCTTTAATATTTGTATTATCTATTCCTATTTTTTGTCTGTATCCTAGATATTTATAGGCATCTGTTTTTTCCATCGCTTCTATGCAGTCGCTGTGGTTATCCAATATGTAATCTTCTTGTTTAGTGTGTTTTCCCTTGACTATGCTATTTTTATTACATTTGTCTGTTCCAAAAGCCATATTTATATCATTGCTGAATACTTCTGTTATCTTTAGTAATTGGTTGAGTTGTTGATTTGTTGCTGCCAGTAGTTTTAGATCATCCATGTATAGCAAATGTGTGATTTTGTGTGGGTATGTTCCAGTAATATTGTATCCATAATTTGTATTATTTAGCAGGTTGGATAGTGGGTTCAGAGCAAGACAGAACCAGAAAGGACTTAGTGAGTCTCCTTGGTGTATTCCACGCTTAATCTGCATTGGCTGTGATGTGATATTAATTGAATTGGTTTGGATGTTAAGTGTGGTTTTCCAATTTTTCATTACTATGTTTAGGAACTGTATCAATTTAGGATATACTTTGTATATTTCCAATATTTGTGGTAACCATGAGTGGGGTAAAATATCAAAAGCTTTTTGGTAATCAATGTATGCATAGTGTAGCGACCTTTGTTTAGTTTTAGCTTGATATGTCACCTCTGCATCTATTATCAGTTGCTCTTTACATCCTCGTGCTCCTTTGCAACAGCCTTTTTGTTCTTCAATTATAATTTTGTTCTGTGTTGTATGTGTCATTAATTTCTGTGTAATGACTGAAGTTAGTATTTTGTATATTGTTGGTAGCCATGTTATGGGCGATATTTAGCTGGGTTTGCTGTGTCTGCTTGATCTTTAGGTTTCAGATAAGTTATTCCATGTGTAAGTGTATCAGGGAATGCGTATGGGTCTGCAATGTAACTGTTAAATAATTTAGTTAGATGTGAATGTGTTGAGGTGAACTTCTTTAGCCAAAAATTTGCTATTTTATCTTTTCCAGGGGCTTTCCAGTTGTGAGTAGAATTAATTGCTTGGGTGACTTCACGTTGCAAAATTATCACTTCAGGCATTTGTGGTATCATCTTGCATGTATCTGTTTCTGCTTGTATCCACCGTGCATGCCTGTTATGTTGTACCGGGTTTGACCATATGTTGCTCCAGAAGTGTCCCATGTCTGTTATGTTTGGTGGGTTGTCTATTTTAATGTGTGTGTTATCTATTGTCTGGTAAAATTTCTTTTGGTTTGTGTCGAATGTTTGGTTTTGTTTCCTTCTATTTTCACTTTTTTTGTATCTTCTAAGTCTTTTGGGCAATGCTTGTAATTTCTGCTTCTTTTCATCTAATTGCTCAATCACATCTTGTTGTGAGATTTTACCTAACCTTTTTCGTTTTTTTTCTGACATTTCATTTCTTATAAATTGTGTTAGCTGTCCGATGTCTTTTCTCAGTTTTTCTATTCTGATCTGTAGCCTGTGTTGCCATGCTGGTTTTGTGGGTTTCTTCTGTGTGTTGGTTGGTTCTGATCTCTGCCTAGTGTGTATATTTAGTGTAGTGAGTGCTCCTATATAAAAAACTAGTTTTAACTCTTCCATAGTTGTGTTTTCATTTATTTTGTTGTGTATGATTGTGTTGATAGTTTTTATTGCTGTTTCGGCTTGTGGGTTATTTGGCAGTCTATGCAAGAATGGTGTAATGTCTGTATTTGTGTCTTTGTATTCTATATATGTCAGCTGAAATTTTTCTTCTGCTGACATATATAGAATACAATATACATAGAATACAATAATTATTTCTTCTTTTTCTTCTGCTGACATATATAGAATATAATATATATAGAATACAATAATAATAATAATTATTATTATACTTGTGTCATGTTTTATGAATGTGTGACAAAGTTGAGATAAAAAAATAAAACAGACATGAAAACTAACTTGTGGGATTATTTATTGGAAACCATGTTGGATGGCCCAGGATCCCAACTGGGGACCAGACACTGTCCGTGTCAACTCCCAGCTTCACACTTGTCTCCAGCAATACCAGACCAGATCCAAGCTGAAACAGTCGTAATTCGAGATTAGCCATGAAAAGTATGAATAACCCCTTCTTGGTAGAACACCAATATGTAACATCGTTCTGTTACATCTTTTTGATGCAGTACAGGATATAAAATCAGAAATTAATCGTTCAGAAATATTGCGGTAGTCTATGTTCATTTTAAGTATTTCGCCCGATCTTCGACATACTGATGCTTTACATGAATGGTTTGCTCAAGTTAAAATGAAGTATAAGGCGGAAAGATTTTGCCACCATGCATTTAATATTCGGTAAATTCTTTTCGATTTATATTTACATTCGATCACTACTTACGATGCACAGTCCGATTATTAATCATTTCATTGGCTGATACTGGCTAGCACCACGTACTAAATTTCTGTAGTAGGGCATGTCAGAGAGTTGAGAACTGAGAGAAAAGGTGACGTGGACAATGCGTTCCTCAGAAGCCGATATCGGCTAAAGAGCGGCTGGAAAATAGTTGTGTGCTGCAGGGGAGGATGTAAACTGCCCTGAGATAGAGGGGAGCGGGGAGGTGGCGGTTTACAACGTCGCAGAAGCCCTGTAACGCGGACAGTGCGGGTGGCATGTTGCACTCTGGCGGATCGAAAAAAATTTCAAAGATAGCTTACTTGGGGGAAGAGCGTAGGGGGCAGGTCAAGGCGAAGAGAAACCCTTTTCAGTGCGAAGGTATCCTCGGGGTCACAAACGATTGTTGCGAGCTGACCTCCGAAGAATCTTATCACGAGGAGCGCCAGGGCGTGTTTCCCACAAACATTTATTAGAGAAAACAAATTTAAAAACTATGACATTTCAACATCGACGGTACAGTTTTCCATTGCAGAACCACAAAATCACTTCAGAATGGCGTATAAGGCTGAAACTAGCAACATCGATAAACCGCCTCTGACGCCACTTAAGCTATCTACACTATGTGATCAAAAGTATCCGGACACCTGCCTGAAAATGACTTACAAGTACGTGGAGCCCTCCATCGGTAATGCTGAAATTCAATACGGTGTTGGCCCACCCTTAACCTTGATGACAGCTTCTACTCTCGTAGGCATACGTTCAATCAGGTGCTGGAGGGTTTCTTCGGGAGTGACAGCCCATTTTTCACAGAGTGCTGCACTGAGGAGAGGTATCGATGTCACTCGGTGAGGCCTGGCACGAAGGCGTTCCAAAACGTCCCAAAGGCGTTCTGTAGGATTCAGGTCAGGATTATGTGCAGGCCAGTCCATTACAGGGATGTTATTGTCGAGTAATCACTCCGCCACAGGCGGTGTATTAGAACAGGTGCTCTATCGTGTTGAAAGATGCAGTCGCCATCCCCGAATTGCTGTTCAACAGTGGGAAGCAAGAAGGTGCTTAAGACATCAATGTAGGCCTGAGCTGTGATAATGCCACGCAAAACGACAAGGGGTGCAAGACCCCTCCATGAAAAACAAGACCACAACATAACACCTTCGCCTCCGAATTTTACTGTTGGCACTACACACGCTGGCAGATGACATTCACCGGGCATTCGCCATACCCACACCCCGCCATTGGATCGCCACATTGTGTACCGTGATTCGTCACTCCACACAACGTTTTTTCCACTCTTCAATGGTCCAATGTTTACGCTCCTTACACCAAGCGAGGCATCGTTTGGCATTTACCGACATGATGTGTGTCTTACGAGCAGCCGCTCGACCACGAAATCCTAGTTTTCTCACCTCCCGCCTAACTGTCTTAGTACTTGCAGTGGATCCTGATGCAATTTCGAATTCCTGTTTGATGGTCTGGATAGATGGCTGCCTATTACACATTACGACCCTCTTCAACTGTCGGCAGTCTCTGTTAGTCAACAGACTGGGTCGGCCTGTACACTTTTGTGCTGTACGTGTTCCTTCACGTTTCCACCTCACTATCACATCGTAAACAGTGGACCTAGGGATGTTTAGGAATGTGGAAATCTCACGTACAGACGTATGACAAGTGGCACCCAATCACCTGGCCTCGTTCGAAGTCCACGAGTTCCGAGGAGCGCTCGATTCTGCTTTCTCACGATGTCTAATGACTACTGAGGTCGCTGATATGGAGTACCTGGCAATAGGTTTCAGCACAATGCACCTAATATGAAAAACTTATGTTTTTAGAGGTGTCCGGATACTTTTGATCACATAACGTACACCCTCCGAATACAGAGTCCATACAGCTCCAGCCACCGCTTTCTTTGTACGGCGTCTTTCCAATTGTTAATAACTCAACTAACTGAAACGAATGGTTTGTGGTTGTTTTGTTTTGTTTTGTTTTAGGGCGCAAAAACAACGAGGGTCATACGCGCCTACGTCGGAACTGTAGAAGACGAAGAGATGAGTGACTCGCCATCAACGGAAGAGATGACCGCAAAAAACAGGGACGTGAGGAATGATCTATAAAATACGTCATAGAAAACGGAGGTCATGAACTAAAAATTAAATAGCCTTCGCCATATTGCTACGACGGATAACAAGTAAAACGCGGTCTACAGCACGCGCGTCGTTCGTTAAAACGGCCGGTAACTCAGACGGCCAACACAAACAAGAACGTAAGTGGTTAAAAAAACGGCATTCCGTTAGGAAATGGAGGACCATCAAAGGTTCAGCGCAATGAGTACAAACTGTGGGGGGTCGCAACTTAACAAATGGCGATGGCTAAAAAGACAGTGCCCTATGCGCAACCTAGCTGAAATGATCTCACGGCGAGAAGGCTGACAGGAGGTCGTTCAGGCCGATGGGAGAGGCTTAACAAACCGGAGTTTGTTCCCATGAAGGGAGGGCCAGAGGCGATGCCGAAGTGACACCATCTGCTGACAGACGGCAACGCAGGTATCATCGGACGGAATATAAGAACTAGCGGACTGAGATACGAGGACTGCAGCCTTGGCAGCAGCGTCAGTGGACCCGTTTCCTGTCGGACCAGCATGCCCAGGAACCCACATGAACATCACAGTCGATCCATCAAGAGTGAGATACTGACAGCTTTCCTGGACACGTTGCACGGAGACATGGACGGTGTACAGCATACAGAGGCTTTGAAGGACACAGAGTGTAAGCAGTTGATGCAACGGGAAAGCCTGTGATACGGGACGAAGAGCTCTGCTGTAAATACTGAGGCGTTTCCCGGAAGCCGATACCTATAAACTTCGGTGCCAATGACGAAGGCACACCGGACTCCACGGTCACCCAGAGAGCCATCAGTGTACACAGAAGAAATGAATGGAACCAATGAACATGAACCTGGAATGTAACGAGTATATTAACATTTCATCAGCTGTGATTCCGTTCATTTTATTTCATGCGTCTCTATGGCAGGATAAGTCATGGTCCTCCACTAGATCTGTTCTCCCAGCTGTGGCATCCCATCTAACCTGTGGGAGGACTCTTATTGTAGTGTTGCAAACAGGTAGAACCATAAGTGAAAATGAAAATTTGTGTCTAGTATAAAGGCGCACTTAGAATTCCTAATGGTTAAGACGACTACTTCTGATAAGAATGAGATCTTTTTCTAAACCCGGTCTGGCACAAATTTTCACGCTATTGTTAAGAGTAGCTTCGATATGCCACACACAACAACAAGCGCTTGTAAATATGCACAGAAGGTACAACCAAGTCACTGACACTACGTTGATGTATGTGGCTTTTCCCTTAGCCGTAGATGTTTATACGAGGAGGTTAAAAATCTAAGCCAACAGGCTTCGCGTTACTTATTACTGCAGCAGGTATGCAGCAGAGGTCATGACGACGAACCTTTAGCTGTTTTAATATTTAGGTTCTAACAGAACACAATTCCTCGAAATATTTGCATCAACGCTTCAACGCCAGCGACAGCCGCAGTGTATGGCCTTCCGTGATCCGGAACCGTCCACGCCCGCGCGAGGTCCGCTGTACACGGTAGTAACGTGACAGCGAACGGCCGCACTACACGAGACTAGATGCGAAGCTATACAAAGAAAACATTTTCTGTCCTCCCGAATCCGGACGTTTCATTGGTACTTCGTTTTAAATGATAAATTACTACTTTTCACATGAAGTATAGAATTACTTTAACCGAACAAGACGGCTGTACATGGTTACATCTCCATTTTGGAGAGGGACATCCTGCAATGCTCAATAACAAAAGCTACTCATCTATATCTGAGGGCTGACAGTTTTTTGCTACGTAATTGGTTTTCAGTTATGTCTCTCATATGCGTCACTACGTTATTGCTCGTCCTATTGTAGCTGTGACTTTATTTTGCATATTATTATTTCATTTTATTAACAGTAAGTCCAGAAACAAAACAAAAATTGACATAAATAGGAAGGGAATGATTGAATAATTTATTTTTCACCTATTACATTATTCAAAATCCATGATCAGAAAATGAGTAACCAAATGAATGAAATGTAACTTTGATTGGCTCCGTTGCATTGTGTAACTTCACGTCGATACTACTGAACAGCCTCAAACTTTTGTTTTGTCTCGCGGAGAAAACACTTTCGTTAGTTGTCCACATGAAACGTCTCGTTCTTGAATGATTAACAATCATTGTAACTTGGAAACTCTTTTGTTGGTCTTTCTTTGCGTAAAAAAAACAGTATGGGATGTTGGGTCTTCCTTAACGGAGAACACTTGTGTTTAATTTCTTCTCCAAATTAGTTTCAACAAAAATATCGCCATCATCAGTATGTACTCTACTTTCTAGAACGTTACAAAACATCACATGTGTACTATTTGATTCTATTGTGTGAATAGTTTTATAATACCTCTTTTGCTTTTGGGCTGAGTCACTTTTGTTGCCGTTTTTTGGCACACGGCATGTCATCTGGAGCAGTATGAGGGACTTATGAGGATATATGAACTTACGTCAGTGTTACGCTGCAGTTGTGTTGTAGATAAAAGTTCTGGGGGGGCATTGGGTTGTGAGCTAACCTGAAAGCTAATGTGCACTCGGTATGTGTGCCGAGGGGGAGGGGGAGAGTGGGTGGATGGATGGATGGATGGATGGATGGATGGATGGATGGATGGATGGATGGATGGGGAAATGGGGGCTCATCCGAGATGAGGAGGCGGCCTTGACTGCGGCTATCGAGCGTATAGGGTGCAGTAGCCTGCAAGCTGTGGCTCACGTCGTCACCAACGATACCTGTTGCATAAGTTCTGAGGCCATCCTCAGTTCTTACAGCCGACTATCGGAGGTGTGAAGAGTGCTGGTCTCGCGCGCGGGGTGCTAGCAGAGCTCGCAATTTGCAGCATCGTTCACAAAGTTGATCGGGAACCTTTCGTTTGGAGCCGAGTGGAGGGACTCACCCAGAGTCTCTGTTGTCTCTGTGACGGTATTGGCTGCAGATTTCTGGACCTGCGTTATCAGGTGGGAGTTTGTAGGACTCCTTGATAGGTCAGCGGTGCACTACACAAAGGAAGCAGCTACTATGGTGTACTTGTGGAGTACACATGTTTTTTTTTTAGGTTAAGTGTGAGTTTGAGGTATTCTCATAAAAACTCGCCACTCGATACGCATATAAGAAAATCAGACTTCGTTCAGAGTAAAGACAGTTCGACTGTAAGAATTCTATCAGTAAATTGTAGAAGTATTCGTAACTAAGTTCTCGAATTTACTGCCCTCCGGGAAAGTTCTCAGTCTCAAATTATTCTTGGGACAGGGCTGGCTATAACCAGAAGTAGAAAGCTCTGAGATATCTAGTGGGTCTTGGAATGTTTATCGAAAAGACATATTAGACGCTGTAGGAGGAGGAGTGTTCATTGCAGTCGACAAAAATAGTTTCTCTACTGAGATTGAAATTGAGTGTGCTACTGAAGTTATCTGGTTGTGCATAACAGGTCTGCGTGAAGCCAGGTTAATTGTTGGATGTTTTTACCGACCATACCTGGCGCTATGGACGAGCGGTTTTAGGCGCTTCAGTCCGGAACCGCGCTGCTGCCACGGCCGCAGGTTCGAATCCTGCCTCGGGCATGGATGTGTGCGATATCCTTGGGTTAGTTATGTTTAAGTAGTTCTAAGTTCTAGGGGACTGATGACCTCAGATGTTAAGTCCCATAGTGCTCAGCGCCATTTGAACCATTACCGACCACCCGACTCCGCTGTGACAGAGTCATTCAAAAGAAGTCTATGGTCAGTTGTGCATAAATACCCAGATCATCCAATACTAATTGGTGGTGACTAACCTACCGAGCATACACTGGGACGTGTATGGATTCATTGCAGCGTGTACATACAAACAATCTTTTGAAGTACATCTGAACACGTTTTCCGAAAATAGTCTTGGGCAACTAGTTCGGCAGACCACATGCAATGGACGTATCCTGGGTCTTGTAGCTACAAACAGGTCGGACCTTATCGATGATGTCAGTATAGGCCTAGAGACGGGGATTAGTGATCACGATATCATAGCGGCTATGGTTACAAAAGTTAATAAGTCAGTCAATAGTGATAGGCTAGTATTTCTGCTAGAAAGAGCAGATAAGCACTTGTTAGAATCTCACTTAGACAATGAACTGCAATGATCCAGTTCCAGAATGGTGGACATAGATAAATTATGGGCAAAGTTTAATCATATTGTAAATCCTACTCTGGACAAGTATATGCCTAGTATGTGGATTAAGGATGGAAAAGACCAACCGTGGTTTAATAACGAAGTTCGGAAAATGATGAGGAACTAAAAGTTGTTGCACTCTCGGTTCAAAATAGCACCCGAAAACGACGACGGTCGAGGATTAGCAAAAATTCGTGCGTCTGTGGAAAGATCTATGCGTGAAGCATAAAACAGCTACCAATATCATACCACGGCTATAGATCTAGAGGAGAAACCGAAAAAATTCTTGTCCTATGTAAAATCGCTAAGCGGGTCTAAGGCTTCCATCCAGTCACTCGTTTATCAGTGTGGTTTGGCAGCAGAAGATATCAAAATGAAAATCGAAGTTTTAATTTCCACGTTGATTTTTTTTTTTTTTTTTTTTTTGTGGGGTTTAAGGGCGCTCAACTACTGAGGTCATTAGCGCCCAGTCACAGTTATTAGAGCACATGGAATCTAGTAAAACTCAAGGGGAGGGGGGGACACCAGAAAGGCTTGACAAAGATGCAGATAAAATAAGTAAAAAAGTTAGATGTCTTCGGACAAGCCAGTCAAAGTTATAAAACGCAGAACACGAGCAGCTGCTCGAGCGTCATCAGCTAAAATATCCGGTAAAGTAGATGGCAGGGACAGGACAACACGAGATTGACTAAAGCGGGGACACGACAATAAAACATGGCGCACTGTTAATGCCTGACCACAAGGGCACTGCGGGGCTGGGTCACCGGAGAGCAGGTAGCCGTGGCTAAACTGGCAATGCCCAATCCGCAACCTGGTCAGAAGGACCTCCTCTCGCCGAGATGGTCGGGAGGAGTTCGTCCAAGCAGTTGGGAACGGTTTTACTGCCCGGAGCTTGTTTCCTTGGAGGGATGATCATCCCACCACAACGACACAAGCCTCTTATAAACATCCCCACGAACGTCAGATGACGGGACACAATGGGAGGCTGGCCGAGGCAGGAGGACTGCAGCCTTGGCTGCAGCATCTGCAGCCTCATTCCCAGGCACTCCTACATGTCCAGGAACCCACAGAAAGCTGACAGGAGAACCATTATCAGCGAAAGACTGGAGGGACTGCTGTATCCGTTGAATCAAGGGATCGACCAGATAGGGAGCTCCAAGGCTCTGAAGAGCACTGAGTGAGTCAGAACAGAGTACATACGATGAATGGCGGTGGTGGCGGGCATACTGAACGGCCTGATGGAGAGCAAAAAGCTCGGCCGTAAAGCTGGAACATTGGTCGAGGAGCCGGTATTTAAAGGTGGAGGCCCCGACGACAAAGGCACAGCCGACACCATCGTCAGTTTTGGAGCCATCGGTGTAAATAAAGGTGTGACCGGCAAGTCGAGCACGAAGTTCGACAAACCGTGAGCAATACACTGCAGCCGGAGTACCCTCCTTCGGGAGTGAGCTGAGGTCGAGATAAATATGAACCAGAGCCTGGAGCCAAGGTGGTGTCGGGCTCTCACCCTCTCTGAAGGTGGTAGGGAGGGCAAAATCCAATTGTCGAAGCAGGCGACGGAAGCGGACTCCGGGGGGCAGCAGGGCAGACACATACAACCTGTACTGACGGTCGAGAGAATCGGCGAAGAAGGACTGGTAAGAGGGGTGGTCGGGCATAGACAACAGCCAGCAGGCATACCAACACAGCAGTACGTCGCGCCGGTAGGTCAATGGTAATTCGGCAGCTTCAGCATAAAGACTCTACAGGACTAGTGTAGAAGGCTCCGGTCGCAAGACTTAACCCCCGATGGTGGATGGACTTGAGACGGCATAAGAGGGATGGCCGAGCAGACGAGTAGACGAAGCTCCCATAATCCAGCTTCGATCGGACTATGGACCGATACAAGCGAAGCAGGACAGTGCGATCCACTCCCCAAGATGAACCACTAAGAACTCTGAGGACATTAAGGGAATGTGTACAACGGGCCGCCAAATAAGAGACATGCGGAGACCAACATAGTTTCCTGTCCAACGTGAGCCCTAGAAACTTATTTGTTTCCACAAATGGGAGAACAATGGGACCGAGATGTAAGGATGGCGGAAGGGACGCTTTATATCGCCAAAAGTTGATACAAACCGTCTTCTCTTCAGAGAACCGGAAGCCATTTGCCACACTCCATGAGTATAGGCTGTCTAGACAACGCTGAAGGCAGCGCTCCAGGAGGCATATTCTCTGGGCACTGCAGTAGATCGCGAAGTCATCGACAAAGAGAGAGCCTGAGACATTAGGTGGAATGCAATCCATAATTGGATTGATCGCATGGCAAAAAGGGCTACGCTCAAGACGGAGCCCTGAGACACTCCGCTCTCCTGGAGGAAGACGTCGGACAATACGGAACCCACACGTACTCTAAACGTTTGATCCGTTAAAAAGGAATCAATAAAAAGGGGCAGGCGACCGCGTAGGCCCCACCTGTGCATAGTGCGGAGGATACCTCCTCTCCAACAGGTATCATAAGCCTTCTCCAAATCGAAGAACACAGCTACCGTTTGGCGCCTTCGCAAAAAGTTGTTCATGATGAATGTCCACAAGGTCACAAGGTGGTCAACAGCGGAGCGGCGGCGACGAAAGCCGCATTGGACATTGGTAAGTAGCCGTCGAGATTCAAGAATCCAAACTAACCGAGCATGAACCATGCGCTCCATCACCTTACAGACACAGCTTGTAAGAGAAATGGGGTGGTAACTAGAAGGAAGGTGTCTATCCTTCCCGGGTTTGGGTATAGGAAAAACGACAGCGTCACGCAAACGCATGGGGACCTGACCTTCGGTCCAGACACGATTGTAGGTACGAAGACAGAAGCTTTTGCCCGCCAGAGAAAGGTGTGCCAGCATCTGAACGTGAATGGCATCTGGCCCCGGAGCAGAGGACCGGGACAGAGCAAGCGCATGTTCGAGTTCCCGCATAGTAAAGGGGGCATTATAAGTTTCCAGGTTCAGCGAGTGGAAGGAAGGTCGCCGAGCCTCTTCTGCCTCTTTCCTGGGAATTTTTGGTTGGGTTTAAGGGCGCTCAACTGCTGAGGTCATTAGCGCCCAGTCACTGTTGTTAGAGCACATGGAATCTGTTAAAACTCAAGGGGATGGGGGGACACCAGAAGGACCTGACAAAGATGCAGATAAAATAAGTAAAAAGGTTAAATGTCTTTGGACAAGCCAGTTAAAGTTATAAAACGCAGAATACGAGCAGCTGCTCGAGCGTCATCAGCTAAAACATCCGGTAAAGTAGATGGCAGGGACAGAACAACACGAAATTGACTAAAACGGGGACACGACAATAAAACATGGCGCACTGTTAATGCCTGACCACAAGGGCACTGCGGGGCGGGGTCACCGGAGAGCAGGTAGCCGTGGCTAAACCGGCAATGCCCAATCCGCAACCTGGTCAGAAGGACCTCCTCGCGCCGAGATGGTCGGGAGGATGTTGTCCAAGCAGTTGGGAGTGGTTTTACAGCCCGGAGCTTGTTTCCTTGGAGGGATGACCAAGCATCCCACCACAACGACACAAGCCTCTTACGTACATCCCCACGAACGTCAGATGACGGGACACAGTGGGAAGCTGGCCAAGGCTGGAGGACTGCAGCCTTGGCTGCAGCATCCGCAGCCTCATTCCCAAGCACTCCTACATGTCCGGGAACCCACAGAAAGCTGACAGAACCACCATTATCAGCGAAAGAATGGAGGGACTGCTGCATCCGTTGAATCAAGGGATGGACCGGATAGGGAGCTCCAAGGCTCTGAAGAGCACTGAGTGAGTCAGAGCAGAGTACGTACGATGAATGGCGGTGGCGGCGGGCATACTGAACGGCCTGATGGAGAGCAAAAAGCTCGGCCGTAAAGCTCGAACATTGGTCGAGGAGCCGGTATTTAAAGGTGGCGGCCCCGACGACAAAGGCACAGCCGACACCATCGTCAGTTTTGGAGCCATCGGTGTAAATAAAGCTGTGACCGGCAAGGCGAGCACGAAGTTCGACAAACCGTGAGCAATACACTGCAGCCGGAGTACCCTCCTTCAGGAGTGAGCTGAGGTCGAGGGAGGGCAAAATCCAATTGTCGAAGCAGGCGACGGAAGCGGACTCCGGGGGGCAGCAGGGCAGACACATACAACCTGTACTGACGGTCGAGAGAATTGGCGAAGAAGGACTTGTAAGAGGGGTGGTCGGGCATAGACGACAGCCGGCAGGCATACCGACACAGCAGTACGTCGCGCCAGTAGGTCAATGGTAACTCTGCAGCTTCAGCATAAAGACTCTCGACAGGACTAGTGTAGAAGGCTCCGGTCGCAAGACGTATCCCCCGATGGTGGATGGAGTTGAGCCGGCGTAAGAGGGATGGCCGAGCTGACGAGTAGACGAAGCTCCCATAATCCAGCTTCGACCGGACTATGGACCGATACAAGCGAAGCAGGACAGTGCGATCCGCTCCCCAAGATGTACCGCTAAGAACTCTGAGAACATTAAGGGAACGTGTACAATGGGCCGCCAAATAAGAGACTTGTGGAGACCAACACAGTTTCCTGTCCAACGTGAGCCCTAGAAACGTAGTTGTGTCCACAAGTGGGAGAACAACAGGACCGAGATGTAAGGATGGCGGAAGGTACGCTTTATATCGCCAAAAGTTGATACAAACTGTCTTCTCTTCAGAGAACTGGAAGCCATTTGCCACTCTCCATGAGTAGAGGATGTCTAGACAATGCTGAAGGCAGCGCTCCAGGAGGCATGTTCGCTGGGCACTGCAGTAGATCGCGAAGTCATCGACAAAGAGAGAGCCTGAGACATTAGGTGGAATGCAATCCATAATTGGATTGATCGCATGGCAAAAAGGGCTACGCTCAAGACGGAGCCCTGAGGCACTCCGTTCTCCTGGAGGAAGACGTCGGACAATACAGAACCCACACGTACCCTAAACTTTCGATCCGTTAAAAAGGAATCAATAAAAAGGGGCAGGCGACCGCGTAGGCCCCACCTGTGCATAGTGTGGAGGATACCCCCTCTCCAACAGGTATCATAAGCCTTCTCCAAGTCGAAGAACACGGCTACCGTTTGGCGCCTTCGCAAAAAGTTGTTCATGATGAATGTCGACAAGGTCACAAGGTGGTCAACAGCGGAGCGGCGGCGACGAAAGCCGCATTGGACATTAGTAAGTAGTCGTCGAGATTCAAGAATCCAGACTAACCGAGCATTAACCATGCGCTCCATCACCTTACAGACACAGCTTTTAAGAGAAATGGGGCGGTAACTAGAAGGAAGGTGTCTATCCTTCGCGGGTTTGGGTATAGGAACAACAACGGCGTCACGCCAACGCCTGGGGACTTGACCTTCGGTCCAGACACGATTGTAGGTACGAAGACGGAAGCTTTTGCCCGCCGGAGAAAGGTGTGCCAGCATCTGAACGTGAATGGCATCTGGCCCCGGAGCAGAGGACCGGGACAGTGCAAGCGCACGTTCGAGTTCCCGCATAGTAAAGGGGGCATTATAAGTTTCCAGATTCAGCGATTGGAAGGAAGGTCCTCGAGCCTCTTCTGCCTCTTTCCTGGGAAGGAAGGCAGGGTGGTAATGAGTGGAGCTTGAAATCGTCGCGAAAAACCGGCCGAAGGCGTTGGAGACAGCCACAGGATCAACAAGGACCTCATTACCTGAGGTCCGGCCAGGTACCGACGAGTCGGCCTTAATGCCCGACAGCCGGCGCAGGCCACCCCATACGACAGAAGAGGTAGTAAAACTGTTAAAGGAGCTGGTGAGAGAAGCCCAACAAGCTTTTTTGCTGTCTTTGATGACTCTACGGCATTGCGCTCGGAGTCGTTTGTATCCAATACAATTCGCCAACGTAGGATGGCGGCGAAAGGTGCGTAAAGCACGTCGTCGAGCACGGATAGCGTCTCTACAAGCCTCGTTCCACCAGGGGACGGAAACGCGACGTGAAGAAGAGGTAGTATGAGGAATGGAACGTTCGGCAGCATTGACAACAGCCGTGAGGTATTCGACCTGACCGTCACAACTGAGAAAATCGTGGTCCGGAAAGGTCGCCAGGGAGGAGTAAAGTCCCCAGTCAGCTTTCGGTATGTTCCAGCTCGAAGGACGTGGGGATGGGGTGTGGTGCAGGAGACGAACGACACAGGGGAAGTGGTCGCTCGAATAGGTGTCAGAAAGGACATACCACTCGAACCGACGGGCAAGAGTGGTAGAACAGATCGAGAGGTCCAAATGGGAGTAGGTATGAGTAGAGTCCGACAGGAAAGTCGGGGCGCCAGTATTGAGGCAGACAAGATAGAGATGGTTGAAGACATCCGCCAAGAGTGAGCATCTTTGACAGGATGCAGGAGAGCCCCAAAGGGGATGATGGGCATTGAAGTCGCCAAACAATAAAAACGGCGGGGGAAGCTGAAGAATCAGGTGCATCATGTCAGCCCGACTAACTTCAGATGACGATGGAGTGTAGATGGTACAAACTGAAAAAGTAAAAGCAGAAAGAGTAATACGGACAGCTATTGCTTGGAGTGGGGTGGTCAATGGGATGGGTTGGTAATAGACATCGTCCCGAACGAGCAACATGACCCCACCATGAGCTGGGATACCATCCACAGGTTTTTTTTTTTTTGTGGTTTTAGGGCGCACAACTTCAACGGTCATTAGCGCCCAGACTACATTAGGAATGCACCGCAAGGCACAAGTGTAAAACAGCAACTAAAAGGGAAAACACGATAAAAGATCGACAGGCAGAGGATTAAAAAACTGCATAATTAAATGTCCTTAGACAGGTTGGTCAATTTGATAAAATGAAGAACGCGAGCAGCTGCTCCTGGGTCATCCGCTAAAATGGCATCGAGAGTACATGGCAGGCCAAGATCAATACTTGAGTATTGCTCATCAGTGTGGGATCCGTACCAGGTCGGGTTGACGGAGGAGATAGAGAAGATCCAAAGAAGAGCGGCGCGTTCCGTCACAGGGTTATTTGGTAAGCGTGATAGCGTTATGGAGATGTTTAACAAACTCAAGTGGCAGACTCTGCAAGAGAGGCGCTCTGCATCGCGGTGTAGCTTACTGTCCAGGTTTCGAGAGGGTGCGTTTCTGGATGAGCTATCGAATATATTGCTTCCCCCTACTTATACCTCCCGAGGAGATCGCGAATGTAAAATTAGAGAGATTCGAGCGCGCACGGAGGCTTTCCGGCAGTCGCTCTTCCCGCAAACCATACGCGACTGGAACAGCAAAGGGAAGTAATGACAGTGGCACTTAACGTGCCCTTCGCCACACACCATTGGGTGGCTTGCGGAGTATAAATGCAGATGTAGTAGTGGAGTAAAATCCGGACAGGACATTAAAATGTGGTGGACCGTCAGCAAGTGCCCACATGGGCAGAACGGCGCCGGCGCAGCCGTCAGCAGATGGCGATGGCTGAACCGGCAGTGTCCAATTCGTAACCGGGTCAAAACTACATCATCCCGCCGAGAGGGGCGTGAGGAGGACGTCCAAGCCGCGGGAAGAGGTTTCAAGTCCCGAAGCTTGTTGTCCGTAAGTGCAGCCCAATCGGCATGCCACAGCGATAAAATGCGCCGACAAATGACCCTGCTACAATCTGATGAAGGGACACAACAAGAAGCTGTCTGAGGCTGAAGGACCGCAGCCTTGGCCGCGGCATCTGTAGCTTCGTTCCCAGGGATACCGACATGGCCAGTGTGGTGTCACCGCCAGACACCACACTTGCTAGGTGGTAGCTTTAAATCGGCCGCGGTCCATTTAGTACATGTCGGACCCGCGTGTCGCCACTGTCAGGGATCGCAGACTGAGCGCCACCACAAGGCAGGTCTCGAGATACGGAATAGCACTCGCCCCAGTTGTATGACGACTTTGCTAGCGACTACACTGACGAAGCCTTTCTCTCATTTGCCGAGAGACAGTTAGAATAGCCTTCAGCTAAGTCAATGGCTACGACCTAGCAAGGCGCCATTAACCATTTTAAGATAGAGTCTCACTTGTATCATCAAGGCATGCTGTATACAAATGATGGATTAAAAGTTAAGTATTATAGCAGCTACGTACTTTTCTTGCTACCATTCATTACATATCCTATTTCAGACCTCTCCCTAGCCTACGTGAGATTAACGCGTGCCTTTTGGCTACTTCAGTGTGGCGTAGCTGTCTTGTTATGCCACAACAGCCAGGAACCCACATAAAGCTAACCGGAGAACCGTCGTCCACCAGCTGCTGAAGACAGCGTTGGATCCGGTGCACAAAAGGGTGAACCGGATACGGATCACTGAGGCTCTGGATGGCGCTCAGGGAATCAGAGCAGATGACATAAGCAGAATGTCGGTGGCGGCAGATGTGAAGAACAGCCTGGTAGAGGGCAAAGAGCTCAGCTGTGAAGACCGAACAATGGCCATGGAGCCGGTATTTGAAACCTTATGCCCCGACAATAAAAGAACAGCCGACCCCGTCATTGGTCTTAGAGCCATCTGTATAAATGAAGGTCATATTAATGAACTTGGAACGAAGTTCGACAAAACGGGAGCGGTATACCGAACCAGGGGTAACCTCCTTTGGGAGCGAGCTGAGGTCAAGGTGAACGCGAACCTGAGCCTGGAGCCAAGGTGGCGTGTGGCTCTGGCCAACTCTAAAGGTTGCAGGGAGTGAAAAATCAAGGTGTTGGAGGCGACGAAAGCGAACTCAAGGGGGAAGTAGGGCAGAGACATACAACCCGTATTGACCATCGAGGGAGTCGTCAAAAAAGGAACGATAAGACGGGTGGTCGGGCATTGACAGTAGCCGACAGGCATACCGACAAAGCAGGAGTATACGAAGCTCCCATAATCCAGCTTGGAACGGACGATCGACCGATATGGGCGAAGTAGGACGGTTCGATCCGCTCCCCACGACATACCACTGAGAACACGGAGGACATTTAGAGAACGGGTACAACGGGCAGCCAAATAAGACACATGTGGAGACCAGCTAAGTTTCCTGTCAAATGTAAGACCTAAAAATTTTGTTGTCTCCATGAATGGGAGAGCAATGGGACCGAGTCGTAAGGACGGTGGGAGAAACTCTTGGTAGCGCCAGAAGTTAATACAGACCGTCTTCTCGGCAGAAAAACGGAAGCCATTGGCGACACTCCAGGAGTAAAGATGGTCAAGAGAACGCTGAAGACAGCGCTCCAGGAAACATGTACACTGCGCGCTGCAATAGCGAAAAGGGAGCCTGATACATCAGCTGGGGGGCAATCCATTATTGGATTGATCGCTATGGCGAAGAGAGCGACGCTCAAAACTGAGCCCTGTGGCACCCCATTCTCCTGGCGAAAGGTGTCAGACAGGACAGAACCGACACATGCCCTGAACTGTCGATCCATTAAAAAGGAACGAATAAAAAGAGGGAGGCGGCCGCGAAGGCCCCATGTATGCATGGTGCGGAGAATGCCCGCCCTCCAACAGGTGTTGTAAGTCTTCTCCAAATCAAAGAACACAGCCACGGTTGGGCGCTTCCGCAAGACGTTATTCATAATGAAGGTTGATAAGGTAACCAGATGGTCAACAGCAGAGCGGCGCCTACGAAATCCACATTGTACATTGGTAACTAGGCGCCGAGATTCGAGCAGCCAAACCAAACGAGATTGAACCATGCGCTCCATCACCTTACAGACACAGCTGGTAAGCGAGATGGGTCGATAACTGGAAGGCAAGTGCTTGTCCTTCCCCGGCTTAGGAATCGGGACAACAATAGACTCGCGCCAGCATGCGGGAACGTGTCCCTCAATCCAGATGCGATTATAAGTACGAAAAAGGAAACCTTTACCCGCAGCATCTGAATATGAATAGAATCAGGCCCAGGAGCGGAGGACCGTGACTGGGCAAGTGCATTTTCGAGTTCCCGCATGGTGAAAGGGGCATTATAACTTTCACGATTCGAGGAGCGGAAGTTAGGTGGCCTAGCCTCCTCTGCCCGTTTTCGGGGGAGGAAGGCAGGGTGGTAATGAGCGGAGCTCGAAACCTCTGCGAAAAAGCGGCCGAAGGCATTGGAGATATCCTCAGGGGCCACAAGGACGTCATTCGCGACCTTCAAGCCAGAAACTGGTGAGTGGACCTTAGTGCCAGACAGACGGCGCAGGCTACCCCAGATAACAGAAGAAGGAGTAAAACTGTTGAAGGTGCTTGTGAAAGCAGCCCAGCTGGCTTTCTTGCTTTCTTTAATAATACGACGGCACTGCGCACGTAATCGTTTATAATTGATACAATTCGCTACTGTACGGTGGCGTTTAAAGGTGCGTAAAGCACGTCGACAAGCACGTAAAGCGTCTCTACATGCTGCGGTCCACCAGGGGACCGGTACGCGACGTGGAGAAGAAGTGGTGTGAGGGATGGAATATTCAGCAGCAGTGAGAATGACTTCCGTGAGGTGTGCGACCTGACTATCGCAGCTTGTGAAGGTTTGATGCTGAAAGGTCGCCCTGGAAGAGAAGAGCCCCCATTCGGCTTTGGAGATGTTCCAACTAGCTGAGCACGGAGAGGGGGTATGATGCAGGAGAGGGATGACACACGGGAAGCGGTCGCTCGAATATGTATCAGAAAGGGCATACCACTCAAACCGGCGTGCAAGTTGGGTAGTACATATAGAGAGGTCTAAATGGGAATAGGTGAGAGATGTGTCCGAAAGAAAAGTAGGGGCGCCAGTATTGAGGCAGACAAGATTGAGCTGGTTGAAAAGGTCTGCTAACAGGGAGTCCCTCGGGCAGGATGCTGGAGAGCCCCAAAGGGGATGGTGGGCATTGAAGTCTCCAGTTAACAAAAATGGTGCAGGTAGCTGAGCAATAAGTTGAATCATGTCTGCCCTGGTAACGGCAGACGACGATGGAGTGTAAACAGTACAAATAGAAAATGTAAAAGTGGGGAGAGTAATTCTGACGGCAACTGCCTGCAGTCCAGTGTGCAATGTGATGAGATCGTAGTAAATATCATCCCGGACCAGCAACATAACCCCTCCATGAGCCGGAATACCTACCACAGGGGGTAGGTCAAAATGCACAGAGGTGTAGTGTGCCAAGGCAATGTGATCGCATGGGCGGAGCTTCGTTTCCTGGAGGGCTACGACGAGCGGACAGTGCAAGCGGAGCAGCAACTTCAAGTCCTCTCAGTTGGAGCGAATGCTGCGAATATTCCAGTGAATTAGTGCCATCGTGAGAAGAAAAGGAAGAGGAATGAAGGGGTCACCTCGAAGGCCGCTTAGGGCCTGGCTTCGAGCGAGTACTGCCGCCGCTATCAGTAGGCGGACAGTCATCGTCCATCGGTTCTATAGGTTCATCGGCCATCTCGTCAAGATGGCCGGGAGGAGGAGCTTCCTCCGCCGGTGAACGGCCAGATGTTCGGCTACCAGCGGTGCGGCTAGGCGAAACGGATGACGGCCTGGGGCGGCAACCGCTGGATCGCGCAGGAGAAGGAGAACTGTGCTTCCTATGAGCCTTCTTGGAAGGTCTTTTAGTGGAAGTACTGGTCGACGGCTGGGAGTGCGAGGTACGTAAGAAGTCTGCACGGGACGGTTCCTTCTTGAACGCCCATGTATCTGACTTCTGGGTCTTCATCTTAGCAGAAGCTGATGAAGAGGCTGGTGTCTGTGAGGTGATGGGAGGAAGAGGAGACGTCGACCGCGCGATCTTAGCACTGGCCGAATGGACGACCGTGGTGCCGAAGGTCAGATCGCATGTCTGCGTCGCCACCTCCCTGGTAATCCGAGGAGAGGCGAGGACAGTACTGTACTTTCCCGCTGGGAGCAGCGCGGGCTTCCTACTAGCAAATAGTTTGCGAGCAGCCGAGGTGGACACTTTCTCTTTACCCGAATTTCTTGGATACAGCCTTCTTCCTTGCAGATGGGACAGTCGCGGGAGGACGCTGCATGGTCACCCCGACAGTTCACACAATGAGGAGACGGAGTTGGACAGTCACCCTCATGGGCATCCCTGCCACAAGTTACACATTTAGCTGCATTGGAACAAGACTGGCGAGTGTCATTAAAACGCTGACACTGGTAGCAGCGCGTAGGTGTCGGGACATAGGGGCGAACAGAAATAACCTCGTAGCCCGCTTTGATACGCGACGGCAGCTGAACACTGTCAAAGGTCAAGAAAAGTGTCCGGGTCGGTACAAGGTCTTTGTTGACCTTTTTCATGACCCTATGGACAGCCGTCACGCCCTGCTCAGCGAGGAAAGACTGAATCTCCTCGTCAGTCAATCCGTCAAGTGATCGAGTATAGACCACACCACGAGACGAATTCAAAGTGTGGTGAGCCTCCACCCGGACAGGGAACGTGTGCAGGAGTGTGGCCCGAAGCAGTTTTTGTGCCTGAAAGGCGCTCTCAGTTTCTAGTAATAAGGTACCGTTACGCAACCTGGTACAAGATTTGACAGATCCGGCTATGGCATCTACGCCCTTCTGGATAACGAAAGGGTTGACAGAGGAAAAATCCTTTCCGTCCTCAGATCGAGAAACGACGAGGAACTGTGGGGCAGGCGGTAGTACTTTTGTCACTGGTGGATGGTCAAGTTTCCGTTTTTGGGCAGAAGTCGAGAGAGATGGAGAGAAATCCATTGCGGAGGAATCCCCCATGATTGCCAGCGTCTCTGATGGCGCACTCCTTCCTTGTGGGGACCCTCTCAGAGGGCACTCCCGCCTTAGGTGAATGTTTACACCTCAGGTCACACCTCCCGAGAAACAGACGGAGGGACCAATCGGCATGGTCAGAAGGTATCAGCTCAGGCAATCACCCCTCCCTGGGCCTGGCCTTTACCAGGGGGTACGTGCGTGCCTTACATGTCTACCCAGGGCGGGGAATTACGCGTTACCCCGTCACCGGCTACACGTGCGAACGCGTGGGTCGGCCTTCAGGCGCGCACAGGGAGGAAGGAAGAAGAGAGAGAGGGAGAGAGAGAGAGAGGACAGACTGTGTCAAACGCCGAGGCGGAGACCAGAGAAGGCAAGGAGAAGAAGACAATGAGAAGGCAAGGAGAAGAAGACAAGGGAAAGAGTAAGGAAGACAGTGAGATGGAGAAGAGCAAAGAAAGGAACCAACCAAAGGAAGGAAGAAACGAGAAGTGAAAAAGCAAAATGACCACAAATAGAGGTCATGGAACCGTCCGTCTCCAGATGCAGGCGCTAACTACCCCCTTGAGGGGGAGGGACTCCTTTTAGTCACCTCTTACGACAGGCAGGAATACCTAGGGCCTATTCTAATCCCCGGACCCGCAGGGGGGGGGGGTCCACAGGGGTGAGGTCATACCACTCCGAGGTATAGTGGGTAAAGGCAATATGGTCAGTCGGGCGCAACTTGGTTTCCTGGAGACCAAGGACGAGCGGACAGTGCAGGCGGAGGAGCAGTTGTAATTCCTCCCGATTAGATCGAATACCTCTTATGTTCCAATGTAACAAGGCCATCGCTAGTCAAAAAAGAGGGGGAACGAGACGGGGGAAGAGCTGGTCACCTCGACGGCCGCGGAGGGCCAGGTTTCGAGGGAACAACGCGACAACCGACAGGAGGCGGATCCTGTTCCATCGAGTCGTCGCCAGCTGCGGCCGCTGTCACTGTTCGTGTAGGAGGGGCAGCATCATTTGCCGACGAGAGGCCAGCTGAGCGCCTGGTAGCAGAGCGTCCCGGCAAAACTGAGGACGGCCGGGAGCAGCGACTCACGGATGGAGCGTCAGACGAAACGCGCCGGGGTGGAGAGGGGGATAGAGACTACTTCTTGGAAGCCTTCTTGGAAGCCTTCTTGGAAGCCTTCTTGGAAGCCTTCTTGGAAGCCTTCTTGGAAGCCTTCTTGGAAGCCTTCTTGGAAGCCTTCTTGGAAGCCTTCTTGGAAGCCTTCTTGGAAGTCCGAGGAGGCACAGAGATGGTGGGCTGGACCCGAAGAATGTCCTCACGCGTGGGGTCCGTTTTGGAACGCTGGACCTCGGAAGCTGGGGTCCGGAACGTTTCCCCGATGGACGCCTGAGAAGAGGATTGCTTCTCAGGCGGCGGGAGGGGGAGGAGGAGGAGGAGGAGGAGGAAGGGTGGCCCCTGGGGCAGAGGGGGCGGTGGCCACGGGGGAGGAGGATTTGGAAGGGAGGGATTTGGGAGGCGGAGGCAGAGACCCTGGATGGGGGGAGGAGGCGGTGGGGGGACAGGATAGGGGTGAGGATACCGGGGAAGGAGTGGACACAACTGAGGCAAACGAAGCGGTCAACGGCACGGGATGGAGGCGGTCATACTTCTTCCTGGCCTCAGAATAAGAGAGACGATCCAAAGTTTTGAGTTCTTGTATCTTCTTCTCCTTCTGATATGCAGGGCAGTCTGAGGATCTAGGCGAGTGGATGCCAGGACAATTAATGCACCGAGGTGGTTGGGTGCATGTATGTTCCTCACCAAGAGGATGTCCACAATCGCCACAAAGGGGCTCAGCCTCACACCGTGACGACATGTGCCCAAAGCGCAAACACCGAAAACAGCGCATAGGAGGCGGGACGTAAGGTCGCACGTCGCACCGGTAGCACATCACCTTTACCTTCTCTGGGAGAACGTCCCCCTTGAAGGCGAGGTTAAAGGCCCCGGTGTCCATGCGACGGTCTTTGGGGCCACGCTGGACTCGCCGGACGAAATGCATGCCTCGGCGCTCCCAGGTTGGCCCTGAGCTCCTCATCAGATTGCAGCAGGAGGTCCTGATGAAAAATAACGCCCTGCGTCCTATTTAGTGCCAGATGCGGGACAATGGACACTGGGATGTCCCCTAGGTGGTCGCATGCCTGGAGCGCCGCCGACTGTGTGGCGGAGGTGGTCTTTATAAGAACGGACCCCAAACGCTGAGAGCCTTGATTTCCCCGAAGATGTCCTCAATGTGCTGAACAAAGAACATGGGTTTGGAGGTGGCGAACGTCCCCCCATCGGTTCGAGAACAGACCAAATAGCGGGGGAAGTGCTTCGCCCCAAGCCGGCAGGCCTGTCCCTCCTCCCAGGGAGTGGCCAAGGGGGAAAGGGCAGGAGAACCAGAACCAGAGACAGAGACAGTACCTTTCCTTTTGAAAGACTCGGCCGCAGAGCGACCTGATACGTGTTGACGTTTCATCTGCGAAACGTCTGCCCCGATACCACCCACTCCGACCAGGGGCATCTACTCCTTGGCCGACGTGGGGAGGGTGCAGCTCAGGTATCGGCAGTATGATCCCTGTGTTTTCAGGGGGCTACAACCTAGAGGGTACATGACGACCCCACCACAACGGGCTGGCTACCGTGCTGGATTTCTGGTGTCATGGAAAGTCCATCATGATCGTAGGTGCAGATGGGGATGCACGAAGGGCGTAACTTGTACAACCCATCAGGCGTTTAGGTCCAATTTGAGGAATAGTGGGTATGGTTACAACGCCGGTACAATGCTGAGTGCCAAGGTCTTAGTGCACTGAGGACCAGTGGTACACCACGTAAGGCGTCCTTCCCCAAAAGGCTCGTATTTCTGTAGAATTTTGAAAAATGGAGGTCAAACCCCAAGGGGGACCATCACATGGAAGGCCGAAACGGTTGAAACTCCTTTTAGTCGCCTCTTACGACAGGCAGGAATACTTTGGCCCTGTTCTTACCCCGGACCCGCAGGGGGGACGTTGAAATCGTTCACGCACGAGAATCGTACAAACGCACCGTCGTGTGACCATCGGACAGACTCCCATTTTGATGACACAGCAATAAGCATCCCTGGCGTAGAGAAGCAACAGAGGATTGAAAACAAATAAGTCACTAGGTCTGGATGGAATCCCAGTTCCGTTTTACAGAGAGTACTCTACGTGATTGGCCCCTTAGTTAGCATTGATACGCAAAATGCTAAGCGACTGGAAGAGAGCGCAAGTGGCTCCAGCATTTAAGAAGGGCAAAAGAACGGACCCGCAAGATTTCAGACCAATACCCTTAACATCGGTTTGCTGCAGAATTCTAGAGTATATTTTGAGTTCGAATATAATAAATTTCCTAGAGACCTGAAAGCTCATGTCCACAAATCAGCATAGTTTTAGAAAGCCTCACTCAAAGGAAACTCGGCTTGCCGTTTTCTTACATGATACATTGCAAACTATGGATGAAGGGCAACAGGCAGATTCCATACTTCTAGATTTCCGGAAATCATTCGACACGACCCCACTGCAGACTTAACGAAGGAACGTGTGTACGTAATAGACTCCCACGTATGTGACTGGCTGGAAGACTTCTCAAAGTAGTACAGCCCAGGATTATCTCGACGGCGAGTGTTCATTGGAGACAGGGGTAACCTCAAGAGTGCCTCAGGGAAGAGTGATAGGACCGTTGCTATTTTCTATATACGTAAGTGCTCTGGCAGAGAGGGTGGGCAGCAATCTGCGGTTGTTCGCCGATGATACTGTAGTGTACAGGAAGGTCTGTAAGATCAGTGACTGTAGGTTGATACAAGATGGCCTAGACGAAATTTGTGGTTGGTGTGATGAATGACAACTGGCTCTTAATATAAGAAAAAATATAAGTTAATGCGGATGAGTAGGAAAAATAACACCGTACTGTTCGCATATAGCATTAGTAGTGTCCTGCTTGACGCAGTCACATCGTTTAAATATCTGAGCGTAAAGCTGGGAAGCGACGTGAAACGGGACGAGCATGGAGGACTGGTAGGAAAGGCGAATGGTCGACTTAGGTTATCTGGGAGAATCTGTAAAGCAGACCGCATATAAGATGCTAGTGTGACCTATTCTCGAGTACTGCTCGGTTGTTTGTGAGCCGCGCTAGATCGGATAGAAGGAAGACGTCCAAGATGTTCAGAGGCGAATTGCTAGATTTGTGACCGGTAGGTTCGATGAGCATCCAAGTGCTACGGATATGCTTCGGGAGCTCAAGTGGGAATCCCTGGAGAGAAGAAATTTCACAGAACACTACTGAGAAAGCTGAGAGAACTGTCATTTGAAGCTGACTACAGAACGATCCTACTGCCGCCAACATACGTTTTGCGTAGGGACCACGAAGATTGGATAGGAGAAATTAGGGCTCCTACGGAGGCATATAGATAGTCGTTTTCCCCGCTCCCTATCTGCTAGTGGAACAGGAAAGGAAATGACTAGTTATGGTACAGGGTATCTTCCGACATGCACCGTACGGTGGCTTGAGCAGTATATACTTGTATGCAGGTGTCCGCTGGAGCGAGTTCCACTGTACAAGGAATTATTGTGACAGCGAAAGGACGCACTTCAGAAGACAAAACGCGACGAAATGTAAAGTACGTATTTTGCATCATTCTGAATCTGAACTTTTGACCTATATTTCGTTGTAATTTATAAATTACTAGTTTTCACATGAAATATGGAATTATTTTGTTCAGCAGGTTGATTGTATGTGGTTACATCTCCATTTGTAGAGGACTATCCAGCTAAGCTCAATAATAAAAATTGCTCTTCCATATGCAGAGGGGTGACTGGATGTTAAGTTACGTTTTTCTGTGGTTCAGACCAACTAAAAGCCGACAAACTAATATGAGTACATGACATTACGTTACAAGCTAATGCCCACTAAAAATTGTGTCCACAACAGTATCGCAACCTCCAGTAGTATAACACTGACGTGTTTAAGTTCACATTTTCATATTTGCTAACAGCAGCTCATGCCGTTGTAGATGAAATGCTGTATGCCGGAAAATGGCAACAAACATACAAATCACATAGTGACTCAAAAGTAAAAGAGGTATTATAAAACTAACCACACAATACAGCATCTGGAACCAAACAGTACACATGTAATGATGTTTTTGTAATGCTCCGTAATGATGCTAATTTTGCATTTTTTAGAATAAAGCGTATCCACAGATGATAGTGATATTTTTGCTGAAACTACTTTAGAGAAGAAATTGTTTTGCATCAAGGCGGCCCACACTCATATTATTGAAGCATTAAGCTAGTCAACTATACACTGGACTGTTTCTACCACTGAAAGCGGTCGAGCTTTATCTCGTAAATAGAAACACTTCTGTTTACAAAAGGACTAAAAAACTATGCTCTGATCTGGCCTAGATATCGGGCATTCTGAGTGTGTACTGGCGTGGTGCTCATAGCGGAAAACAAATGTGTCGCTGACAACAGCTCCAGGTGACAAATGGTCACATGGCGCCAAAAAGTTCCTGTATGAATGTGCTTTGATTCCGAATGATTTCCAAGACAGAACTTGACGTATCACGTTAGGGTTGTGCTGTTCCTATCTGCAAGATCAGATTGTTTGCTGAATACCAACACAGCAACAGATTCGTCATGCTCAATGTAGCGTAAACTTATCTTTTATTCATGCACCTGTCGTCCGCGATTTTTCCTCTTAAGAAAGGATTATGTTAATACGTCTACTAGATTATCACAGTGACCGAAACTAGTTCGTAGATCTTATCCATATAGCAGCTATCTCGCAGTACACAACGCCTTTTTAAATACACGAGAAGTGAACTACTTACTGTATTTTTTAAGGACGATATTTTATTTACCTTCAAGATGTTTCAATGTTCATCTTCCCCATGTTCAACATTTTTCGTATATACATTCAATTTGCAACAACCATCGTGAAGAAGGACTCCATTTACAAACGGGATGAAACAATGCTCGAAACAGTTCCAGTATGCGGATAATAAACACTGTATTACGTTAAATGCAGTTTAAAATGTCATGGAAATAATAAACCTACTGATACCACCTCTTTGCTATGACTCATGAAGTATAATCATGACTTATGAAGTATAATCCACACCATAACAAAAATTATGGTAATTTTTATGCTTTCACTTACGTTGGCTTCGCCACATCATAACGAAACCATCACCTAGTATAAGCTAGACCTCGAGCTTTTACTACAGGTCACTGTCATCACAAACTGCAATCCAAAAAAATTAACAGAAGCAAAATACGCGTATATATGTCAACGTTTTGTTAAACCTCTGTTTCCGCATGCATTGCCTCACACGCCACGTAATCATTGTGTCACGGGCCAAACCTGACGTCCGCTAGCGGCAGGTTCAGTCTATCGGTATTATGAACTATTTTAAACTTGGTGATAAGCACTTGGTTGTAAATTTCTTACTTGAACAAGTATTAACACTTAAAAACTCTTTAATAATGACGATAAAAGTGTTCAAGAGTTTATTCTCGGCAACGTCTGAACTACAGCAATAACAATTTTGGTTCAGGTCATTTCTCTGAATAATTACTGTTCTTTCTAATGGGAACAGCATAAATGCCACACGATGTTTAAAATCAGCTATGACTGCGCCGCGTGGATATGGCCGGAAGGAAATCAGTTTACGCTATAAATGCTAATTTTAAAATAATTTGACTTGTTCTAATGTATTAATGGGAAATGTGACTATCAGAAAACGGTACTCACATAGCCAATGAAAGCGAACACGTGTGGACTTTGCTGCAGCCATAACCTGTAGAAGCTCATCTGGACGACTGCACAGCGTCAACGTAGCTCTGAGGTCATGTGACACCCAAACTGCAACAACAAACACGGAAGTATTTCTATTACGCTGGACGGCACAAGACGACATTACGCGGAAAACAAACACTGACTGTAAGACATTGCTATTTCCGACGTCTCGGTTCTTCGGAACTATGCCTTACAGCCAATGAATAGGTCTCGAATGACGATCTTCGCAAACACCATGAAACTGCAGTAATGTGATACGCCATTCGAGACATACCTTTCGGCTTCAATGTTTCTCTGTAGCGAACATTTATTTAACGTAAATTAACAAGAAAATATGATAAAAAGCTTTCGATGCTACTGAGCCACAGTCATGCAGTATTAAGAATAAACCGCCATTTGACTGTATATTACTGTATTTTTCTTCTGTACTATCTAAGAGTTCGGCTTTTACGCCATTATCGAGTACAATGCTAAAAGTTCCTAGACTTTTAACACGTCACATCTGGTACCGTCTTAAAATCTTAAAGACATACGCCACTCTTGTTTACCTGCTTTGGGCTGAGTTTACCAGAGATGACGTGTAAATGGCCTAAGAACTTTTAGCACAGTACTCGATAATGGCGTAGAAGCCTAAATCTAGTCAGTCCAGAAGAAGATACAGTAATACGGCCATTTGGGGATTTATTCTTTTTTTAAAAAAAAGATGAGATTCTCATAATCTGTAGCGTTTATTTCCTATGTTAATCTGAAAAAGAAAATAAAAGAAGTCATCCACTGTATCATCTAAACCTGCACCAACGTTTATGAAAATTGTGATATAAAAAATAATACATGTAACTGCTATTAACTTTATATCACAGATGAGGTATGTAATGACACAGTGAAGGCACGAATTCAGGGAACGGTTCTGGGAGAGAGGGAGGTGGGTCACAGTTTGTTACTGGTCCTCCTCCCCGTCTATGTGACACCCAAACTGCAACAACAAACACGGAAGTATTTCTATTACGCTGGACGGCACAAGACGACATTACGCGGAAAACAAACACTGACTGTAAGACATTGCTATTTCCGACGTCTCGGTTCTTCGGAACTATGCCTTACAGCCAATGAATAGGTCTCGAATGACGATCTTCGCAAACACCATGAAACTGCAGTAATGTGATACGCCATTCGAGACATACCTTTCGGCTTCAATGTTTCTCTGTAGCGAACATTTATTTAACGTAAATTAACAAGAAAATATGATAAAAAGCTTTCGATGCTACTGAGCCACAGTCATGCAGTATTAAGAATAAACCGCCATTTGACTGTATATTACTGTATTTTTCTTCTGTACTATCTAAGAGTTCGGCTTTTACGCCATTATCGAGTACAATGCTAAAAGTTCCTAGACTTTTAACACGTCACATCTGGTACCGTCTTAAAATCTTAAAGACATACGCCACTCTTGTTTACCTGCTTTGGGCTGAGTTTACCAGAGATGACGTGTAAATGGCCTAAGAACTTTTAGCACAGTACTCGATAATGGCGTAGAAGCCTAAATCTAGTCAGTCCAGAAGAAGATACAGTAATACGGCCATTTGGGGATTTATTCTTTTTTTAAAAAAAAGATGAGATTCTCATAATCTGTAGCGTTTATTTCCTATGTTAATCTGAAAAAGAAAATAAAAGAAGTCATCCACTGTATCATCTAAACCTGCACCAACGTTTATGAAAATTGTGATATAAAAAATAATACATGTAACTGCTATTAACTTTATATCACAGATGAGGTATGTAATGACACAGTGAAGGCACGAATTCAGGGAACGGTTCTGGGAGAGAGGGAGGTGGGTCACAGTTTGTTACTGGTCCTCCTCCCCGTCTATGTGACACCCAAACTGCAACAACAAACACGGAAGTATTTCTATTACGCTGGACGGCACAAGACGACATTACGCGGAAAACAAACACTGACTGTAAGACATTGCTATTTCCGACGTCTCGGTTCTTCGGAACTATGCCTTACAGCCAATGAATAGGTCTCGAATGACGATCTTCGCAAACACCATGAAACTGCAGTAATGTGATACGCCATTCGAGACATACCTTTCGGCTTCAATGTTTCTCTGTAGCGAACATTTATTTAACGTAAATTAACAAGAAAATATGATTAAAAGCTTTCGATGCTACTGAGCCACAGTCATGCAGTATTAAGAATAAACCGCCATTTGACTGTATATTACTGTATTTTTCTTCTGTACTATCTAAGAGTTCGGCTTTTACGCCATTATCGAGTACAATGCTAAAAGTTCCTAGACTTTTAACACGTCACATCTGGTACCGTCTTAAAATCTTAAAGACATACGCCACTCTTGTTTACCTGCTTTGGGCTGAGTTTACCAGAGATGTCGACATCAACACTTCACAGATGCCTGGGATTTATATGATTAACGATAACAATTCTAGCATAATAATAATTTTGTTTACGTCAGCTCCTAACACATCACTTTAACATAACCCCCAAAAACTGCAGTTCAGAGTTACACAGAACTTGAAGAGCACTCGTCCGAAGACATAAGATTTAAGCGTGACATACAATTGATTTAATAATTATAATAGCAACAAACTCCCAAAGTTTGACGACGTCTTAATTTTTTAATGTGCAAAAAATCAGAGTGGGCATTCACCGCTAGGGTTGTGAACAACATGTTTTTCAAATGGTTCAAATGGCTCTGAGCACTATGGGACTTAACTTCTGAGGTCATCAGTCCCCTAGAACTTAGAACTACTTAAACCTAACTAACCTAAGGACATCACACACATCCATGCCCGAGGCAAGATTCGAACCTGCGACCGTAGCGGTCACGCGGTTCCAAACTGAAGCGCCCAGAACCGCACGGCCACACCGGCCGGCCATGTTTTTCAGACCAGGGCTACATAAACGTATAAATGGAGAGAATGCTGCTACTTACAGACACTTCCGTCTCCTTTTGGTGAAGACTATCTATTTTTTTTCTTTCTTTTTTTTACTTTGTGGAAGGTCTTTTCCCACCTGTTTTGCCTCACTCAACTTACTGTCATTTGGCAGTTATATCAGTGGACTCACGAACCGAGTCGAATTTATTGTTGACCAGGGGCATGATTAGCTTGTCTGTGGGGACCTTTATTCGGCTGGAACGTTATCTGCAGCCGGTCAGACCGCAAGGTCATCCACGTGGGGTCATAACTGGAAAGTATCCAGTCTTCAACACAGCTTGTAATTTTCTAGAATCTTTGCCATTTTAGAGACTCGAAGTTTTGATGCTACTTTACTTTTAGCGGGTTAGCTGAGATATGTGCAAATGGATATATGGAAAATATAAATGCTTTTAGTATAATATTCAGGGGGGTGGTGATCAGCGCCATGACACCACCCTACCTCATCCCCCCCCCCCCCCCCCCTTTGGATCAGGGATCTGTGCCTGACACACAAATCACAGCTTTAACGATCTGTATATGATCTCATGTTTAGAGTACTCCATATGATAGGAGATCCGCTTCCATAGCTCAGTGATCAGCGTATCTGGCTGCTGTGGAGGATCCAGGTTTGATTTCTAGTACTGCCAGGAATTTTTCTTTGGTGAGAGGACTGGAACGAGGTACACTTAGCCTCATGCGTGTGTGTTTTGTGTGTTTTTAGAGCTTGTGGGTGCTCGACGGCGAAGTCATCAGCGCCCTTACACTTATTAAAGCAAACAAATGCGGCTAAAACCTCGAAAATGTTTCCACACTCATGCACTCCACACGCCTAAGAACAGTGTTCCAACAGAATGACTATTCTGATAGACAGATACGCCATACATTCAGTTCCAAGCAAGTTCAACGCAGCGATGCAAATGAAGCTGTGAAAGGTACCCATTGCAATGGTTTCTTTGCCGTATTTTGCGGGCATGTCTTCGAGAACAGGGAGAATCCTCAAGAGACACGACATCAAGAGTGTTTTTCGGCCACCAGCAAAATGAAGAATTTGTTGTGTTCGGTCAAAGGCGATCTTGGCACCAGCGAACGTGGCGTATATAAGATCCCATGCCAACAAGGCAAATCTTATTATATTAGGCAGACATGCCCATCCGCGCAAGAACGTTGTGTTTAAAACCATCGCCATACACGCCTGCGCTAACCTGATAAATTAGCAGTAGCGGAACATTGCCTACACACAGGGCGTCGCATGTTTTACAAGAAGACTGAAGTTTTATCCTCAGCGTCATCTTTCTGGTACTGTGTGCTTAAGGAGGCGATACATGTCCGTACGGCGGACGATCTTATCAACAGGGATGCAGGTTTGCAAATAAGCGCTGGAATCCAGCACTGGCTGTCATTAAGTTAATACCGGAGGAACAAGAACTTCCGATTCATGACCCGACGCAGGGCATGCTGAGATTTAATTCAGCTTTTAACCACAGGAGCTTCTGGCAGCACAATCACTGCCCACGGAGCACGCGCGGAAGACCTTTCTGCGGCTCCCACAACAGCTCCCACCACACAGAGTGGATAAGGACACGCAACCTGGAGATAAAGAGAACATTAAACCGGATGCGGCGCCATATCAAGGCGGCTGTAGATGCCCACAGGCAATAAGAGTGGGCGGATAAAATAGCACGACTAAACGTCGAAGACGGCACCGCTTGGAAGGTAATCAAAAGCTACCTGCACCGATCGATGAAAATACCACCCTTACAGGTCGGTGCTGACTACTTTAGCCATCCGAATGCGAAGGAAAACGCTTTGGCAGACGCTTTCGCCGCTAATTTTATGCCGACCGAAGGCCCTGTGGACGCCGACCACAGACAGCTCGTCAGGGAGCGCCTCCCCATCTTCCTGGCAGGGAGAGCTGATGACCAAGCGATCACACCAATCAGTTCAGCCGAAGTCGCTGCCCAACTTCGCACACTCAACAGCAGAAGGCAGGAAGCCCCGACTCAGTAACAAACACCCTGCTGTACCGGCCACGGTAGCGGATGTTCTAGCCAATACATTCAACATCATACTGCAGTCTGGAACATTCCCATCCTGCTGGAAGCACGCAGCACTGGTAGCTCTTCCCAAGCCAGAGAAAAACATCCACTTGACTAAGAACTACCCCCCTATAAGCCTACTGCCAGCGCTGCCAAAGGTGTCTGAAAGATTACTCATTCAGCGCCTCCACCGCCATATTGAAGACGAGGACATCAAACGCAAGCAACAGTTCGGCTTTCGACAGGGGCGCTCGACGGTCCACCAACTACTACGTTTAATGGAAGAGGCGTTCTAAGCCATTGACCGACGCGAGTATTTCGGCGCTCTTCTGCTCGACGTGTCTCTTGCCTTTGACTCCGTCTGGTACGATGGTCTCCTTTACAAACTTCTTGTACTGGGGATACCGACGCCGCATGTGAGGCTCCTGCAGAGCTATCTGCAGGACTGGACGTTGCACATTCGAGCTGGTAGTGGAATTTCCACGGAGCGTCGAATACTCGCGGATGTACTACAAGGCTCGGTCATTGGCCCGACCCTATATTAGTTTTACACAGTGGACCTGCCGCGCAAAGAGCCAATCAAACCGCAGTTTACATCCTGGAAAGGCGACGACAGATGGCCACAGACAACCTGACGGAGTGGGCCATCAAATGGCGTCTATCATACAAAGTAGGAAAGTCAAAGGCCATCATTATCACAGGAAGACACATTTCAACGGGGGTACCACCGATCTCTGTGCGTGGACGTCCAGTAGAGTAGAGCGCCAGTTCAAATACCTTGGCGTCACGATAAACGATCGTCTGACGTGGCGCCAACATATAGCAGAAGCGAGGGCGAAAGCACAAGGTCGGCTACGGCTACTGTACGCTGCGCTAAACCCTACAACAACGCTGCCTGCCCACTTAGGTCTCACGCTGTACAAAGCAGCAATACGACCCCTATTGGAATGTGCAGCGGTAGGATGGGGAAACACAGCTGAGACCAACCTACGCAGCCTTCAGACCATCCAGAACATGGCTCTGAAACTGGCACTCCACCTCCCACGAGATTTCCCCCGGAGGACCTACACGTCTTTCGCCTACATACTACCACTCAGGAGCCGGTTTAAGGAAACTCAAAAATTTCTACAAAAACACAAGGCAAGCGAGAAATCCACTCATCCGCGAGCTCGGCCAAAGGCCACACTGGTTACATACAACAAGATGGTCAGACCTGTTACGGTTTGAGTAAGTAAGTCGTAACTCACGAATCACCTCAAAGCTCCAGTGGAGAGCAGCAAAGCCAACCAAAAAAATTTCTCTAAGAAGAACACACCAACTATAGAAGGAATAGTAGCGAAAGGCTATTAAGACTTCTACGGAACCAGGAGGCGCGTGGTAACAAAACCGCTGAACATCAAAACTGATGCTTATCTCCGGTAGGGGGTACTAAAAGCGCCGCTTTCCTCCGCAAACCTGTTAAGAGTATTTGCTGTCTTACGTTATTCTCTTGATCCGTAAGCGAGGTATCCTATTGTGGTAGCATAATGCTTGCACAGTTTTCTTCAGATATAGGTTCTTTAAATTTATCCAACAGCGTTTCAGGAGAACTACGGGGTCTTTCATCCAACGATTCCCAGTGGAGTTCAAGTCGTCTGGTACCTCATTCTCCAGGAATTCCACATCAAGAAAAATTATTCGATAGTCATTCAGGAATAGTTTCAATACTTGCAAAGGTTGGGTAGTTTACCGTATTGTTCGTAGAGACAAATTTATGGTAAATAAAACAATATGAACCATAAAGTAAGATGGCTTACGTTCGGGCTTCCCACCAGAATTGCATTCCGTTGCCACTAAATTCCATAACCTGTAAACCGCATCACACAGGCTTGGATTTGGAGTTCGGTTCTTAATAACAACATATGATCATTATTATTTTACTAACGCATTTTATAAATTTGTTTAGGGTAGTGTATAGTACATCGCTTCCTCATAACTTCCAAAGAACTGCATTTCATAGCATCTGTCAAAAAATTTGAAAGTAACTGTGTCATGCAATTGCTTTACGAACTATAACAGCAACAAAGCTTCACAAGTTTGACAACTTCACAATTTATACGGTATAAAATCGAAGAATGCACTCATATCTATCAGTATTTCACTTAGCTCTAAGACTGCGAACGTAAATCTGCTGGCTATGGCCGTGCGAACATATGGGCAGAACGCTGTATGTTTATACCCTTTTCACCTACGTATGATAAAGTTTTTGTGTTATTTTTCTTAGTGCAGCATCTTTCTCCTTCTGTCCTGCCTTCCCTCAAATTCCTGTGATTTGTCTGTTACACTTGTGGACTCACGAAGGTAATCGTACGCTGACGGAAAAAAATCGCAACAACAAAAGATAATAAATCTAAAGTAACGAAATTTTGGGAAAACATTTGTCTAGGTAACGTATTTAAGTGATTAACATTACAAGACCAAAGGTTAAAGAATGCGCGAGATAAGCCATTGCAAATGTGAAGTACTGGCACATTAATTGCCAGTGTACCCTCTAAAATGTTGAATGCAAGCATGCATGGAAACGTGCATGCATTGTGTTGTGCAGGTGCCGGATGTCAGTTTGTAGGATGGAGTGCCATGTCTGTTGTACTTGGTCGATCACTACAGGAACGGTTAATACTGGCTGTATATAACGCTGAGTTGTCGTCCAATGATATCCCATATGAGCTCGATTGGAGACAGATATGGTGACTGAGCAGGCCAAGGCAACATGTCGACATTCTGTAGAGCATGTTAGGTTACAACAGCGGTATGTGGGCGAGCGTTATCCTGTTGGAAAGCACCCCCTGGAATGCAGTTAATGAATGGCAGCACAAAATTTCGAACCACCAGACTGACGTACAAATTTGCAGCCAGGGTACGTGGGATAACCACGAGAGTGGTCCTACTGTCATACGAAAATGCACCCCTGACCATAACTCCAGGAGAAGGTCCAATGTGCTTAACACGCAGACAGGTTTTGTTGCAGGCTCTCAACTGGTCTCCTTCTAACCAACACACGGCCATTACTGGCACCAAGGCAGAACCAGCTTTCATCAGAAAACACGAAAGACCTCCACACTGCCCTCCAATGAGCTCTCGCTTGACACCAGTCAAGTGGCAAATTGCGGTGGTTTGGGGCCAATGGAATGCACGCTACAGGGCGTCGGGTCCAGAAATGTCCTTGAATTAGCCGATCTGACACAGTTCGTTGTGTCACTGTGGTGCCAACTGCCGCTCAAATTGTTGCGGCAGATGCAACACGATGCACCAGAGCCATACTCCAAACACGAAGGTCTTCGCTCTCGGTAGTGCTACGTGGCCGTCGATAGCCCGGTCTTCTTGCGACCTCACATTCTAATGACCACCGTTGCCAACGATCATGTACAATGGCTGCTGCCTCGTCTTTCTGCAGTATCACGGAAGGAACATCCATCTTCCCGTAGCAGTGTTACATGACATCGTTCACACTCAGTGAGGTGTTGATAATGGCGTCTGACAACTTTCGTTTACATGAAATATACCTGTAATTGCGAATATGGACTACCATCAGCTGTGTGATAGAATGACGACAGCAAAAATTTGTGCCCGGTTTGGACTCGAATCCGGATTTACCGCTTATCGCGAGCAGTCGCCTAACCATTTATTTTTATCTTTTCGCGAGTGGTCGCCTTACTATTTTTTTTTTTTTGGAGACAGGTGCTCTACCGCCTTTGTTTACATTTAAACAGGAACAATAGAAAACAAAAAAACTACCTTTTGTTGGTATTACAAAATGAGATTAACAATACGTAAACTGAAAGAGTAACTATAAACCAGACTGACGTAAAATTAACGTTGTAATAATCAGTAAACTTTGGAAAGGTAAACATACGTCAGAAATGAAAAACATAAGAAATTTACGTTAAAAAAAATACTTCTCCATCCATGCTTCAAACTTCAATGAATATCTTTTAAAAATTAAAGCAAATCCTGGATCACAAATAATATTTAAGTGAAGGTAAATTTCGGGAACAACTACTGCATTGTCATACCACAAATAATATTTCGTTATTGCTTGAAAGCTAGTAAACCGAACATTATTCTCGCTTACATAAAGAAGGAAATCCACATCACAATGGAGAATCGTATTTCCAGTCCTCCCCTCTGCTGTTCTGTCATCCGAGTACGTTTTCTCGCAAGTATAAGGTACCCACCGATTCTTCTCTTCTGTTCATTCTTTCTTCGCATTGATAATTTAGCTTCTCCTACCCTGGACGTTCCAGCTACGCGGGGGCTCTTGAATAACACTCCATAGGAAGTTAGAGAAATACTGTCGGTATTTCGGATTGTTCACGATCTTTAGATGTTCCTGTAAAAAAGGTCCAAAAGTCCATTACATTCTTTGGGCCATCTCTGAACAAATAGAGCACCGTCTGACCTCGAAGCCACGTTACGGCATTCGTTTTGGTGCGTGGGTTGTACGTCCCGTCCGTGAAGAATATAATCCCTGGTTCAGTGTTGTGTTGTCCCATTCTAAGAAAGAAAGCGATCATTTGTGTCGACAAACGCCACACTTCTGCCGAGGAGCCGCATATGAGGCGGTATTCATCGTTGTCCAGAGTTTGGCACTGAGGGCACAATGGAGAATCTGTCTTATGAATCACATGGAGTCTGAATCTTGTGACATTTTTATCATTAACTGTTAGTTACCACGTTGCACGTGTCTCTGTGTCTAAGGAAACATGGTGTATCATTTGCAGGCCGGCCGGGGTGGCCGAGCGGTTCTAGGCGCTACAGTCTGGAACTGCGCGACCGCTACGGTCGCAGGTTCCAATCCTGCTTTGGGCATGGATGCGTGTGATGTCCTTAGGTTAGCTAGGTTTAAGTAGTTCTAAGTTCTAGGGGACTGATGACCTTAGAAGTTAAGTCCCATAGTGTTCAGAGCCATTTTTTGTATCGATTGCCATACTACTTGCCAATTCATCAATTCATATGTGCATGTTTCCTCTCAATAGGATTACTGTGTCGTCCGGTCGTTAGTATCCGATAGATGTCACGCGCCGTTGCAGGTGTGGTTTCCGTCAGAGCCGTCTGAACGTAGCTGTACTCTTATAAATAAAGTGCGTATATGCTGGAGTGACTGGGAAATGCGCTGGACCGCCACTGGCGCCAGTCGAGAAACTGGTGCTAGTTCTTCTATTAAGATTTCTGTCAGACAAGTCTGATGCCGCCTCCATAGTTTTAACATTGTGCTGATGCATAGTGGCCGGTCAGAGTGGCCGAGTGGTTCTAGGCGCTACAGTTTGGAACCACCCGACCGCTACGGTCGCAGGTTCGAATCCTGCCTCGGGCATGGATGTGTGTGATGTCCTTAGGTTTAAGTAGTTCTAAGTTCTAGGGGACTGATGACCTCAGAAGTTAAGTCCCATAGTGCTCAGAGCCATTTGATGCATAGTGCCACGACTCGATCACGAGACTGCGCAAGACCAAGTCCACCCCTACTAAGAGGGTGGGGGAGGGGGGTAACAGTGTCGTATCTTACTTTAAGCAGTAGATCTGCACTCACAAAAAAACCGAACGCGGCCAGTATTCGTCGTGCTGTTATCGCCGACATTGGGAGTACTTGAGCAAAGCGCGTAATTCGTGACGCCAGGTATGTGTTAAGAATATGTGACCCGCTGGACCATGTCTAATGCCCGTATGATGTTCCCCTAACGCCCGTCCGGACTGACTGTAGTAGTATCTTACAGTCGTATGCTGGTGCGCGACATATGTTGTTGGTCAAAATAATACCTAGACATTTCAAGTTATCCATGAGCCGTAAAGGTGCTACACATTCTTCCGGTAGTCCAACAATATTCATCGCTACACACTTGTCCATATTTATACGGCTGCCAGTGGTCGCTCCATATTTGCGTGCCCAGTCTAAAGCCACACTCATACCGTTTTCATTGCGTTCTATCAGCACCAGGTCATCCACATATGACTTGCCCATAAATGTGTATCCTCGCAAAGTCAGTCCTGTCAAGTGGTGTCGTAGGCAGCAAACCAACGGGTCGAGAGCCAGTGCATATAATGCCGTTGACAAGGGACATCCTTGTCTGACCGATCTCACTACGACTAGAGATGTTGTCGTACGTCCTTTGACGAGCAACTTGGAGGAGGCATTGGTGAGTAGCCGCATCACGACAGCGATAAATGGTCGTGGTAATCGCATGTGTGTCAGGACTTCTGCAAGATAGTTATGGCTTACTCTATCAAAGGCTTGATCAAAATCTATTGACGCTAGTGCTGCACGGAGGTGGCACGTCTTTGCTAGGGTGATCAAATAGCGATGTTCTACAAGCGCCATCTGAATGCTGTTATCTCCACCGAGCGAAGTTTGATGGAGTGAGAGCATTTGACGCAAGGCTCTTCGGAGGCGTGCTGCTAATAATCTGGTGAATATTTTAAAGTCGCAGTTAAGGAGCGTCAGTGGTCGATAGTCCCGTATCCGTGTACCACGCAAAGATTTGTGTATCGGGATAATCAGTCACTCCACAAAAGCCAGCGGTAAGGCCACGTTAGGAAACATTAATTCGCGGCAGATAGTGGTCCATCGTAGTGCGATCACATAGCTAGAGGTCCTGTAGAATTCCAGAGGGAGGCCATCTGGTCCCAGTGATTTGTTCCCTGCCCCCTACCAATGGCCTCAGTCACTTCCTCCTCTGTAATCTCCTCCATCAGTTGTGCTTCCGCCTCTGGATCAATGGCGCCGAAAATCATATGTGTAACCTCGTTAATGGCCGCCAATCGGTATCCACTGCGGTGTAAAGTTGAGTGTAATGTTCTACAAAGGTATTGCCTATTTCTTGTTGCGATGTTAGGTGTCTGCCATCATCCGTGTCCACGGCATGTACTACTGCTCTTCGTAGTCTCGTTTTCGTTGATGATGTGTTGCATGCATGGGCGTTCTCCTGCAACCCGATCTAGTGTCTGCACATTGACCACTGTACCTTCGAGGTGGCGTCGCATGATGGATATAATTTTGGCTTTTGCTCGTTGTACCGCCTCTTGCCGCTCCGGAGAAGGCATTTGTTCGGCGCATTCCCGTAGCACCGTGAAACAGAAGTTCATCGTCTGACGTCGCCACACTTCCTGCTCACGATCATACAGTATGTCATCAATGCACGGCACAATGCCGGCTTGGCGTAACCCATACACCAACTTAGGGTCGTGGGATACTACCGAAGGCGTCGTTCGCAAGATCTCCAAACATCTTCAGTGACGTCTCCACAAGCTGAGTCCCGCTGGTGGACGACGTTCATTTTCCAAGGACCGCGGCTACGCCACACTTGCTGCCGCCGGAGGAGATTGTACATATTAATGCTATATGGTCGGTACTGTCTGTAGGCCACAGCTCCGCTTCCAGGACGTCTGTGTTAAGATTGCGTCTAACATATATTCGGTCGAGACGGCTAGTGAAATGACTCGTTGTATGGGTGCATCCAGGATGGAGGCTATGGACATGCTCCCAGATGTCAACCAGATGCATACTCTGCACCAACATTCGTGATTCCGGGCACGGGGTATATCGAGGAAATTGATCTTTCGGTGCAAGTACAGAATTAAAATCCCCGCCTAAGACTAATCGGTCCTGTCGACATTGGAAGAGCGAGGCAATTTCGTTTGCAAACAAGCGGGAACGCTTTTGCCTTCTGTCTGTACCGGACGGTGCATAAATGTTGATGGGTCGTACGTCAAGTACAGGCAATGCTAATCCCTGTACCGACGGTAGGCACAGCACATCCTCTGCCGTGATGCCTTGTTTAAGAAGTATTGCTATGCCGCTGCCAGTTTCGGAGTCGTGTGATATGTATACCCGCACATGACAGGAAATTCATCGACGTATACTTCCTGTAGGAGGACGATGCCGGTGTCCGCTGCTTGGAGCATGTCTTTGAGTAAGGACACCTTAATCTGCGACCAGCTCTTGACGAATGTTGCCGCCGAGACGGTGGTGTTCTGGATGAGGAATCTCGGGACCTTCTGTAAGGTGGCCGTCTGCCTCTGTCGTTTCTTGATCGTCGCCCTCCATACGTATTAAAGAGTCGTCCGACGGGGTTGGACGTCGATTCTTGCGCCGTTTCGGTGACCATTGCTTACGCGTGTGCGTTTCCGTATCCAAATGTGGGCGAGTATCTCTGCCACCACTGCAGTCGGACACGAAGGCAGCCGTTGCCACTATTCGACTATCGATGACCATTCGCTCATCCGATCTCTCTACTGGTGGTATCGATCGGTGCTGCTCGGTGTGGGGGGGGGGGGGCATCGCCACCGTCACCATGCTCGTGTCGTCATCCGTTCATCCGTTATCGTCGGCTTTTCAACTGGCCTGTCCAGCTATTGGGCGCGGTCACTGTTCGGTTGCACTCGGAACAAATTTGCATATCTGAGAGGGAGAAACGTCGCCACAGGTGTTGCTACAGGTTCACCTGTCGATATTTGTGCAATTCTTCGTCGGAGACACGCTGAGCGAACGTTGCCTTCCTGATCACAACCTGAGCTAGTTTTCCGCTGAACATCGTAAATGACTATCGTTCTGCAGCCTCCAAATGTGAGATAAGACGGCACATGTTTTGATAGTTCGATCCGTATTTGTCGCACACCATGAAGTACCGGGTACATGGTAAAGGTTGTCCATTTTTCTGCTGAAATACTCTGACAGTTCTCAATCGAAGTCCTATATGATCAATAACTACCATTCCGACATGGACGTCTGAATGTTTAAATTTAAATCCATCTTTATGATCGCGTACGATATTGTCACACACCGTGTGGTTGATCCGTTTGACGTAGACCACACTGCTTCTGATAGAAAAATGGATGCCAATCATATCTTGTGGGTCAATTTCAATTTCTTGGTGTATAAATCGTTCTACTTCATATGCCTTCGGTCTTGCAAATTCATTATTAAAGCCGGCCGCGATGGTCTAGCGGTTCTAGGCGCTCAGTCCGGAGCCGCGCGACTGCTACGGTCGCAGGTTCGAATCCTGCCTCGGGCATGGATGTGTGTGATGTCCTTAGGTTAGTTAGGTTTAAGTAGTTCTAAGTTCTAGGGGACTGATGACCATAGATGTTAAGTCCCGTAGTGCTCAGAGCCATTAGAACCATTTTTTTCATTATTAAAGCTGATCTTGATAGTAGATTGTCGGTACGAATGAGCCATTCTAGTTCGAAAGTGCAAGCACAAGCGAAGGCTAACACGAAGTAAACAACCACGTGCTCGCGAAGGTCCGCGGCAGGGACGTAAACATGCGTCCGAGCCGCACTACTGCGGAAAGCAGGCTGCACTTACATACTACTTAATCTAACTTCCCAAACCAGCACTGTTTGTGAAGGAGCTTTGCATCGTAATTCGGAGTAATAACAGGTGCTGCAATATCGTATTTATCCGAGTACACTGAGCAAGTGACTTTCAAGTAATAGCCTCCCCTCTGCAGAAATATACATAATGGATGTACAAGTACAGGTTGTAGACGACATATGGAAGTTTGGGTTTGGCTATGAATCGTTTTCGGAATAATCTAATGGCAAGGCGACCGCTCGCGATAAGCGGGAAATCTGGGTTCGAGTCCAATTCCAGCACAAATTTTCGTTGTCCTGGTTCCATTATACAGCTGATGGTAGCCCATAGACGCAACTGCGAATACTTTACACGTATTTCATGACGGCTGCAGTCGCCACGGTGTCTGTTCCTTCGGACATGCATGTGCGAAGGAACATTGTGTCGTAATTCGGAATAATACAGGCATTGCAATATCGTACCGTAACTTTCGTTTATGTCGCACAACTCCTTCTTTATGTTGCGATATTTTTTCCGTCAGTGTACTTGTTGTTGGCGGCAGGTATGGTCAGTCCATCGAGTGTGCGCCTCTATTTGGCTGGAGTGTTTTCTACAGTCAGGCGGAAAACCACTCCACGTGGACTAACCTTCAGGGCCGCAACGGAAGACTATCCTGTATTAAGCTAAACTTGTAACTTTTTTAGAATTTCTTGCCATTTTTGAGACTCCTAGTTATTACGATACTGCATTCTCCGAAAGTTAGCTGCAAAATTTATATATTTATATGTGTAAAAATATAAATATTTTTTGTAAAACGATGCTTGTGGTAGGGTGTCATGACCCCGAGACTACCTCCCACCCACCCCCACCTCCCTTGGATATGCGTCTGTTCGTCGATATAATAAGGCATGCCACCATACATCTGTGCCATATCCTCAATGCTTGTACGACAGACGTTAAATTAAGGACCTCAGAAGAACTCAGTTTGCCCATTTTAAGCTGAATATTCTTCTTTCCGCGCGGGATTATCCGAGCGGTCTCAGGCGCTGCAGTCATGGACTGTGCGACCGATCCCGGCGGAGGTTCGAGTCCTCCCTCGGGCATGGGTGTGTGTGTTTGTCCTTAGGATAATTTAGGTTAAGTAGTGTATAAGCTTAGGGACTGATGACCTTAGCAGTTAAGTCCCATAAGATTTCACACACATTTGAACTTTTTTTTTAGTACTCTTCTTATTATTTACTGATCTACATCGTTTCTGATTGTATATGTCAGTAAAAAGTAAATAAGGGTATGTTCATTAACTGTAAGACATCTCACTGTCCACCACCCTATAGACGTTCCGATTTGTTACGCGTATGTCAATATTTCAGAATGTACCAGCTGAGTTGTTTTGTATGGTGGGAATTAGAGATTTGTTGATAAGTTGTAAATCTTGTTCCTGTACTAAAATTTGCAGCTCTAAGCCTGTATCATCTGTTTCTTTGCTGAAGCAAAGTGATGATTTTGGATTAGTGTCTGTTATTATAATAAGATTAGTGCTTGTACCTGTGAGTTATTCGCCACGTCTTGGCTGCACGGCTCGCTTCTTTTCATCGCGTGTGATGGCCCGTACCGCGCTGTGTGCCAACCGTCATGCTGCAGCGCTGCTCAGTCGCTGCTGGAGTATTGTTTACTCTCCGTGTTTTTTCTGTCCTTGTTATCGTGTTTCTTTAAACCGAACAATGGACTAGACTAAATTGGGACCATTCTTTCGAACAGGCATATAAAGCTCCGATTTAAAAAGAGCTTTGTTAGTAGTGGGAAAGAAACCAATGTCGTTCGCTTAGACTGGACATATCATGAGATGCATGACGACTTCGTTTATACATTGCCAAAACGAATTTGCAAATTGCACCGAAACACAAGAGGAAATAAGCCTCATGAGTCTTACAGGAGACAGGGCGAGTCGCATTTTATTTCGTTAAGGTTGTAGATATCGATACGAGGTTTTTGACAAATAATAGAACGCTGCGGAGCACGTAGTTTTGGCATAAGTTTAATCGTCGTAACTCTTGTATCAACCGAGGCATTGTAGGAAACAGGGTTCTTTTATTGAAAAGACCTATTATTTTTAACGGCACTCGAAAGTTCTTGAAAAGCGGAGTACATTGATTTAACCCTTTTTAATGTTGACGCTTTAACTTTTACACAGAAACATTCGAGGAATTTGCTGAATTTGAATAACTAGGTGGCTGGAATCAGCTGTTCCGGTGGAAACACCGCCAAGTGGGACTTCATGCCAAGCTTAACCGTTGTATCAAGCCTTTCTACTTAGTTTTTGTTTTCACAAAACCAGTTTGCTTAAGCATGAGTACGTACACAAATTTAGGATAGTTTTCTCAAACCCCAGCTGATACACTATCGACTACCATATGGTTACATTTATAACAATTGTTTGCCTATGAAGTAGGGCAAGCGTAAATGCTGTTAATCTTTGTAGCGTAGGCCGTCTTCTCGCTGCGTGTGACAAAGGAGCCTGGCAACAAAGCTCCACGTGGCGGATTTTACACCGCAATAGCTAATTCCGACTATACTGCCTTTCAGTTCTAGCACTTCTCTCGAATATTTTTTCAAAAAATTTTCGATGCCAATATCAACAAGTCTGGAAGGTAGGAGACGAGATACTGGGAGAAGTAAAGCTGTGAGGAGGGGGTGTGAGTTGTGCTTGGGTAGCTCAGTTGGTAGATCACTTGCCCGCGAAAGGCAAAGGTCCCGAGTTCGAGTCTCGGTCCGGCATACAGTTTTAATCTGCCAGGAAGTTTCATATCAGCGCACACTCCGCTTCAGAGTGAAAATCTCATGCTGGAAATATCAACAAGTGTTATATAACCGTACTCGTTTTTTCAAGGTCTGTCAAAGGCCATTACAAAGTAATTCATTCCAATAAAAAAAACAATATTTCTTAAGTCAGAGATGCTACTTAGAGGCCAAGAAAGAATAGTGCTGAAGTAAAAGCATTTATCACAAGTCTCCTAACGGCCCCTGCACTGACAGCAAGCTCGGAATTTTGCTGCAACCCAGGGAACAGGTGGGTGCCGCAAATCAATACATTGAGTTCGTCTGCCTCTGCGTACTATCATTTGCCGAAAACTTCGTTTCGAGATCCTGGACCACTCAGGAAATAAAGATGTGTTACGCCTCATGCGACTCACTCTGTATATGTCAGCTTGCAAACTTCCTACTTTCAATTGTTATCATGACTAATAAAAAAGGCAAAGGTAATGCTAATCAGAACACTGGGAGAAGTTGATGTCTAAATAACAATAGATTTATTCATTCTTAACCTCAGAAGACAAAAAAAAGGGTAAAGAAACGTCGCACGAACCTTTTTATTTGACAAACGCTTTCACTAATATACGGTCTATGGTGAACAAAGTGATCAGCCGGGAATCAATACACGACACTAACCAGAACTAATCGCTTTACCTGACTTCATACATATGAATCCGTGGTATGGCGCAAAAACTACGCTACTATCAAGCCCCTATACTTACTATTCCATAAAGAAAAATATGGTTCCAAAGAACAGGGTGCTGAGAAGCATATATTGGTGCCCTACGCCGTAGAAGCGAATACTTTACCCTCCTGCTGGTCAGGGCGGGACACCGCGATGCGCTCGGCGACTGGAGTCATGGACGACAGCAATCTGTTATTAATGGCGCACGCCCGAAAAATGCAAGTGAACGGTCTCGCGTTCAACTAATTCGGAATGCAGGTACTTCCATATGGGCCTCTGAAACACTGGTGGAGTCCAGTGTGCAGGAGAAACCCATTTGCTGGTCTGCCAAACCAATTTGACCCCGTGCCACGACTATATGTGACGAAATATGTCAAATGTTTAGACGGCTGACTCAAAACAAATAAGTACACCCACGCATCACTCGTTGTGTGCGTGGTGCTAGAAGCAGTACCTCTAACGGTTCAGATGGTGACTGGCACAGGCTCTGAGTGGCACACTAGCAAAAGACACAAGTCTCACCGTATAGGTAAAGACATGTACAGGGTGTTTCAAAAATGACCGGTATATTTGAAACGGCAATAAAAACTAAACGAGCAGCGATAGAAATACACCGTTTGTTGCAATATGCTTGGGACAACAGTACATTTTCAGGCAGACAAATTTTCGAAATTACAGTAGTTACAATTTTCAACAACAGATGGCGCTGCGGTCTGGGAAACTCTATAGTACGATATTTTCCACATATCCACCATGCGTAGCAATAATATGGCGTAGTCTCTGAATGAAATTACCCGAAACCTTTGACAACGTGTCTGGTGGAATGGCCTCACATGCAGATGAGATGTACTGCTTCAGCTGTTCAATTGTTTCTGGATTCTGGCGGTACACCTAGTCTTTCAAGTGTCCCCACAGAAAGAAGTCACAGGGGTTCATGTCTGGCGAATAGGGAGGCCAATCCACGCCGCCTCCTGTATGTTTCGGATAGCCCAAAGCAATCACACGATCATCGAAATATTCATTCAGGAAATTAAAGACGTCGGCCGTGCGATGTGGCCGGGCACCATCTTGCATAAACCATGAGGTGTTCGCAGTGTCGTCTAAGGCAGTTTGTACCGCCACAAATTCACGAAGAATGTCCAGATAGCGTGATGCAGTAATCGTTTCGGATCTGAAAAATGGGCCAATGATTCCTTTGGAAGAAATGGCGGCCCAGACCAGTACTTTTTGAGGATGCAGGGACGATGGGACTGCAACATGGGGCTTTTCGGTTCCCCATATGCGCCAGTTCTGTTTATTGACGAAGCCTTCCAGGTAAAAATAAGCTTCGTCAGTAAACCAAATGCTGCCCACATGCATATCGCCGTCATCAATCCTGTGCACTATATCGTTAGCGAATGTCTCTTGTGCAGCAATGGTAGCGGCGCTGAGGGGTTGCCGCGTTCGAATTTTGTATGGATAGAGGTGTAAACTCTGGCGCATGAGACGATACGTGGACGTTGGCGTCATTTGGACCGCAGCTGCAACACGGCGAACGGAAACCCGAGGCCGCTGTTGGATCACCTGCTGCACTAGCTGCGCGTTGCCCTCTGTGGTTGCCGTACGCGGTCGCCCTACCTTTCCAGCACGTTCATCCGTCACGTTCCCAGTCCGTTGAAATTTTTCAAACAGATCCTTTATTGTATCGCTTTTCGGTCCTTTGGTTACATTAAACCTCCGTTGAAAACTTCGTCTTGTTGCAACAACACTGTGTTCTAGGCGGTGGAATTCCAACACCAGAAAAATCCTCTGTTCTAAGGAATAAACCATGTTGTCTACAGCACACTTGCACGTTGTGAACAGCACACGCTTACAGCAGAAAGACGACGTACAGAATGGCGCACCCACAGACTGCGTTGTCTTCTATATCTTTCACATCACTTGCAGCGCCATCTGTTGTTGAAAATTGTAACTACTGTAATTTCGAAAGTTTGTCCGCCTGAAAATGTACTGTTGTCCCAAGCATATTGCAACAAACGGTGTATTTCTATCGCTGCTCGTTTAGTTTTTATTGCCGTTTCAAATATACCGGTCATTTTTGAAACACCCTGTAGTTCTTTACTAGCGAAGCGCCAGTACCAGAGTGAGCTCTCTTCTCTTTCTGTCCGCTTCCTCCTAAGCTTGGTAGCAAAGCACATTTACATCTTACACTACTCCCACATTAGCCCAAGCCAATGAAGAGCTGGAGCGTGGCACTCGAAGCTGGGAGACCGCCCCTTGTTCTGTATACACAAATTTGACAAATCAGCGACTTGAAAAATTAATTGGGAGAAAAGGAAAAAAATTCAGCTTCGCAGTCTTTTTCCCACTTGTTTACACAGTGTCTTTTGCTAATAGAATGACCTGGATGGAACCACAGCCCTCCATAAAAGATTGTTATCTCCCTGTTGCGTCCATTTCTAACTTTCCAAAGAACGGCCACAAACTTCGTAAGCCTCGTGCCTTCACAAATATGTTTTGTACCAGAGTCAGGGCGCCACTGACCTGTCTCACAGAAACCTGTCACAGAAACACACAGTCGTCTCATCGGCTTCCTACCTAACAAAGGTCCATCTTCTGCTTTATGCCGGTCATCAATGCTCTGCCCATAGCAGTGGCAACTCCTTGGCGATAGTCGGCCTACCTGGACGTGGCCACCAACCGACCGGCACTGTCCAGCGTGTCTGCACAATGATACCGAGGAACTCGGCAGTCCACAAGATTTTCACCTTGGTTTCGCAGAAAAAACACTCCCCTCGGTCCTCAGTCGCCACACATTTTTGCTGAAGTTGTTTAAATTGGCACCCTCTTCCTCTGAATGCTTGTTAAGCTTACTGCTATTCCTTCACTAGAGCACACAAGCAAGAGCGTTAACTACTGCCAACCATTTCAGTATATGAATGAAGTCAGGCCGTATCCAGTATAGCAACCAAGTAATGAAGATCAACTTCCCTAAGAACATTAGGAAGTATAACATTGTATCAGAAGTGAGAGTGCCCTGCAATCTCTCAAGCTTAAACCCTTAGTCGTTACTCATAATGTGGTCAGTACGAAATAAACATCGCTAATGCTTGATAAAATCTTGTGGTAAAGCCCCAAACAAATGTCGTACGTCGGTACTTTTTGACGAGAACATTAGCAATAATTCACAACGGTGACCCACATACTGTAGAGTATTTATAAATCTGCAGTCCGTTTAACTCAGAGACGCTGTTTTGAGGACCAGAGTGGATCGCGCCTGATGAGAAACGCCATAGTGGATGCCGTTTTCGGTAGTCTGTTAACTGCCCCCATACTGGCAGCAAGCCTGGACGTTAGCTGTGTTCCAGGAAACAGATGGGTGGTGCAAATCAATATAGCGAGGATGTGCGCAATGTATGGGCTCGCCAGTGCTGTCATGTTAACAGTAGTAGGGTAAAGCAGGCATGGCCATGTTGCATTGTTGCCAAATTTATTTAAGATGGTGGATCCAAGATGGCGGCCACAGATGCGGCAATGTCGCAGTGATGTCATTGTGGGGAGTTCACATTCTGGCGAGAAAATACATCAATTGTGCTACCTCCATTACTCTAACACCAACCCCTCCCCTCCCCCCCTCCCCAACCCACTTCTCCTCTCTGCATCTGCTAATTGGTGGGAAAAGATAGTCAGTCTCTGTTGGGTTGAAAGATAGGATGGATGTAAGTCTTTATTTTGTATGCGTTACTACCCTCCATCTGGAAACTGGTGGGAAAAGGACTCAATCTGTGCTGGGCTGAAAGATAGGATGGGCATAAATCTTTATTTTGTATGCATTATTTATTTGAAGAATTTGAGTTTTCATAGACACTATCTCCATCCAGTGTGTTCATCACGACGTCCAGAGTCCAACTCACCTAGCTCACAACACCAGCACAAGAGAGCACTGTGGGACCTCCCCCCTCCTATCCTGTGACATAATCAAAGATGGAGGTCTGGGAAAAAATGGTGGGAAAAGGACTCAGTTTGCGTCTAGCTGTTGGACTGGGAGAATGGATGTAGCTGTTTACTGTGTTCAATGGATGAGATGTCTGTGCTGGAGAAGGAGGAGTTTAATGGGTATATCGGCTGTAACCATGCATCTGAGGACTGTGTCGATAGCAATGATATTTGGTGACGAATACGCTTCCTCAAATAATGAAGATGCTGAAGGATGGGGCTAAGTTACACTTTGAAACTCATGCTGGTAAATGCGTGTGCTGTATCTGTAGATTATTCGGTAAAAGATCAGTCAGTCTTCCACAGCACAAAAGGCAAGATGTTCACTCTGGTGCATGCACTCCCTGTCCCCAGAGGCCACATGCCGGCTTACGGCACGGCCACACGGTAGCCGCAGGAGCAGCCAAGTACTTCCTGTCACTTTGGAAATATCCACGCCCTTCCTCCTTCTCATATTCGGAATACAGATATCCTTTGTCGTTGAATACAAACTGCTTCAGGTGTTATTACATCTGATGTCTAAGTAATGTGCGTGAATATTGCCACATACATAACTTGAAGATGTCACAGGAACTAAATGTACCAATGCGCGAAGAGAGAGAGAGGGAGCTTTGCAGATGATGCAAAATTATTTAGACACTTACATGTTTCATTCTGAGAAATACCATCACTGCCACACTTGAATATGGACTCTAAAAGATCGCTGCACACTTGTGAAACCTCCCTGAGACATTTCTCACACTTTTATGGGAAACAGATCCCAAAACCGATATCAGCAGCTGTATCTGATTTTAAAAGCCAAAACGATGATATTTGGAAGTAGAAATAAATATCTCTGTAACTCTAAGCTGGACGATGACCACTTTTCGAGTTTTAGCTGACTGTTTGAAGGCGATGCCAGAGAGAGAAAATTTTCTCAGTCCTACAGTTGCTGTGGTGTTCATCACTTTTCGGAAACGGTGAGTGGGCTTAGTTTATATTTTCTGCTGGAGTCAGGAACGTTGTTATCCTCACTTTTCGAAGCACACACTGGTGTCCAAGCACAGACGGGAAAATCGGAACAATTACACAAACAGAATTCGAAGCACTGTCCTACAGATGAGAAGAATGGCTGGAATTTTCGATGAATTTTCGATGTCCTACAGCTTCTGGTCTGGAGATGCTCTAAAGCCACAATTTCAGGTGAGGGAGTGCATCCAGCATGTCTAAACCAGAGGAAGATGGTCTGCCTGAACTTGTCTCTGAATACTCGAGCAAAAAAGACATCACATGACTCTCAGACGCCACAGAACTTTCCATGGGTAATTTGCCCCCGTCTTATTCAAACCAATCTCTAGAGGCTCCTATGTCCTGCACAAAGGATGTCTTGTGAACCTCTCACGTAATTGAACTTCCTGTAAATGGAGCATTCTGACTGGTTCTTACTGAATTTAGCTGCCAAACTGCTGCTGCTGCCGGTATTGGAGCACTGTCCGCTATTTTCTGCAGACGGGCAAATTACGAGACTTTCAGTGGCAAAACTATTTTATACAGACCGAAAGAAAGAAAAAATACAGCAGTAATAGTGTACTGGCAGTTAAACCATGCAGAAGTAGTCTCCATATCATGAAATACGGATGCTACCGCCAAAGACACTTCCTCAATTACATTGTTCTGCTACAGTCAAGGAAATCTCGAATTATTTCAGTGTTAAACCGATATTAAACCTGGCTGTATCACCACATACCACACCGATATAGTAAACACAATTCGTATTCTGCATCATACAAAATCATCACTTTTGCCTCCTCATATAGCTGTCGGCCACCAGACATTCGTAGCTATACCGTGAAGACAGACAGATCCCCTAAAAACATAGGCACATGCACTGTATATAGTCCTCACAGCACAAGATATTTCCCGTGAGGTCGTTCGGTCATCCATTGTGGCCACTCCCTACCCTGATAGGTGATCAGAGCGCCCTCAGCGCACTGCAGTCACTCTCTGAGCTAGTGTACGAAGGCCGGACTGGTTTCCCCTCACGATACAAAGGCGTTACTGTTTCCGGCCAAGACCTGCTTGCTTGCTTTCTGCCAAGGTTTCTACAGCCATCTTCAGGCTCCGGGATTATAAGAACATATGTATATTCACATGGTTTGGCAGAATAACATACCATTTACGCAACGGTTCTCGATGTCAAGCACATAGCAGTATGCAACCGATAGGCTGCACAGTAAAATTCCGAAGATAAAGACTGAAAATTATATCTCTAGAAACCCAAAACTTTAGCAAGGTGCAGTGAGGTGAAACATGTTGCAGATCGCTGAGTAACAAGACACCTGTCTCACCTGAGGTCGTTCGAAAAAGTGAAAAGTGAAAAGTCGAAAAAGGAGACATAACTAAATGTTCCATGCGTATTTTTTTAACGAATACCGATGTCAGTGATATAACAGATTTCAAATCATCCTTCTACTTCGCTAGGTGTTTCTCATGTCTAAAGAAGTCCGCCCCCGCTAGCTGAATGGTCAGCGTGACTGATTGTCAATCCTCTCCCTGGTTCGATTTCCGGCTGGGTCGAGGAATTTTCTCCGCCCAGGGACAGGGTGTTGTGATTGAAAGACCAGCACCCATCGAACGGTCTGGCCGACAGGGGGCCCTAGCCATGTCTAGAGAAGCAGCAAATGGGTCCTCCACCCGTGTTTCACTATCTAGATGCATACAGCACACACCACAAGCGATGTTCTCTCAACCAAATAAAGACGGGAAGCAGTCAACCAGACAATTTACATGTGAGGGAATAATTGTCCGGTGAAAACTGAGTTCCAGTACAGCACTCGTGGCTGCCGCATGGCGGTAGCGAAGTGGGGCCGAGGCAGTTCCAGATAAGTTTTATAGTCTGACGATAACTTATGGATTTGTAGGTTTAGCTTGACGATGTCCACTATGGACAAACGGTAGTTACTGTTATTCTGAAGAAGGTTGGGTTATCCCGACTGAAACCTAGGTAAGTTGTAGGTAAACGGTGCAACTGAGGCTGTTGATTATTAAAATTAAAATTAATATTTCTACAGTTGCTGACAGGGCCGCGAAATGTTGAAAATATCTAACTTCTAAAGATATAATTTCCAGTCTTTATCTTCGGAATTATAATGTGCAAGCGATCGCTAGCATGACATCGAGAACTATCACGTAAATGGCAAACCATGTAAAATACGTATGTTCTTATAATCCCAGAGTCTGAAGGTGGCTCTAGAAAGCTTGGCAGCAAGCAAGCAGGTCAGGACCGGAAATAGCAACGCCTTTGTGCGGGTGGGTGAGGAGGGGGTGGGTTACATTCCAGCCTTTGTACACCAGCTCGGAGAGTGGCCGCAGTTCACTGAGTGCACCCTGGTCGCAGATCAGGGCAGCACGTGCGGGGGCAGTTGACTCTTGACCGGTGGCGATGATGGATGGCCGACCGACCTCGTGGGAAATATCTAGTGCTGTGAAGACTATATACAGTGCATGTGCCAATGTTTTTCGCGGATCTGTCTGTCTTCGCGGTGTATGTTCGGGTGCCTGGTGGTCGACAGCTCTATGCAGGATGCAGAAGTGATGATATCGCGTGATGCAGGATACGAATTTTGTTTACTGCATCAATATGGTGTGTGGTGATACAGCACGGTTGCAGATCAGTTTAACACTGAGAAATTCGTGCTTTTTCTCGACAGTGGCAGATTACTGTAATTGGGGAAGTGTCTTTGGCGGTAGTTTCCGTATTTCATGATCTGTAGACCACTTTTGCAGGGTTTAACTGCCAGTGCTATATGGCTGCTTATATTTTCTTTCTTTTTTCGATCTGTACAAAACAGTTCAGCCGTTGAACGGCCTTGATACGCCTGGGCATTGAGTCAAACAGAGCTTGGATGGTGTGTACAGGAACAGCTGCCCATGCAGCTTCAACACGATACCACAGTTCATAACAGTAGTGACTGGCGTATTGTGACGACCCTTGTAATTTATCTATCTGCAGAAAAATGCGGACAGTGCTCCAATACCGGCAGCAGCAGCAGTTTGGCAGGTAAATTCAGTAAGAACCAATCAGAATGCTCTACTCACAAAAAGTTCCTTGACGTCAGAGTGTCACAAGACATCCTTTGTGAGCGGCATAGGAGGTTCTACAGACTAGTTTGAACAAGACGGGGGCAAGGTATCTACGGAAAGTTTGGTGACGTCTGAGATTCACATGATGCCTTCTTTGCTTTAGTGTTTAGAAATCCGGCCGCTGCGGTGGAGCGGTTCTAGGCGCTTCAGTCCGGAACCGTGCTACTGCTACGGTCGCAGGTTCGAATCCTGCCCCGGGCATGGATGTGTGTGATGTCCTTAGGTTAGTTAGGTTTAAGTAGTTCTAAGTCTCGGGACTGATGACCTCAGATGTTAAGTCCCATAGTGCTTAGAGCCATTTGAACCATTTGAGTGTTGAGAAACAAGTCGAGGCACACCATTCTGCTCTGGTTTTGACAGGCGGGATGCCGTTTCTTATCCGCCATTATGGCCGAAGTGCATCTTCAGACCAGCAGCTGTAGAACATCCAAAATTCACCGAAATTTACAGCCATTCTTCTCGTCTATAGTACAGTGCTTCGAATTATGTTTGTGTAATTGTTCTGATTTTCCCGTCTGTGCTTAGACACCACTGTGTGCTTTGAGAAGTGAGGAAAATAACGTCCCTGACTTCAACAGAAAATACACTAATGGCCATTAAAATTGCTACACCAAGAAGAAATGCAGATGATAAACGAGTATTCATTGAACAAATATATTATACTAAAACTGACATGTGATTACATTTTCACGCAATTAAGGTGCATAGATCCTGAGAAATCAGTACCCAGAAAAACCACCTCTGGACGTGGCTCTGAGCACTATGGGACTTAACTGCTGAGGTCGTCAGTCCCCCAGAACTTAGAACTACTTAAACCTAACTAACCTAAGGACATTACACACATCCATGCCCGAGGCAGGATTCGAACCTGCGACCGTAGCGACCGTAGCGCCTAGAACCTCTGGCCGTAATAACGGCCTTGATACGCCCGGGCATTGAGTCAAACAGAGCTTGGATGGCGTGTACAGGTACAGCTGCCCATGCAGCTTCAAGACGATACCACAGTTCATAAGAGTAGTGACTGGCGTATTGTGACGAGTCAGTTGCTCGGCCACCATTGACCAGACGTTTTCAATTGGTGAGAGATCTGGAGAATGTGCTGGCCAGGGCAGCATTCGAACATTTTCTTTACCCAGAAAGGCCCGTACAGGACCCGCAACATGCGGTCGTGCATTATGCTGCTGAAATGTAGAGTTTCGCAGGGTTAGAATGAAGGGTAGAGCCACGGGTCGTAACACGTCGGAAATGTAACGTCCACTGTTCAAAGTGCCGTCAATGCGAACAAGAGGTGACCGAGACGTGTAACCAATGGCACCCCATACCATCACGCCAGGTGATACGCCAGTATGGCGATGACGAATACACGCTTCAATGTGCGTTCACCGCGATGTCGCCAAACACGGTTGCGACCATCATGATGCTGTAAACAGAACCAGGATTCATCCGAAAAAATGACGTTTTACCATTCGTGCACCCAGGTTCGTCGTTGAGTACACCGTCGCAGGCGCTTCCGTCTGTGATGCAGCGTCAAAGACAACCGCAGCCATGGTCTCCGAGCTGATAGTCCATGCTGCTGCAAACGTCGTCGAACTGTTCGTGCAGATGGTTGTTGTCTTGCTAACGTCCCCATCTGTTGACTCAGGGATCGAGACGTGGCTGCACGTTCCGTTACAGCCATGCTGATAAGAGGCCTGTCATCTCGACTGCTAGTGATACGAGGCCGTTGGGATCCAGCACGTCGTTCCGTATTACCCTCTTGAACCCACCGATTCCATATTCTGCTAACAGTCATTGGATCTCTACCAACGCGAGCAGCAACGTCCCGATACGATAAACTGCAATCGCGTTAGGCTACAATCCGACCTTTATCAAAGTTGGAAATGTTGTGGGTTGGCAGGAGAGCCAACACCGGATATGAGAGGGAGCCGAAAGGCACGCGTCTTAGCTCACGCAGGCTGGCGTGAGGTCTGGAACAGGACAAGGAAATTAGACTTTAGAAAAACGGACGTAACAGGTGGAATACTTAACTTTAATCCATTAATGATGAGCGTCGCTCTTGACGGTACATGATTACAGTATCAATAGTAACTGGTAATGGCGCCTTGCTAGGTCGTAGCAAATGACGTAGCTGAAGGCTATGCTAACTATCGTCTCGGCAAATGAGAGCGTATTTTGTCAGTGAACCATCGCTAACAAAGTCGGTTGTACAACTGGGGCGAGTGCTAGGAAGTCTCTCTAGACCTGCCGTGTGGCGGCGCTCGGTCTGCAATCACTGATAGTGGTGACACGCGGGTCCGACGTATACTAACGGACCGCGGCCGATTTAAAGGCTACCACCCAGCAAGTGTGGTGTCTAGCGGTGACACCACAGGAAACGTGATGGTACGCATTACTCCTCCTTACACGAGGCATTACAACAACGTTTCACCAGGCAACGCCGGTCAACTGCTGTTTGTGTATGAGAAATCGGTAGGAAACGTTCCTCATGTCAGCAGGTTGTAGGTGTCGCCACCGGCGTCAGCCTTGTGTGAATGCTCTGAAAGGCTAATCATTTGCATATCACAGCATCTTCTTCCTGTCAGTTAAATTTCGCGTCTGTAGCACGTCATTTTCGTGGTGTAGCAATATTAATGGCCAGTAGTGTATAAACTAAGCCCACTCACCGTTTCTGAAAAGTGATGAACACCACAGCAGCTATAGGAGTAAGAAAATTTTCTCTCTCTGGCAGCGTCTTCAAACAAGCAGCTAATACTCAAAAAGTGGTAATCGTCCAGCTTAGAGTTACAGAGATATTTATTTCGACTTCCAAATATCATCGTTTTGGCGTTTAAAATCAGATACTGCAGCTGAAATCGGTTTCGGGATCTGTTTCCCACAAAAGTGTGTGAAGTGTCTCAGGGAGGTTTCAAAAGTGTGCAGCGATCTTTTTAGAGTTTATATTCGAGTGTGGCAGTAGACATCGTAAAACTGATGCAAACTAATGTGCACCGATCGTTTTTTGAAAGTGTATTTAGAGATATATTCAGTTGGATTCAGAGAAGTTTTACAAGTGTGCAGTGATCTTTTTGGAGTCTGTGTTCCAGTGTGGCGGTATACACAGTAAAATTGAGGCAAACTATTGTGCAGCGGTCTGTTTTGCAAATATGGTTAGAGACATGGTCAGTTGGATTTAGTATCTCCTGAAGTAGTTCGTGCTCAAGGACAAGGACTAGGCATGGCACTGGCGTAAGTCGGCGCATGGCCTCTGGCGGCAGGGAGTGTGCACACCGGAGGGAACGTCTTGCCTCTTGTGCTTCGGAAGACTGACTGGACTTTTACAGAATGATGTACAATTACAGCACATGTATTTATCAGCATGAGTTGCAATGTGTAATTTAACACCCTGCTGCCAAATCTTCATTATTTAATGAAGTGCATTTGTCTTTACCAAATATGATTGCTATCAACAAAGTCCTCAGATGCATGGTTATAGCTAATATATCCATTAAACTACTCTCCCCGAGCACAGACATCTCATTCATTGAGCACAGTAAACAATTACGTCTGTCCTCCCAGTCCAGCAGCTAGACACAGGCTGAGTCCTTTTCCCACCATTTCTCCCAAGACTGCTATCTTGAATTATGTCAAAGGAGGATAGTGTGGTAGGGCAAACAGGACCCTCTGGTAGCGGTGTTGTGAATTACGTCAGTTGGACTTCGGCCCTCATGGTGAGCATAGTGGATGGAGTTACTGTCTATGGCAACTCAAATTGTTTAAATTAACAATGCAAACAAAATAAAGACTTATGTCCATTCTTTCCGGCAGTCCAGTACAGACTGAGTCCTTTTCCCGCTAATTTCCAGATGGGGGAGGCGAAGAGAGGGGGAGTAATGTATACAAAATAAAGACTTAAATCCGTCATAATTGGCAGCGCAGCACAGACTGAGTCCTTTTCCCACCAATTTTCAGATTGTGGGGAGGGGAAGGGGGGAGGGGGCACGGGAGGGGGTTGGTGTTAGGTTAGTGGAGGTAGTCCAATTGACTTATTTTCCCGCCAAAATGTGAACTTCCCGCCATGATGTCACTGCAGTGTTGAGACATCTTGGATCAGTCGTATTGAATAAATCTGGCAACAATGCAATGTGGGGTCATGCCCACTTTTCCCTAACAGTTCAAACGCACCTGATGGAGAAGTCGTTTCCGTAGGAGTGTCGGCATTATGAGATATTGACTCAGTCCTGTTGCACAGGAGAATTATTTTATTGTGCATGCGTAACATTTTTTTTTTAAGTTCCACCAGGCGAGTGCAGAACGCTTGATGAGAGGCGCTGAAGTAAAGCAGTTGTCATTCTACTATCCGCCCCCCCGCTGGCAGCAAGCCCAGACGTTTGCTGCCTTCTGGCCAACAGGTGGGCAACGCAGATCAGCACAACGATTTCGTGCGCCTCCGCGTATTATCATTATCCGAGAGCTTCGTTTCGAGGTCCTGGACCATTCACGAAATAAAACATTTGTTACGTCTCATGCGGCTCACTCTGTATATGTGAGCTTAAACCCTTAGTCGTTACTTATGACGTGGTCAAAACGAAATAAACATCGCTCACGCATTATAAAATCCTGTCTTGAACCAAAAAACAGACATCGTACATACGGTACTGTTTAGACGAGAACATTAGGAATAATTAACAACGGTGACCTATATACTGCATAATGTTTAGAAATCTACAGTGCGTTTTAACTCAGAGACGTTGTTTTGAGGCCCAAGCGAGTCACGCCTAATGAAAAGTGCTGAAGTAAAAGGAGCTTTCGGAAGTCTATTAACCGACCCCGCGCCGTCAGCGAGCCCGGGCGTCGGCTGCGTCCCGGGAAACAGGTGTACAAATCAATACAGTGAGCTCGTGCGCAGTTTATGGGCTCACCCGTGCTGGCATACGAGTAACAGGTCAAAGGTACCATCTGGACACACAGCTTTTCCGTAGGAATGTTGACATTATAACTCATTGGTCCAGTACTGCCGCACAGCAAAATAATTTTGCTGTGCAGGCTTAAATTTGTTATTAAAGTTCCATCAGGTGAGCTCGGAACGGAGAAGGTTGGAACTGAAGTAATGTGCTAATCGTTATGTCAACATGACGTACCGCCAATGCAACATGTACATCTACATGATTACTCTGTAATTCAGGCGTAAGATTCGTCCAACTATCTTCAGACTTTTTCTCTGCCATTCCACTCTCGAACAGCGCGCAGGAAAAACGAAAACTTAAATCTTTCAATATTTCCTTGAGAGCTCTGATTTACCTTCTTTTATTACGATGACCGTTCCTCCCTATGTAGGCTGACGTCAAAAACATATTTTCACATTCGGAGGAGAAAGCCGACTGAAATTTCATGAAAAGGTCTCGTTGCAACGAAAACGCCTTTGTTTTAATGACTGCCTTCCCGTTTCGCGTATCATATCTCTGGCATTCTGCCCCCTATTTCGCGAAACTTCAAAAAGAGCTGCCCTTCTTTGAACTGTTTCAATGTCCTCTGTCAGTCCTATCTGGTGCGGATCCACAAATTGCGCAGCAATACTCCAAGGAGGACGACAAGGGTAGTGTATACGGTCTCTTTAGTAGACCAGCTGCATTTTCTAAGTGTTCTATCCATAAATTGCAGTCTTTGGCTCGCTTTCCACTCAACATTATCCAGACCATTAGCTGTTTACAGGCGCTGGTAAATATCAACGGGGACAGTTGAAATGTGTGCCCCGACCGGGACTCGAACCCGGGATCTCCTGCTTGAATGGCAGACGCTCTATCCGACTTTTTTTATTTCGTTACCATTTTTTTTTTTTTTTTTTTTTTTTATTTTTAGAACCGGTGGGGGCTCAGGGGGCAAAATGGGCAGGGATCGAAACCCGAGGCCTGGCCACAGTGCCCCCTCACCACCACCGAGCCTGTGGAGCACAGGGAAGTGGGAGACACAGGAATCAACAGAAGTGGAAGGCGTCTGCTGCTGCTGTTGACTCTCAGCTGCATCAATTACCCACTGGATATATGCTGAAACAATAAGACATGTATTCAATACAAAATTCTTAGTGGGGAAAAAAAAAGCTATCGTTATTGATTTTGATCTCTCTGGAAACCATCTACGGATTCGCTGGTCACACCAGTAGTGTAAAGATGGTATATGTACTTACAATGCTGCCGCTGCTGCTGCTGATGGAGCAGCTGGTGCCACTGTGTCTGCCGTTGCACAACAGGGTTCGTATCACCCACGCTTTGATGTTGGTAGATATGCGCTGAAACAATAAGAAGAAGAAATGTATTCAATACTATGAACTTCTTAGTGGAAGAGGAAAGTTAGAGTCACCGATTTGAATCTATACTCACCAGGTAATTCCTCATCATGCTCTAAAGGTCTCTGCTGTTTGCTGTCACTGGCACTACCGACGGTGCTTGACACCGCTGCTGAATGTTTCATTTTTGTACCTAAACTGGTAACACGTACACAAGAATGGAGCAAACTGACGCACAGGAGCAGGAACAAGCCGATCGACTTCACACTACGGCGGTTGACGAAAGAATGAGGACAGCTGTGGACAGAATGGTCTTTATGTACCCTCTGCCCCATCAACCCACCACCTCCTTCAGGGAGCCAATAGAAACGCAGCATTCTACCCCACCAGTAGGTGAAAGCTTGTCTGAGCGCGCTGGACAGGTCTATGCCTGTCTGACCATGCTGGACATGTCGGTGCCGGTCTGCGACCACTTTCTGCGTCCAGCTGGTTGTGGAATTTTTCCTATAGCTGCAGCTACGTATTTGTCTGCTGGTGTCAGACGCTAACAATTATTTTAGAATTGCTGTTAGCGTGAAAGTATAGTGCACCGATTTCTAAGACATGATTTTTGTAAGGTTATTACTGTACATTTGCTAATTTCACTGCTGTTAATATCTGCCTTTGTTTGAATGAATTCGAAACAAAGTAAATGTCCAGTTCTTTAAGTACTTTACGTCAGCTAAATAATACTTAATATCTGCTATTCCCCCATCCACATTCTGCTTCATAGTCACGCCTCCCTCGTTTTATGAAAAAAATTTAAACAGAGAATGACGTTGCTGTAAAGCTTAAACTAAAGCTATACAGGGGTCGCTGAATGGTGGCCCATCATTGTGGCATCACGCATTCGAGTCACAGTGCTTAAAGCGTGGCTCATACTTTGATATACGTCAGGTGGTAAGTAAAATATATATATCACGTAATAATGGTACAAGTTGTGTAGGGAACATGTAATAATCAAAAGCGTTAACGTGGCGACGACTCTTTATCAGTTTTGATATAAATATCCAAGAGCACATTAAACGCATTTCATGATTTCACCAGCTCAAACACGCTGTAATTAGTAATATTCTATTTTCCCTTGAATCCGTAGTCTCAAGGTTAATCGTCGTAACATATTAAGGAAGTAAGAGCTATGGAATATTTCTTCTAATGTGAGGCTACAGCTCTGTTGTTGAACAAGTGGAGTAGTGCAGTCACAACCCCCTTTAATAGCGACAACTAAAGCATGACCATACTTTGCACACTACACTCACTGCCGCTCCTCAGAACTAAGGCATACCTTATTCAAAGACATCTAGGACACACTTGAAGTTGAATAATTGAATTACGATGGAATCATGGTGATTATTCAGTTAGATACATCTAGTGTGTTGAAAGAGTCTATTGCACGCTTGTAATAAAGCAGTCTTTGCATTCAAGCCTGTAGGAGGTTTCTATATAAAATGATATTCCTTCTATTTTTTTTTTAATTGAGCTCCTACACACACGTTATACGATCTAAACAGGGCTGTATCACCATTTCTCGCACGTGTAATAAACAAAATTTTTGTATGACTCTCTAACAGGCTCTTTTGTTTTTCGTAATAAACTCTATTTTGCCAGTTGAAACAACATATCCGTCCCGCGTGTAACATCATAGAACTTGCGACAGCAATCGCACAACTTGCGTACGGGCCGCTAGACGCCGCCGCGAGCGGTAAGAGTGCATTGCAATCGCAGGCGCTCGTGTTGCGTACGGGCCGCGAGGTGCCGCCACGAGCGCAACAGAATGAAAGTGCCGACGGAGTTCGGCCAGCTCTCATTTTGTTGGCATCTCATTTTCGCCTATTCTCTTATTTGCTTAGTTGCTTAGCTCTTATTCGTTTACGGCACATGTTATTGTGCTCTCTTTTAGCCATTCTGATTGGTTTGATTTACTCCCAATTGAGAAGTGTTCATTATGGCATTTCACTTTTGCATATTTCTCATTTTGCTAATAATATGCTCCTTAGCTTTTTACAGTTGAGTTGATTAACATAGTCTCATGTACTGTTTGTTCACTTCAGCCTGTTCATATTTTGATGTTCTTTAAATACTGTAATAATTATCGGGAGCATTTCTTCCCTTAAACTTGTGTAAAGTATTCTCCATGTAGGGTTTGATCTGTGACACAGGTGTAAGGTTTTGAATATAAATTATATACGAAACAGTGCTTTAAAAGGAATTTATTTTTTTCAGTTTGTACTACATCAGACGACAATTTTGTGATATGAGGGAGAAATTTGTGGGTCGAACCCCTATACGTCACACGCGCTAATCCTACTCCTACTCCAAAATGTTAAACAGGTACGGCGCTTAGCACCATGAACTTAAAAATACGCTTAGACTAAAACAGTTTTGCGGTTTCTCCACACACCTGCTCCGCCCGTGAAATTAACTCCGAATGAACGTACTCTAGTAACTTTCGCACTCACGATGATTTCTTAGTCAGGGGGAAAATTGTGTGTGTGGTGGAAGCTATGCATGGAATGCACTGACACAAACCTCCACTTGGCTGGGTTTCGTGGAAGTGGTGAAATCGATAAACCGAAAATACTCCAAGGTGGGCTTTTTTAAATTGTAATTACATCCTTTATTCATTGACAAAAACGTAATGGCGGGAGGCTTTTTTTCTGTGCAAAAACGACACCCGGCTGCTGCAAGTGTGGACGTATCATAATTTTTTTTATACACATATAACTGATGGTCGGAAATATTATGCTGCTGCTTGAACGTGAAGGTACCGTGGCTTTTGTTCCGAGATACGTCTGTCGGTAGTACTCAAACTACTACTCACGTAAAAAACAAAAACAAAAAAAAGATTGCGTATGTCTAGTCGTTTTGGAAGGATAGATTGGACATTGTGAATTGTGATTTCAACGCACTGAGAAGTATATCCGAACGTTAGTGGTGATAGATTGATTACGTAAACAGCTGCACAATATAGCAATGTAAGTGTTCAACTGGACATGCTATAGTGTACAAACAGTACTCTGCTAGGCACCAAGTGGTGTGTGGTGCGGGGCACTATTCGCACCAAAGTTATATTTCCATCCTTCTGTTCCACTCGCGGTTCGCAAGAGGGAAAAACGACTGTATGAACATCGCAGTACAAGCTCTAATTTCCGTTCGTGGTCACTGCACGGCATGAAAGTTGGTGGTAACATTATATGCTCTACATCCTCAGCGATGATAGGAGTTGGAATTTAGTGAGCAGCCCCTTCGGTTTAGCGCGTCATCTATCTGCAAGTGTGTCCCACTTCAAACTTTCAGTGAGATTTGTAACGCTCTCGCGATGGTTAAATGCACCGAAGAATATCGATTTAATTAATTTGCATAATTTTTTATATCAATGTAGTATTAGTGGTACAATAGTTCAGGAGAGGCTGTGTGTGAGAGGGTGACATGGAGGAGAACAGCAGGTTAAGTGTAGAACACTAAGTTAATTTGAATAATTTTTACGTGAAATGCAGTACAATAGTTTAAGGGGGTGGGGGTGACATGGAAAACCACTTAACAGAACAATAGTTTAAGTGCCGACAAAGGATCAAACATCAGGTTAAGACACCCAGAGTACAGTGCCGAATATTAGGTTATGCAACATGTTTGCCCCATGTAATTGCTTCTTGCATGAACCAGATGTTTCCAAACAGCAGAGAATGATGAGCAAGAGAAATCCAACCCCCACAAACTGAATTTTTTATAAATAAACAATATACCCTTTCCATATATTTCATACATTGTCTAAATTGTTTAAACAATATTCCATACAGAGCAATCGAATACCCTCCAAATGATCTACCAACTGAGTCTTTTCCCTGCCAATTCCTAGAAAGAGGTGGCGGTCAGATGACTTAGGGTAGTGGAGGTGCATTTTCACCCCATTTTCTTAGGTTAGTAGAGATTGCATTGTCCTGATGGAATTCGGACTTCCCACCATGGGGGCATGGCACTTTCCCACCACAGAGGTTAATAAATTAATCAGTTTAATTAAGTAGTCAATCAAATTGATAAGAGTGCCTGTCAATCAAAAGGAAATGGTGGTGATATGGAAAAGCACTTAACAGAACAATAGGTTAACTCAGACCTGAAAGTGTACCTGTAGCAGTGAGGGGGGAGGGGGTTGGGGCAAGGGGATGGGGTGGGATGAGGGAACAATAGGTTAAGTGCAGAAAAATGGAAAAGCACTTAGTAGAACAATGGGCTGACATGGAAAAGCACTTAACAGGTTTGCCTGTGAGTGTATACCTGCCCCTGATGTAGGCAACCTGCACTAACAAAATGCGCCAGAACTGCCCTCGTCCCAATACATGCACTTAGTATACACTACGCATTAAAGTCACTTGATAAATAGTAGTATTTAAGTGTAAATGTTTTATGTCTATGAATTTTTGTATTCATGTTCAGACAAATCTCTCTGTTTCCTCATTACGACAACGACTCTACCGTTTTTTTTTCTTGCCTCCCTCCGCTGACACGCTTTATATATCCTCCACTCCTGGTGTTGCCACCTGGCGAGCGATTATTGCACACTGACGTCGAATACAGGCAGTGGTTACATTAATGTGACTGGACAGTCTAAAAAGCTGGCGCTACTATCGCCTAACAAAAATCCTGAGTTCAGGGAAAACGTTCTTTGAAAATATGTCAGAAAAAAACCTGTTTAAATAAATATAGCTTTTCACTTCGAAAATAATACCCTTGTTCTACAGCCAAGTGTGCGTAGCATGAATTTACATTAAGTCCTATATCACTGCGTGTCTTTGGAATAATTTTCCTTTACTGCCCTCTATGTTGATTTTATACTCAATTAGGTGTACGAAAACACTGCATAACTTCTATATTTTATCTTGTATTCCATATAAGCTACTTCCGTTGAAGAAAAACTTATATATACACAACATACTCCCAGTAGCTCGCAATACTGTCGATATCGTTACTTTTGTTTCGCTGTTATTGAGGCATCGATGTAATTTTATGTATTATTATAGTGTACTGAATATGTTACTGCAGCGGCGCTATTCGCGCTCGTGGAAGAGGGATATGTTCATTTGCCAGATACTTCTGCAACTGTACATGTTTTGTGGTAGGAGCTTAACCGAAATCTGAATCACGCAATTATCTGAGTAGCCAACCGACCACATTTCTCCGTCTTTTACGCTATTTGACAAGATTTTAGGTACATAGAGCGAATCATAATTAATAATGAAAACACACACGTGAGAAAGTACACGACAAAGTAAGCAAAAACGCTCCAGTAAACATCAGTCTATAAGCGAGCCATTTGCGAGATAATGCCGAATGTACTGTTACAAGCTGCCAGTGGCTTCACTATGGTAAACTGTCCTAGTTAGTTCAAATGTATTTCAAATGTCATTTCATTTCCAAACCTATGTCCATCGGCTTCACCTGAGTTAATTCGACTACATTCCATTAACCTTGTTTTATTCTTTTCGAGGCACTATCTATTCCATTCAACTGCTCTTTTAAGTCCTTTGCCGTCTCTAATAGTATTACAAAGTTGTCGACACACCTCAAAGTTTTTATTTCTTCTCCTTGAACTATATTCCTTTTCCAAAAATGTCATTGATTTCCTCTACTGCTTCCTCGATGTACACAATGAATAACGCTGGTAACAGGTCTCATTCCACTCCAAACTACGTCCATTTCATGTCCTTCGACTATTCCAGCTGCGGTGTAGTTTCTGTAAAAGTTATGAATTAATTTTTGCCCCCTGTATTTTATGACCTTCATAATTTAAAGGAGTATAGTTCATTCGATGTCAAAAGCTTCCTCTAATTCTACAAAAGTTGTAAAGTTAGGTTTTACATTTATTCAACCTATCTTCTAGGCTAAGCTTCAGGATCAGCATTTCCTTGCGTGTTCCTAAATTTCTCCACAACACAAACCGATTTTCCCCAAGGTCAGCCTCTTCTTTTTTTATTCAACTGCGAATAATTCGTGTTAGTATTTTGCAACAATGAATTATTAACCTGATGGTTCGGTAGTACTCACACCTGTAAGCACATGCTTTCTTTGGAACTGAAACTCGCCTGTCCCATACACCCTGCACACCACGTGGAATAATTTTGCCTTGGCTGGCTCTCTGAAGGATCTCAACAGTACTGAGAAAATGCCGTCTACTCCAGGGGCCTTATTTTTACTAAATCTTTCAGTGATCTTTCGAATTCTTCTCTCAGTATAATGTCCCATTTTCATCTACTTTGACTTTCCTTTCTACGAGGGGGTGCTAAAAAATAATGACTTCGAATTTTTATATGAAAACTTCTAAAGCCTTGTAAATAAAACAAACGTTATTAACATTATACATCTTTATTCTTCATGTTTAGATATTTGCACCACTGTCGCTAGAGATCTCCGAACTGTAGCGGCTAACATGGCGGTGTGCAACGTAACAACTTAAGTGAGAGAGAACGAGCGTGCTGTAATCGAATTTTTAATTCGAGGAGTCCGTCCACGCATGGAGCTGCCAGCTCCTTCAATATGACAACACCAGGCCACACACGAGCGCTGCGACATCTGCAACAATCCGATGTCTTGGGTTAAATGTCATGAAATTTAACCGACAGGAAGAAGGTGTGTGATATGCAAATGATTAGCTTATCAGAGCATTCACACAAGGTTGACGCCGGTGGCAACACCTACAATACGCTGACATGAGGAAAGTTTCCAACCGATTTCTCATACACAAACAGCAGTTGACCGGCGTTGCCTGGTGAAACGTTGTGATGCCTCGTGTAAGGAGGAGAAATGTGTACCATCACGTATCCGACTTTGATAAAGGTCGGATTGAAGCCTGTCGTGATTGCGGTTTATCGTATCGCGACATTGCTGCTCACGTTGGTCGAGATCCAATGACTGTTAGCAGAATATGGAATCGGTGGGTTCAGGAGGGTAATACGGAACGCCGTGTTGGATCCCAACGCCCGCATCTCGTGGTCGTGCGGTAGCGGTCTCGCTTCCCACGCCCGGGTTCCCGGGTTCGATTCCCGGCGGGGTCAGTGATTTTCTCTGCCTCGTGATGGCTGGGTGTTGTGTGCTGTCCTTAGATTAGTTAGGCTTAAGTAGTTCTAAGTTCTAGGGGACTGATGACCATAGATGTTGAGTCCCATAGTGCTCAGAGCCATTTTTTTTTTGGATCCCAACGGCCTCGTATCACTAGCAGTCGAGATGACGGGCATCTTATCCGCATGGCTGTAACGGATCGTGCAGCCACGTCTCGATCCCTCAGTCAACAGATGGGGTCGAAAGCTTGGAGTTTTATTCTGAATTGACGCGGCATGTACACCGAGAGGTTTTATTCAAGAAATACGTCGCGAAAGACTTCGTAGCCATAACAGATGGGGACGTTTGCAAGACAATAACCGTGTGCACGAACAGTTCGACGACGTTTGCAGCAGCATGGACTGATGCTCGGAGATCATGGTTGCGGTTACCCTTGACGCTGCACCACAGAGAGGAGCGCATGCGATGGTGTACTCAACGACGAACCTGGGTATCGCGGTGGTGCACTGTTGTGTTTTGGGGCTTTTCTGCTGCGAGGGCATGTATAGGTTCTTGTTACTGGCCACTGAAATTGAGATGTGTTTATGGCGTGACGGAGGAAATGTGTGATGCTCGCCGCTGTTGCATGTGAAAACGCTTCGTTTGCCTTGCGTCTGTGCAGGAAATTATGTGAAGTAAATAGCTGGTACCATGGCGACGTCTTGCTCTCACGCGTTGTTGAATACATTTCGGAATTACTGAATGGTGAAGATATCCCACCTGTAAAGCAAATGACGCCATTTGCGCCATACTAAGGTACTGTTTTACTCTGCTTAAATCTGTGTCAGTTATATGTGCATTTATATGCCCTTATTTAGTTGCAGAAGTTATAGAAGTGTGTAAACAGAGAGCTATGTGGAAAGAGATGTAAAGTTGAAACCCTTTCAATAAGTGAATACACTCGATCTCTGTATTTCTAAAGGTGCCTTTCCATACCAGCACCTACCTTGGGTAATAAATATTATTCGGAGGTTGTCATGGTACTGTAAGTAATTATTATACACAAAACTGTTTGCCTCGGGCATGGATGTGTGTGATGTCTTTAGATTAGTTAGATTTAAGTAGTTCTAAGTTCTAGGGGACTGATGACCTCAGATGTTAAGTCCCATAGTGCTCAGAGCCATTTGAACCACAAAACTGTTTATTCTGATTACACTAAGTTGGAGATATAAGGTCGGTTGTATGCCGCTATAAATTACTATTGTCTCCTCTGTGTGGCAGCCTAGCATTGTCAGTGGCTTCAATCATTATTCCTTTCGTATTTCGAGTTATGTATTCGCGTATTTGCTTAAGCTGACACTGTTGAGTCGTAAGACCTATAAACAGGCAAGTCAAACTGAGTATTCGATGAGCTCAAGACGATATTCTATTACGTGGTACCTTAGTTTGTTATAGGTTAGAAGTATTTTACGTGTTATTAATATTCTGCTGTTTGCTTTGTCTAAAGAGGAGCTAGTTCCGTGAAGTAGTCGTTTATATTTTATTAGTATGTTACGCGTTGTGCCTTTTCATGTTAACTGTTTTTAAGAAGCTACAAATGACTTTGCGAATGTTGCAGGTAGCTGAAACTGACGTGTTCAGGGGGGTCGCTTCCTGACGGGGTTGACAGTCGCCCTTTTTACTACGGCACATCCGGCTATCCTCCTTCAGTACATTTGTCTCGCTTATATCGTTACTACGTTTGTCGAGTGGAATTAGGGCTTACTGTAATCACCTTACGTGTTGAAGTTAAGTTATTCTCCTCTTGTTGAAACAAATTTAAGTGATTTTATTCCTTTTTTAAGTAACTTTTAGATGCGTACATTTTGCCTCCATGTTTGGTGTTTTTATGGCTTCCACGTTAATTAAAATTACAATAAAGGTAAATTTGGCAACGGAAGGTATCGTGTATTTATTAGTTGCTAAGTGGATCCAAAGTTAAGTGCAGGAACCCTACCAGTTGCTAAACTCTCTTCTCCCACCCCCACCCTTACCACCACCACCGCCCTCACACATACACACTGTACATGTCCAGGCTTCCCAGAATTACAAGAAGTTTCTGCTCACAACGATTCATCTAGTGAATTTTGTTACTCAGAGTTTTACAGAGCTTACGCGTCTTTGTTAATTTGGTTGGCACAGCGTCGCTCCATTACTGGCTTTGTCAAGACAGCTTTTCTCGAAATATTTGGGACAGGTTCAGATGTGCACAGTTTTCTTTTCAGTGCCTGTATCCATAGCTGCCCTTCATCTTCAAGGACCATACACAAATAAAAAAACGTATGTTGTCTAATTTGCCAACAAATACGCCACATTGGAATGTGCATCAAACACTTCACTTTTAACCAATGATCTACATGACAGCGATTTTCTGCTTATAAAAATGATATAAACAACAGTTTAGCAATTTTCAAGAAACGTGATGCATTAAAGTATGAATATTTACAAATTTAGGATTACTTCTCTCGGCAAAACACGCTGACATTCATAAGCACAGCACTACACCACGACTGTTTTCCCAGTAGTCACGTGGTAATAGCTATAGAGATTTTAACGCTCAAAAACGTAACGTCCTGCCCGACCTATGAGCATCTATGGTCGAAGATTTACATATCAGTAATCGCCTGATAAATCAAAAAGTGTACTCACATCGCTGCTCAAACTCCGTGAGGTGGCGAGCGTTGTCTGCAGCTGGCGAGGCCAGGCGAGTGCTGTCGCAAGCGGAACTGGACTAACGGCTCCTTGTTTTTGTGGAGACACTCTCACTGCTAAGGCAGACAGCTCATAACGTGACAGACACCAAATTACCGTATGGCATCGAAACTTGGTAGATATGCTAAGGCGGTACCAGAAATAATTAGTTCCAGTTTTGATCCCAGGTGCAAATCTAGCGCTGTATAACATCTCGTCTACAACTACATCTACATGGTTACTTTGCAATTCACACTTAAGTGCTTGGCAGAGGGTTCAATGAACGATTTTCATACTGCTTCTCTACCATACCACTTTCGAATGGCGCCTGGGAAAAAGGAACACCTAAATCTTTTCATTCGAGCTCTGATTTCTCTTATTTTATTATGCTGATCATTTCTCCCTACGTAGGTGGGTGTCAACAAACTATTTTCGCATTCGGAAGAGAAAGTTGGTGATTGAAATTTCGTAAATAGATCTTGCCGCAAGGAAAACCGCCTTTGTTTCAGTGACTGCCACCCCAACTCTCATATCACATCAGTGACACACTCACCCCCATTGCGCGATAACACGAAACGAGCTGCCCTCCTTTACACTCTTTCGATGTCCTCCGTCAATCCCACTTGGTAAGGATCACACACCGCGCAGCAATATTCCAGCAGAGTACGGACAAGTGTAATGTAGGCTGTCTCTCTAGTGGGTTTGACGCATCTTCTAAGTGTTATGCCAACAAAGCGCAGTCTTTGTTTCCTCTTCCCCACAATATTATCTACGTGGTCTTTCCAATTTAAGTTGCTCGTAATTGTAATTCGTAGGTATTTAGTCGAATTGACAGCCCTTAGATTTGTGCGATTTATCGTATACCCAAAATTTATCGGATTTCTTTTCGTGCCCATGTGGATGACCTCGCACTTTTCTTTGTTTAGTGCCAATTGCCACTTTTCGCACCATACAGAAACTCTCTCTAGATCATTTTGTAATTGGAATTTATCGTCTGATGATTTTACTAGACGGTAAATTACAGCGTCATCTGCAAACAATCTAAGGGGGCTGCTCAGATGATCACCTAGATCATTTATGTAAATCAGGAACAGCAGAAGTCCTATGACACTATCTTGTGGAACGCCAGATATCACTTCTGTTCTACTCGATGATTTATCGTCTACCACTACGATCAGTGACCTCTCTGAGAGGAAATCACGGATCCAGTCTCACAACTGAGACGATACTCCATATGCACGCAATTTGATTAATAGTCGCTTGTGAGGAACGGTATCAAAACCCTTCCGGAAATCTAGGAATATGGAATCGATCTCAGATCCCTTGTCGACAGCACTCATTACTTCGTGGGAATAAAGAGCTAGCTGTGTTGCACAAGAATGGTATTTTCTGAATCCGTGTTGGTTATGTATCAGTAAGTCATTTTCTTCAAGGTGATTCTTAATGTTCGAGTACAGTATATGCTCCAAAATCCTACTGCAAATTGAGGTCAGTGATGTGGGTCTGTAATTCAATGGGTTACTCCTATTTCCTTTCTTGAATGTTGGTGTGACCTGTGCTACTTGCCACCCTTTAGGAACAGACCTTTCGTCAAGTGAGCGGTTGTATATGATTGCTAAGAAAGGCGCTATTGTGTCTGCATACTCTGAAAGGAACCTGATTGGTGTACCATCTGGACCGGAAGACTTACCTTTCTTAAGTGGTTTGAGTTGTTTCGCAACACCTAAGACATCTATTTTATGTCACTCATGCTAACAGCTGTTCTGGTTTCGAATTCTGGAATACTTACTTCGTCTTCTTTCGTGAAGGAATTACGGAAAACTGTATTTAGTAACTCCGCTTTAGTGGCACCATCATCGGTAACATTTCCATCGCTACCGCGCAGTGACGGTATTGACTGTTTTTTGCCACTAGTGTACTTTACATACGACCAGAATCTCTCTGGGTTTTCTACCTAATTTTGAGACAATGTTTCCTTGTGGAAACTATTAAAAGCATTTCGCATTGACGTCCGCACTAAATTTCGAGCTTCCGTGAAACTTAGCCTGTCTTGGTGATTTTGCGTTCTTCTGAATTTGGCATGCTTTTTTCGTTGCTTCTGCCAGGTGTTCTGACGTGTTTTGTGTACCACGGTGGATCAGTCCCGTCTCCTATTAACTTACGCGGTATGAATCTATCTATCGCTGTCGATACTGTATCTTTGAATTTGAGCCGTATCTGGTCTACACTTACATAATTAGCTTGGAAGGACTGGAGACTCTCTCTTAGGAAGATATCAAGCGAATTTGTATCTGCTGTTTTAATTAGATATTTTTGCGTTATTTTTAGTGGTTTTGGTTGATATGGTTTTGAGCCTCGCTACAATGACCTTGTATTCACTAATCCCTGTATCCGTCATGACGCTCTCTATTAGATCAGGATTATTTGTAGCTAAGAGGTCAAGTGTGTTTTCGCAACCATTTACAATTCGTGTGGGCTCATGAACTAACTGTTCAAAGTAATTCTCAGAGAAAGCATTTAATACAATTTCGAAAGATGTTTTCTGTCTACCACCGATGTTTCCATTGCTCATATTGAACAAACGTGGTAAGCGGAGGTTAATAATAAATCGGCATTATGTCTTTGTCACTTGTTTGACCTTTTCTGCCCATGTCCCATTCCTATCCCATGACACATGGAAAAATTTCTATATGTATTTCTTGCATTCACAGCCCCAGTTTGCATCTGGTGGCAAAAAATGGAACTAATTTCCAATGTAAATCGATCCCGCAATAACGCATTTGCATATCTACCGAGTTTCGCTGCCCTACGGTAATTACAGCCCGCACTGGATCTCTGTGAGTAGCTGCACTTTAATTACAACCACCCTGTACAAGCAATTGTAACTTACATACAGGACGACCCGCCTGGAATAGAAAAATTAAATTTACAAACTCAGTGTCAGTACTTACGTTCAAATTTTCAGACTATTGGAATGAGGTGACAAGAGAGTATGAAATAAATTCAGCCGGACAGTTCTGCGTCACATCAGGAAATAAGTGCACCGTAGCAATTCCTTTCATGTTACAAACTCACAATCGCAGCAACAAGGAAAGCGTACACCCAACGGGTCAGCGATTTTGTCCATCTTTCGCACGAATGTAGTACACACTTACATGTAACAAATGCTGATATAGTATGGTGTGCTTCTCAGATGTTTTTTGAGAAATATGGGTTCTAACTTATACGAGGCTGTTGAAACTAGATGTCTGCCAGTACTGTGTTGAAGGCACGTTTTTTTGCTAATCTTCCACCAGACAGTTGCGTCGCTACAAAGAATGGGACAATAATAATGGTTACAATCGTCGTTGTACGGTCTTGGCATGGCACAATCGGGATATAGTAAGGAATAGTTATGAAACGAACAATTTTATCAATAAATTGAAGCGCACACTGCAGTGAAGTCATATCGGGCAATACCTGCTTTGAAAAAGGCACCCTATATTTGCAATACACGCATGAATGTATCTACACTCCTGGAAATTGAAATAAGAACACCGTGAATTCATTGTCCCAGGAAGGGGAAACTTTATTGACACATTCCTGGGGTCAGATACATCACATGATCACACTGACAGAACCACAGGCACATAGACACAGGCAACAGAGCATGCACAATGTCGGCACTAGTACAGTGTATATCCACCTTTCGCAGTAATGCAGGCTGCTATTCTCCCATGGAGACGATCGAAGAGATGCTGGATGTAGTCCTGTGGAACGGCTTGCCATGCCATTTCCACCTGGCGCCTCAGTTGGACCAGCGTTCGTGCTGGACGTGCAGACCGCGTGAGACGACGCTTCATCCAGTCCCAAACATGCTCAATGGGGGACAGATCCGGAGATCTTGCTGGCCAGGGTAGTTGACTTATACCATCTAGAGCACGTTGGGTGGCACGGGATACATGCGGACGTGCATTGTCCTGTTGGAACAGCAAGTTCCCTTGCCGGTCTAGGAATGGTAGAACGATGGGTTCGATGACGGTTTGGATGTACCGTGCACTATTCAGTGTCCCCTCGACGATCACCAGTGGTGTACGGCCAGTGTAGGAGATCGCTCCCCACACCATGATGCCGGGTGTTGGCCCTGTGTGCCTCGGTCGTATGCAGTCCTGATTGTGGCGCTCACCCGCACGGCGCCAAACACGCATACGACCATCATTGGCACCAAGGCAGAAGCGACTCTCATCGCTGAAGACGACACGTCTCCATTCGTCCCTCCATTCACGCCTGTCGCGACACCACTGGAGGCGGGCTGCACGATGTTGGGGCGTGAGCGGAAGACGGCCTAACGGTGTGCGGGACCGTAGCCCAGCTTCATGGAGACGGTTGCGAATGGTCCTCGCCGATACCCCAGGAGCAACAGTGTCCCTAATTTGCTGGGAAGTGGCGGTGCGGTCCCGTACGGCACTGCGTAGGATCCTACGGTCTTGGCGTGCATCCGTGCGTCGCTGCGGTCCGGTCCCAGGTCGACGGGCACGTGCACCTTCCGCCGACCACTGGCGACAACATCGATGTACTGTGGAGACCTCACGCCCCACGTGTTGAGCAATTCGGCGGTACGTCCACCCGGCCTCCCGCATGCCCACTATACGCTCTCGCTCAAAGTCCGTCAACTGCACATACGGTTCACGTCCACGCTGTCGCGGCATGCTACCAGTGTTAAAGACTGCTATGGAGCTCCGTATGCCACGGCAAACTGGCTGACACTGACGGCGGCGGTGCACAAATGCTGCGCAGCTAGCGCCATTCGACGGCCAACACCGCGGTTCCTGGTGTGTCCGCTGTGCCGTGCGTGTGATCATTGCTTGTACAGCCCTCTCGCAGTGTCCGGAGCAAGTATGGTGGGTCTGACACACCGGTGTCAATGTGTTCTTTTTTCCATTTCCAGGAGTGTATATATGAGTGCTCATTTGATCACTGTTTTTTATTACACTTCGCCACGAATGTACCACTATCGTTACCATTATCATTACATCTTTCTGAAGAAATATGATTCGTTGTTGTGACACTTGTTTGGTGGGAATTAAAAAAAAAAAAGATGAGACTCGAAGCTGTACAGTCTGTCGTCTTAGCAGATTCTCCTACAGACAGGAAAAAATTCTTAGAAGAAACAAAATCCATATTTAAAACGGGCCCGCGACGGAAGCTGATAGTACATTTAGTCCTGAAAATAAATCCAACAGTCAGAGCACAGTTAGTAAAACAGAAAAAATATACAATGGATTTTGATCAGTCCTTCTGAAGAACTAACTTGCTGTCACCAAATGCTGCAACGACCGTGACTACGGCCATATTACAAATACTGTATGGAAAACAAACTGATATGCCCCCACTGTGGAGAATCTGACCATCTGAAAAAATACCGTAAAAATGACAAACGACACAATGCAGTGAAGAAAAGGAACTAATCATACAGCGAATGAAGTAAAGATTGTGCGACATACCGAATGTTCTCGGGGCGATAAATTTAAGGAATGGAACATGAATTCTGAAGCACAGAGTAATCTGCCAGTGAGCCTAAAAAAAAATCGTAGACTAACTACAAACGAAACAAATGTCAGGTCGACAGTCGAAACACATGAAACGTTGTCCAGGAAGAAAACTGTTAAACGCGAGCCCTTCGATCAAACGGATTATAAAATTACCATTTATCTTTGTAAGAAACAAAAACCTCCGTCGAAAAGAAAGCAGGATGCAGAAAAAGCCAAAATAGTCTGGTCAAACTTTCCTGTAAACAGAGAGGAACTACAGACCCTACGTAACGTCTTTGTAAGACGGGGCAGAAGACACATCTCTATATCGACCATCTGTACAAGCAGTTAGTGATGACACGGCCGAATTGTACATGAGCACATATTCCAATAGCCTATATAGCTATGCGTTCACCGTGTTCCCGTAGTATTCACATTCAATCGACACGCAACATTACGGCAAAGGAACATAGACAAATGATTAAAATCGGCCAGATAAGTACCATGCGCAGCGCTACTTTGGTGGAAGAACTCGGGACATTGTTAGAAGAATTGCACCTATGTTACTACGTATACCGGGTCCATATTCTAGAAATGGGACATTATCTCAGATGCCAGATATTGCTCAGATAATAATATCAGGCTATTAATGCTGGTCTGTTGAAGTAACTGGGTGACTGATGCGGTATAGTATTCTTCTGCCTATCGCCTTTCCCTCTAAGAGAGGAAGTTACACTCACCTAATGATCTGCGGTCTCCGGATCGTAAATGCGTCAGACTGCTTCTCTCTGTATGTGTTTCGTCGCCTTGTTCGTAGCTTCTTTAAAGACAAAGAGACAGTGAGAAAGTTACAGAACATGATACGCAGTAAATATGATTAAAAAACTCATGTATATTGCAGTAAAAGACACGAATGTGAGGTAAACCTGTCACAAGTTTTATAACATGCACTCACAAATCTGAGTAACTTGGTACGAAGCCATCTTCCTGTAAGACTGGGAATTAAAACAAGAAAATTCATCAAAACACATTGAAGTGAAATGAGATTACGTCCAGTGCCTAGAGAGCGAGGAATGGTTGAACGAGAGAATAATAAAATGCTAGCCATGAGCTCCGTATAACGAGAACAGGGGCTGGCGCCGAACGACGAAGCTCACCTCATTACGATTTGTGAGGCCGCGATACCGGGTGCTCGCTGTACAGGTAATGTAATTGCCTGGTAGCAACCAACGTGACTGCTGCAAGCTTCCGAACGCGAATCATGCTAATTTACACGGGTGGAGGGCTCTAACAGATGGCCACTCTCAAGACAACACTTCAGTAACGAAATAACGGTACGTGTCGCTTAACTGCTGTCCGCGAAGTGAAGGCGTGCGAGACCAGCTACCGGATGGGGTGGAGTGTGGTTCTCGGTGCTGTTCGTGAACTCGGGGGCCGCAGTGTGCGTCCACAGTTGACAAGTAGGTCCCAGCAGCCAACATACCAGCGGGAGGGAGAGAACCGTTGGTGCAGCGTCACCCCGGAGGGCAGCTCGGTCTCTTTGCCTCTCAGGCTGGGTCGCTTGTTTCGGCGCGAATTCTCCGAACGAGGGAAAACTGGTATGCCTTCGCCAACGTGTAGCTTCACCTTACATTCAAACGTAACGGCCATGAGCTGTTACGGAAATTCGTCATATTTTCATTTTCTACATTAACCAAATGGAGAATTTGAAAATTACTCTGCCCTCTCCACTTGATGGTACTCCATGCAAGCAATCATTCGATGATACTTGTTGACTGAGGACAGTTATTCTAACTGCATAAAATGACCGATTTAATTTTATGACTTGTTAATTAATGATCCGTCCGGTCTCAGGTTATTATTAATGAGTTCGAAAATTTGCAGGCTACTCGAATCTATGGTTGGAATTATGAAACTAATTTTATTTGGCCATCTTTCTTTGTGATTGGAACTGGCAAGTACAGCCGCTGTGGTCGTGCCCTAGCCGTTGTATGTCCTCAAAAGGTTTGTGCGTTACTACTACCCCCTCCAGGATACCGATTTGTGGAAACAGCTGCCCGCTCTGGGCACAGAATCCTTCCCTGATGACCACACACAAGCAACATCCCAACAGACTCAAAATTTTAAATACACAAGGCACAAAAATTAACAACACAATGAATGTTTCCAGGACAACCTCTGTATATTCCTACCTAATTACAAAGTTAGAACCAAGTTCCACTAGTAACTGGTTTCACTTTCAGCCAAAATGGGTTCTCTTTAGGTTGGAATAAGTGTTTGTAAGGTTCACCCTGACTCTCAGTTAATAATGTGGTAACGACAGTGTCTCTTAATCACGGACTCTTAAAAAAAATCGTGTAACTACACTGACACTACTGTATTGTCACGAGGCAATGAAAAAGGATTGCTATTTGAGACTTTTTATGCTCCATACTCCTCGTTATGCCATGCTAGAGCGTGTTCGCGTGGTCCAAGGTTTTCAGATTCACTTTCTCCTTCTCTACCTGAACACACCGGGCGGGGTGGACTCGCATTCGGGAGGACGACGGTTCAAGTCCGCGTCCGGCCATCCTAATTTAGGTTTTCCGTGATTTCCCTAAATCGCTTCAGGCAAATGCCGGGATGGTTCCTTTGAAAGGGAACGACCGATTTCCTTCCCCATCCTTCCCTAATCCGATCGGACCGATGACCTCGCAGTTTGGTCCCCTCCCCCGAATCATCTATCTACCGGAACACACGCACTCACTAGACACGCGCAGGTAACCCCATTGCGTGGCTGCGTTGGGCGACCAGCTGTCGTCTCAGCGCTGGCGGGGAGGAAACTTGCCGACGACCGAATGGGTCGGTAACCAGTTCCTGCTGGTGGGCCCTAGCTCTCGTGGCCAGGGGCTGTAACCGTTTCTCGGCGATGGTCCCTGTCACACACACCTTGGTACCTCGGTGGCATGTTTACTCCCGGGCTGCGCCTTGACGAGCGTCCATTTTTAACTATACGGTCCTTGCCAGCTGTCTCAGTCCTTGCAGATGACTTCATTGTTAGCACTCTCTGAAGGAGTTGCAGGCCACACACAACTATGGTACTTATTTGCGAAGGAACACATCTAAGGTTCCATGTTTTATATTTTCTCACATAATATAGTCTAACACAAGCAATATACCTTTATGAACAATAACACAAGCAATATACTATTTATAAACAAAAAACTTTATTTACCTTACTACTAGTTTTCTTGTGGTCACCTTTCTTCCCCAGTGGTGCAATCTTAGTTGCCGAGTGCACAGCACTTGTGCAGTTACATCAAGATACTTTTCATTAACACAACTAAAAAAAATTCCTCTCTCAACTTAAATTTAGTACTAATTATCAGTAATTAGTATATATTTTTCTTTCCTTTTTTATTTTCAATGAATGCTTCGCAACCTTCTCCATAATCTCTCTCTGTCTGTTTGGTTTCCTCTTATTGTAGGTTATCATCACTCAACTAGTGTTGCCTGTCAAAGGCCTTCTGATTACAGGGTGCCTCTTCCCTTTTTAATATTGTTCCACTTTCCTCAATTTCTGAGAGTCGCTGGACGAATTGGAAGTTGAGCGTTACACTATCGTTTTGTGGCCTCCAGTGTTTATTTCTTAAAACTAGCAAGTAATGATACCCAATTTCACTACTTTTGCGAGCTATTTAGATTGTACAGTACTCGATGTTGTTCTTTAGTTATCCCTTTTTTCATTATTCCTTACGCGATTTGCTGGCCGGCGTGGCCAAGCGGTTAAAGGCGCTACAGTCTAGAACCGCGCGACCGCTACGGTCGCAGGTTCGAATCCTGCCTCGGGCATGGATGTGTGTGATGTCCTTAGGTTAGTTAGGTTTAAGTAGTTCTAAGTTCTAGGGGACTGCAGACCTTAGAGGTTAAGTCCCATAGTGCTCAGAGCCATTTGAACCTTACGCGATTTCAGTGTGTTCTCTTTTACAATTTATTCTATGTTCTAAACACCTTCCTCCTTCTACTAGGGCACCTCTACATACTCAAACTTTGTCCTCCATCCTTTCTTACGAATGTGTTTACTTATTCCCTCATGAATCTTGTTTTACTCAAACTGGTTGGCCCCAATGAGTGTTTGTGTTTGACGGTGTGTTTCTATTGTCTATTTGCAGAGTTACCCAATGACACTATCACACTGTGTTGGGAGGACTTCAGCGAAGTAGACCGCTCCTCAGACTCGATCTACCCTCGGCAGGTATTCGTATGTCAAAAGGGGCCTTAGTATAGCGCCGCTTCCAGCCCGTCACGCTCGACAGTGATATGCCAGGTGCCTCCTGCTTCAAAGGGAACAGCCCACATGCTCTTGCCACCTTCGTCACCAGCCCATTTCATGCAGAGACACGCGTCAAGTACTTCCGATTTCCTCTTCTCGTCTCTGAACTACGTCTCTCCTCGACAGTTGCGGCATCTATTTCTTCCCTTTCGTTCCCCTCCTGGAACGTTTAGTAGCAAAACAGTTTCAAATTACAACTAAAATCTTGGTAAAGGAAACACAGTGCCCTCGGCAAGCACATAATAAAACAAATAAACACAGTTTCACTCTTTTATTTATCACACAATGAAAATTTAACAGTCGAAGCAGATAGCACAATAAATACACTCGTAAACAACGATTTAGATGATGGGTTACTAATCAATAAACGGAGGAGGGTTTAGCTGACGGAGAGCTTAATGTAGTCGATGTTTATGGATTCCTTTCTCTGCACCAGTATCAGGGTCGACAACAACATAAGAATGGTCGCCCAGAACATTCCCTACTCGGGCATAATTTTGTTTTGTTTTGTTTTGTTTTCGATATTGCCAGACTTTTAACGGTTTCTGGCAAGGACGAGATCTCCTTTCCTAAGCGAGGGCGCTTGGCGGTGCTGTTGACTCGCGCTTTCCTTAAGCGTCTTTTCGCCTAATTCTTCTTAAAGCAATTGACGATACTGACTGCAAATGTTCTTCAGGGGAAGGGCCTAATAGCGCCCCTGCTATCACTGGAGAGATTAGAGCTCTCTCCAGCATCAGTTCGGTCGGTGAGTAACCCGTGGAGTCGTATATTAAGACTACTTATAATCACGTCCAACTGCTGGATGCATTCGACCCATGTAGTGTGTTTCGTATAGCAGTGAATCCTCACTAGGTTTCGGACTGCTCAGAAACAACGCTCAGTTGTACTGGCCGCTGCATGGTACATATTAGTTCTGCGGAATGTTAAATGGAGTCACATAGTTAATACTTTTATATGAAGCTGAGGCCACATACGAATTTTCATATTTCTGTGCCGAATATTTGGCGCCTTCAATTTTTCGTAAAAGCGCCGATTTTGACCAAAATATTGCTCCCATCAAGTTGAGACTTGTAACAGTTGATTGTTACATACATTTGTACATTCTGAACAATTTATTGCTTTCTAGCTGTATTACTTAGCGCCACTTACTTTTTTTCTTTATACAATATATCAAATGAAACATATTCATCTGATCATTTTCAGACTTAACAATTTTAACATTAATATATTGAAGCATATATTGACAAATGTAGAAAAAAATGGCTCAAATGGCTCTGAGCACTATGGGACTTAACTTCTAAGGTCATCAGTCCCCTAGAACATAGAACTACTTAAACCTAACTAACCTAAGGACATCACACACATCCATGCCTGAGGCAGGATTCGAACCTGCGACCGTAGCGGTCACGCGGTTCCAGACTGTAGCGCCTTTAACCGCTTGGCCACACCGGCCGGCGACAAATGTAGAGGAGTTACTTTAATTTTTCATTTCATCCTTAGATTAAGGAACAATACTTTGTATGCTATGTGCAGGCGCGTTATGATGAGGTGGCTCTAGTAGCAGTGAAATGGAGTAAGTCCCGACACACCTGTTAGCCTCTGTATCTCTCAAATGATACAGCGCTTGTTTCGCCACATCACCCCCTACTTATTTTGTGAAAACTTATTTTTCAACAAAATTAAATATTAGAAACAAGTGATGTTGCTATAGCTAACTTCTTTTAAATGAAATTGATTTCAGCAAAATTTTCCTTAATACTGAACTTACAAAAATAACCGTATACATATGTAAGTACACATAGAAAACCATGACATAATCGATTTTTACAAATCATGTACGTAAATAACATAGAAACATGAAACAAAATTTTCGATTATTACAAAATTACTTTTGTGATTTAGATTTTTCATTCTTCACCTGACAGAGAAACACGCAAAACATTTTGCTTTGCAGTACTTACTCATTTAATTACAATTGCATGGACCACTGTGAGTGTCCGTATGAACCACTTTCACTAAAACATTTCAGGTAGAGGGTGGAAGTCACTTTATGGCGTTCTCCATTATATCTTGTTACAAAAAGGAAAGTGGAAGATCCATTGAAGATTATGCTCTTCTAGCTTCTTCTCCATCACAGCTTGCAGGCTGCTTTTCCTGAAGTCTCCATGTCGCTGAGAAGCAGGTAACATAGCCTAAGCTTCCGTTCTCAACTTACATCTAAGGAAGGACAAAACACAATCTATATTCTACTTCCCTTCTATAATTTATACAATTAATTGAGAAATTACCAGAAAGAATTTCGTTTCCCTTTTTTTTTAATTTGTAAGTTGGAAAATTACTATCAATTTTTTGAAAATGATTATTGGCAAAACATTACTTCACAAAACAGTGACATCTTACTTAATTATTAAGCTTGAATCACAAACTTTACAATTATCTTATTTTTTAACAATAGCTATTTTGCACTGAAAGTCAAAGTAGATTTTTAAATAGTCACATACTGGGTAGTTTTCAATTTATTTCATTACATTAGGTGTTGCTTTACTTAACAAAACGAGTAACCTTTGTAAGTTCTATCTCCATATGGCTCAATTATCGTATGGATTGGCATGCTAGGGAAGTAATTTGCTGGACAGCAGTTACTTTGCTTTATTACAAACGTAATCAGAAGGCTATACTATACCAATACTCTATCTACAATCTGCATTTCCTAACACATTCGTTTACCTCTATTGTTGTCTGTGTTTATCTGGTAAAGCTTCCATACAGACGAGCAATACTCAAAGACTGGATGAACTAACGTATTGTAAGCAATTTCCTTTGTTGAAGCACTGCATCGCTTCAGGATTCTACCAATAAACCGCAATCTAGAGTTCGCCTTGCCCGTTACTTGTGTAATCTGATCGTTCCATTTGAGATCATTTCGAATAGTCACACCCAGATACTTGACGGATGTTACCGCTTCCAAAGACTGGGCATTTATTTTGTACTCGTACATTAATGGGGATTTCCGCCTTGTTATACGCAGTAGGTTACACTTACTAATATTGAGAGATAATTGCCAGTCATTACACCACGCATTTATTTTCTGCAAATCCTCACAACTTTCGTGTGATACTACTTTCCTGTAGGCTAAAGCATCATCGGCAAACAGTCTAATGCCGGTGTCAATACCATCAACCAGATAATTTATGTAAATCGTAAAAAGCAGCGGACCTATTACGCTGCCCTGGGGCACACCTGAAGTTACGCTTGTTTCTGTTGAAGTCACCCCGTTCAGGACGACATACTGCTTTTTGTCTGTTAGAAAACTTTCTATCCAACCGCATATGCCATCGGAAAGACCGTAAGTGCGCACTTTTTGGAGCAAGCGACAGTGCGGAACTGAGTCGAACGCCTTTCGAAAGTCGAGAAATAATGGCATTAACCTGGGAGCCGGTATCTAGAGCCTGTTGTATATCATGCACAAAGAGGGCCAGCTGTGTCTTGCATGACCGCTGTTTCCTAAAACCGTTCTGGTTTCTGCAGATTAGCTTCTCAGAGTCTAGAAAGTTCATTATGTCTGAACACAAAATATGTTACATGATTCTACAACAAATCGATGTCAGTGAAATTGGCAGGTAATTATGTGCATCCGATTTTCTACCCTTTTTATAGATTACTATGACCTGGGCCTTCTTCCAGTCCCGTGGAACTTTCCGCTGTTCCAATGATCTCTGATAGATGATGGATAAGAATGGTGCAATATTTGTAGCATAGTCAACATATAATCTTACGGGGATACCGTCTGGGCCAAATGCCTTCCTGTCGTCTAAGGATCTTAACTGTTTTACCTTCCCAGATACACTAAACACTATGTCAGCCATCCTTGCGTTTGTTCGATAATTGAAAGGGGGAATGGTGCTGCAGTCCTCTACCGTAAACGAGTTTTGAAAGCTAGGTTTAGAAGTTATATTATCAGTACTGTCAGCAAGAGAAGGTATTGAATTATTTGTAGCGTTCTTAGATTTTACGTACGACCAAAATTTTTTGGGGTTATTTTTAGAATCTGCAGATAAAATATTGCTTTAAAATTCGTTAAAAGAATCTCTCATTGAACTTTCTAAAAAAGAAACTGCTCGCCAAAAAAAGCTCAGTGGTTGAATACTGCAACATGCCGCGTGGATACTATGAAGGCCAATATTTCACAGGCGAATATCTGTCCAACAGATTTAGTCAAAATCTCTGAAATTTTGCCAAGCAGTCCTCAACAACAACTGCTATCGACTTAGCACATCAATAACTCAAACACTAAGTAATTCCTCATTTTAGACATTATTTTGACTGGCACTACTAACATGATCGTCTGCGTTCAAAGCTAGCAAGCGACTCCCTTCTTCCAGACTTACTCGCAGTGTAACTATCAGGTAACGAGAAGGAACCGTCCCAATTCTGATTAGCTGACCATACTCGCTGCCAATCAGAATGCTCGCTCATGATCATACTCGCGCCAAAACTGGCCAGCGCCAATCCTTACAATCTGACATACAAATATTAAAGTAATGTTTAATAAACGAAAACGAAAAGAGAATAATTCTGGAACTATTCTTCAGATACAGATTTTACTCCAGCTGACTTTCTGGTTGCTCTGTTACAATAGCAATCGCACCTAGACTTACGTCATCAGCAAAGTGAGTAAATCCCCTAGGACCATTTTCCCACGACAAGCTTGTGTAACTCTTGCGGGTTACTTAGACGGTATATAATGCAACATTAAAATTTGACGAGTGACCCACGTACACACTCTCCTTTACTCACATTTACTCCCGCAACAATATCACACGCAAATAATAATGTTGTTTGATATTTATATTATGAAAAAGAAAAATAATTAAAGTTTTAATATGAAAATCTCAATTAATTAATTCTGCACACTGAGAGTTCTGTTTATGTTTTTTAAATGATACCAAAAGGTAAATTATTATAGTTATAACTGAATTTAATTCCCTAGGTGTCGGTTTTTGACTTTTTAAGTAATTTTCTCTATCTCCGAAACTATGATAGTTACAATGTTGAAATTTTTATGCAATCTTCTCCTGAATAACAAAAGGCAGTGTACCGATTTTGAAAATGATTGAATAATATTTAATATCGTTTATTTAGGTTCTTATAGGTGGTGAATGTACGCGTTCACTAAGGGACATGGAATAGCTTCCCACGGCAGGCAGTGCCAGGTGCACGTGTCTCCCGGGTAGGCCGCTAGATGTCAGCACCCGAAGTAACATGCAGCAAGCTATCCTAAAACAAACGTTTGCTTGGAACAACTTGGGATGCAACACATCAGCTAAGAACCTAAAATTTCTTTTAATTACATTTTATGGTTCTTACTGCGTCCAAAGTTAAATCTTTAACTACCACGACGCTGCTTATCAAAATTTGTTTTCCTCAATTAACCAAATATCTAAACTACATGACAGTATTATATACAAATATATTGAATATCAAAAGCTAGGACTGAATAGAATACAATCAAATTGTTGTTGTTGTGGTCTTCAGTCCTGAGACTGGTTTGATGCAGCTCTCCATGCTACTCTATCCTGTGCAAGCTTCTTCATCTCCCAGTACCTACTGCAACCTACATCCTTCTGAATCTGCTTAGTGTATTCATCTCTTGGTCTCCCTCTACGATTTTTACCCTCCACGCTGCCTTCCAATGCTAAATTTGTGATCCCTTGATGCCTCAAAACATGTCCTACCAACCGATCGCTTCTTCTAGTCAAGTTGTGCCACAAACTTCTCTTCTCCCCAATCCTATTCAATACCTCCTCATTAGTTATGTGATCTACCCACCTTATCTTCAGCATTCTTCTGTAGCACCACATTTCGAAAGCTTCTATTCTCTTCTTGTCCATACTAGTTATCGTCCATGTTTCACTTCCATACATGGCTACACTCCATACAAATACTTTCAGAAACGACTTCCTGACACTTAAATCTATACTCGATGTTAACAAATTTCTCTTCTTCAGAAACGATTTCCTTAAATTAATTTACAAAATTTTCCATCCTTCTCCAAAATCACATTTTTCTCACAAAATTATACTCTTGAATATTTTTCCCCAAAACTGAATTAGCAAAATATTTACATTGAACTCTTCTTGAAATTACAATTTTCTCGGAACAAAAAGCTCTCTGTCTTTCACATTGACTTTAAGCAAAAATAGTAATTTTATACGTCGCTTTATCAGCATTCAGAAATTTACTACAATACAATTTAGGCACTGTCTACTGTGTCCGTTCCTGAACCTTCACAGAATATAGACTTCGATATGGGGCTCATCTGCAATCTCTGGCATAATGAATGACGTACACGCCGCGGTACATCTGGTGTAACGTCGCCGCAGGCTGCCACAATACGTTGTTTCATATCCTCTGGGGTTGTAGGCACATCACGGTACACACGGTACATGATGGCCACCACATTTAACATCTATTGGCCTGACATGTCTGGACACACTCTATTCCACTCCGTAATTGAAAATGGAAACCACGTGTGTACGTGTACCTCACCCCTCATGGTAATGTACATGTGCGTCAGTGAAAAAGACCAATAAAAAGGTGTTAGCATGTGGACGTAATGTGCTGTTCCAGTCTCTTCTGTATCTAAGGTCCATCACCGTTCCCTTTGGATCCCCACGTAATTCGGTGCTCTCCGATACACACGATCGAACAGCGGAGGAGTGGTACTCTCAAGCGTCAACTTTAGGTTACAACATCTCCAGATGTAATTAACATTTTACAATGTAACAAACGGCACTGATTACGTATTTGTTTATATGTTCAGATGTGCTAACAAAACTAACGTGGTCCCATTTAAAAAAACGTAGGTTTGTGTTAAAAGACATACTTCCGTGCATTTTTGTATGGTTTGTATTAACCAATTACACTAGCCCCTCTCCTCACGTTCGGTCTGTGTAATCGGTTCGTCAGTATTTGATGTGGTTTACGTAATATATCCAGCGGTAACGTTAGGTGACTCACCCTATATATATATATATATATATATATATATATATATATATATATATATATATATATATATATATATAAAGGTTCTTGCAGGTAAACATTCAGCATGACTTACACCAACTCGTGTGGCTCTCCAACACATCTCATTCACTATATTCAAGAAAACATACATTACTCAATTTTAAATACACTTAAGTCCACCTCTTTGTGGCTTTCAAGTCATCTCATTTATTTTTATGTTAGGATTGGTCAGTATCTCAGTTCACTATTAGAATTAATGTGTCAATGTAAGTTTGTGCTGTATGGTTGAATAACCGCTCTGCTAATCACCTACAAGAAGGATAGGATGGAAGAGCATTGCTGCCGCAGTGTTCACATCACTCAACAGCTCTGTAACTTGTTGGTAGTGCTGAGTGGCACTACAAGGAATTGCAATGGATGGATAGAGAAGTGTTTGTTCCCCACTTCCAAAGGTGGGCAGCAAGGACGCATAGATTAAAGAGACAGATAGGAGACCGGTTTATGAAAACGAAAATTGAGGGAATAAACCGATCAGCTGGGCACTCTGCGGGCTCTAAACGCAACGTGCAAGACACACGGCCCTGGAGGAATTCCTCCCTCTCACCATATTCACTATAGCCTTCGATAAATGTATCCGCCCTACATTATCGTATCTGAATGTCACTTTGTTCTTCGTTTACACTGTCATTTTCCAGTGAATGGAATAACTATAGGTTTTCCACTTATTCTTATACTTACATAATTGGCCCCAAAATTCACCCATCCTTCATATTTATGGAAGAAGTCGGCACCCACCAACATTTCCACACTGAGTCCATTTATAACTAGAAAATTCTGTTTTATGGCTACCCCACTTACAGATAGGGTAATAGGACTTCCTGTTTAACCACTTTCTTAGTTTTTCCAGTAGCTACAATAATGTTTAAACCACTCACTGGCATGATAACTACTTCTTTATTCTTTGGGAGAGCATTTACCAAGTTCTGTGATACAACACACACTTCCGAACCGGTATCAATTAGACAAGGAACTTTTTCTTCAAACATCATTACTTCAATAATCGGTTGTCCTACATACCCTCTCCTGATTACATTCTCAGGCTCCTCTAACAAATCCTGCACCACTTCTCGTCTGTCGAATCCTACCTCCCTTGTGGAAATCATACTTACATTTACTGGGTCCTCCTTTTGCTTATTATTAGTAGTGTCAGCTTCCACAAGTCTGTCCACTATTGACAACTTAAAATACTCCTCCAACTTCTCACCATAATTTTCCTCTGATTCTGCTACCTTTTCCAAGGTATTGTCAGAAATTTCAACACCACTTTCTTCTTCCCCCTCTTCCGATTCTCCATTCTCACTTTCAGAAATTACTTCAATTAATTTACTCAAAACTTCCTCGACCCTTACTCCCGCATTAATTCCACAATTCATTGGTAGCGTCACATCTGTTTCGCAGTGCTGCTTCACCCCCATTTCCTGATCCGAATCTTCACTTAAATTTACTTGTTCCTTATGATTATGGTCCTTATGATCTTTATTTGCACTGTCTCTATCATATAATGCTATGTTATTTACCGGATATACCTTTAGTTTCTCCGTGTCACTCTCCTCTGCTCTCTTAGTGGCTAAATTATTATTACCAATGTGTTGTTTTGTAGGCACCTTCCTTACAAAGGGTGTCGCTAGCGGGTTTAACCTGTAATGTTTTCGTCTGCGAACGCCAGCTTCATCGCAGACCGCGAACAGTCTTCCTGCCTGGTGTTATTATGTCTAAGATGCCTGTCATCGGGTGGGCACCGCCTCTCTGTTACGTCATCAGCCGACAGCTGATGGCAGTAGTAATACCGAACCCGTTCGTTGAACCTATTCCCATTAGTACCACCTCGTCCTGTGGTTTCAGGGGGCTCAGCCCCACTACACGGACTGGCTACCGTGCTGGTGAACTAGCAGGAGGGGGGCCAGGGTGCAAATGGGGAGGGGAGGGCGAGAGGAACCTGCACCATGGAAGCTAAGTAGGGAGTTCATCCCCAAATGGCTCACACTGATCGGAAAATTTTGGGAATGGAGGTCAAACCCCAAGGGGACCAGAAACGCCGAAAAGGAGATGGCAGCAGCAAACTAAACAATAGCACAGACCAAAACAAAACCAGGAGGATAGCCAGGTCGACATAAAGAAGTCCACTCTAAGAGGGGGCAGGGATGTTGCCGTTTGTTCCACGATCATTGGACCTAAACCTGATTGAGAATATGTGGGCAAAGGTAACGAGGTCATTGCCATGTGGACCTACAAATGCAAGCAACCTATGGACGAATACAGAAAAGTATGGTGGGAAGTAAACCATCACACTACACTATGGAGGACCTTAGTGGAATCAAGGACCTTAGTGGAATCAATGCCCCGACGCCTTCGAGAAATCTCACGTAATGATGGTGGGTGGGTTGATTACTAAAAGTGTACTCGCCCACAAAGCCGATGTGGACAATCAATAATTAATCAAGCTTTGCTTTGTCGCAACTCTTTAGCATACAAGTCCATTTACTTTCAGTCTCCTCCTTACAATTCCTGCAATCCAATGTAGCTGATAAATCTCATTCACTAGACACCAACTGAGGAATTGACTGGCGTATGTGTTGTTCAACAGACAGCAGTCGTCACTCTCGCTGGAATCAATTACTGTGTGTTACGGTATGGAAAAAATGCAGCAAAGACGAGTTCCCCTAGAGCAGTGAGGATATTTGCACATGTCTGTATTCAGCAATGACTGCCAGCTGCCACAACACTTTACAGAATTCGTGCGGCAGGCAACACAATTGTGAGTGCGACTTCATTCAGTAAGTCGTCAGGAGATGGACGGAAACGTCAAATTAACGTCACTTTTCGAGTCATATTCAATCCAAAATGAGGTGTTATTAAGGTAGTTCAGTGTTCTAGCAATTAGAGTTTGATAATTTGAGTATTCCGATAGCCAAAAGAACCCATTAGTGTGAAACCATCGGAAACTACATTAATATCAAACTCGAGAGAATACGTGGGCTCTTCCCTTCGATGTGTAACCTCTTACTGTTATTTAGGATCCTTTCTGTGCTAGGCATAATGCAAATGGAACTTCACGTTCATGATGCTCATTCCGCTAATCTTGACAAAGATCAGCAACTTTTAATTACTGCGAATAACAACTGTGTGATGATAATGGCACAGGTTGTCAGTGGATGTGGTGGTGTTATGCTGTCAAACTGCTTACAGCAACGTTAATGGTGGCGCACATAATCTAGCGCTGACTTCCTAAGTGAAGATAGTGTGGTGGCGTCGTCGCTACTCTTTATTTGGTATCGGCTTGAGTAATCTGATTTATCGAACATAGTACTCCATTCACGAGCTGCTAATGATATAGTGTGACTACAGAGCTATCGTGTAGGTATTACATTAATCCTGCCGGATATTGATCGAAAAATGTTACCATCAGCTACGCAGCTGAAATGACTCACTATACAGGAACTCTATGTTGCACTTGGTTAAGTGATCAACTCGCTGCAATCCTGATTCTACTGTTCGTAAATACTTGTATACTGACCATTCGTTATTTGAATAAGTATGTGCTGCAATCTGATTTGCATGTATCTGGCATGGGTTAGCACCATCACAAAGCAATGACTAAGGAATGGGTGCCGTTGAAGCCCTGTTACACTGATCGCAAGACAAATCTTCACAGATCACCTGTATTGTCTCAAAAAACAATTGCATCTTAACTATCGAAGGACAGACGTCCACACTGTCACAGGGCATAGAAATACAGAAACGGCGGCAGATGAAAACTTGTGCCCTACCGGGTTCCAAACCTGGACCTCCTGCTAACTAGGCAGTCGCGCTGACCATTGCTCTATCAGGACACAATGGCCAACCTGCCTGCAGGACCCATCAACACACGCTCCTCGTTAGACATAAATTCTGATCTTTGCCGCATACCACATACACGGTAACCCCCTCCCCCATTATTCAACTCACTCGCAGCCACACTGTATTACTGCGAGAGTCCGGATGACGACGTGCGTCTAGCACTGAAAACTTTCGATGGCCCGTCGAGACCCGAATAATATACAGGATGTTTCAGGAGGAATAGTAAATATTGTAGGAGGTGGTAGTACAGACAAATTACAGAAAAATGCCGTATAACGTGTCCAATTTTAATTGAGTACACGCAACTGGGTTCAATGCATTTTCGTTTTATTTGTTGGCCCTTACAGGACCCCGTTGTCTATACTTCCTTGAAAATGAGCTTCCAGCATTATTGGAAGTGGTTCCTTTGGCTACAAGAATGCGTATGTCCCTCCGGCATGACGGGGCTCCTGCACATTCTAGTTGTCAGATTCCACATCATCCAAACCTAATATTTCCTGGAAGATGGATCAGTAGATATTGGCACTTTTCTTGGCCACCAAGGTCGCCCGACTTTATCCCTTTGCATTTTTGCCTGTGGGGATGGTTGAAAGGTGAAGTTTACAAAGAAAAAGTAAACCCAAGAGCCGATTTGATCCTTCAGATTATGAATAGTGCAGTCCTTATAAAAGAATGTAAAGACGACGTCAGAAGAGCTACACGTCGTGTTTTCAAGAAAAGTCAAAAGAGCATTGAAGTTTGTGGGGGAATTTTTGAAAATCAACCTTGAAGGTCCTCATTTGCCTTTGCATTGAGTTCCTTAGGGTTACGTACTAACAGCTGTATCTCTGTACTCAATAAAAAATGGAGCCGCACGGTTAGAGGCGCCATGTCATTGACTGCGCGGCCACTCCCGTCGGAGGTTCGTGTCATCCTCCGGACATGGGTGTGTGTGTTGTTCTTAGCATAATTTAGTTTAAGTAGTGTGTAAGTCTAGGGACCGATGACCTCAGCAGTTTGGTCCCTTAGAAATTCACACACACTTTTTTTTTTTTTAATGGACACATTTAAAAGGAATTTTTATGCAAGTCGTGTATACTAACTCCTGCTAAAAAATCTACTATTCCTTGTGAAACACCCTGTATATGTATATATGAATGGTGTCTGTTCTTTTGGACATATCCGAAAGGAAAGACACCACGAATCCTGGTTCGAACCTCGTCAGGCACAAATTTTCAACTGCCGCCATAGCTGTGTTTTAACGCCCTGTGACAGCTTAGGCATCTGTCCTTCGATATTTAACTAATTAACAAGGCTGTCTGTTTCGATTCGTAGTGTCCGAAAGAACAGACAGCACACACACACACACACACACACACACACACACACAATATACAGGGTGGTCCACTGATCGTGACCGGGCCAAATGTCTCACGAAATAAGCGTCAAACGAAAAAGCTACAAAGAACGAAACTTGTCTGGCTTGAAGAGGGAAACCAGATGGCGCTATGGTTGGCCCGCTAGATGGCGCTGCTATAGGTCAAACGGTTATCAACTGCATTTTTTTAAAAAATAGGAACCCCCATTCTTTATTACATATTCGTGTAGTACGTAAAGAAATATGAATGTTTTAGTTGGACCACTTTTTTCGCTTTGTGACAGATGGCGCTGTAATAGTCACAAACATATGGCTCACAATTTTAGACGAACAGCTGGTAACAGGTAGGTCTTTTAAATTAAAATACAGAACGTAGGTACGTTTGCACATTTTGTTTCGGTTGTTCCACTGTGATACATGTACCTTTGTGAACTTATCATTTCTGAGAACACATGCTGTTACAACGTGACTACCTGTAAATACCACAATGATACGATAAATGCTCTAAATGATGTCCGTCAACCTCAATGCATTTGGCAATACGAGTAACGACATTCCTGTCAACAGCGAGTAGTTCGCCTTCCGTAATGTTCGCACATGCATTGACAATGCGCTGACGCATGTTGTCAGGCGTTGTCGGTGGATCACGATAGCAAATATCCTTCAACTTTCCCCACAGAAAGCAATCTGGGGACGTCAGATCCGATGAACGCGCGGGCCATGGTATGGTGCTTGACGACCAATCAACCTGTCATGAAATATGCTATTCAATATCGCTTCAACCCCACGCGAGCTATGTGCTGGACATCCATCATGTTGGAAGTACATTGCCATTCTGTCATGCAGTGAAACATCTTGTAGTAACATCGGTAGAACGTTACGTAGGAAATCAGCATACATTGCACCATTTAGATTTCCATCGATAAAATGGGGGCCAATTATCCTTCAAAAAATGGCTCTGAGCACTATGGGACTTAACATCTATGGTCATCAGTCCCGTAGAACTTAGAACTACTTAAACCTAACTAACCTAAGGACAGCACACAACACCCAGCCATCACGAGGCAGAGAAAATCCCTGACCCCGCCGGGAATCGAACCCGGGAACCCGGGCGTGGGAAGCGAGAACGCTACCGCACGACCACGAGATGCGGGCAATTATCCTTCCTCCCATAATGCCGCAACATACATTAGCCCGCCAAGGTCACTGATGTTCCACTTGTCGCAGCCATCGTGGATTTTCCGTTGCGCAATAGTGCATATTATGTCGGTTTACATTACCACTGTTGGTGAAGACGCTACGTCGCTAAATAGAACGCGAGCAAAAAATCTGTCATCGCCCCGTAATTTCTCTTGCGCCCAGTGGCAGAACTGTACACAACTTTCAGAGTCGTCGCCATGCAGTTCATGGTGCATAGAAATATGGTACGGGTGCAATCGATGTTGATGCAGCATTCTCAACACCGACGTATTTGAGATTCCCGATCCTCGCGCAATTTGTCTGCTACTAATGTGCCGATTAGCCGCGAAAGCAGCTTAAACACCTACTTGGGCATCATCATTTGTTCCAGGTCGTGGTTGACGTTTCACATGTGGCTGAACACTTCCTGTTTCCTTAAATAACGTAACTATCCGGCGAATGGTCCGGACATTTCGATGATGTCGTCCAGGATACCGAGCAGCATACATAGCACACTCCCGTGTGGCATTTTGATCACAACAGCCATACATCAACACGATATCGACCTTTTCCGCAATTGGTAAACGGCCCATTTTAACACGGGTAATGTATCACGAAGCAAATACCGTCCGCACTGGCGGAATGTTACGTGATACCACGTACTTACACGTTTGTGACTATTACAGCGCCATCTATCACAAAGCGAAAAAAGTGGTCCAACTAAAACATTCATATTTCTTTACGTACTACACGAACATGTAATAAAAAATGGTGGTTCCTATTTAAAAAAACGCAGTTGATATCCGTTTGACTTATGGCAGAGCCATCTAGCGGGCCAACCATAGCGCCATCTGGTTTCTCCCTTCAAGCTAGACGAGTTTCGTTCTTTGTAGTTTTTTCGTTTGCTGCTTATTTCGTGAGATATTTGGCCCGGTCACTACCAATGGACCACCCTGTACATACTAACTGCTGTTCCGAAAATGTTTGGCAACTGAATGATAGTGACGGACTGGAGCTGCATCAACGTACTCATTTCACTAGATATTGTTGTAACTTTCTGAACAACTCATGTTTAATAAGTGACTGTGATTTGGAAAATTTAAGTTGGCGAGATGGTTACTTTATGCGTTAATTACAGTGTCACTCACCGTTTACTTTGTGGGAAACCTGCTTCTTTCTGCCCTAGCCTATACTACAGCAATGAGTGAATGCTCGCGTTCTTGACACCTCATTGAAACCAATCACAACGAATTAAGTATAGAAATCCTACAAAACCCTTGAGCTCATACTGCGGTGCTGTGCAGATGAAAGAACTAGTTTTTCACAATTATCAGATGACAGACGGAATTTGTCAGATTCCACTACTTATGACTGCATTATTTATTGTTGGTTCACAGGCGATTTTCTGCACCTATTGTACCTATTTTTGAATATTAGAGCTGAAAGAAGAGAAGCATCAGATTTTCGCCATATAGAATATTTGAATTCACCTTAAGTCTTCACGTTTCGAGCATATGCAGAATATTGATCAGAAAAGCTGACAAGAAGCCAGGTCATGCCTGTTTCCTGGCGGGTGTGCTAGTAACAGTGATCACAGTAACAATATTGGATAGCAAAGATATGTTGCCAACTCAACCATTGGAGAAGCTCTAAAAATTGTGAATTGTGTCTGGTTAATATGCTTTCAAGGTTTTGGTAACAGTGAAATACAGTAAAATACAAATAATTGTCGCAGTTATTAATTTATGACGTTTCGTTTGCACTCAGTGCATCAATGCATTACAAGTAATTACACTCTAGCCCCTAGACCTAGTTACAGGAATGCAAATAAAACTCATTGACATGTTGTTGTTGTTCTGGTCTTCAGTCCTGAGACTGGTTTGATGCAGCTCTCCATGCTACTCTATCCTGTGCAAGCTCCTTCATCTCCCAGTACCTACTGGAACCTACATTCTTCTGAATCTGCTTAGTGTATTCATCTCTTGGTCTCCCTCTACGATTTTTACCCTCCACGCTGCCCTCCAATACTAAATTGGTGATCCCTTGATGCCTCAGAACATGTCCTACCAACCGACCCTTCTTCTAGTCAAGTTGTGCCACAAACTCCTCTTCTCCCCAATCCTATTCAATACCTCCTCATTAATTATGTGATCTACCCATCTAATCTTAAGCATTCTTCTGTAGCACCACATTTCGAAAGCTTCTATTCTCTTCTTGTCCAAACTATTTATCGTCCACGTTTCACTTCCATACATGGCTACACTCCATACAAATACTTTCAGAAACGACTTCCTATACTCAATGTTAACAAATTCCTCTTCTTCAGAAACGCTTTCCTTGCCATTGCCAGTCTACATTTTATATCCTCTCTACTTCGACCATCATCAGTTATTTTGCTCCCCAAACAGCAAAACTCCTTTACTACTTTAAATGTCTCATTTCCTAATCCAATTCCCTCAGCATCACCCGACTTAATTCGACTACATTCCATTTTCCTCGTTTTGCTTATGTTGTTCATCTTATATCCTCCTTTGAAGACACTATCCATTCCGTTCAACTGCTCTTCCAAGTCCTTTGCTGTCTCTGACAGAAGTACAATGTCATCGGCGGACCTCAAAGTTTTTACTTCTTCTCCATGGATTTTAATACCTACACCGAATTTTTCTTTTGTTTCCTTTACTGCTTGCTCAATATACAGATTGAATAACATCGGGGGGAGGCTGCAACCCTGTCTCACTCCCTTCCCAACCACTGCTTCCCTTTCATGCCTCTCGATTCTTATAACTGCCATCTGGTTTCTGTACAAATTGTAAATAGCCTTTCGCTCCCTGTATTTTACCCCTCTCACCTCCAGAATTTGAAAGAGAGTATTCCAGTCCGCATTCTCAAAAGCTTTCTCTAAGTCTACAAATGCTAGGAACGTAGGTTTGCCTTTCCTTAATCTTCTAAGGTGAGTCGTAATATCAGTATTGCCTCACGTGTTCCAACATTTCTACGGAATCCAAACTGATCTTCCCCGAGGTCGGCTTCTACCAGTTTTTCCATTCGTCTGTAAAGAATTCGCGTTAGTATTTTGCAACTGTGACTTATTAAACTGGTAGTTCGGTAATTTTCACATCTGTCAACACCTGCTTTCTTTGGGATTGGAATTATTATATTCTTCTTGAAGTCTGAGGGTATTTCGCCCGTCTCATACATCTTGCTCACCAGTTGGTAGAGTTTTGTCAGGACTGGCTCCCCCAACGCTGTCAGTAGTTCTAATGGAATGTTGTCTACTCCCGGGGCCTTGTTTCGACTCATGTCTGTCAGTGCTCTGTCAAACTCTTCACGCAGTATCATATCTCCCATTTCATCTTCATCTACATCCTCTCCCATTTCCATAATACTGTTCTCAAGTACATCACCCTTGTATAGACCCTCTATATACTCCTTCCTCCTTTCTGCTTTCCCTTCTTTGCTTAGAAGTGGGTTTCCATCTGAGCTCTTGATATTCATACAAGTGGTTCTCTTTTCTCCAATTAATTTTCCTGTAGGCAGTATCTATCTTACCCCTAGTGAGATAAGTCTCTACATCCTTACATTTGTCCTCTAGCCATCCCTGCTTAGCCATTTTGCACTTCCTATCGATCCCATTTTCGAAACGTTTGTATTCCTTTTTGCCTGCTTCATTTACTGTGTTTTTATATTTCCTCCTTTCATCAATTAAATTCAATATTTCTTCTGTTACCTAAGGATTTCTACCAGCCCTCTTCTTTTTACCTACTTGACCCTCTGCTACCTTCACTACTTCATCCCTCAAAGCTACCCATTCTTCTTCTACTGTATTTCTTTCCCCCATTCCTGTCAATTTTTCCATTATACTCTCCCTGAAACATTGTACAACCTCTGGTTCTGTCAGTTTATCCTGGTCCCATCTCCTGAAATTCCCATCTTTTTGCAGTTTCTTCCATTTTAATCTACGGTTAATAACCAATAGATTGTGGTTAGAGTCCACATCTGCCCCTGGAAATATCTTACAATTTAAAACCTGGTTCCTAAATCTCTGTCTGACCATTATATAATCTATCTGAAACCTGTCAGTATCTCCAGGCTTCATCCATGTATACAACCTTCTTTTGTGATACTTGAACCAGGTGTTAGCTATGATTAAGTTATGCTCTGTGCAGAATTCTACAAGACGGCTTCCTCTTTCATTTCTTCCCCCCAATCCATAATCACCTACTACGTTTCCTCCTCTTCCTTTTCCTACTACCGAATTCCAGTCACCCATGACTATTAAATTTTCGTCTCCCTTCACTATTTGAATAAATTCTTTTATCTCCTCATACATTTCTTCAATTTCTTCGTCATCTGCAAAGCTAGTTGGCATACAAACGTGTACTGCTGTAGTAGGCTTGGGCTTCGTGTCTATCTTGGCCACAATAATGCGTTCGCTATGCTGTTTGTAGTAGCTTACCCGCACTCCTATTTTTTATTCACTCCTGCAATACCCCTATTTGATTTTGTATTTATAACCCTGTATTCACCTGACCAGGAGTCTTGTTCCTCCTGCCAGCGAACTTCACTAATTACCACTATATCTAACTTTAACCTATCCATTTCCCTTTTTAAATTTTCTAACCTACCTGCCCGATTAAGGGATCTGACATTCCATACTCCGATCCGTAGAACGCCAGTTTTCTTTCTCCTGATAACGACGTCCTCTTGAGTAGTCCCCGCCCGGTGATCCGAATGGGGGACTATTTTACCTCCGGAATATTTTACCCAAGAGGACGCCATCATCATTTAATTATACAGTAAAGCTGCATGCCCTCGGGAAAAATTACGGTTGTAGTTTCCCCTTGCTTTCAGCCGTTCGCAGTACCAGCACAGCGAGGCCGTTTTGGTTAGTGTTACAAGGCCAGATCAGTCAATCATCCAGACTGTTGCCTCTGCAACTACTGAAAAGGCTGCTGCCCCTCTTCAGGAATCACGTTTGTCTGGCCTCTCAACAGATACCCATCCGTTGTGGTTGCACCTACGGTACGGCCATCTGTATCGCTGAGGCACGCAAGCCTCCCCACCAACGGCAAGGTCCATGGTTCATGGGGGGAGGACTCATTGACATATAATGAGGATATTCCAGCCTTTGCCACCCACAACTTTGAGACGAAACTATAGTCACTTCCGAGGTCACTCACAGAACAGATCAACTGGTATCCTTCCTGATAGTATAACTGTAACCTGGCAACAACGGAGAATATGTTTGGCAACTCTGTGACTGACGAGTTACTTCCTTGTTGGCACAGAACTATCCTGCTAAATTCACTTGACACTATCATGTCAATTCAATTGAATAATGTGATTTTCTCTTGAGATGTGATAAAGGATATCAGTTCATACTTTTGAGTCCCCGAAAGTCGATCCACACGGGAAATACAACTACGCTCATCTCTTACGTTACGATTTATCTGTCATAGCGGCTACTAGGCCAATAAGTAAGACACATACGCCCCACCTCTTCCGTAGCTCTGTGGTACCGTGCTTGTGTACCAGGTGCAAGCTGCTTTCGAGACTTGCTGAAAGCCAGATTTTTAATTCTTTTGGAGCTGAGCTACCAGCAAGTAGATAGAAACTCAAGAAGAGAATCGTAAGACAACACTCGGGCAAAATTCTTCTTGCTACTTTAATACCCCCTACAGCCAGAGCGAAAACTTTATGCTACTGCGAAATTCATAATGTCACTCTAGTTTCCTACTGACATAATTTTTATTGTTGTGAATACATAATTTTATCTATGAACTGCTACATTTTCATAATTCTTGAGTATGATACAGGATATGGAGTAAATACAGACCTTTTCGAAATCAAAAGTCGGTAACATGCTACTAATTCGTGTAAAAATAGGAACAATCGTCTTACACACACTTTATGCTTTATTAAGATAAGACTGCCTTCGTGATGTTTCTGTAGTAAGTTGAATTTAACTTGTATTAATACTATGGATATTTGAATTGCATTATCTATTAGTTTATTGAACACAGCAGTAAACATGAAAGAGAAATTCTCTTTACTCCGATGAAAGTTTCGAAATAATGCGGACATTTTGCAGTGTTTGGTGTTTTTGCAACAAAATCATGCAAGTTTTTTTATTTCGATTTTACCCATGGTGAACATGTACATTAGATGTGAGATGGTTTAATACATGTCAGACGTATAGCACCGACCTCTGCAGTTTGGTTATCTGTAACTGGCGGCAGTAATGTAGATTTTTTTCACACCATTGGATGTTGCAAAAAATAAGGGTGGTAGGTGGGGGAAGATATGAAAATTTTATCCTGCAGCCAAACGTAAGACAGTGAGTGTATAGATGCCATTCTTTATTGATAATTCATCGATCTGAAAAGAATATAATGCCCTCCTGCGTGACGATTTTTAATTTCAACACAGTGAATGCTATCAAACTATACCAATTTTGATCATAAATCTAAAAGAAAATGAACTGTGCTTATTTTCGCGGGAACAGGAGATTCATTATTGTTGTGGTTGTGTTTTCTTTTTTTAATAGATGCTCACTTACAAGAGGTGCGTTGACGTTAATTACAATTGTTGCAGTGAAGTGTTTTCCATCGAAGAGCTGTGGGCACTTTCGGGGGCTGCCTGCTGGCAGTTTGGGGGACAGTGCGGCGCAGCTGCAGTTTCGACAAACAGCTCGTAGACGGGGTAGCCATCGTCATTTATCTCGCTTCGTTCTGTTGCCACCGGTGTCCGAACCTTTTGTGTATGTCAGCATTGTTAGCGCTGACCGACCGCCTCGCCAGCCGGCTGTGGCCTGCCACTCCTACCTGCTGGGGTGGGTGCTGGCAGTTCGCAGAACCAGTCGCAACTGTCGATTTGAAAAAGCTATCTGGAGAGTTCCCCTGAATTCAGATGTTGTTCCAGTCTTTCTGAAAAATACGTTTATAAGATTCTAGGAGGCGTCCATCTGCGACTGTGTCCTGAAGACCGCAGACAGTATATCACAAGATAGAACAGGCCTGTTTTCCTATTTACAGTGGAGAGAGGGAAGGATGAGGAGTTCTGGAGGGAGGTAAGAGTGGCTCTAAGTTGGAGAACAACTGCCGCCCCCTCTACTGGTACAATCTTACGGCATAACAATTTTTCCCAATTCTCAGTACATGTGTTCCATTATGACACACTGATTACGACAGCTGTTTTTTTTCCATGACAATTTTGATGTGTATTGGAGCAATGAGGCATTTTCCGTCATTTGTTGTAGTGTTTAATGATTTTATTACCTGCACTGCAGGATGATTGTCGAGCAGGCGTCTGTAGCAAAGTCTAACTCAAAAAGCAATAGACAGTCCTCAGCTGTATGGTTACAGGTAATACACTTATTAAACTCCTCTCTGTCCAACATTGCTATCGCGTCAGTTGAACACAATTCCCACAAAAAAAAAAAAAAAAAAAAAAAGGTACTACCTTCCACTCCAGCCTTTTTCTCATCATCATACGTAGAGTCTGTTTATATCTACCACTATTTTCATGTGGTACTGTGATATTTTTTCCCAGCAGGTAACACCAGTTGTATGACATCGGCAATTTTTGATATGTATTGCGGTTTTAGGTGCTCCTTGTGCAGCGCTGTGCATATAGATGTGTAATTGGCACCGATCTTCCCTTCAATATCCCAACCAAAATAAGCAAGTGCACTGATCCAACCTTCCTCTGCTGCATTCGGACCGTTTCCATGTGTTGGGTGGGTACACTTGGGCCTTCTGTACAGGAGGACTGGGGTTCGAGTCCCAGAAAGGGCACTGCTATTTTTAATTTCCTGCCAATTCCATGGTGGGGTGGGACAACAGTGTAATTCTCCTGACTTCAGTAGAGTTCAACCCATAAATACTCCATGGGAGTTAACGTCTGGCAGCTAAGGTGGTGTCTTAATAATTTTGGGATAGTACAACGATGCAATTCCTCTACAAACCGTCGGGTCATTACCTTGAGAAAATTTGAATGCATATCTAATTTCCAGCTTTTCCTCATTGTTGTGTAGATTTTGCTTCAGGATGTTGAGTTATGCTTCCTAGTTTAACGTGCTGTCAATGAAAGTAATGTTCCACGCAAGATGACGAAATACAGTCCTGCCCCAAAATATTAATCCCTTCGTCTTTTACAATAGGTCGCAAGTGTTTAGCCTGTAAATCTTCACAGGTAGTTTCTTCCACGTACGTGTTTTTTCTGTCTGTGCAAAAGTCGATGAATTTGCTCAAATCAACAAATATGTCATTCCACCAATCTTACCCTTTTTTAACAAGGCTTTGTGTTCTATAACCTTTTACCCATTTCACTTTTATGAAGGTTGGCTTTTTCCTTGTCACACTTTCGTTCTCTGATAACTGTTTGGACATTTTTTGTGCACTGTCTGGGTTTCAATTTTCGGTACAGTTAACCTACGATTACGCTTGCTATTTATTATTTATCACCTCATTTTGTTGCTTGCCAGCCTTGTTAGAGGTACAAATTCTACGTGGTTCTTTTCGTCGAATATTTTGTAATACCCACAATACTTCTGGGGATAGTCAACTAACTGGCAGTCTCTCTGTCCACTCCACACGATGACGATGAAACACAACAAGTTGCTTTTCTAACTTTGCGTCACATTTCGACCTTTCTGACAACGTGGCGGGACGTATCATTAAATGAGTGGACAGAGATAAGCGGCCGTTATGCTACACACACTGAGCATTTAGACAAGATAAGTATATTCATGCTTTTATGCGACCGTACATTAAACATTAATTAGAAAAATATTTTTATCAATACTTTACAGTGCTTCAACTACAATTTGTCGTCCTACAGCTACCTGAGATCTGGACAGAGATTTTTGTGTACATTTGATACGTAATCCTTTGTCCGACATGAAAAACTGTTAAAAACCAGCGGCTGATTTAATATTAGTGACAGCCTCTAGGTACTTACAAGTTTGTTGTCCGTTTGTTTGTTGTATCTTACAGGCTTTTCCCTACTATGAAGATTTTTCACACGAACAAGTGTAACTGGGGGGTAATAAACCGAGGAAGTTAGAGACAACGGGTCCCTAAATACCAGAATATATCACCCTACAGGCTCTGAAACCTCGTTGGTGTGGGTTCGGGTACACCCTATACACGAGCAGAACGACTGCACTACTTCGACGAGAAATATACCAAGTGGAACACTGCGTACTGAAGTCTGATTACAAGCCATTTACTTCAATTTTGATGAAGACCTTCCCTTTGCAGAATGAAAACTTACAAACCAGAGGTGTCTTGCTCGAACATCAAGATTTAATATTAAATCAGTGACATGTATATGCAATCATTAACAGTACTTGTTATGAAATGGGAAGAGAGTGTGGAGATGGTGCTAGTCGCCGATTTCCTCGAGCTCTGTCTCCGGTTCTGGCTGTGGCTGTGGCTGTGGCTTTGCCATCACATGGCTGCGCATCCTCGTCATCGCTCTCACCACATACGACTGCGACCCGCCCCCAATGCTCGGTTTGTCAAAGTCGTAGTCGTAGTCTTCAAAGTCGCTGCCGTGCCAGCTCTCTTTCTTCTCTGGGTGATGATGCCACCGTCTCATCGTGAAGCACAGAGACACCAGTGTAAGAACATTTACCACTGCGAAAATAAAATGTTCTCGTGGTACCAATAGTGGCGAAAATGGGCAAGAACAGACAAAAGAATGGAAAACTTAATTTATTACCATTGAATTATAAACTTGACTAGAAATAGAGATGAATTCAAGGAAAATTTTAGATCCAATAATGAGAAAAGAAGTCTTGAAGTAAAGAAATATTTCAAAACAGAAAAAGTAAACAAGGGACCACAGGACACTTTTGGACATTTGTACAGCATGGATCATAATACTCTTACAGAACAAATCAAGTAACCTCTGAGAAAATAAAACAAGTTGAGCTCAAGAAGTTAAAGATTTAGAGACATGCAACATAAAAAAGCAGCAGCAGAAATAAATTTTTTGTTAAATGAAGGGTTCCAAAGTAAAATATGTAAGAACACGTGTGAAGTAAGGAAAAGATGGAAGCATATTAGAGGAAAAGGAAGATCTGAAGGAAAAAAATGGTCAACTTGATTCTCAACAGCATGAATTTTTCGCCAACGAACATTTGAAGCACTGTACCTTCAGGACATTAGGAGGATATCTAAGGACCTTCATTGTGATATGGTAATCAACAAGAATGCACATCCGCAGATTTTTCAGATTGCTGTTGCGTATAAAATTGCTGTAAAATATCTTCGACATGTTATTTACGCGCTTATGAATGAGGTCCTGAAATAGCCAACTGATGTCCCGAAGATTCAGCTGTGCTATAGAGCAGTGTAGATGGTTTGAAACAGGTATCACGCAGTCTTGTGAAGTTCCACCATCACTGGCTGAACGATGTCAATGAAGTGTGTGTGTGTGTGTGTGTGTGTGTGTGTGTGTGTGTGTGTGTGTTTGTGTGTTTTTTTTTCCCATTTTTGTGACTAGTATTGAACGTATGGATTAATTGTTTCAGATACTTACAAATACACAAATCAAAGAAAGTTTTCCATCACCCCAGTCCCCAGAACTCTGGAAGATAGACGTTGACTGCGGGTATTTTATCATCGACACAGTCCTTCTGACTGTTCAGAGATGTCACTAAACCCGCCCAAGGATGCGAACAACCATGCATGAGCAGCGCCTATTAGACGGACGGGGTCCGACAGCTGATCAATTCCAGTTATTTGAAGAGGACGCAGGTACACGGCTCGTGTTTGTAGCTTAACCATGCCTAGACGGTCAATACCACGGTTCGATCGCGTCCGCATTGTTACTTTGTGCAAGGAAGGGCTCTGAACAAGGGAAGTGTCCAGGCCTCTCTGAGTGAACCAAAGCGATGTTATTCAGACATGCAGGAGATACAGAGAGACAGGAACTGTGGTTGACATGCCTCGCTCAGGCCGCCCAAGGGTTACTACTGCAGTGGATTACCTCTACCTAGGACTTATGGCTCGGAGGAACCCTGACAGCAACGCCACTATGTTGAATAATGCTTCTCGTGCAGCCACAGGACGTCTTGTTACTACTAAAACTGTGCGCAATAGGCTGCATGATGCGCAACTTCACTCCCGACGTCCATGGCGAGGTCCAGCTTTGCAACCACAACACCATGCAGCGCGGTACAGATGGGCCTAACAACATGCCGAATGGACCTATCAAGATTGGCATCACGTTCTCTATACCGATGAGTGTCACATATGCCTTCAACGAGACAATCGTCAGAGAAGTATTTTGAGGCAACCCGGTCAGGCTCAACGCCTTAGTCACACTGTCCAGCGAGTGCAGCAAGGTGGACGTTCCCTGCTGTTTTGGGACCGACGTACGCCGCTGGTGGTCATGGAAGGCGCCGTCACGGCCCTACGATACGTGATTGCAATCCTCCGACCGATAGTGCAACGATATCGGCAGCATACTGGCAAGGCATTCGTCTTCATGGACGACAATTCGCGCCCCATCGTGCACAACTTGTGAATGACTTGCTTTAGGATTACGTCATCACTCGACTAGAGAGGCCAGCATGTTCTCGAGACATGAACCCTATCGAACATGCCTGCGATAGGTTGAAAAGGGCTGTTTATGGACGACGTGACCCACCAACCACTCTGAGGGATCTACGCCTAACCGCCGTTGAGTGGGACAATCTGGACCAATAGTTCCTTGATGAACTTGTGGATAGTGTGCCACGACGAATACAGACATGCATCAATGCAAGAGGATTTGCTACTGGGTATTAGAGGTACTGGTGTGTACAGCAATCTGGACCACCACCTCTGAAGGTCTCGCCGTATGGTGGTATAACATGCAATGTGTGGTTTTCATGAGAAATAAAAAGGGCGGAAATGATCTATACTCCAATTTTCTGTAGAGGTTTCGGATCCGAGGTGAGGCAAAACTTTTGATTTGTGTATTTTTTTAAAAATTAAAAATTCTACAAGAAAATCTGCTACTAGAGCTATTCTCTACCACTACGAAACTACAGTTTAAAAAGTTCTTAACCAATTACCTAAGTATTAATACTATTTTAGTGCTATAGATTATGTTCTAATTATGTTCATTTCTTCGCGAGCGTGTAACTTTATATTTCTTTCCGCTGCTGGATTCTCGCTCATGAGGCCCCAGTGAATAGCACTGTTTGCTGGAGTCGTTGGTATTAGGGCACCGTCCACGTGTTTCCACTTTACAAGCGATTCCATTTTTCAGTGTGAGAAGTCACACTTTCGTGATCACTTGCACCAACGCAATGTAGATCCTTGGAAAGCCATTTCATTCATTCTTCTTTGTTGATCTATTATGGACCGTGGGACAACGGCTGGCATGTATTTCTTGATGCAATAATTGACCAACAGCCATATGTATTGCAGAAATTTATTTTATGAACTTATGTGCTACCAGTTTCGGCATTACATTGATGCAGTTTCAGGCCCCACACGTCGTAGTCGTAAAATCGCTATACACGGAAGGAGCTATGTAACTGGATCCGTGAATCAAATCGTTATGCAGCAGCTCATGGTGGCCAGGCGACACAGACTGAGGCGGTTTGCAAACATCGATATGTGGTTAGAAACCTGTAATGGCGAAACTGATAGCACATAAGAAGTTCATAAAATAAATTTCTCCAATACATACGGCTGTTGGTAAACTATTGCATCAAGAAAATTTTATTCATTGGTTGCCAATATCAGTTGTCTTCTCTCCATCCGTAGATTATCTCGCTTAGCCGGGATGGTAGCATACTAACGTGCGGTTGAATGCACTATGAAATCTTGTTTGCCCTTCCTGGATACCGCGGCTGCAGTATCGTCCAAGATACGCTAGGCTGAATAGTTCCTCAGTGTTGCTGTGGGATCCACAGTCTTTAATACCTGACGACCATAACCCGCTGCGACTTCATGAAGTGCACAGTCGCACAATGTATTCTCCGCAGTGTTCACATTGCCGCAGGCGTAACTATCATTAATCTGCCTTTTGATTTTGTGCAGGTTCGTAGCATATAGGCCATCACTAGTCGGGTAACGTATCAGTCTACTGGACAACTAAGGAAATTTCATTTGCAGTCTCTCCCTGATGTGAGGGAGAAATTCTTATGTCCTCCTCCGGGTGCCTGAAGAGTTGCATTCATTTTACCAGAGTTTTTGTATGCGATCTTCTATTTACTTTTCTGTACTGGCCTCAGTTCAAAGTATACTTTGTACGTCCATTTGGTTGCCTTTCTTGAATTGATTTTCCTAATCTCCAAATCCAGTGGGCATGTTCCTCGAGTTGCTAACAATGCATCATTCGGTGTAGTGCAGTAATCTCCTGTTATAGTATGAAAGCTTTCACGACCGGATGACATATCTTCTGGTAAACCTTCCGGGATGTAAGGTCGTGGTCCATGAAACTCTTCAGCTCCTAACGTTTCGTCCAGAGCTGCGCTGGACATCTTCAGAGGGGTGGTTCTCCTCCGGTCGGCAAGACCCACCGGAGGAGAAACACCCCTCTGAAGATGTCCAGCGCAGCTCTGGACGAAACGTTAGGAGCTGAAGAGTTTCATGGACCACGACCTTACATCCCGGAAGGTTTACCAGAAGAAATCTCCTGTTAATCTTAATAGCACTTCTCCTCGAACTCTTCTGACTAGTGAAGCTGGCTTCACATGCCCACACACTCGCGCCACATCCTACGACTGATGCTAATATAGATTGTTGGTATGCTCCGACTGTGTTCAAGAGAAGTCGACATTGTCTATTTGTTATTACTACCATTTTGTTCATCGTGTTAGTACGTTTTCTGCCTGCCTCCTCTATATGATGTGCAAAGTTACGACGTACGTCCATGAATACCTCCTGATATCTCTTTACTGCGCTGCTTCTAATAGATCGTTGATTTCATCTTCTGATTTCTTGCTGTGTTCCCTTTCAGTAAGAGATGCGTGATTTTGCAAAGCACCGATGACAATTGGCAATTTGACACTTCTACACCATCCTTGGAGCTCATGGAGCGCTGCACTACATTTATCTTCCGTATTTTTAAAGTTACCACTTACAACAAACGGCACGTCATCTGAAAATGCTACCAATCCGCTTACGTTACAGGTGTCACCTAACTTATGTAGTATGGGTTTCAATGTTATATCCAAAATTCTGGGCTACGCAGTGATCCCCGTGGACAGCCTTTTGTTATGGTCTTCGTTATTTCCTGTTCTGGGCATAATCTCTCTGGCTGTTGTACCGGCTCTCTGGACACAATCCCTAAGGCGACCAAAGAAAGATGGCCACCAAAGGTTATCGAAAGCTCCAATAATATCGATCGTCATCGCTAGAGCATACGTAAAATCAATATCAGTCACTAGCGGAATCGGCTTATTAATGGCGATTTCAGTCGATTTTCCTCTTCTAAACATGTACTGATGAGGGCTCACCCCCCCCCCCCCCCTTTTAGTAATCTGGGATCTTGTAATATTTTGCATAGCAGTTTTTCAGAGGTCTTCCCAAAAACATTCAGAAGACAAATTAGTCTGTAGGCTTTTGGTATCATCGGATCCTTGTCTTCCTTCTTATTGTTAATCAACGCTGATTGTCTCCAAGGAAAGGTCTACCACTCGCCGTCATGTAACATAGCGTAGACAATGTAATAAGAATATTCTAACCGGCAGGGACCACAGACGAGTGTTACGTTACGTCACGTCAACGACAATCTGAAACCTGACAGGAATTGCTGCCGTCTCTGAACCTGGGAGGCATAACGAAGCAGTCATTACTTAAACTGGTTGCAGCTAGATGCGTAGCTTTCCTTCGCGAAACGATTACGTATCTATGAGCTGATCTTTAATTTGCTACCCATCTGATAGCTACGGATGACGTGGTCCACATCGAACGAAAAAATTTCCTTCATCACAAGCGGTTGCAAGATTTCAGCTCATCGCAAACTATCTTGGCAGTAGAAGACACCAAAACGAGTCAAATGATAAGAAACGTTGTCCATAACTATCACTGAAGCCATGCTCAAGTTTCCCAAAGCGAGTCCTTAAACTACAGCTAACATGTCTCTCCGTTCATTTCTTTGTTGTTATCAGTGGTTTTCTTCGATCTAAGCAACATACAATTTTCCATAACACTGCTGATGTACCCGCATAGATAAGAATCGGTCTGCTACCTTTACCGATGAGTTTGTGGCATGGTGCCAGTTACAATCATCTGTCTAGCCTGTACTCATTGAATGGCTTCCATTTACCCATGTTTCCTCGCGCCAAACGATATCGTTAACTATACAAAGTAGGCTTTCACGGCTGGCGTCTTCTTCGGTTAAAACTTCCGGGCAGAGGGGCTGTGGTCGTCACATGAAACTGCTTCCTAACATTCCGTCTCCAACTGCGCGAGAAATCTTCTGAGGTAAACCTCCTTTCCTGAACACTTGATAAAATCTGGAAATTAGCCGTCCAACATGGAACAGGACGTGCAAATTATTGGAGTGAATAACTACAACAAAAAAAAACTCCTGATAATAGAAAAATAAGGAAGAGAAATGTGACACACACCACAATGCAAAAGATAAACAGATGGCGACAGTTGGCAACACTACACACTGTAAACACACACATGTTGAACACACAGTGAAAAGTACAAGTGAAGTGTTGTAATAGATGTGGTGGATAATCGCCGGAAATCGGCCATCTGGAGTCTGGGGACCGAATTAACAACTGCATTACCACACACATGGACTAGCAACATTGGACATCTTAAAACCAAAGGATAATTTAACCTCACGAAACTAGAGCTACAAAAGTTGTTTCTAACCCGAAAGACAAGAGAAAAACTTGAGGTAACGTAACTTAGCAACATATTAGTAGCTGCTATACAACGCATTTATTATATATATATATATATATATATATATATATATATATATATATATATTTATTTATTTATTTATTTATTTATTTATTTATTTTACAGGCCACTGAAGATGCTTCATAAATGAAAAGCGAAACGCGCATGGCAAAAAAAATTGCCTTTCATTTAATTGCAAAGGCGCAATACATCTCCGTAATTTTTTTTATATATTTGAATCCTAATCCATGCGCTACGGTATTCCGTAGCGATTTGCTGCCTCTGAAAAGTTCCGCTTCTTCTAAGGAAACCTTCAGTTTCTCAAATCGTAATTATACATAGGACGTCGAATTGCATCTCCCTGAAAATCGTCTATATTTGTCACACGTCTCTCGTACCAACCTTTTTGCTGGAGTGCTTCAGTGATATGGTCCAGCTTCACATTCTCCTTCTGCTCCGTACTTTTCCTTCTGTATTACCACAACTGTGTTTTATGAATTTTTAGTGCGCCCCCCGTTCTATCACTTTAGCGAGAGACAGCAAGAGCGCACCGTTGTCTTTCTCCCGTTCGAGGTATTCCCTAACATTATCGCAGTATTCACAAGTCTGCCCACTCAGTGCAATGACCTGACTACATATACACTCCTGGAAATGGAAAAAAGAACACATTGACACCGGTGTGTCAGACCCACCATACTTGCTCCGGACACTGCGAGAGGGCTGTACAAGCAATGATCACACGCACGGCACAGTGGACACACCAGGAACCGCGGTGTTGGCCGTCGAATGGCGCTAGCTGCGCAGCATTTGTGCACCGCCGCCGTCAGTGTCAGCCAGTTTGCCGTGGCATACGGAGCTCCATCGCAGTCTTTAACACTGGTAGCATGCCGCGACGGGGTGGACGTGAACCGTATGTGCAGTTGACGGACTTTGAGCGAGGGCGTATAGTGGGCATGCGGGAGGCCGGGTGGACGTACCGCCGAATTGCTCAACACGTGGGGGCGTGAGGTCTCCACAGTATATCGATGTTGTCGCCAGTGGTCGGCGGAAGGTGCACGTGCCCGTCGACCTGGGACCGGACTGCAGCGACGCACGGATGCACGCCAAGACCGTAGGATCCTACGCAGTGCCGTAGGGGACCGCACCGCCACTTCCCAGCAAATTAGGGACACTGTTGCTCCTGGGGTATCGGCGAGGACCATTCGCAACCTTCTCCATGAAGCTGGGCTACGGTCCCGCACACCGTTAGGCCGTCTTCCGCTCACGCCCCAACATCGTGCAGCCCGCCTCCAGTGGTGTCGCGACAGGCGTGAATGGAGGGACGAATGGAGACGTGTCGTCTTCAGCGATGAGAGTCGCTTCTGCCTTGGTGCCAATGATGGTCGTATGCGTGTTTGGCGCCGTGCAGGTGAGCGCCACAATCAGGACTGCATACGACCGAGGCACACAGGGCCAACACCCGGCATCATGGTGTGGGGAGCGATCTCCTACACTGGCCGTACACCACTGGTGATCGTCGAGGGGACACTGAATAGTGCACGGTACATCCAAACCGTCATCGAACCCATCGTTCTACCATTCCTAGACCGGCAAGGGAACTTGCTGTTCCAACAGGACAATGCACGTCCGCATGTATCCCGTGCCACCCAACGTGCTCTAGAAGGTGTAAGTCAACTACCCTGGCCAGCAAGATCTCCGGATCTGTCCCCCATTAAGCATGTTTGGGACTGGATGAAGCGTCGTCTCACGCGGTCTGCACGTCCAGCACGGACGCTGGTCCAACTGAGGCGCCAGGTGGAAATGGCATGGCAAGCCGTTCCACAGGACTACATCCAGCATCTCTACGATCGTCTCCATGGGAGAATAGCAGCCTGCATTGCTGCGAAAGGTGGATATACACTGTACTAGTGCCGACATTGTGCATGCTCTGTTTCCTGTGTCTATGTGCCTGTGGTTCTGTCAGTGTGATCATGTGATGTATCTGACCCCAGGAATGTGTCAAAGTTTCCCCTTCCTGGGACAATGAATTCACGGTGTTCTTATTTCAATTTCCAGGAGTGTATATGTCTCGCACAGCACGCATCCTTTAACGTCCTCTCGCTCTCCTTCTTGCTAACATTGAAATATTGCGAATATGAAGAAATGTTCACAAAATTCTCACACACCTCAGTTCGCAGCACCGCACAATAGAACTGTTATATGACGACTAAGTTTCTAGTGTAGAGCGAAGGTGAGTTGGCAGCTAGAAGCGTTTTTTCTGTCCCCATGTTGCATGGTTTCGAAGGTGAATATATCACACAAAGTGCAGTTTCCATGAGGATTTCCGTGTCCCTTCCTTGGAAACCCGTAGATACTGACCATATATCAGGAAGCATCAGTTCTCGTGGTGAAGCTGTGAACACAGTGGTGTGTGTGTGTGTGTGTGTGTGTGTGTGTGTGTGTGTGTGTGTGTGTGTGTGTGTCACGGGAAACCTGGAACTCTGGATAATAATGTCGGAGTTGACACTGTTTTGCAGCATTAAATACGCAGACCACAACTTGCAGAACTATCACGCTCCCAGTCAGTTTCAGTCCCTGCTCTGCATTCTGTAACTGCCGTTGCCGTTGCTAACGACGATATTCCATAAGCACGCAATTTCACTACGAGCCGCTTGTGTGGTACAGTGTCAAAAGCCTTCCGGAAATCCAGAAATGCGGAATCGATCTGAAATCCCTTGTCAGTAGCACTCAGCACTTCATGTGATTAAAGAGCAAGTTGTGTTTCACAGGAACGATGTTTTCTAAACCCATGTGTGTCAATAGACCGTTTTCTTCGAGGTAATTCATAATGTTCGAACACAATATATGATCTAAAATCTTGCTGCATATCGACGTTAACGGTATGGGCCTGTAATTTAGTGGATTACTCTTACTACCATTCTTGAATATTGGTGTGATCTGTGCAACTTTCCAGTCTTTGGGTACGGATCTTTCGTCGAGCGAACGGTTGTATATGGTAAGTTTGGAGCTAATGCATCAGCATACTCCGAAAGGAACCTAATTGGTATACGGTCTGGAACAAAAGACTTGCTTTTATTAAGTTGCTTCACTACTCCGAGGATATTTACTTCTCGTTACTCATGTTGGCAGCTGTTCTCGATTCGATTTCTGGAATATTTACTTCGTCTTTTGTGAAGACATTTCGGAAGGCTGTGTTTAGTAACTCTCCTTTGGCAGCGCTGTCTTCGATAATATCTCCATTGTTATCGCGCAGAGAAGGCATTGATTGTTTCCTGCCGCTGAAATACGTCACATACGACCAGAATCGCTTTGGATTTTCTGCCAGGTTTCGAGACAAAGTTTCGTTGTGGATACTGTTATAGGCGTCTCGCATTGAACTCCGCGCTAAATTTCGAGCTTCTGTACAGGACCGCCAATCTTGGGGATTTTGTGTCTTTGAATGTGGCATGTTTGTTTCGTTGTTTCTGCAACAGTGTTCTAACCAGTTTTGTGTACCAAGAAGGATCAGCTCCTTTTGTTAATTTATTTGGTATAAATCTCTCAACTGCTGCCGACACTATTTCTTTGAATTTAAGCCACATCTGGTCTACACTTATATTATTAATTTGGAATGAGTGGCGATTGTCTCTCAGGAAGGCGTCAAGTGAATTTTTATCTGCTTTTTTTAATAGGTATATTTTCGTTTATTTTTCGAGGATTTGGGGATTACAATATTCAGTCTCGCTACGACAACTCTGTATTAACTAATCCCTATATCGGTTTTGATGCTGGTTATTAACTAAGGATTATTTGTTGCTAAGAGGTCAAGTTTGTTTTCACGACCTTTTACTATTCGCGTGGGCTCATGAACTAGCTGCTCGAAATAATTTTCAGAGAATGCGTTTAGCACAATTTCGAATGATATTTTATGCGTACCTCCGGAATTAAACATGTGTTTTCGCCAACATATCGAGGGTAAATTAAAGTCACCACCAACTATTATCGTATGAGCCGGGTACGTGTTTGAAATCAAACTCAAGTTTTCTTTGAACCTTTCAGCAACTGTATCATCTGAACTGGGAGGTCGGTAAAAGGATTGAATTATTCTTTTATTCCGGTTGCCTACAATGACCTCTTCCCATACTAACTCTCGGAAGTATCTACTTCAATTTCGCGACAAGCTGGACTACTTCCGACAGCAACAAACACGTCACCGCCAACCGTGTTTAGCCTATCTTTTCGGAACACCGTTAGGTTCCTAGCAAAAATTTCGGGTGGGCTCATATCCGGCTCTAGCCAGCTTTCACTGCCTATACCGATTTGAGCATTAGTGCTTTCTATTAGCGCTTGGAGCTCTGGTACTTTCCCAACACAGCTACGACAATTTACAACTGTTATACCAATTGTTCCTGTATCTATATTCTTCCTGTGTTCAGTCTGCACCCCTTGTGACTGAAGCCCTTCTTGTGTTTTCCCGGCTAGAAAACCGCCCAGTCCACGCCACACAGCCCCTGCCAACCGTGTAGCCGCCTCCTGCTTATAGTAGACACCTGACCTATTCAGCGGAGCCTGAAACCCAACCACGCTTTGGCCCAAGTCGAGGAATCTGCAGCCTGCACGGTCTAAGCGTCTGATTCAGACCCTCCACTCAGCTCTGTATCAGAGGTCCGCAATCTGTCCTGCCGACTATGCTGCAAATAGTCAGCTCTGCTTTCATCTTGCAAACAAGACTGGCAGCCTTTACCACTACTGTTAGCCGCTGGAAACCAGAAAGAAACTCTTCTGATCCAAAGCGACACACATCATTGGTAACGACGTGAGCCACCACCTGCAGCTGGCTGCACCCTGTGCTCTTCATGGCATCTGTGAGGAACCTTTCCACATCTGGAATGACTCTACCCAGTATGCACACGGAGTGAACATTGGTTTTCTTGCCCTTCTTGTCAGCCAAGTCCGTAAGGGGGTCCGTAACGCGCCAAACGTTGGAGCTCCCTACTACCAATAATCCCACCCTCTGCGATTGCCCGGATATTGCAGGCTGAATGGCTTCCTCTGAAACAGGACAGGCAACAGCATCTGCCTCAGCGACAGTGTCAGCCACAGACAGCACCTGGAACCTGTTTGTCAGACAAACCGGGGATGCCTTAAGTGCGGCTACCTGGGAAGTCTTTCGCCGCCTGCTTCGCCCTCGGGGCGACCTCCCACTCGACCACAGGTGAGGGGTCAGCCTCAGTGCGAGCAGTAACTGGGTTGGCCACCAGTGAGGACCAATCAGAGGACTCTGACGTGCTGGACGCACATTGGATCCCCACGGCCAGCCCACAACAGTGCGCTCATCCACTGCAGCCTCAAACTGTGTAACCGAAGCCATCACAGCCTGAAGCTGATAGCGAAGTGTCACCAACTCGGCTCGCATACGCACACAACAATCGCAGTCCTTGTCCATACTAAAGACCGTGGAAAACTAAACTATGCAGATAAACGGACTATCGACTCGCGCTATGGAAATCTACTGCAGATCCTGACGAAAGTGCATGAACTGTGTCTAGTAATACACAGATATTCAAGAACCTAACTACCGAAGCACTTAGGTGAAACTAAATAACTTGCCCCTGATCAGGAACTTGTAATGTGTCACAAAATCGGTTTACTTTCTGACGCAAATGAAAACTCGAGGACTAGCTATTAGATTTTAAATTTACACACAGAAACTCAAGAAACTGAACTATTAAAGCACATAGATGATATAAAATTTGTTCCTGGTTAGGAACTCGTAAATGTCACAAAAGCGGTTTACTTGTCTGTTGCTCTGTCTGTTGTGGTCGGCTACTACTGCCCGACTGACTAACACCAATGAAATACTGCAGTGACAAAAAGGTTGATTGAGAGTGTGATTCCTTTAATTATTTAATTAAATTATATGAAAATAAGCATTAACAGTCTAAATTGTATTTTATTTTAATGTCGGCACTGACCGGTTTTTGTTGTAACTGTCATCTGACCCAGATTAACTTACCCAGCGCTGCTGTAGACTATCGAAAGATAGGCATCACCTCTAATAGAAACGAAAATTGTGAATTAGACACACTTATATAAACCATAACTCGCTTAAGTTTATAAATGTCCAGATTTCTCAAGAAATGTCATATTTTTTTGTTTCTGCGATGCAAACTGCCTGCTATAAAAACGCATGTCGGTACGACCGCTTAAATGTAAGCAAACGCGTTTTATAAACAAACCACTCTTAGGAAACTCCAACTTTTGCAGATATGCTATGTTCAGTATCCCTAAATTTGCTTTTCTTTTTGCACAAATCTAAAGTCTTAAGTCCCAGTCTGAGGCTCTTGTCAGTGCATGATATTTGGTTCACACGATATGTGCATTGGTGAACGTGTCATGGTTCTGAAAGCAATAAAATCCGTACTACATCCGTCCAGTCATTTCCTAAAATAGAAATATAGTCCACAGCCAATTATACAGTTGCCTTCCTGTCAGAATATGAAGTATAGTCAATTTAAATGTGGATTTATGGTCTGCGGCACGTTCGAAGCTCAGCACAATGGTAGGTCCCTTTACTGGAGGGGAAACCGTTAGGGGGACTACAATCTAAGTCATGTCTCCATTACTTCATTCTGTCTCTAACATGAAGGAGTTGGGCCACAGCTGAATGACTGGCTTCGTAGACGCCGCCTCTTGTCTGGCTGTTCCAACCACTGTTCCTTCAAACGTCGCACAATCCTTTGCCTTAACAGCAGTCTCACTGCGTATTTATAGACTTACTGTAGACACTGTACAGGCCTCTTTGGCTAGCCTATCCGCCAGTTCAGTACCATAATTGCCACACGCCCATGTACTCCTCGGAATACGAACACATTCCCTAGATGTTTTAGGCAGAGGAGGGTTTCCTGGATTACTTTCTCTGCTGGGTTCGTGAAGTGGATTGTACGCAATGCACTCAGAGAGGGAGAGTTTCATAGCTCTATCATGACTAAGACAGACGGTATCACCGCATCACACATTTGTTAAGCTGACCTTACAGACATGGCGAGGGCAAATCACATATCCACATCTTCTCCCTGAGTAGACCCCATCAGCGTATATGGTGATTTACAGTCTGAATGTTGAAACACAGGGTAATAGTGAAAATATGAAAACCAATATACGTGTTCTCGAACTCACTCTCTTACATCCTTGGACTCAGTGGTGCACTGTGGTGTCACTAAATTGCACATGTTTCATATTACAATCTTCTCTGATGCTTTTAAATTTGTTGTGGTGTGCCTACCACTTTATGACGCTCTTCAGTCATACCTAGTTTTACTAATTATAACGGTCGTTACCTGTGTTAACTTACGGTTACGCTGCTGGGTATGTGATTTGTTTAGTTCTTTTGATTGTGAATGAAGCATTGCCACTGACGGCTCGTCCATGTTAGAGGAACTCTTTGAGAAATTAAAAGTTTTGGGTCATGTTTTACTACGGTGATATGTCTATCTGGGTTCGCTTTTGGAATCTGCTGTATAGTGAAATGTCATGTAATACTAATGGAAATAAAATGAGACTCCATTTAATAACACAACGTGGGAAAAATGTTATGTCTTCAATAAACGTCAGCTGTTCCCCACTCGCTGTTTCTTCAGAATTTTTAAGTCCATTTCACTACGTTATCAGTGGGTATACGAGCCAAGATAATGATCTTATCTCAAGGTCACTGATAAGAACATTGGTGCCGTGTTACACTCTAGGGCAACTTATATTCAAGGTCACCCCCACTCTCCTCCCCCTAAGCAATTGACCAAAGTCATCCAGGAGAACTCCTGCCCACCCAAACACCTTAGGCAAGTGGGCAAAGTCATGACTTGACTTGATACTGATCGCATGGTACAAAATTTGCGGGGAAACCCCTGGACCAATAAGACAGGCTTTGTGAACTGCACTAAAATCCTAGCCATCTCCACAGCTTTTAGTTCTTCATTGAAGATGGCAGCTCACTTTATTGGCATGGCGATTTAATCTCTTGCACCGTAACGCACATCCCACCAGTAAACTAAATGAATTCCGCGATATTCTCTAACATGTTCAATTGTTTTCCCAGGAACTGAATTATTCATTAACATACAAAAATCTTTTCTGAAGTCAAACATCAAGAGAGTCCTCTCTTCGGTGTTTACATCAATGTACCACTTCATCCAGCAATGATGCTTTAAGGAGATGCCATGGGTTATTACTAAAGTTCTGTCCCCAATATGAGACACTGCTGGAGGTTTCTGTAATGCAGAATATATTGCTGCTTATTTCCCAGTGTTGTCAACAAGTTTAGGATGGAACTATTTTGCGTGACTACTCGCAACAAGCACAGTGACAAGTTGCACTGCTTGCCATGGAAATAGGTGGGATATGCGAGTTCTGCCTCCAGGACGTATCCCTCATTAGCATCCTCAGCCATGTAACGGATCTCACCCATCAGTCTGACTATTTCCTTTTCAGGCAGCCCCTAGAGCCCTCCAAATGGCAGACTTTGTTGGGTGACATACCCAAGGAGGTTCTTTACAACCAGGTAAATGATGTAGTTAAGATCGTCAGATGGCCTGTCTCCTCACTAATTTGCGAATTATTCGTCTTTGTGTACCTGAGCACACAACGGCGAAGCCCCCTGTGAATCGTACATTTGAAGAAGTAAACTTGTCAACATCAGTTAATAGTTCGACGCTGACATGTTCTTCACATTGCGTCCCATGAAAGCCGTGTCACGGTGAAACAGGTGTTTTCATGTACACAGTCCTGAACTATTCGGAAATGTTCACGTGCACGTATACATTGGTGTTCATGTATTATCTAGCATATTCTCCTGAATCAGGGATGCTGAACTCTCATATATTCACCATGTGCTTATACTATGCATCCATATGTCAGTGTGGCAGTTTATTGGAGAATGCGGTGATGTCGGGCAGTGTGATTTCATGGAGTCTCCCACTGAACTCAGGTATTCGTATGGAATCACCCCTTCTTTATAACAAGCTGAAACTTTGTATCGTCAAGATATGCATGATTCCTGATGCTTTTCCTCAGCAAGTTTCTGAAAAGAAGCGTGGATAGAGTGAAGTAAATCCAGGGAGCAGAGTGCTATTCTTCGTGTCATATGCCTGGAAAAAAAGATGTACTTTTCGATAGTATCAGGGATGACACTGACCTTAACATTCAAACCGAAATCACTTAAGTACTGAATGAGAAAGTGGGCATCATACCCACTCAAATGGTGGAAAAAGAAGGGAATGTGCCATGGCAGTTGGTACTTCAAGTTGCATGCATTGTGAGCTGCACTGTAGAACTTCCCCCTCTGATGACAATGACCTCTCTGTGGAGTTTCTGCTCCACTCTCCATCAGTAGCCCACAATTATAACACTCAACTGCCTTCTCATGTAAGGCATCATTCTCCTTCAGGTTGGTCATGGGAAAGTTTTTTTGATATATCCTATCAACTTCCTGCTCATGTTTTTCGAGCTCTGTTTAGCGGCAATACCTTTCAGAAGGGGGATGAAATCAGACCCTCCATTATGACGATGAAAGACATGCGAGTATATATCAAAATGAAGTACACTGCCGAACACCCTCTTTCCTGCACTTCAATAAAAATGGCGCAGTATGACATACTTGGGAAATCTTCGGAACTACTCTGTGAATGGCTCACCCTGTGATATCACACTTTCTCCCCGAAATCTGGACAATGTTCTTCTCGTCAGTATTGTCGTTACCCTGTTTTGGCGGCTGTGGGAGTTCATAGAGCGGAACTACTTCGCATTTAATGGTGGGATACTATGGGTCACTGATGTATCCAGAAGCTCCCTTTCCAGAACTGCTGAAGTGTTCAGGGAAGTTGCAGGATCTAGGTAGCTCACATTCCAGTTATCAGTTTGGGCAAGTGAGACCCTGTCCGCAAATGCGTCAGCAATCACACATTAGTCCAATGAGGCTGCAGGACTGACTTTGTGATCCCTAACAGCGCTGTTGTTTGTGCCTGTGCTGCTAGATCCCATGTGGCGTTGCAGTGATCTCTGATGGTGATGTTCACAGGACAGACCAGAGCATAGAGTGTGTAGCCCAGACCATTACAAACAGGCCGGATTGCGATACCATTCCACAGACAGCCTGGGGCATCGATGGCCTAGGCTGCATCGCAGACGGCAAACTGGGCTGCTGCAAGTCCAGCCACGGATCCACCGCCACCCAGTCAGTTGTTGCTGCTGCTGCGGCAGGTGCAAGTCTCCTTCCAATTATTTTCTCAGTATCATCTGCAAAGGAATAAAAAATATTAGATAATGTTTAATTAAAATTAAGATATACGCAGGAGTCTCTAGTAGTTCTACTCACACTCAGAAATTTCCACATCTGGGACTCTTGGCCACTATCTGCAGCACTGTGCAGTCGATTTCTGCCTGCTGCTCGACACACCATTCGGTTACGTCAAGTGCAACTAGAAGCAAACTAACACCTACCTGGCATTAGTATGGGTGCTAGTATTGTATAAGAAGAGGAAAACACGCACACACACACACACACACACACACACACACACACACACACACACACACACACACACACACACACACACAGAGTCTTTGACCAGTCTATTTGCTAGCAGAAGGAAGGGAAGTGACATGCCAGTGATTGGAATCAAATGGTCCTCTGCTCGATGTTTCTCGTTTTGTATACCAGAGTCGCATTCTGTTGCTTATTTCATCAAATAGGAAACAAGTATGTTAATTACTGCATTGACCTTTGACAAGTTGGTTCCTGGAGGCATAGGGACAAGCAAATCAGAGCCTGCCCACTATCATGTCGCTGAAATTCAGCAGCATCCTGGGACTAAAAACTATTTTCTATCATCACTTTGCAGCAGCACTATCACGTTAGTGTTTTGTGTTTCAGTGCAAGTGCTCGTTTTATTACATTATGGATCGTACATGGGCTGCAGTGATCCACTGAACATTCTTCCAGCGGTTTGCAGAACTTCCATTTTAATGGTGGAAGTGCTACCAACCCTTGCTGGCAAGGCTGCTATCTGCAGATCTCTGCCCACACAGTTCCTGCTGGGGCCATATCACCAACACCCTATGCAGATATATCCACTACCGCCGCTGCTGTTGCTCCTCCTCCTCTGTGCTGGCAGCACTCTGTCTTAGCTCGGAACTGAATGCTGGCCATGATTCAGTGTATATATCTGCATATAAGAAAGGGCTGTGATATAGACATCAAAGTGATGATGAATGTACAGTTGCCAGAAGACGAGTGTACCTTACTTCATATATCAAATGGTTGACCACTTACTGTGAAGCCAGAGGCCCATGTGGGCCCTTGGATATAGGTGGCTGTGGACAGGTGGCACTTCCACAAAAATACTGAGGAAGTTACTAGAATTTTAACCCCAATACTCAGTGAACCCCACAGGCAGCATATAATGAATACTTACATGGAAAGTGTAACAGAAGGAGAGGGAAGATCTGATTAAATGAAAAGAAATATTTTCTTTAAAAAAAGGGACTTGCTCACTGATAATCCACCTTAAAAGTACAGGGTGTCCCACTCAAACCTCCCTGATTTCAAGGACCCAGGAGAGAAAAACCACAGTAGATACGACAATGAAATATGCACCACATTTTAGAGCATCTCAAAGAATTTATATTAACGAGCCCGAAGTGCCAAGTATCGTCGCCAGATTGCAGCATGGTCGCATGAAGTGAAAATGGCGATTCCACAGCAGTGCGCGCAAGCAGTAGTGTGGTTTGCAGAAACAAAATCGCCGATTGCTGTGCAAAGATATTATCGTCATGCGTATAAATGTGATCCACCTGGTGTGAAAACAATTAAGGAATGGTACAGGAAGTTTCTGGCAACAGGAAATGTTCTGAAACATTCTGGCGGTGCACGTTATGGAGTTTCAGAAGAGACAGTGGAGGACATCAGACAAACGTTTCTCAGAAGCCAACGTAAGTCAATTCGTCAAGCATCTAGGACACTTGATGCACCTCGATCAACATTGCATCGTGTAGTTCACCTGCGTCTTCGTACGTGTGCTTACAAAGTGCTAATTCTGCAACATCTGATGCCGAATAACAAATCACGCCGACAACAATTTGATGCGATATGCTGCAGCGTATTGATACGGATGCCAGCTTCCTGAAAAGATGTTTATTCTCAGATGAGGCAACCTTTCATCAGGAAGGGGTAATAGGCATAATGTTCGAATTTGGGGTTTGCAAGATCCGCACGTTGTCACTAAACATGTTCGTGATAGCCCTAAACTAAAGTCTGGTGCGGGTAATGCACTACAGGATTGTTGGACCGTTCTTCTTTGCGAAACAAATAGTGAATGGGTCAGTGTATCTGGACATGTTGGAGCAGTTTGTGTACCCTCAGATACAAGACTTCAAACCCAACATCAGTTTTCAACAAGCTGGAGCTCCGCCTCATTAGTCAACGGCTGTTCGCAAGTTCCTGGATAGGAAATTTTCCAATCGTTGAATCGGACGCGGATGACCCATTTCCTGGCCACCACGTTCACCCGACATTACGCCGCTTGATTTCTTCATGTGGGGATTCGTGAAGGACCGCGTGTATGCCTCCAAAGTGGACCATATTGCTACGTTGTGACATTGTATCACCAATGATTGCAACAATAACAGAGGAAATGTTACAAACTGTGGTGTCACCGCCAGACACCACACTTGCTAGGTGGTAGCTTAAATCGGCCGCGGTCCATGTAGTACATGTCGGACCCGCGTGTCGCCACTGTAATCGCAGACCTAGCGCCACCACCAAGGCAGGTCTCGTGATACGAGAGAGCACTCGCCCCAGTTGTACGAGAACCTAGCTACCGACCAGATGTACGAAGCCTTTCTCTCTCATTAGCCGAGAGACTGAATAGCCATCAGCTAAGTTAATGGCTACGAACTAGCAAGGCGCCATTTGTATCAGTGCCTATAGCTTACGAGTATTCAAGAGAGATGTATTCCAAGGACTAATAAAAAGATAAGTAATAAGCATCTACATACTTTCCTTCTTATTCATTTATAAGTTCTCATGTTCCAGACTTCACGCCCGTCTGCTTTAGCCGTGCGTGCCCTATCAGCTACAGCGTTAGTGTAGCTTGCATTTTCAGCCATATCAACTTCACGGTGTCAGCCCAGCTACCGACACAACATTGGCGACGAGCAAAAGAGTTTGTATTAATTCGTTTGTGACATTGGCGACGATTTAAAGTGTTCTGATTGCTTACATTTAATTGTGTCATGGCTTCGCCACATTCTCCAGATGTACTGTCCGAATTTTATCGCTTGCAGAATCAGCAGACGCAGGCGTTACTGGATGCCCTTGGACAGCTCGTCCAGGGTCAACGTACCATTCAAACCGATGCGGCCGCCGCCGCTTCTTCGCTACCGCTGCCACTAAACGCTGTTGCACCTCCCTTTCGACCATACGTGGCAGCCGATGAGACCTGGCACGAGTGGTCTCGCCAGTTCAACTTTCACCTCGCTGCCTACAGAATACAAGGTAATGAGCGGCAGCCGTTTTTGCTTTCTTGTGTCGGTGTGTCCACATACCGTGTGATAGTGAAATTGTTTCCCCGACGCGACGTAGCAACTCTGTCCTACGAGGAAATTTTGTCTGCATTAGATGCCTATTTCAAAGAAACAGTTAATGTGGTTGCCAAACGGTATACGTTTTTTCGTACAAAACGTACGGCCGGTCAAACTAATAGGGAGTGGGTAGCAACATTGCAAGGACTTACTAGGGACTGTGCCTTTGAATGTGACTGTGGTCTTTCTTATTCGGATACAATGGTGCGTGATGCAATTGCACAGAACGTTTCTGATGTTCGATAGACATATTGGATAGACAGGACACACTTGACTGTGCTCAGGAATCTTTTGAAACTTCGCCAGCCGTGTGTAACATTAACCGGCCCGCTGGACGCGCTGCGCGGCCCGGTAACCGGGCCTCGCGCACGTCCGCACAACTGCCATCGCACAAACAAACGCAGCTGCCGCTGCGCGCTAAGCCAAGTGTGCCGCGCCAGCACACAAATGCAGTGAAATCATGCCCGCGGTGTGCTACTAGACATTCGCGTGAACATTGCCCGTCACGCCATGCTATTTGCTTTTTCTGCAATAAGAAAGGACATGTTCAAAGTGTTTGCCAGAAAAAGCTCAGATCAGACAATCACAATCATTCCAGGCCCTTTGCTTTGCGCCAGAATCGAACCAAGGACACTCAGGCTCGTGAACCTTCGCCTATGGACATTCATGTCGTTAATTCCGCTTCGTCCGGTGACACTTTCTCTAACAGTGACTGCGTTCGTCCCACAAAAACTGTGCGTCGACGTCGCCGGAAATCACGTCAATTAGCAAGTGATTCTGTACCAGTGTCTGTTCCAATTGCACAAAACAGTCGCTCTTGTCGTCAGCAGAACAATAAACTTTTTGTGGACTTAGACTTTGAAGGCAAAGTGATACCATTCCAGCTCGATACCGGAGCTGCCGTTTCATTGCTCAATCATGACACGTACAAACAACTGGGCAAACCTCCGTTGCGTTCCGCAAATGTTAAGCTAACTACATATTCCGGACAGACAATTCCTGTGTTAGGACAGTGCAGCCTTCTTGCAATATACAAGGGACAAACAAAACTTGTGTCATTTTACGTTCTTCGTTCTTCTTCTGCTGTGAACTTGTTTGGGCTAGATTTGTTTCAGTTGTTTAACATGTCTATTGTAAATCAGGTCCTCTCAGTGAATCAAACTGTGCCTACAGACAGTGTTTCTCGGCTGTGTGAAGAATTTGCAGACATTTTTGCACCGGGCTTAGGTTGCGCTAAAAACTATGCAGCACATTTGGAACTGGAAGGAAACGCGCAACCGAAATTTTTCAGAGCGCGCAATGTTCCCCACGCATTGCGTCAGGAGGTCGCAAGAACATTGAACAATGTAGAATCACAAGGTGTGAGTGAATGTGCGCAATGCCTCTTTCATTTCAGCTCCGCTTCATCGCTTACGCCGTACAGGTGTTCCGTTTCTCTGGACGACGGAATGCGAACGCGCCTTTCGCCAGTTGAAATCGGCGTTGCTTTCTAATACTTGCCTTACGCCATTCGATCCCCAGAAACCCCTTTTGTTGATGGTCGATGCATCGAATTTCGGGATCGGTGCTGTGCTTGCGCACAAAGTTGGCTCGCATGATCGCCCTATTGCCTTTGCGTCCAAATTGCTGTCGTCTGCGCAAAGAAATTATTCACAGATAGAGAAAGAAGCTTTGGCTCTCGTGTTTGGTGTTACTAAGTTCCATGATTTCTTGTATGGTCGTCACTTTACCATCATCACAGACCACAAACCTTTGACATCGCTTTTTCATCCGACCAAGCCTGTACCTCCGCGTACAGCGCAGAAATTCATTCGCTGGTCTATTTTCCTCTCGCAGTACCGCTACGATATCTTGTATCGGTCCACTGCTAAGCACGGAAACGCCGATGCGTTGTCCCGTTTGCCTGTTGCTGAGGATAAAGCATTCGATTCTTCCGAACTTGCTTGCATGTTCATTGATTCGGAAACCGATGAAGTGGTCGAATCGTTTCCGATTGATTTTCGTCGTGTCGCTACAGCCACAGCTGCTGACCCTGTCCTTGCTACTGTTTTACGTTTTGTTGCTACGCAATGGCCTTTGTCAAAGTCTCGGATCGAGGATCCGTTGGTTCGCCGATTTTTTGCTCACAAGGAGAGACTTTTTGTTCGACGTGGTGTTTTGTTGTTGCGTTCTGATAATGATCAGTCCAGAGTCGTGGTCCCACGTTCGTTACAGTCCTCTGTTTTACGGCTTCTTCACCAAGGACATTGGGGTATAGTGCGAACGAAACAACTTGCTCGTCAGCACTGTACTTGGTGCGGAATCGATGCTGCGATTACGAATATGTGTTCTTCGTGCCCGGCGTGTGCCGAACAACTGTCCGCACCGCCGCGGAAAGTCTTTGCGTGGCCAAAAGCCACTTCCCCTTGGCAACGCTTGCACATTGATTTTGCTGGTCCATTCTGGAATGCTCGATGGTTGGTTCTGGTCGATGCCTTCAGTAATTTTCCTTTTGTTGTCCGGATGTCTTCCACAACGTCCTCCGCCACCATCCGAGCGTTGTCTGCTATCTTTTGCATTGAAGGTCTTCCGCAGACTCTTGTTTCCGACAATGGCCCACAATTGATGTCCGCAGAATTTCAGTCATTCTGCCAGGCCAATGGTATTCAACATCTGACATCCGCGCCGTTTTCGCCTCAGTCCAACGGTGCCGCAGAAAGATTGGTCCGGACTTTCAAGTCACAGATGTTGAAATTGAAAGAGTTGCATTCTCGGGAGGACGCATTGTTGCTCTTTTTGTCTTCGTATCGCTCTCAGCCCCGAGATGGTCGCTCGCCGGCTGAGTTGCTCCACGGTTGTCCTCATCGCACCTTGATGTCTTTGCTGCATCCGCCGCATCAGGTTCCTGTGCAGCGGCAGACTCCTGCTTTTGCTCCAGGCGACGTTGTATTTTATCGCAACTATCGAGGTTCACGGCGTTGGCTCGCAGGGCGCGTTCTTCGCTGCCTCGGCCGCGCGATGTATTTGGTTTTGGGGGCCTCTGGTGAGGTGCGTCGGCATCTCAATCAGCTGCGCCTCTGTCGTCGCTCGGGTTCTGCCGCTCCCCGTCTGCTTTCAGCGACGGTGCCGTCCGGTCAGCGCCCTGGGGACCCATCTACTGGCTCGCCTCATCCCCAGGTGTTACCGACGATGCCTTCCATTTTGCCCCATGGCGACGCGCCGCCGCAGCCGCAGCAGCAGCAGCCGCCGCTGCCGCCGCCGCTTGTTCTCCCGCCGGCGCCGCCCGCATTCGACGCTTCGTTGCAGCCGCCAAGCGCCTCCCAGGGTCACGCGCCGCCGATCGCTTCCCGTGACCAGCTGTCCTCCGCCATGGAACTCCCGCCCGCTCCGGACCACATGACGTCATCGCGCGTCGGCTACCCCGACGCTATGGAGGTTGACCCTTCGGTCACTCCTGTCTCTTTACGGGCGCATACACCGCATGTTGACGTGCACCCTGGACTAGTTTTTCAGGCGTTTCCTAGCTCCCCTCGGACCGAATGGCCGGGTGCGGGTGGCACAGCCTCGCCTGTTGTTCGGCTCCCCACCTCATCGCATACGTCAACATGTGGTCCTCCCCACGGCGGGCGGAAGCCTTATCACACGACCGTTCGCCGATTTGCGGGGGAGGAATGTGGTGTCACCGCCAGACACCACACTTGCTAGGTGGTAGCTTAAATCGGCCGCGGTCCATGTAGTACATGTCGGACCCGCGTGTCGCCACTGTAATCGCAGACCTAGCGCCACCACCAAGGCAGGTCTCGTGATACGAGAGAGCACTCGCCCCAGTTGTACGAGAACCTAGCTACCGACCAGATGTACGAAGCCTTTCTCTCTCATTAGCCGAGAGACAGAATAGCCATCAGCTAAGTTAATGGCTACGAACTAGCAAGGCGCCATTTGTATCAGTGCCTATAGCTTACGAGTATTCAAGAGAGATGTATTCCAAGGACTAATAAAAAGATAAGTAATAAGCATCTACATACTTTCCTTCTTATTCATTTATAAGTTCTCATGTTCCAGACTTCACGCCCGTCTGCTTTAGCCGTGCGTGCCCTATCGGCTACAGCGTTAGTGTAGCTTGCATTTTCAGCCATATCAACTTCACGGTGTCGGCCCAGCTACCGACACAACACAAACAACTTGGCAAGAAATTGAGTATAAACTCGATATTCTTCATGCTACAAATGGTTCACATGTAGAGGTGTATTGATGATAAATAAGTTCTTTGAGATGCTCTACAATGTGGTAAATTTTTCATTGTCGTATCTACTGTGTTTTTTTGTGTGTCTTTGAAATCGGGGAGGTTTGAGTGGGATACCCTGTATTTGTACATTTCCTGAAGCACATACAGAATCACTTGTGTCCACGACACATTTCCCTGAGTCTCCGAATAGCTGGACGGTTACAGCCTTCAAGGTTCCTTATTAATGAACTTTTGGAAATGTCACAAAGCTGCAATACTTTTTCACAGCCTGCGATGTACACAATGCTGTCGTTATGACAAATTTGTAGCTCTATCAGCAATTCTTCATATTGCAGTCCATCACTGCACTGCTTTCCGTAGTAATTGTGGGTCAACGAGGTAACAGTCTATCGGGTCTCCGCAGTCTGAACTGTTCTAAACTGTTTGGGTAAAGCAACAATGGATGAGACTATTGTCAATACCCACACAGTGTTGTCACTGCAAGGAATGTAATATCTTTCAAAACGAATTTTCCACACTCTCTTTGTAAAAGCACTGTGTTGTTGTTGTCTTCAGTCCTGAGACTGGTTTGATGCAGCTCTCCATGCTACTCTATCCTGTGCAAGCTGCTTCATCTCCCAGTACCTACTGCAACCTACATCCTTCTGAATCTGCTTAGTGTATTCATCTCTTGGTCTCCCTCTACGATTTTTACCCTCCACGCTGCCCTCCAATGCTAAATTTGTGATCCCTTGATGCTTCAAAACATGTCCTACCAACCGATCCCTTCTTCTTGTCAAGTTGTGCCACAAACTTCTCTTCTCCCCAATCCTACTCAATACCTCCTCATTAGTTACGTGATCTACCCACCTTATCAAAGCCCTGTACATCCGTGAATATATTCACACTTTCAGGTGCCAACATGGAATGCATCTAGCGTGAGGCAACACCACCACATTTATACTAATATTGCTCTACAATTCTTGTGAGAGATTAGTAATTAATAACATAATGATACAACAATTATGTAGTGTTTGGAGGGAAACTGATGATTCATATTCAATATGAATGCCTGTGGGACCAGTCTTTATACTCATTTTGCCTCAAGCAATCGATCATGACAAATGGTGCCAATTCTTTAAACTTCTGTGAGCATCCATATTCGTCGCCCTTATAGAAAGAAGAGTGACACCTCCTAATACATATCGTACAGTAGACAGATACTGTCATTGTTTCAGTTAAGTTTTTGATTATGTTATGCCTACTATACTGAATTCAGAATACTTCTGCACTGGTTAGGTTTTTACTGTGTCAGATTTGACGTACATTAAAAGAAGTTGTTCGCCTCCATATATGTGTTATGTCACATGAGTTATAGAGAACAAATACGAAGGGTTCTAATGTAATCATGTTTTAATTGTTGTCTAAGGATTTTTGCATGTATGTTGTAGATACTCAGATGACAAACAGCTACAAAACCCATCAACCTCTTAGCAAAGCAAAGATTGAGCAGCGGGGACGGCCGAGTCTAGAGAGAGTCCACCATCGCAGATATCTGGCCTCTATACGACTTCGCGAAAACTATTTTCTACAACGTGAACATTATTGTGAAATCAAAAAATTGTTGCATTTTGTCTGTGATGTCATTCCTGAGTAACGTGACATTGAGAGACCGTCAATTGAACCCCCGTTGTCATAGGACACAGCAGACCGTCCGACGAGAGAATATTGGTAACAGTTTGCCTCGATCGGTAAGTCTAATTGCTGCTAGTGGTCGCGGTTAGCTCATTCCGAAATTTTTACGGTTTAGTAAATTTAGTAGTCTTCCTAACCGTGAGGTTCCGCATGTCAGAATTTGATTAATTAAGCTGTGAATGTAGTTACCTAGATTAGAGAGATCGCCTATTTCAGTTAGTAGCTAGTGCAGTTAGCTGCATATTTGTGAGGCTACATAATTTCATTTGAAGTTGTTTTATTTAGATTTTAGGGGTCCTACGGTTCCGTGAACGGCTGTCAGCGTATCTTCTGGCCGAGTCTGGGGTGGTAGACTTCGTGCTTATCTGATGGCTGTTGAATGTAGGATGATTCTGGTTTCCGAGCGGAGGTTTCGACGTAATTCATATTTTGTTTGGCAGCAGCTAGCGATTCATAGACTGGTAACTGTGTCTTATTTTGCCACTGCACACAACGTGTTGTGTGAAGTTTGCGATCTGCCCTAACGTGTAAAGGAAAGGAACTGAAGGTCAGAAAGATTGGAGCCATATTATGAGGCATTCTGTAACCATTTTAAGACTATTTAAGAGATCTGTGACGAGTGACTTTCGTAATTTGTTTGAAGTAGTGGGATTGCGTATTATCAACGTCTGAAGCGGTTGAGTTTTGAATTACCATTCAATTGCAGTATTTAAAGTAGCAATGACACGTAGAAGTTTTTGTTAATTTGATTCCGTTTGAGGGGACATAGTTCTCTCTTCACCAGATCAGACGTGTATACAAAGTGTGTAAATGATAACTGAGCTTTTATGAATAAACAGAAAAAAGGTAGCTGAGATTGGCAAAAGAAGTAAAACTTAAAAACTCTTCTTCTAATCCCGTAGTGTGTACTGTGAGAAGCTACAAATTTTAAATGGTGTATTTGTCGTGATATTTCGAAAGTTCTTTATTGATTAAATACGAGGGTTGGAACTTAAATAGTGGCAACTATTTATTCGTAACCGATACAAAAGAGTTACATGTTTCCACCTGTTACTGTCCTATGTAGTTACCAGCGTTGTGTAGAACCCGTTGCCAGCTACGTGGAAGGCATAGTGTACCGTTAGTTCCTTCATCTTCGGAATCAAATCTAAGTCACAAGGACTGAAGTCCGGGTAGTATGGTGGATGGTACAGTATTTCCCAGTCCCATCGACTGAACAGAGCAGCCACAGCTTGCGCTGTATGCGCCCGCGCACTGTCGTGCAAAATGATGGGTGGGTTGCGCAGAAAGCGTCGCCGCTTCTTTCGCAAAGCTGGTCGCAGGTGATGCTCCATAAACGAACAGTACTACTGTGCATTGACGGTATGCCATGGAGGAACGTAATGCATTAGACTAACACTGTCACAGTCGTACAGGAGAATCACCATAACTTTCACCATACTGGGGCTCTAACACACTTTCGACTTTCGCGGCGACCCCATAATTACGCCATTCGTTGGATTGGCGTTTCAGTTTTGGCTTCGTGGCATTCGCTTCAGAACTGTTCCAGGCAGTAGACCGCTCCATTCGCACCATCAGCTGAACAGGCTCTGCTAACGGTATACTACGCCTTTCACATCGCTGGCAACGGGTTCGTCACAACGCTGATGTCTACTTTCAAGGTCAGTAACAGGTGCAAACATGTAACTCTTGTATCGGTTGTGAATAAATGGTGGCAACTATTTAAGTTCTAACCCTCGTATATAGGAAGACGACTAAATTCCAAGGACAGTTACTAGTTATTTGAAATATATTTACATATGAGAAACTGTTTGCGAATACGCGTGACGTATAACAGTATTTTGAACCATGGTTATTTATTATTTTTTGTGTTACATCAAACGAACTGGCGTTAATTAGAGAGAAAAAACTTTTAAGTTATTAGAGGGGTCATATTTACTTGGAAGTAGCTCGAAAGCGGAGATAAAGGAATAAAGTCAAATGAAATTATCGATAATATTTTAGTAATAAGAACTCTGGATCAGAAATGTGATTTTCGTAATAGTAGCATCTGTGTGAGAAATTTTATCATATTTGAGTCAACAAAAGGAAAGATTTTTACGCTAAATAACAAGACTCGGGAAATAATTACATACCAAAGGTATTAAAGCAGTTTAATCTGAGTTGTTTAAACTCCGATGATCCCTTAACATTTTGCGGGATTAATTAAAGTGAATTACTCCGTATTATCGTAGTGTAAAGGTACAACTTTGCTTCAGTTACAGTGGTTTTCTATTGAGAAAAGCTTTGCTATAGTAATTAATAGGGTTTTTGAGAGCCTTTGCAAATAACAGAATTGCCATTAAAGCAGCAGTTTCGATAACACGTTACGTAATTGAAGCTGTTACGTATACACTGTGTGTACGTTTGAAAGTGGTAACACTGGTACCTTGTGTTTACACTTAAACCGTGGATTTCACGTGGTGTTATTGACTCAAGTCATTGTCAGTCGCTAGAGTCTAACCGAGTTTAGGAATAATAGACAAGTATACACCGTTATCAGAAGCTTAACTTTAAGATCTGTTACGGCGATTGCAAAATGGTGATGAATCTGACATGGCCTGCGTCTCCGATGAGGAAGAAGATAACGAAAACCATTCTGAAACATTAAGGTCTGTTGCTGCTACTGCTGATAATGATGATACAGTTATTGGAACTTTCCCAGACGAAATAAAATTAATTTCTAATGACGAAATCTCTCAACTAAGTGATCATGAGAAACATGTACCTTTGTGTGAGAAGTCAAAAGTAAAAAGGCTTTCAGAACCCACATAATATTTGGCTTGGAACACCAGACTAGGAGTTGGGAAAAATGTATGTACACCATATGAATATTCTAGAAGGTATATTCCAGAGGATCTTTACGAAACTACTGCTTTTCGCAAACAACTACATTGTTAGAAACATGGGAAATAGCATTTCAACAAATCCCACAGAAATTTTGAAGCTCATTGCAATGCACACTGTAATGGGTGTTCTAAAATGATACGGTTTTGAAACCCGTTTACAAGCAGTCCATTGGATGCTGACCTCATGCAACGCAACGGATTTGAAAAACTATGAAAGTCTACATTTAGCAACTGACAAACAAGCAGTAACAATAATAGGCTGTGGAAGGTTAGACCTATAACAGACAATGATGTTAAGTCAAGATGCCATGGTCTCCATGTTTAAAGGAATGTGTGAATTATTCTCTTCAGAGCAATATGTAACAGCAAGACATATCCTTGCTGGGTGAAATGTTAACTTCTGTGCGCTGATAATTGATTTCCGATTTAATTTTCTATTAATGGAAAGCAACACCACTCAAACCTGAACTGATTGAAGCTTTTTGTGTGGATGGAGCTGTAGTGTTACGTATTACTGCTATGCCGAGCATACAGGTGATATTGAATATGACAATGCACGAGGAGGAGGAGGAGGATGATATTGGTGTTTAACGTCCCGTCGACAACGAGGTCATGAGAGACGGAGCACAAGCTCGGATTAGGGAAGGATTGGGAAGGATTGGGAAGGATTGGGAAGGATTGGGAAGGATTGGGAAGGATTGGGAAGGATTGGGAAGGATTGGGAAGGATTGGGAAGGATTGGGAAGGATTGGGAAGGATTGGGAAGGATTGGGAAGGATTGGGAAGGATTGGGAAGGATTGGGAAGGATTGGGAAGGATTGGGAAGGATTGGGAAGGATTGGGAAGGATTGGGAAGGATTGGGAAGGATTGGGAAGGATTGGGAAGGATTGGGAAGGATTGGGAAGGAAGTCGGCCGTGCCCTTTCAAAGGAACCATCCCGGCATTTGCCTGGAGTGATCTAGGGAAATCACGGAAAACCTAAATCAGGATGGCCGGACGCGGGATTGAACCGTCGTGCGAGTCCAGTGTGCTATGACAATGCAGGACACAAGGCAAAAAACAGTGGACAATCAAGGAAGATACAAGAAAGAAATGTATGCCTTGAAGTAAATATCAAGGTTAAAAAATAAGTGTGATTTACACTTATGTTTGACGAACCATGACACTAAGTTCTTCCACAATCGCTAGATACAGTACTTTCAATAGCAATGACATTTTTGACTAAGTAAATAATTACCATATTTCTTCATGGTTAGTGATAATGATATTTGAAGGAAGACTTGTGTGGAAACTGTTGTATGGAAAACAAGATAATAACGCAATAAGTGTGTGTGTGTGTAACTACTTACTCCACAAAAAATCTGATGTACTATTTATGGTACACTCTGTAATTTGCAAACTATGAGTGTAAAAATATATTTTTGTACCTTGTCGTGTAAATATATGCTTTCTAATTAAGGGTACAGGTTTTAAATTTTTTGTGAGAACTAGAAAAAAATCCGGACTCAACAAGGTTACTGTTGTCTTATGTTCACTTTATTGGTAATAAGGTAATTTAAGAGCTTTCAATTTTATATCATATCACACAAATATTTACTTTTACTTATTAGCTTCATTTTACACAACCTCATTTCGAGATTAATCACAAGGATGGTGTTAAGAAACTATTTTTCATGCTCCATGTAGCTCTTATTCTGAAGAATTTGAGAACCTATTTAATAATTTCCAATCACATTATTCTTCCCACACAAGGCGTTGAAGACAATTTGCCTGTTACAACTATCTAACTGAATTTATGTTATTTGAGATCCATATTTACACAAATACTCCGTATGCCACAGTACGGTGCATGGTAGAGGGTACCTTGTACACTACAAGTCATTTCCCTTCCTATTAAACTCACAAATAGAGCGATTTCCCTCTATAAGCCTCAGTATGAGTCCTAATTTCTCTAATCTTATCTTAAATTCTGCAACTTATAGTGAAGCTGTGCGAGTTTGACAAAGACGAAAATTTAACGTTGCTTTGAACCAACAACGGATTGAAATACGGCCAGGGCATAATAAAATCGAAGTTGGTCCCGCTTATGCACTTTTAAATCAGTGTTTTAACAGCATTTAAATATGCAGTAGAACAACAAACTAAGATTGTACTGCGTGAACTGCATATTTTATAGGCGTATTCTTTTAGGAGGTTTAAATTGATGACCTCGAGGAAGGAAAGTACAATACTGTTTCTTTATTCCATTATAGCCTATTACCTATAATTTTAACACCCGTTGTATTGATTCATATGCAAATTACGGAATAGAAATTAATTCTTAATTTTGTCCTAAGTCAATACTAGCTTCCATCACCAAAACGTAATAGTAATAATAAAATTCTATTTCCACTATGAATAAAAACTACAGCTACTACTACCGTAACTTCAGTTCTTGTCTGTCACATTCCACAATACACTCCGTAGTCCACAGGGATGCCATTTAGTTTCTTGGGCACTGGGAGAGCATTGTAGTTCCATCTACCCCTTCTGTTTGTTGGCTCCCTGCTGCAGGGAACGATTTCTCCATTGCAAGGGAGCATCGTTGCCGATAAGAAGCGCAGCCACAGGTCAATTTACATCATCCCGTTTCTAGTTCCTAGGATGGTGAGACATGGCCCACAGCTGCGCTACTTTCTGGTGTTTGTAGAAATTCAGCTGTTGACCTCAGCTGCCTTTGCTGCGTTGTTTCTCGATCTACTATCGTAATGTCACTGGGTGCAATAGACAGGGCTAAATTGTCAAGCTAATGCGCTACCCAAGCCATTATTGAAATAGTATCAGCAATGTTTACCAAGATATACCATTCTGCCTCACAAAACAGTCTCCTTGACATCGAGCCTTCCATGCTGATTCACTTGCTGCCGATCAGTTTCGGCAACATCGGCATTCACTTGCTGCCGATCAGTTTCAGCAACATCGGCATACAACAGACATCCCTATATAGTATGTTGTGGCGTATCTTCCTCACCACAGGCGCGGTCAATTTGTCTTCTACCAATTCAATGCCAGTAGGTGGCGTATGGCCCATGACCAGTCTTGAGGAATTCAGGTGCTTCATTCTCAGTCTTAGTTTTAAATTTGGCAGAAAAATCCTACGTGCTCCCTGCCGTTTGGGCGTCGTCCCATTGTTTCTGCCATACGTGTAGGATCTGATTTTCAATTTGCTTCTTGCTTGTAGCCAGTACTCCCACTGAATTCAGCATTTCATCATATTGTTCATTCTTCAGTCAATACATCGACTTTTTTTTTTTACATATCTGGAGATCAAGTAGATATATTCGAAGTATGTCCTGCACCGCCTCAACTGACAATATGAAAAGCTCCCGTCAACCCAAGAAGTATTCCACAATGCCTCCTGTGGACCCAAGAACTCCCACATCCCATCACAGCAGTTAGGATATCATAAAGCTATATTCTTATTGTTCGCGTTAACAGGCTTATAATCCGAACGAGCGAGACAATTTTGTTCATTTTCCTGGCTCTCTTGCTCATTTCTTCAATACGTGCACTGCAATTTTATCATTCGTCCAGGACGGTGCCGAAGTATCTGACGACGGACTTTATTAATCTGTCGCTTAATTTCATGGTTTGTCTCTTAACAGATTATCTTTTAACAGTGTATATGTGGTCTCTTGAGGCGAAATAGATTATCTGACTCATTGGCACCGCTGATTTACTGTTTAAGGACTACGTTACATCTATCTTAGAGGTTGCTTCTGGAGCTTCCCTTCAGAAGGGCCATCGTGGTCGGCAAATGCCACTGCTCCTACGACGTCTTCATTAACCAGCAACTATCGTAATACCGGGTCGAATCCAGATCCCAGGAAACTGCCATTTACGGATGCATCCCTGCGGACAGCCTTTGAAATGTCTTGTTACGGTCTCTCCGGGGCACGAAAGTGATGCTTCTCTATTTTCGTAATAATTCTTATGACAGTTGTGTAATGCTTGTGGGCAGTCCAAGCTCTTAGGCGGTCAATAAGTGCTACCCACCATAACTGATCGAACGCTCCGGCGATATTCTCCGTTATGGCTATTACATATTTATGCTGATCATTTTTCATACGTCTTATGGCCTCATTTACGGTGTATTGTGTTTATTTTCCGCTTCTGAAAACATACTGTTGCGAGTTCGTTCCATGAAGAAGTCTATTCTCCTGTAGCCTACCAAATATCAACTTCTCCAGATCCTTCCCGGAAAAATCTAAGACAAATCGGTCTGTAGGACGTTGAAGCTAGATAATGGCATTTCTTTTCTTCCTTGTATCTGTTATTCTTCCCTGCACTAAACATGAATTGTAGAGTTGGCATAAATATAAAGCTATGTGCTTACGACGGGTTTGTAGAAATTCAGCAGATACACCGTCACAGCCAGGTGATTTATTCCTCTTCAGTTTCGGGATTTCTTTTCTTGCTTCCTCTTCCGAAAATTAACTATCCCATCTCCACAGTATGCTTGCCTAATTTTGTTTCGAAATTTTGTGTGTTCATCAAATTCTTCTTCTTCAGTATCGCCTGTAAAGAGTACAGTAACTGTTAGAATTGGCGCCAGTTTTCTGTCATGTTGCCATCTGCTCGTTTTAGAGTTGATAACATCCTTGGAGATTTTATCTTTTGACAGATGATTTTATACGGCGTGTTCCATGGATAAAAATGGAAGTTTGCGTCACGAATTGGTTACAGCTCTGTACTTTCCTGCCGCAAGCGGTCTTTAAATTGCTGCTTAAGGTGTGTGTACCTGCCCAGTCCGCGAGCTCTTTTTTTCTGCAGTGTTGCCCTTTTGGTAGTATCTTCTCGTCCTTCTGACTTCTCAATCTTTGGATATTCTTGTCCCGCGACACTTGGGAACTACAGGCCGTTTGTCTTAGAACTGGTCATGACCTTTTTTTTCAGTGACGAGTTCCTGTGCTACATTATCACGTGCTATGCACCTCGACATCGCAGCCCGTTCCAGTTCTCTCTCGACTCACTGAACAATTTATCGACCACTGTTTATCTACATTTTTGCAGCAATGTATGCAAGTTCTTTAAAAATATGAAAATCACAGCATAAAACACAAACACGCTGGCCTCTACTGCCAGTTCATCAACAGAACGAACAAGGTTATTATTTGTGGAGCGATGGTCTCAAGTCAGCGTAAGTGAGGGCAGCGAGTGTGTACTGCGAGCGAGGTCTGCTGATGCGTCGCCTATTACATCGCTATTTAGGGAGACAAGGGACTGTATTAAAATACTACTTAACCCATACGTTCTGAATATTTCTGAATACATGAAGACAATTCAGCTGGAGGACTATGGTTTCTGAAATAACAATGACCTATTTACTACTGCCTATCATGTTCGAGTGGCTGAAATCAAGATATATTTGTTAAGTGCTTTTGAAATTTTATATAACAGCTACTGAACGATATCGTCGTTTCAGTATTGTAGACTTCCTTGTTTCTTACACAGCTCATACTTTCGCTTGTGATCGTTCATACAAATTTAGCATACTGCCTCAACCGTTTAAAAATAATGTGTTTCTCTCTATGTATGAGCCCTGCTCTGAACATTATGATATGAATACTCCATGCCAGATTGATGGTCCTAACTGCACTGTGTTGGTTGTAAAGAGGAAAATAATGATTTTTTTCTACCCAGTGTATTTTTTTTAAGTTTATGTACAGGCACGGCGGGTTAACTAGTATGTAAGATGCTACGGACTAAGTCATTTCTTTTCACGAACTAACTCACTATTTCATACTTCCATGAGACACTTCAGTCTTGTTGCATTCGTTACGAGCATATGAGCCGCCCCCCCCCCCCCACCCCCCTCCCACCCTCTGGGGTGGGCGCCGAAGACCGTTTGTCGGGCCCCAGTAGGCCAAAATCCTTCGGCCGTTTCTAATCGTATCAGGCAGCCATTCACAACTGTTCGATGTGGTGGCATCGACGGAGGCAGTGGCAGCTGCATGGTTGAGGTGGAGGCAGGCGTCGGTGGCCCCTGAGCGCCCTGACTCGCAGTAAGAAGCTATAAATTTTTCTATATGTAAGTAGTTTGATAGGATATGGGGGGGGGGGGGTGTACTACACGTGAAATTAAGAATTGTTTTGGAAGCATTACCCACATGAGAATTCCTTCAGTTAACTCAGCCTCTACAGACTTGACTGGTTGTACACTTACACAGTTTGATACGTGGGGTGTACAGGCATAGATACACTGTTCTAACTGGTACATAGCATCACTATTTTCACTCAAATAGTCGAAAGTCTCATGATAAGCCGTTCTTCCATTCGGCTGACAGAGGTACAATCTTCTGCTAGAGATCGATAATGCACAGAACAGATGTTCTAAATTTACTACACTTAAATATTTTAAGTAAAAATTCTGGCCCCATGAAGTTCATTCTAACATGGCCTCACCATACTTAACTACTGAAACTTAAGGGACAAACATACGAACATGTATTGGAGTGCGGAATGGATCATACTTGATTGCCATCTTATTCGTTATACACCCCATCATACTACACAGATATTCCCATTCATACCATGAATACTGAACTTTGGCAGTGACGCATTGTGCATGTACAGCGTCACCACAGCTAAGTCACTATCTAGTGACAGTTTGACGCGAATGCACTTAGATCAACTCGTAGTCACACTAAGTGCTATTGAAGAGTAGTACTGTGGAGGGCCTTACCTCAGCTCGTCGAGATGCAGGCAATTCTGCTACTATCAAATGACGGGCGCGTTGCGCTGCTGGAAAAAAAAACAAAAAAAAACGTGCAATCGAATATATTTATTAATAACATTATTAATAAGAATATTAATAATTGTCTTATTACTTTTATTATTATTATTATTTCTTTACTTTCTCAGACGTTAAGTCTGGTTAAAAATGGGACGTGACACGGACCTTGATCAAGCGTCACTTACTTTTAACTGTAAGGTATATGTTATATTGCATTTAGGAACTTTCGGGTAATAGAACATGTATCAATAATTACGGATTTCTGTAATTGTATATATAAGTTTGGATGTAGCTGTATTGTATTTATGTCCTGGTGGATATTGTGTGGTATGACTCCTGTAGTTGATAGTATAATTGGTATAATGTCAACTTTATTCTGATGCCACATGTCCTTGACTTCCTCAGCCAGTTGGATGTATTTTTCAATTTTTTCTCTTGTTTTCTTTTGTATATTTGTTGTATTGGGTATGGATATTTCGATTAGTTGTGTTAATTTCTTCTTTTTATTGGTGAGTATGATGTCAGGTTTGTTATGTGGTGGTGTTTTATCTGTTGTAATTGTTCTGTTCCAGTATAATTTGTATTCATCATTCTCCAGTACATTTTGTGATGCATACTTGTATGTGGGAACGTGTTGCTTTATAAGTTTATGTTGTAAGGCAAGCTGTTGATGTATTATTTTTGCTACATTGTCATGTCTTCTGGGGTATTCTGTATTTGCTCGTATTGTACATCCACTTGTGATGTGATCTACTGTTTCTATTTGTTGTTTGCAAAGTCTGCATTTATCTGTTGTGGTATTGGGATATTTAATAATATGCTTGCTGTAATATCTGGTGTTTATTGTTTGATCCTGTATTGCAATCATGAATCCTTCCGTCTCACTGTATATATTGCCTTTTCTTAGCCATGTGTTGGATGCGTCTTGATCAATGTGTGGCTGTGTTAGATGATACGGGTGCTTGCCATGTAGTGTTTTCTTTTTCCAATTTACTTTCTTCGTATCTGTTGATGTTAGGTGATCTAAAGGGTTGTAAAGGTGGTTATGAAATTGCAGTGGTGTAGCCGATGTATTTATATGAGTGATTGCTTTGTGTATTTTGCTAGTTTCTGCTCGTACTAGAAAGAATTTTCTTAAATTGTCTACCTGTCCGTAATGTAGGTTTTTTATGTCGATGAATCCCCTTCCTCCTTCCTTTCTGCTTAATGTGAATCTTTCTGTTGCTGAATGTATGTGATGTATTATATATTTGTGGCATTGTGAACGTGTAAGTGTATTGAGTGCTTCTAGGTCTGTGTTACTCCATTTCACTACTCCAAATGAGTAGGTCAATATAGGTATAGCATAAGTATTTATAGCTTTTGTCTTGTTTCTTGCTGTCAATTCTGTTTTCAGTATTTTTGTTAGCCTTTGTCTATATTTTTCTTTTAGTTCTTTAATATTTGTATTATCTATTCCTATTTTTTGTCTGTATCCTAGATATTTATAGGCATCTGTTTTTTCCATCGCTTCTATGCAGTCGCTGTGGTTATCCAATATGTAATCTTCTTGTTTAGTGTGTTTTCCCTTGACTATGCTATTTTTCTTACATTTGTCTGTTCCAAAAGCCATATTTATATCATTGCTAAATACTTCAGTTATCTTTAGTAATTGGTTGAGTTGTTGATTTGTTGCTGCCAGTAGTTTTAGATCATCCATGTATAGCAAATGTGTGATTTTGTGTGGGTATGTTCCAGTAATATTGTAACCATAATTTGTATTATTTAGCATGTTGGATAGTGGGTTCAGAGCAAGGCAGAACCAGAAAGGACTTAATGAATCTCCTTGGTATATTCCACGCTTAATCTGTATTGGCTGTGATGTGATATTATTTGAATTTGTTTGGATATTAAGTGTGGTTTTCCAGTTTTTCATTACTATGTTTAGGAAGTGTATCAATTTAGGATCTACTTTATATATTTCCAATATTTGTAGTAACCATGAGTGGGGTACACTATCAAAAGCTTTTTGGTAATCGATGTATGCGTAGTGTAGCGACCTTTGTTTAGTTTTAGCTTGATATGTCACCTCTGCATCTATTATCAGTTGCTCTTTACATCCTCGTGCTCCTTTGCAACAGCCTTTTTGTTCTTCATTTATAATTTTGTTCTGTGTTGTATGTGTCACTAGTTTCTGTTTAATGACTGAAGTTAATATTTTGTATATTGTTGGTAGGCATGTTATGGGGCGATATTTAGCTGGGTTCGCTGTGTCTGCTTGATCTTTAGGTTTCAGATACGTTATTCCATGTGTAAGTGTATCAGGGAATGTGTATGGGTCTGCAATGTAACTGTTAAATAATTTAGTTAGATGTGAATGTGTTGAGGTGAACTACTTTTAACCAGAAATTTGCTATTTTATCATTTCCAGGGGCTTTCCAATTGTGAGTAGAATTAATTGCTTGGGTGACTTCATGTTGCAAAATTGTCACTTCAGGCATTTGTGGTATCATCTTGTATGTGTCTGTTTCTGCTTGTATCCACCGTGCATGCCTGTTATGTTGTACCGGGTTTGACCATATGTTGATCCAGAAGTGTTCCATGTTTGTTATGTTTGGTGGATTGTTTATTTCAATGTGTGTGTTATCTATTGTCTGGTAAAATTTCTTTTGGTTTGTGTTGAATGTTTGGTTTTGTTTCCTTCTATTTTCACTTTTTTTTGTATCTTCTGAGTCGTTTGGCGAATGCTTGTAATTTCTGCTTCTTTTCGTCTAATTGCTCTCTCGCTTCTTGTGAGATTTTACCTAACCTTTTTCGTTTTTTTTCCGAGATTTCATTTCTTATAAATTGTGTTAGCTGTCCGACGTCTTTTCTCAGTTTTTCTATTTTGATCTGTAGCCTGTGTTGCCATGCTGGTTTTGTGGGTTTCTTCTGTGTGTTGGTTGGTTCTGATCTCTGCCTAGTGTGTATATTTAGTGTAGTGAGTGCTCCTATATATACCAGTAGTTGTAACTCTTCCATAGTTGTGTTTTCATTTATTTTGTTGTGTATGATTGTGTTGATAGTTTTTATTGTTGTTTCGACTTGTGGGTTATTTGGTGGTCTATGCAAGAATGGTCTAATGTCTGTATTTGAGTCTTTGTATTCTATATATGTTAGCTGAAATTTTTCTTCTATATCTAATATCTGTGTCACTTCGTGTTCTATTTGTGCTTGTTCTGGTGGCTGTCTTAAGATTTCGTTTTCCTCTGTTTAATTGGTGCATGTTGTTCTTTGTTTGTTTGCTCTGGGATGTTTGAGTCCATTACTGTATTTTCTTCTTCTTCTTCTTCTTCTTCTTCTGATTGCACATTATTTTGTTCCAGTATTTGTTGTACTTGTTGTTTGATGTTTTCTAATTCTGACTGGGGTATCCTGTTATTTTTTATTATTACACGGATCTGATCAGCTAATCGTTGTTCTGTTAAAAATTTTAATTCTGGGTAGCTGGTAATAAATGTTGTGTATACTTGTGATCTGTATCCAGTTGTGTTGGTTCCTAGGTTTGTTGCTTGGTAATAACAGAACATGAGGTGTCGATTAACTTCATCTGACCATCTCATCCTCTGTCTTTGTTTTCCTTCTAGGGTGGTTGCAGGAAGCATATCCTGCAAAACACCTCTATTTGGATGTAAATCATTTTCCAGTTGGCTAGCAGTGTCGTTACCATTGTGGGCGGGCATAGGGTTCAAGCGTCGTCCCCGACCATGACGGCGCTTGTCCGAGGCTTCTTTAGTTCTGTCCTGAACCAAGTAATCACACTAAAAGGGGGGTTAGCCCTATTAGTGGTTTGTTCTTTTCGTCGCCTTTTACGACTGGCAGAACATACCGGAGGCCTATTCTTTTCCCGGTCCTCCACGGGGTTTATTATTATTATTATTATTATTTCTTTACTTTCTCAGACGTTAAGTCTGGTTAAAAATGGAAAGTGACGCGGACCTTGATCAAGCGTCACTTCCTTTTAACTGTATGGTATGTGTTATATTGCATTTAGGAACTTTCGGGTAATTGAACACGTATCAATATTACTATTACTATTACTATATTACTATTACTATTTTACTATTACTATTTTACTATTACTATTTTACTATCTATATTTATATTACTATTACTATATTACTATTACTATACTCACTTTCAGATCTACCAGTCTTGTTCATCATATGCCTGAGGGCTCACGCTGATTCCTGTTGGTACTGCATCCTTTCACTATGAAGATCAAACCAGAAATTGGGGGAGGTGGGTTGGGGAACTGGATTCATAATATAATGAAGAGAAGGGCAGTGGATATCTTGATTCCTATTGGTCCAGGCTGAGGAGAGGGTTCCCCTGGATGACCTGTAACAATTGCCAGTGGTTCCTTGCGTGGAAGAGAGACCGGGGGTCACCCTGATTGTAAGTCGCCCAACTACGTAACCTGACACCGGCAGTTTGCATCAGTGACGTTGAGATAAGACCATTAACATGAACTGTGTGCCCACTGAAAACCTACTACTTACTTCGACCAAAATAATTTTTAATCTATAAGTGTATCAGAAGCTAGTATAAAAGCAGTGTCTTTGTTAAATATAAGAATACAAAAGTAGACTAGGAGCAGCTAAATACCAGTCTTTTATGTCACATTAAGACCAAGCTTTCTAGACACTTCTGCATTCTGAGAGCAATTAACTACAAAGATTGCTGCGAAGCCAAAGACATGCTAAATGTTATCTAGTAGAAACGCATGCTTACCAAAAAAACAAATAGCTACAACGATATCTGCCATTCCATAGAGTTCTATGTTGAGGACCAACAGTATAAATTGGTATAACGCAATTATGCTGTGCATGACGTACCATGGAACCGCCAGAGCTATACTTCTCTGAAAGAACATGTCTAAAATGAATTGAAGCTTTAATGTTAAGAGTGCATTTGACGTATTGTTAATGAAGTACAGCAGTCTGTCAAGCTGTGTGTTTACTGTTACAAGTATGCAATGCCATCTTACTCCCTTTTGCGCTTTTAGCAGCTTGCCGCAAGCTAAGAAGTAAATGAAGCCGTATATCATCATATGTACAGCCACCAGTCTCCCTGCAACAAGACGTCAGAAATCAATCTCAGTTTCTTCGGTGAACGGAGATTCAGTTCTTAAATTACCTGTTTATTTTACTGCAATATATGTCTAGGTTATACAAAAGCATATGTAGATTTTCTTAGACATTGTGATCTTATAAATATAGCTGCCAAGTTTCCTTTCTCGTATTAGTATTATCCACTTCCAGCTATGTGAGGTACCGGCTGTTTTATTAGTTAAAGCTTAGTAGCATTCAACACTTTTAGAACAGCGTTACGCTAACGTTTCTGTTAAAAGCGTTTTATGCAGTTAACCGAATTTTCCTACGTTGCGAAGACTTAATTTGGTGGATGTTTAACGGATTTTGTATGTTAAACAGATGATGTATGCGTGAATAACTCTAAGAAAATATTGCAAAACTTTTCGCACATACGGTGGGTATCAGTGATTGTTGTTGCGTTGTACGTTCATTACTGAGCGAATAATTCAATAATAAAACATGCCAGACCTGTGAGTGTACTTTTTCAAACAAATATTCTTACGAAAGGCATGTAGTAGCAGTGAAAGCAGCGCAATAATATTGCATCTTACGTACTTAGCACGCTTGGAGGGACATTTGTATGGGAAGAATGAACATTTTTTAGTTGTTAAGCGGAGTTCGCTGGTCCCTGCTGCCCTTTACTCCTTCAATCTACACACAGTTCAGCCATCAAGTTCGTGGTTCTACTGTTATTACGTTTGCTAACAATACTACTGATGCTTGTAAATGGCAGAAGTAATTTGACATCTGACTCTTTCCTATATTAATTCGATGATGATGATTATTATGATGATGATGGATGATGATGAGGGGGCGCTCGACATCATGGTCATCAGCACCCTGACGAAAAGTCAACCTGCTAATCTCATGGGTGGGGACGAAGGCTGTCCTCACACGCGAAGCAGTTTATAACGTATTAAAGTCTGCCGCCATTCCCCGCCAGTTTAGGGATGAGGCCTGACAGTTCAAAAAATTTCACCAGTCTTGTAACACTGGTATCGGTATCGGCGATGACGGTGGGCAGATCTCCAGCGAGACAGAGGGCTGCCCTAATATCAGTATACAGGACACACGTAGCCTCAATAAGCTGAACTGAAAGCGGCACGCCACAAACTTCACAGAATGGTCGATCCTCCCGCCGGAGGAGGAAGCCATGTGTGAAAGAGCTTGCCCGATGCACAGTCTGGTAAACAAAACCTCCTTCCAGCGGCGAGGCTGACGAAGTCCGCCAAGCCTTTGTGGTCGATTCGAGCGACCACAGTTTGTTGTCTCTCACCCGCAACCATTCAGTCTCCCACTGACGCATGATGCATCTCTCAGAAAATGAGATAATGGCGTTCTACGGGATGGGACCGCTGTAAGGAGTCATGGATGGCTGAATCAGCGGTCTACCGGATACATTTGGTAAAGCGCCTCCATTGCACTAAGAGAGTCGGAACAGACAAGGAAACTCGTACGGTAATATCTGTGAACCCTCTCCAGTGCCATCAGAATGCCATATAACTCTGCATCATAATTTGTAAATTCTTCTGGAAGATGCACTTCAAAAACCCTATAAGGGAAAACCGCAAAACAACCGAGAGCATTTCCCTGCTGGGATCCATCTGTATTAATAACGATAAAACTATGGTACATTCTTAAAATAGACGAAATCAAAGTTGTAAGAACCAAATCTGGAGTAAAACTTTTCGTGTACTGTGTCAAGCTTAAAATGAATTTGATCCTCTGAAGACACCAAGGCGGCAGTGCTTTCCATCCCTGAGAGTGTATTTTCATGTCCGAGAGATCCTTGAGACAGTGTGTAGCACGTATAGCAAATGGCTGGGTCGCTTGGGACAGATTCCTGAACAGTCGTTCGAAGGTGGATTGGATCACTGAACTATATGCCAATGACTGGTGAGACGCTGAGATTTTCAGCTCCTGTCGAGCCAAAAGGATACGTCGCCGAATCCAGAGTGGTTGTGCACCAGACTCTGTACACAGACTCTGAACTGGGCTGGTCCGAAAGGCCCCTGTCGATATCCGAATGCCCTCATGGTGAACAGCATCTTAACATCTGGAGGTAGGAAGGACGGCTCGATCCGTAGACCACGCTGCCATAGTCTAAGTGTGATCGAACAAATGCTCTATAAAACTGCAAGAGGCATTTCAAAATGTTCAACAACTGGAAGCCCTTTGTTCGTAGGTATTTTAGGCGTGGGAGCCATGTTAATTTTGAGACAAATAATAAACCCAAAAAACAGTCTTGAAAACTTAAAATACGGTCCCCCATTGTAGCCTCCGGTTGGTAAAAACTCCGATGAGCGCGATTAAAATTGACACACAGTCTTCTCAGGTGAGAACCGAAAACCAGTTTCTGGGCCCATGTTTCCAGCCTCCTAATGGTCAGCTGTAGCTGCGTCGTCGTCGTTATAAGATCAAAGGAAGAGTAGAAGATTGCAAAGTCATCCACAAACAAAGAGCATTTGACAGGGCACCTGACTGCAGAGGAAATGCCACTGATAGCGATGGCAAACAATGTGACACTGAGGACAATGCCCAGGGGCACACCATTCTCCTGAAAGTAGCAATCAGACACGACATCGCCAATGCGATAACGAAAACGCCAGTTCTCGAGAAAGGATTGGATCATAAGTGGCAGGCGTCCACATAGTTCCCACTCATGAAGTTGGCGAAGGATGTTGCACCTCCAAGTAGTGTCATATGCTTTTTCGAGGTCATAAAACCACACAAACTAAATGGTTTTGGCGTAAGGACGACTCCTGTGCCGCAGTCTCTAGCAGAATTAAGTTGTGAAGAGTGGGACTGTAGCGCCTGAAACCGCACTGGAAGCGGTTCAGGTGACCTCTCGACTCTAGCAGCCACACGATGCGGCGGTTGACCATGCGTTCAAGAGTCTTTCCCATACAACTGGTAAGAGCGACACTCTGATAACTGTTAGCGCTACGGTCCTTGCCTGGTTTCCAGAATGGAATTAATAGTGCCTCCTTCCAAGTCATGAGATACTGTCCATCAAACCAGATCTGACAAGAGGAGCTGACCCTTCGCTTCAGTGCACAGATGACGAAGCATCGTATCTCATCAAGTCCTGGAGCAGTGTGGCTGGCAGCAGATAAAGTTGATTCCAGTTCCCACATGGAGAAGGGAAGATTGTCGACTTCCTCATTATGCTAGAAGAAATTAAGCTTCCTCATCTCTGCAGTCCGACAGAATACCTGAACAGCAGGAGCTAGTCTGGATAACTTTGTAACAGTAAAAAAGTGTTCAGCTACAACGTGAGCCATGTCTTCTGGCGTGTCCACGACGATCCCATTATTTGACAAGACTGTAAGGGGATGTAGATTACCCTTGCCTGAAATCCGTCTTATTCATTCCCAAACGTGCACAGCGGCAGTGGACCTATTAATGGAAGTCGTGAATTCCCTCCAGGAAGCCTTCTTCCGTTCTTTGATCACTGGCCTTGCATGTGCTCTCGTAGACCTGAAGGAATGAAGATTGTAGCTGGACACTTTTCAGCCAATTGACAGTCGTCATTCCAACAATGTACAGGCCGTTGTCTGAGGTGGTTACTAGACCTGGGGATGGCCTCTGCAGCAGCCCTTTGGACATCATGAGTGATATGGGCCACCGCCTCCTGTGCACAATCCTTTTGTTCAAAAATAGCCCGTCAACTGTACTGTAACCAATTTGCCCTTTGTATCATCCACCTGCGTGGTCTCCTCTTGGCCACCATCCTAGTTGGCAGGCGGATTCACACTAGGAAGTGGTCACTAGAATGTAAATCTGGAGCCACTTCCCACTGAATTCAGTCTGCAATAGCTGGGGAACAAAAAGGCCAATGGCTGAAAAAGGCCCTGTAGCTGTGGGAAAGTGAGCTATCTGACCTGCGTTCAGAAGGCAGATATTCTCAGAATGGACGAGTCGCTCGATCATCCGACCCCTGGAGCAAGTAGTAGCCGAGCACCACAGCACATTGTGGGCATTGAAGTCCCCCACAAGGGCGAATAGGCGCGGAAGTGCCTGGAAGAGGCTTGCCAGTAAGTCTGCATCTAAAGCGTCACTGGGGCGCAGGTACAGAGAACACACAGTGCTAGTAAAGGGTGCGAGAACTTTCACAGCAATTGCTTGCGTAGTCGTGGTAAGAGGGACAAGGGAGAAGATGCATCTGTCATCAAGGAAAATAGCCACTTCACCTTTAGCCCAATCTTCAGAAGTACATGTGGTAGCCCCGTAACGCAGGGCTGTCTGACCAAAATGCGTTTCTTGTAAGCATATGCAGAAAGGTTTATCCTGGATCAGCAGCTGCAATTCTTCCAAATGTGAGCGATATCCATTAAAATTCCACTGCAACACTTAAGTTCCTGCGGAAGCCATTGGTTAGCGATGGTGGTTCTTTTCTTTCTCGCTTGGAGGCGGTGATTTACTGGGGACGTCAGGGGAACGTCAGCCGCTTCCGTTCTCTGGTTCCTCCGATTGGAAGTCCATATCCCCAAGAGCACATTCTCAATCAGAAAGCGAGAGCGCTCGTCGATCCGAACGTTTACCTACAGCTTTCTTGGATTTAGAACTACTTTTCGAAGAATGTTTTTCCTTTACTGACAGAAGGCGGCGGTTGCCTGGGTTGCGGGGATGGCTTAGTTGGGTTCTGATGTTGGAGAATGACATGCGGCTTAGGTGGTAAGCCTACTGATGACGGCTTCCGAACGACATCAGTTGCAAGCGGAGCGTTTTCCCCACAGGTACATCGACAAGTGCATGTGCTCGTACTGGAATTTGTGGTCTGAGTTTTTGTGGAGGCATCACACTTAGCGATTGGTGTCTTAAGGGCTGTTGCAAAATAAGAAGCAAAACCCGGTGGTTTCATGGCTTTGAAAGTCTTTAGCTTCGCCATAGGTTATGTGTCTCTACTTTCAACTCGAATTTTCCTTTCCTCGTTGTAACCCCCACACTTTTTGCTCCACACTGGGTGATCCCCAGAGCAGTTTACACATTTTGGAGATTGTGTACAAGAAGTCCCTGACTCTTAAGCGGAGCCTGCACAATTGCCACACGTAGCCTTACAGTTACATTCCATAGTGGTATGGCGGGTATGTTCCGGTAATTCTGAGTTTACTAAACGTTAGAATAAACGTTGCCGATTTTGCCATTGACTCTCCTCATAATTCTGCAACTACGTGACGCCCACATTCTTCCACTCTTCACGAAACTCCTCAGGGTCCACCTCCATTATATCAGAGCAGGTAACCACGCCCTTACTAAAGTTAAGGGTATTACGCAACTCATCCTCGACTGGGTAGTCACCTAAGGCCTTACATCCCAGAACCTTAGATATTTGGTTTCAACTAAAAGCGTTCCATTACAAAGTCATTTGACACGTTTCAGAGACCCAGCAATACCTTCCAATTCCTTTCGGATATAAAAATGGGATATCTTATCAAAGCTTCCACCGTTTCGCTTGATTACAATAAAAGTGTTATGGCACACTAATGCCCTGATAATATTACGATGAGGCTTCTTTTCAGGATGACTCACCAACCGAGCTCTCTGTAAGGCAGTGAGCCTTGAGCAGCCGCTGGTGAAGTATCAGTGCAGCAGCAGTGCACTAGCGAGTCGCATATTATCTTTCATATTCGTTTTGTCGTTTGATTCTTAATTTCTTTCCGAGTGTTTGTGCGCTTGCATATTTAATTACCGAAAATCTTTGCGTATTCTCGTATTTGAGATGAGTAATATTGCTTATTGGTAGCTGTAAAGTATAAATTCGCGGAGTCGTTAGTTGTTTGTTTTGGACAGCCAGTGCTTTCTGTTTATTTCGTAGAGTCAGTCAGCAGCAGACAGAGGCCAGTGCGGTTTCAACTGTGCTTGCAGAGTGACGTGTCCGAGCAGCAGTAGCAGAAACTAGTCGTATATTCAGTTTTTCGTATTAGTTCCGCAGGTTTAATTCAAACTACTTTGTGTGTTTGTGTGCTTGCGTGGTGAAATTTTTCGGATCTTCGCGTATTTTCGATTTAGAAAGGGTTAGTATCAAATTTTAATAACGGTAGGGTGTAACATCGCGTAGGCGGTTGTCATTTGTACTAAGACAGGGGTAGGATCGCATTGTAATATCTGTATAGTGGCGTAATCGTGGTTATTTGATTGCTTAGTTCGTAAGTAATTGTTCATATATCGCAGCTCAATCTGGCGCTGGTGACGCAACTGTGCAGTAGCATATTGCTGATTTATTTATCGCAACTCTGTACGTCCAGATATTAGCAGTAGGATGGATAGGGTGTGTGCGTGCCGTGTGCGTGCCGTTGGCCACGGTCAGCCGGCTTCAGGCTGCTGCCTCGAGGTGCAGCGACGGCGGAGGGTCTGGCGCGTTGCTTGAGACATCCCAAATGTCGCTTGCTGCGTCCGCTTACTCCGCCACCGAGGCACCTTCTAGTATACCCGGCGCATTGGGGCCGCCCTCACCTCAGGGTGAGTGGCGGACTGCAACGCGTTCGCGTTGCTCGAGGCGGAGGTTCAATGTGGATTTTTTTTTTTTTTGGTAGGGTTTAAGGGCGCTCAACTGCTGAGGTCATTAGCGCCCAGTCACTGGTGTTAGAGCAAATAGAATCTGCTAAAACTCAAGGGGATGGGGGGACACCAGAAGTACCTGACAAAGATGCAGATAAAATAAGTAAAAGGTTAAATGTCTTTGGACAAGCCAGTTAAAGTTATAAAACGCAGAATACGAGCAGCTGCTCGAGCGTCGTCAGCTAAAACATCCGGTAAAGTAGATGGCAGGGACAGGATAACACGAAATTGATTAAAACGGGGACACGACAATAAAACATGGCGCACCGTTAATGCCTGACCACAAGGGCACTGCGGGGCTGGATCACCGGAGAGCAGGTAGCGGTGGCTAAACCGGCAATGCCCAATCCGCAACCTGGTCAGAAGGACCTCCTCGCGTCGAGAGGGTCGGGAGGATGTTGTCCAAGCAGTTGGGAGCGGTTTTACTGCCCGGAGCTTGTTTCCTTGGAGGGATGACCAAGCATCCCACCACAACGACACAAGCCTCTTACATACATCCCCACGAACGTCAGATGACGGGACACAATGGGAGGCTGGCCGAGGCAGGAGGACTGCAGCCTTGGCTGCAGCATCCGCAGCCTCATTCCCAGGCACTCCTACATGTCCGGGAACCCACAGAAAGCTGACAGAACCACCATTATTAGCGAAAGAATGGAGGGACTGCTGTATCCGTTGAATCAAGGGATGGACCGGATAGGGAGCTCCAAGGCTCTGAAGAGCACTGAGCGAGTCGGAGCAGAGTACATACGATGAATGGCGGTGGCGGCGGGCATACTGAACGGCCTGATGGAGAGCAAAAAGCTCGGCCGTAAAGCTGGAACATTGGTCGAGGAGCCGGTATTTAAAGGTGGCGGCCCCGACGACAAAGGCACAGTCGACACCATCGTCAGTTTTGGAGCCATCGGTGTAAATAAAGGTGTGACCGGCAAGTCGAGCACGAATTTCGACAAACCGTGAGCAATACACTGCAGCCGGAGTACCCTCCTTCGGGAGTGAGCTGAGGTCGAGATAAATATGAACCGGAGCCTGGAGCCAAGGTGGTGTCGGGCTCTCACCCTCTCTGAAGGTGGTAGGGAGGGCAAAATCCAATTGTCGAAGCAGGCGACGGAAGCGGACTCCGGGTGGCAGCAGGGCAGACACATACAACCCGTACTGACGGTCGAGAGAATCGGCGAAGAAGGACTCGTAAGAGGGGTGGTCTGGCATAGACAACAACCGGCAGGCATACCAACACAGCAGTACGTCGCGCCGGTAAGTCAATGGTAACTCGGCAGCTTCAGCATAAAGACTCTCCACAGGACTAGTGTAGAAGGCTCCGGTCGCAAGACGTATCCCCCGATGGTGGATGGAGTTGAGCCGGCGTAAGAGGGACGGCCGAGCGGACGAGTAGACGAAGCTCCCATAATCCAGCTTCGATCGGACTATGGACCGATACAAGCGAAGCAGGACAGCGCGATCCGCTCCCCACGATGAACCACTAACAACTCTGAGGACATTAAGGGAACGTGTACAACGGGCCGCCAAATAAGAGACATGTGGAGACCAACACAGTTTCCTGTCCAACGTGAGCCCTAAAAACTTAGTTGTGTCCACGAATGGGAGAACAACGGGACCGAGATGTAAGGATGGCGGAAGGAACGCTTTATATCGCCAAAAGTTGATACAAACTGTCTTCTCTTCAGAGAACCGGAAGCCATTTGCCACGCTCCATGAGTAGAGGCTGTCTAGACAACGCTGAAGGCAGCGCTCCAGGAGGCATGTTCTCTGGGCACTGCAGTAGATCGCGAAGTCATCGACAAAGAGGGAGCCTGAGACATTAGGTGGAATGCAATCCATAATTGGATTGATCGCTACGGCGAAAAGGGCTACACTCAACACAGAGCCCTGAGGCACTCCGTTCTCCTGGTGGAAGACGTCGGATAATACGGAACCCACACGTACCCTAAACTTTCGATCCGTTAAAAAGGAATCAATAAAAAGGGGCAGGCGACCGCGTAGGCCCCACCTGTGCATAGTGCGGAGGATACCTCCTCTCCAACAGGTATCATAAGCCTTCTCCAAGTCGAAGAACACGGCTACCGTTTGGCGCCTTCGCAAAAAGTTGTTCATGATGAATGTCGACAGGGTCACAAGGTGGTCAACAGCGGAGCGGCGGCGACGAAAGCCGCATTGGACATTAGTAAGTAGTCGTCGAGATTCAAGAATCCAGACTAACCGAGCATTAACCATGCGCTCCTTCACCTTACAGACACAGCTTGTAAGAGAAATGGGGCGGTAACTAGAAGGAAGGTGTCTATCCTTCCCAGGTTTGGGTATAGGAACAACAACGGCGTCACGCCAACGCATGGGGACTTGACCTTCGGTCCAGACGCGATTGTAGGTACGAAGAAGGAAGCTTTTGCCCGCCGGAGAAAGGTGTGCCAGCATCTGAACGTGAATGGCATCTGGCCCTGGAGCAGAGGACCGGGACAGTGCAAGCGCACGTTCGAGTTCCCGCATAGTAAAGGGGGCATTATAAGTTTCCAGATTCAGCGAGTGGAAGGAAGGTCGCCGAGCCTCTTCTGCCTCTTCTGCCTCTTTCCTGGGAAGGAAGGCAGGATGGTAATGGGCGGAGCTTGAAACCTCCGCGAAAAAGCGGCCAAAGGCGTTGGAGACAGCCACAGGATCAACAAGGACCTCTTTACCTGAGGTCAGGCCAGGTACCGAGGAGTGGGCCTTAATGCCAGACAGCCGGCGCAGGCCACCCCATACGACAGAAGAGGTAGTAAAACTGTTAAAGGAGCTGGTGAAAGAGGCCCAACAAGCTTTTTTGCTGTCTTTGATGACTCTACGGCATTGCGCTCGGAGTCGTTTGTATTCTATACAATTCGCCAACGTAGGATGGCGGCGAAAGGTGCGCAAAGCACGTCGTCGAGCACGGATAGCGTCCCTACAAGCCTCGTTCCACCAGGGGACGGAAACGCGACGTGAAGAAGAAGTAGTAGTTCGAGGAATGGAACGTTCGGCAGCATTGATGATAACAGCCATGAGGTATTCGACCTGACTGTCACAACTGGGAAAATCGTGGTCCGGAAAGGTCGCCAGGGATGAGTACAGTCCCCAGTCAGCTTTCAGTATGTTCCAGCTCGAAGGACGTGGGGATGGGGTGTGGTGCAGGAGACGAACGACACAGGGGAAGTGGTCGCTCGAATAGGTTTCAGAAAGGACATACCACTCGAACTGACGGGCAAGAGTGGCAGAACAGATCGAGAGGTCCAAGTGGGAGTAGGTATGAGTAGAGTCCGAAAGGAAAGTCGGGGCGCCGGTATTGACGCAGACAAGATTGAGATGGTTGAAGACATCCGCCAAGAGTGAGCCTCTTGGACAGGACGCAGGAGAGCCCCAAAGGGGATGATGGGCATTGAAGTCGCCAAACAATAAAAATGGCGGGGGAAGCTGTACGATCAGGTGCATCATGTCAGCCCGACTAACAGCAGATGATGGTGGAGTGTAGATGGTACAAACTGAAAAAGTAAAAGCAGAAAGAGTAATGCGGACAGCTATTGCTTCTAGTGGGGTGGTCAATGGGATGGGATGGTAATAAACATCATCCCGAACGAGCAACATGACCCCACCATGAGCTGGGATACCGTCCACAGGGGTGAGGTCATACCGCTCCGAGGTATAGTGGGTAAAGGCAATACGGTCAGTCGGGCGCAACTTTGTCTCCTGGAGACCAAGGACGAGCGGACAGTGCAGGCGGAGGAGCAGTTGTAATTCCTCCCGATTAGATCAGATACCTTGTATGTTCCAATGAAACAACGCTATCGCTAGTCAAAAGGTTGGGGGAACGAGACGGGAGAAGAGCTGGTCACCTCGACGGCCGCGGAGGGCCAGGTTGCGAGGGAACTACGCTACAACCGACGGGAGGCGGATCCGGTTCCATCGACTCGTCGCCAGCTGCGGCCGCTGTCCCTGGTTGTGTAGGACGGGCCGCATCATTTGCTGATGAAAGGCCGGCGGAGCGCCTGGCAGCAGAGCGTCCCGGCGAAACTGAGGACGGCCGGGAGCAGCGACTCACGGATGGAGCGTCAGACGAAACGCGCCGGGGTGGAGAGGGGGATAGAGACTTCTTCTTGGAGGCCTTCTTGGAAGGCCGAGGAGGCACAGGGATGGTGGGCTGGACCCGAAGAAGGTCCTCACGCGCGGGGTCCGTTTTGGAACGCCGGACCTCGGAAGCTGGGGTCCGGAACGTTTCCCCGATGGACGCCTGAGAAGAGGATCGCTTCTCAGGTGGCGTGGGGGGAGGAGGAGGAGGAAGGGTGGCCCCTGGGGCAGAGGGGGTGGGGGCCACGGGGGAGGAGGATTTGGAAGGGAGGGATTTGGGAGGCGGAGGCAGAGCCCCCTGATGGGTGGAGGAGGTGGAGGGGGGACAGGATAGGGGTGAGGATACTGCGGAAGGAGTGGACACAACTGAGGCAAACGAGGTGGTCAATGGCATGGGATGGAGGCGGTCATACTTCTTCCGGGCCTCAGAATAAGAGAGCCGATCCAAAGTTTTGATTTCTTGTATCTTTTTCTCCTTCTGATATGCCGGGCAGTCTGAGAATCTAGGCGAGTGGACACCAGGACAATTAACGGACCGAGGTGGTGGGGTGCATGTATGGTCCTCACGAAGAGGACGTCCACAATCGCCACAAAGGGGCTCAGCCTCACACCGTGATGACATGTGCCCAAAGCGCAAACACCTAAAACAGCGCATAGGAGGCGGGACGTAAGGTCGCACGTCACACCGGTAGCACATCACCTTCACCTTCTCCGGGAGAACATCCCCCTCGAAGGCGAGGATAAAGGCCCCGGTGTCGATGCGACGGTCTTTGGGGCCGCGCTGGACTCGCCGGACGAAATGCACGCCTCAGCGCTCCAGGTTGGCCCTGAGCTCCTCATCAGATTGTAGCAGGAGGTCACGATGAAAAATAACCCCCTGCGTCCTATTTAGTGCCAGATGTGGGACAATGGATACTGGGATGTCCCCGAGGCGGTCGCACGCCTGGAGCGCCGCCGACTGTGTGGCGGAGGTGGTCTTGATAAGGACGGACCCTGATCGCATCTTGCTGAGAGCCTCGATTTCCCCGAAGACGTCCTCAATGTGCTGAACAAAGAACATGGGCTTGGAGGTGGCGAACGTCCCCCCATCGGTTCGAGAGCAGACCAAATAGCGGGGGAAGTACTTCGCCCCAAGCCGGCGGGCCTGTCCCTCCTCCCATGGAGTGGCCAAGGGGGAAAGGGCAGGAGAACCAGAACTAGAAACGGTACCTTTTCTTTTGAAAGACTCGGCCGCAGAGCGACCTGATACGTGTTGACGTTTCATCTGCGAAACGTCCGCCCCGATACCACCCACTCCGACCAGGGGCTCTCCCCACGGGCGCCACCCAGCCGCAGCAAGGGCCACCTGGCAGGATGACCATTGCCGGGAGTCCTGATGCCCCAAGGAGACGGGCATCTACTCCTTGGCCGACGTGGGGAGGGTGCAGCTCAGGTATCGGCAGTACAATCCCTGTGTTGTCAGGGGGCTACAACCTAGAGGGTACATGACGACCCCACCACAACGGGCTGGCTACCGTGCTGGATTTCTGGTGCCATGGAAAGTCCATCATGATCGCTGGTGCAGATGGAGATGCACTATGGGCGTAACTTGGACAACCCATCAGGCGTTGAGGCCCAATTTGAGGAATAGTGGGTAAGGTTACAACGCCAGTGCAATGCTAAGTGCTAAGGTCTTAGTGCACTTAGGACCAGTGGTACACCATGTAAGGTGTCCTTCCCCAAAAGGCTCGTACTTCTGTAGAATTTTGAAAAATGGAGGTCAAACCCCAAGGGGGACCATTACATGGAAGGCCGAAACGGTTGAAACTCCTTTTAGTCGCCTCTTACGACAGGCAGGAATACCGCGGGCCAATTCTAACCCCCAAACCCGCAGGGGGTGGTTCAATGTGGAGGCTGGCCGGCTGACCTCGCCCGTTCAGCCTGTCAGTGGGCAGGCGGCCGCTCCTTCAGCAGGGCCTGAGCAGGCACACAGAGGCAAAGGCTTGCTGGTTATTGGGAGCTCCAACGTTAGGCGGGTGATGGAGCCCGTTAGGGAAATAGCGTACAGGGCTGGAAAGAAGTCCAACGTGCACTCTGTCTGCCGGGAGGCCTCATCCAAGATGTGGAGGCGGCCTGGCCTGAGGCTATAGAGCGTACGGGGTGCAGTCGTCTGCAAGTAGTTGCTACAACGGCACCAATGATGCCTGTCGCTTGGGTTCTGAGGCGATCCTCAGTTCGTACAGGCGGCTGGCGGATTTGGTGAAGACCGCTGGCCTCGCACGTGGGGTGCAAGCAGGGCTCTCTATTTGCAGCATCGTTCCCAGAGTTTATCGGGGTCCTTTGGTTTGGAGCCGAGTGGAGGGTCTCAACCAGATGCTTCGTCGACTCTGTGACGGTCTTGGCTGCAGATTTCTAGACTTGCGCTATTGGGTGGGGAATTGTAGGACGCCCCCAAGATATGTCAGGGGTGCACTACACAAAGGAAGCAGCTACTCGGGTAGCAGAGTACTTGTGGCGTGCACATGCGGGTTTTTTAGGCTAGGCAGTAGTGCGAGGTGTCCTGATGAACACTCACCAGTCGACGTGCAGGCAGGGACATCAGGACGCGCTCAGTGTAAAGACACTTCAGCTGTCAAGATATTAGCAGTAAATTTTCAGAGTATTCGGAATAAAGTTCCTGAAGTTACTGCCCCCCAGGAAGCGTGTGGCGCGCAATTATTCTCGGTACTGAGACCTGGCTGAACCCTTGGATAGGAAGTTCTGAAATATTTAGTAAGGGTTGAAACGTATATCGGAAAGACAGATTAGACACCGTTGGAGGTGGTGTCTTCATTGCAGTTGACAAAAATATTGTGTCTGCTGAGATCGATGTAGAGTGTGATTGTGAAGTTATCTGGACACGTTTAACAGGGCTAGGAGAAATAATGTTAATTGTTGGGTGTTATTACCGGCCACCAGGTTGTCCGCCAAAGACTGTTTTACCTCAACAGCCATACACCACCTCAGCACGTAGCACACCTTGAGGTTGAGGATTTTTTTATAGAGGTGTAGACCTTCCACGCGGTCCAGGCGGTGAAGCCAAGACCCCAGTTCTCCGAATCACACAACATTCCACCGCTGCGCCGCACGGTGTTCGCTGAAGTATGACCAGAGCTTATGGTGACGGAGGACTGGTGGCGCTTGCCAGTACCCGGCTCAGGAACCCCGGGGTCGCCAAGCCCGTAATCAGCAAACGAATGCCGAGCCCCTGAGAGAATATTAATTCGATTTAATCCTGTACATGTTTTGTTACAAATCAGTTCTCTGAAATATGCGAACAAGCAGAAAACAACAGTATTCTTAAAATAATATTTAAAGGAAAGGGGGAGCTAGTAACGTACTACAGCAAATACGTATGACTGAAAAATTTATGGCCTAGAACAATTTCCAACGTGGAGGCTAATGCAAGAGGTACAACAGACCATAGGAGTCTCATTGTCATCTAAAAGACATTTGTTACCGCCTTAAAAGATGAAATACAATCCTACAAATGTTTCATTAGTACACTTAACGTAATTATCAGCGACTGGGTTTAAAATGAGGCGAACAATACAGCTGCTGAGATACTCTAACGAATACGATATCCGACTGATCTTAAGAGCCAATGAATGAAAACAGACCTCTCGCAGTGAAAAGTGGTAAACCAATCTGCCAGTCTCTCTTAATTCAGGTTTAATAAATAATTCTACCATACGTGAGTTGAGCTAGACAGGGTTCGATAAAGTAAATTTTAATGTGGGTTAATTTTATTACAGTGGCTGTAGGTGCTTATTTCATCTCCTCTTTTTGACATTCTGTAATTTAAACCTGTTGCTGGCTATCTCAGTTGCTTTCGGTGAGCTTCAGAATTGAGATACACTGAGGATACGGTACAGCGAAGTCGCAATAGTGGCACGCCAAAACCAACCCCCTGTTGGCCACCTCACGTTGTCTTGGGGCAAGTCGCCTTGGTTAATGTCATACTGGCGCCCACCCTACTCTGCAATTTATTTTGCATATTCGCTTTGGACAGCCAAGCTGCAAGCATTCATTACGGATGACAGAACTCTGCCCGGTGGGGGCTGGGAATCTTGGCTGTGCTAACAGAAGTACTTTCAGCTGATGAACTTCTCCTGGCAGTCCAAACAACAATGCAAGACAGTTTTGACATGTTATACGTTAAGAAGATACAGCAGAGTTGACGGAAAGCTCTGATGCAAGGCTAGCTGTGGTGTGACAGGACAAAGATAGATGAAATTGACGTCACATCAGGACGACGCAACACGTAGCGCGAAGTTTTTAGCGAAAGTGGGGAGGAAATCGAGACTATTCGTTTTTAACGTTTTGCCTCTGTTAACAGACTGACTATACATTAAAGACGTTATCTCCGAACATCGTGCTGTACTCTGCAGGCTTCACTCCCAACTGGGACAGCAGACGCTATTAGTAGTGTGTGGTCCGATTTTGGAATCCTTGGCAGAGCTGTTCTAGCACTGTACTTCATGGCAGCCAGACAACGATGTCAGCGATCGGCTCATATCGCACCAACAATAATGGTAAGCATTATTTGCAACTTTGGTATGTTAGGCCCATTGAAACTAGAGATTCAGAATCTTTCTCAGATTCATTTTTCCACATTTGTCAGCGAATTCTCAGGACTTCCTCGTTTCTCCAGTCAGAATGAGGTTAGTGTGTTATGTCCACAACGAGGTCATTAAAGATGGACCACATGCGCAGATTATGAAAGGATGGAAAAGGAAAGCAGCCGTGCCCTTTCGAAGGAATCATCCCGGCATTTCAAAAAATGTTCAAATGTGTGTGTATTCCTAAGGGAGCAAAGTGCTGAGGTCATCGGTCCCTGGACTTACAAACTACTTAAACTATCTTATGCTAAGACCACCCCCCCCCTACACCCTCCCCCCCACCCCCAAACCCCCCCCCCCCCCCACTTCCAGTCGCGTATGGTTCGCGGGAAGAACGACTGTCTGAAAGCCTCCATGCGCGCTCTAATCTCTCTAATTTTACATTCGTGATCTCCACGGGAGGTATAAGTAGGGGGAAGCAATATATTCGATACCTCATCCAGAAACGCACCCTCTCGAAACCTGGCGAGCAAACTACACCGCGATGCAGAGCGCCTCTCTTGCAGAGTCTGCCACTTGAGTTTGTTAAACATCTCCGTAACGCTATCACAGTTACCAAATAACCCTGTGACGAAACGCGCCGCTCTTCTTTGGATCTTCTCTATCTCCTCCGTCAACCCGATCTGGTATGGATCCCACACTGATGAGCAATACTCAAGTATAGGTCGAACGAGTGTTTTGTGAGCCACCTCCTTTGTTGATGGACTACATTTTCTAAGGACTCTCCCAATGAATCTCAACCTGATACCCGCCTTACCAACAATTAATTTTATATGATCATTCCACTTCGTGCGCGCACGCACACGCACAGAGATATATATATATATATATATGCTGTCAGCATTAATAGCATTCGTATCATATCTGCTGTGTGGAGGGTGATGCCAGTCTCTTCTGATCCATTAGGAGACCTTGGTATCGGTATCTGTCAGACGAAAGTACCAATCGCCGCTCTATAGTTTTAGAGTTTAAAATTTTACCGTCATACATACACTACTGGCCATTAAAATTACTACACCACGAAGATGACGTGCTACAGACGCGAAATTTAACCGACAGGAAGAAGGTGCTGTGATATGCATGTGATTAGCTTCTCAGAGCATTCACACATGGTTGACGCTGGTAGCGACACCTACAACGTGCTGACATGAGGAAAGTTTCCAGCCGATTTCTCATACACAAACAGCAGTTGACCGGCGTTGCCTAGTGGAACGTTGTTGTGATGCCTCGTGTAAGGAGGAGAAATGCGTACCGTCACGTTTCCAACTTTGATCAAGGTCGGATTTTTTTTTTTTTTTTTTTTTTGTGGTTTTAGGGCGCACAACTTCAATGGTCATTAGCGCCCTGACTACTCTAAGAATACACCGCGAGGCACAAGTTGACCACAACAACTAAAAGGGAAAACACGATAAAAGACAGACTGACAGGCATAGGATTAAAAAACAGCATCATCAAATGTCCTTAGCGAGGTTTGTCAAATTGATAAAACGAAGAACACGAGCAGCTGCTCGTGGGTCATCCGCTAAAATGGCATCGAAAGTATTTGGCAGGTTAAGATCGAGGCGCAGTGTGTTAAGATCTGGACAGGACATTAAAATGTGTCTAACCGTCAGCAAGTGCCCACATGGGCAGAACGGCGCCGGCGCAGCCGTCAGCAGATGGCGATGGCTGAACCGGCAGTGTCCAATTCTTAACCGGGCTAAAACGACCTCCTCCCGCCGAGAAGGGCGTGAGGAGGACGTCCAAGCCACGGGAAGAGGTTTTAAGGCCCGAAGCTTGTTGTCGGTAAGTGCAGCCCAATCGGCATGCCACAGAGATAAGATGCGCCGACAAATCACCCTGCTAAAATCGGACGAAGGGACGCAAAAAAAAGCTGTCCGAGGCTGGAGGACCGCAGCCTTGGCCGCGGCATCTGCAGCTTCGTTCCCAGGGATACCGACATGGCCAGGAACCCACATAAAGCTAACTGGAGAACCGACGTCCACCAGCTGCTGAAGAGAGCGTTGGATCCGGTGTACGAAAGGGTGAACCGGGTACGGATCACTGAGGCTCTGGATGGCGCTCAGGGAATCTGAGCAGATGACATAAGCAGAATGTCGGTGGTGGCAGATGTAAAGAACAGCCTGGTAGAGGGCAAAGAGCTCAGCTGTGAAGACAGAACAATGGCCATGGAGCCGGTATTTGAAACTTTGTGCCTCGACAATAAAGGAACACCCGACCCCGTCATTGGTCTTAGAGCCATCTGTATAAATGAAAGTCATGTCGATGAACTTCGAACGAAGTTCCAAAAAACGGGAGTGGTAGACCGAACCGGGGGTGACCTCTTTTGGGAGCGAGCTGAGGTCAAGGTGAACGCGGACCTGAGCCTGGAGCCAAGGTGGCGTGCGGCTCTCGCCCACTCGAAAGGTTGCAGGGAGTGAAAAATTAAGGTGTTGAAGGAGGCGACGAAAGCGAACTCCAGGAGGTAGCAGGGCAGAGACATACAACCCGTATTGACGGTCAAGAGAGTCGTCAAAAAAGGAACGATAAGACGGATGGTCGGGCATTGACAGTAGCCGACAGGCATACCGACAAAGCAGTATATCGCGCCGGTAGGTGAGTGGCAATTCGCCAGCGTCAGCATGAAGACTCTCTACGGGACTGGTATAAAATGCTCCGATCGCAAGTCGTAAACCCCGATGTTGTATGGAGTTGAGGCGGCGTAAGATGGATGGCCGTGCAGAGGAGTATACGAAGCTCCCATAATCCAGCTTGGAGCGGACGATCGACCGATATAGACGAAGTAGGACGGTTCGATCCGCTCCCCACGACAGACCACTGAGAACACGGAGGACATTTAAAGAACGGGTACAACGGGCGGCCAAATATGACATGTGGAGACCAGCTAAGTTTCCTGTCAAATGTAAGGCCTAAAAATTTGGTTGTCTCCACGATTGGGAGAGCAACGGGACCGAGTCGTAAGGACGGTGGGAGAAACTCTTTGTAGCGCCAGAAGTTAATACAGACCGTCTTCTCGGCAGAAAAACGGAAGCCATTGGCGACACTCCAGGAGTAAAGACGGTCAAGAGAACGCTGAAGACAGCGCTCCAGGACACGTGTACACTGCGCGCTGCAATAGATGGTAAAATCGTCCACGAAAAGGGAGCCTGATACATCAGCTGGGAGGCAATCCATTATTGGATTGATCGCGATGGCGAAAAGAGCGACGCTCAAGACTGAGCCCTGTGGCACCCCATTCTCCTGGTGAAAGGTGTCTGACAGGACAGAACCCACACGTACCCTGAACTGTCGATCCATTAAAAAGGAACGAATAAAAAGAGGGAGGCGACCGCGAAGGCCCCATGTATGCATGGTGCGGAGAATGCCCGCCCTCCAACAGGTGTCGTAAGCCTTCTCCAAATCAAAGAACACAGCCGCGGTCGGGCGCTTCCGCAAGAAGTTATTCATAATGAAGGTCGACAAGGTAACCAGATGGTCAACAGCAGAGCGGCGCCTACGAAATCCACATTGTACATTGGTAAGTAGGCGTCGAGACTCGAGCAGCCAAACCAATCGAGAGTTAACCATTCGCTCCATCACTTTACAGACACAGCTGGTAAGCGAGATAGGTCGATAACTGGAAGGAAAGTGCTTGTCCTTCCCCGGCTTAGGAATCGGGACAACAATAGACTCGCGCCAGCATGCGGGAACATGTCCCTCAATCCAGATGCGATTGTATGTACGAAGAAGAAAACCTTTACCCGCAGGAGAAAGGTTCTTCAGCATCTGAATATGAATAGAATCTGGCCCTGGAGCAGAGGACCGTGATCGGCCAAGTGCGTTTTCGAGTTCCCGCATGGTGAATGGGGCATTATAACTTTCACAATTCGAGGAGCGGAAGTTAGGTGGCCTAGCCTCCTCTGCCTGTTTGCGGGGGAGGAAGGCAGGGTGGTAATGAGCGGAGCTCGAAACCTCTGCGAAAAAGCGGCCGAAGGCATTGGAGACAGCCTCAGGGGCTACAAGGACGTCATTCGCGACCTTCAAGCCAGAAACTGGTGAGTGGACCTTAGTGCCAGATAGCCGGCGCAGGCTACCCCAGACAACAGAAGAAGGAGTAAAACTGTTGAAGGTGCTTGTGAAAGCAGCCCAGCTGGCTTTCTTGCTTTCTTTGATAATACGACGACACTGAGCACGTAGTCGTTTATAATTGATACAATTCGCCACTGTAGGGTGGCGTTTAAATGTGCGTAAAGCATGTCGACGAGCACGTAAAGCGTCTCTACATGCCGCGGTCCACCAGGGGACCGGTACGCGACGTGGAGAAGGAGGGTGAGGGATGGAATATTCAGCAGCAGCGAGAATGACTTCCGTGAGGTGTGCGACCTGACGATCGCAGCTTGTAAAGGTTTGATCCTGAAAGGTCGCCCTGGAAGAGAAGAGCCCCCAGTCTGCCTTGGAGATGGTCCAATTAGAGAAGCACGGAGAGGGGGTATGCTGCAGGAGATGGATAACACACGGGAAGTGGTCGCTCGAATATGTATCAGAAAGTGCATACCACTCAAACCGGCGTGCAAGTTGGGGAGTACATATAGAGAGGTCTAAATGGGAATAGGTGTGAGATGTGTCCGAAAGAAAAGTAGGGGCGCCAGTATTGAGGCAGACAAGATCGAGCTGGTTGAAAAGGTCTGCTAACAAGGAGCCCCTCGGGCAGGATGCTGGAGAACCCCAAAGGGGATGGTGGGCATTGAAGTCTCCAGTTAACAAAAATGGTGCAGGTAGCTGAGCAATAAGTTGCATCACGTCTGCCCTGGTAACGGCAGATGACGATGGAGTGTAAACGGTACAAAAGGAAAACGTAAAAGTGGGGAGAGTAATGCGGATGGCAACTGCCTGCAGGCCGGTGTGCAACGTGATGGGATCGTAGTAAATATCATCCCGGACCAGCAACATAACCCCTCCATGAGCTGGGATACCTACCACAGGTGATAGGTCAAAACGCACAGAGGTGTAGTGTGCCAAGGCAATTTGATCGCATGGGCGTAGCTTCGTTTCCTGGAGGGCTACGACGAGCGGACGGTGCAAGCGGAGCAGCAACTTCAAGTCCTCTCGGTTGGAGCGAATGCTGCGAATATTCCAGTGAATAAGTGCCATCGTAAGAAAAGGAAGATGAGAGAAGTGGTCACCTCGAAGGCCGCTTAGGGCCTGGCTTCGAGCGAGCACTGCCGCCGCTATCAGTAGGCGGACAGTCATCGTCCATGTGGTCTATAGGGTCATCGGCCATCTCGGGAGGATGGCCGGGAGGGGGAGCTTCCTCCGCCAGTGAACGGCCAGATGTACGGCTACCAGCGGTGCGGCCAGGCGAAACAGATGACGGCCTGGGGCGGCAACCGCTGGGTGGCGCAGGAGAAGGAATGCGCCGTGGCGGAGAAGGAGAACTGTGCTTCCTATGCGCCTTTTTGGAAGGACGTGTAGTGGAAGTACCGGTCGAAGGCTGGGAGGTCGAGGTACGGAGGAAGTCTGCACGGGATGGTTCCTTCTTGAAGGCCCGTGCATCTGACTTCGATGTCTTCGTCTTAGCAGAAGCTGAGGAAGGTGCTCGTGTCTGTGGGGTGATGGGAGGAAGAGGAGACGTCGACCGCGCGATCTTAGCACTGGCCGAACGGACGACCGTGGTGCTGAAGGTCAGATCGCATGTCAGGGTTGCTACCTCCCGGGTAGTCCGAGGAGAGGCGAGGACAGTACTGTATTTCCCCGCTGGGAGCAGCGTGGGCTTCCTACTAGCCAATAGGTTGCGAGCAGCCGAGGTGGACACTTTCTCTTTACCCGAATTTCTTGGATACAGCGTTCTTCCTTATAGACAGGACAGTCGCGGGAGGATGCGGCATGGTCACCCTGACAGTTCACACAACGAGGAGACGGAGGTGGACAGTCACCCTCATGGGCATCCCTGCCACAAGTGACACATTTAGCCGCATTGGAACAAGACTGTCTAGTGTGATTGAAACGCTGACACTGGTAGCAGCGCGTAGGTGTCGGGACATAGGGGCGAACAGAAATAACCTCGTAGCCCGCCTTGATGCGCGATGGCAGCTTAACACTATCGAAGGTCAAGAAAATTGTCCGGGTCGGTACAAGGTCATTGTTGACCTTTTTCATGACCCTATGGACAGCCGTCACGCCCTGCTCAGCGAGGAATGATTGAAGCTCCTCATCAGACAATCCATCGAGGGAGCTAGTATAGACTACACCACGAGACGAGTTCAAAGTTCGGTGGGCCTCCACCCGGACAGGGAACGTGTACAGGAGGGTGGCCCGAAGCAGTTTTTGTGCCTGAAAGGCACTCTCAGTTTCTAGTAATAAGGTGCCGTTTCGCAACCTGGTACAAGATTTGACAGATCCGCCTATGGCATCTACGCCCTTCTGAATAACGAAAGGGTTGACAGAGGAAAAATCCTTTCCGTCCTCAGATCGAGAAACTACGAAGAACTGTGGGGCAGGCTGTAGTACTTTTGTCACTGTTGGCTGGTCACGTTTCCGTTTTTGAGTCGAAGTCGAAAGAGATGGAGTAGAATCCATTGCGGAGGAATCCCCCATGATTGCCAGCGTCTCCGATGGCGCGCTCCTTCCTTGTGGGGACCCTCTCAGAGGGCACTCCCGCCTTAGGTGAATGTTTACACCTCAGGTCACACCTCCCGAGAAACAGACGGAGGGACCAATCGGCATGTTCAGAAGGTATCAGCTCAGGCAATCACCCCTCCCCGGGCCTGGCCTTTACCAGGGGGTACGCGCGTGCCTTACATGTCTACCCAGGGCGGGGAATTACGCGTTACCCCGTCACCGGCTACGCGTGCGAACGCGTGGGTCGGCCTTCAGGCACGCACAGGGAGGAAGGAAGAAGAGGAAAAAGAAGAGAGAGAGGGAGAAAGAGGACAGACTGTCTCAAACGCCGAGGCGGAGACCAGAGAAGGCAAGGAGAAGAAGGTAATGAGAAGGCAAGGAGAAGGCAAGGAGAAGGCAAGGAGAAGGCAAGGAGAAAAAGGCAAGGAGAAGGCAAGGAGAAGGCAAGGAAAAAAAGGCAATGAGAAGGCAAGGAGAAAAAGGCAATGAGAAGGCAAGGAGAAAAAGGCAATGAGAAGGCAAGGAGAAAAAGGCAATGAGAAGGCAAGGAGAAAAAGGCAATGAGAAGGCAAGGAGAAAAAGGCAATGAGAAGGCAAGGAGAAGTCAAGGGAAAGAGTAAGGAAGACAGTGAGGTCGAGAAGAGCAAGGAAAGGAACCAACAAAAGGAAGGAAGAAACGAGAAGTGAAAAACCAAAAAGACCACGATTATAGGTCGTGGAACCGTCCGTCTCCGGACGCAGGCGCTAACTACCCCCGTGAGGGGGATGGACTCCTTTTAGTCGCCTCTTACGACAGGCAGGAATACCGCGGGCCTATTCTAATCACCGGACCCGCAGGGGAAAAGGTCGGATTGAAGCCCATCGCGATTGCGGTTTATCCTATCGCGACATTGCTGCTCGCGTTGGTCGAGATCCAATGACTGTTAGCAGAATATGGAATCAGTGGCTTCAGGAGGATAATACGGAACAACGTGCTGGATCCCAACGGCCTCGTATCACTAGCAGTCGAGATGACAGACATCTTATCCGCACGGCTGTAACAGATCGTGCAGCCACGTCTCGATCGCTGAGTCAACAGATGGGGACGTTTGCAAGACGACAAACATCTGCACGAACAGTTCGACGTCGTTTGCAGCAGCATAGACTATCAGCTCCGAGACCATGGCTGCGGTTACCCTTGACGTTGCATCACAGACAGGAGCGTCTGCGATGGTGTACTCAACGACGAACCTGGGTGCACGAATGGCAAAACGTAATTTTTTCGGAGAATCTAGGTTCTGTTTACAGCATCATGATGGTCGCATCCGCGTTTGGCGACATTGCGATGAACGCACATTGGAAGCGTGTATTCGTCATCGCCATACTGGCGTATCACCCGGCGTGATGGTATGGGGTGCCATCGTTACACGTCTCTGTCACCTCTTGTTCGCATTGAAGGCACTTTGAACGGTGGACGTTACATTTCAGATGTGTTACGACCCGTGGCTCTACCCTCCATTCGATGCCTGCGAAACCCTACATTTCAGCAGGATAATGCACGACCGCATGTTGCAGGTCCTGTACGGGCCTTTCTGGATACAGAAAATGTTCGAATGCTGCCCTGGGCAGCACATTCTCCAGATCTCTCACCAATTGAAAACGTCTGGTCAATGGTGGCCGAGCAACTGGCTCGTCATAATACGCCAGTAACTACTCTTATGAACTGTGGTATCGTGTTTAAGCTGCATGGGCAGCTGTACCTGTACACGCCATCCAAGCTCTGTTTGGCGTACCAAGGCCGTTATTAAGGCCAGAGGTGGTGGTTCTGGGTACTGATTTCTCAGGATCTATGCACTCACATTGCGTGAAAATGTAATCACATGTCAGTTGTAATATATATATGTGTCGAAGGAATACCCGTTTATCATCATTTCTTCATGGTGTATCAATTTTAATTGCCAGTAGTGTATTTATTATATGCTAGTACATTTGTGATATCAGGTGAAACTGATCAATGTTAAAAAAATCTGTAATGGAATATTTTAAAGGCATCGCATAAGATATACACGTGCAACATTACGCCCAAGTCAAAACAATATAACACGAACACAGAGAGCGGTTAAACTACTCTACGACAGTCCCTATGGACGGAATAGGAGACAGCTAAAATCAGGCTCGTGGAATAAGGGCTAAAAAAACACCATACAGAAATGGAGTGCCAAAACTAAAAATTAAATGGCCTTCGCCATTTTGCTTCGGTAGTTAAAAAGTAAGTAGATGTCAACAACCCGCACGTCATTCGCTAAAATGGCTGATAGATCAGAGAGCAAGCCCAAGCTGGAACGTAAATTGTTAAGAAAGGGCATTCCAGCAGTGCGGACATTTAAAATTTGGGCGCAATGTGTACAAAGTGCTGGGGTAGTGCCACTCAGCAAATGATGGCTAACAAGGCAGTGCCCAGCACGCAGCCGAGTTAAAATAATCTCCTCCCGCCAGGAGGGCCGAGAGGAAGTCGTCCAAGGAGCTTGGAGAGGGTTAATAAGCCGGAGTGGTACACTCAGTGATAAAACAAAGCAGTAGACTTTTACCAGAAATATTGACCCTTAGACAATGTGTCTAACAGTGTATTTTAAATACATGGCTCTGCCTGGGTGTCTGTTTTTGATCCAGTGTCTTTCCCACCAGCAACCAGGACCGTCACAATCACTGATTAAATAACGCAAATTTCTCGGTCATTGCTGGTTTGTAGTCTAGCGTATTGTTTGTGGTCCCAGTCAGACTAGAAGCTCCTTATGTGTCTCTATTCGAAGTGTGGTCTACCTTACAGGCGCCCTAAGTTACACTCAGGGTAGTTGGGTATATTGGTCATCTCTCTAGGTGCATATTTTGTAGCGCTGCGCTAATTCTTATTCTCATGTATATAAAGAATGTTTGGTTGACAGTCTTTGAAGTCCGTAGGTCTCAGTATTTAGCTATGACGTCATAAATTAGCCGAGATTTTGCCCGAACGTTATCATTTCTAATAATGCCCTCGTTTTAACACGTACATTACGACGTTACATGCAACCACTAGTGGTAATGGGAAAGTGTAAAAATCATTCAGTTTATCTATTGCAGTGTGATATAAACTGTTTAACATATAAATTCCCTGCAGCAGCGTATTTGTTGTTACTTTGTTGTGGTAACTTGCAATAAGAGTATATATATTCTTGTACATTTACATATAGATTATTCAGAATATGGAATAATATGTAAAAGTAGACATAAATTTAATGAAAAACTACAGAATATGCGTAAATGGGAAAGAAGTACTTGTATGTCTTGCTGAGTGTCGTCCATGCTGACGCATCAAATGCCAAAATTCATGTATTTGTAACATTAAATTTGTTATTAACAACTACTCACATCCTGAGGAGAGGCGCGGAGAGGCGCGGAGAGGCGCGGAGAGGCGCGGAGAGGCGCGGAGAGGCGCGGAGAGGCGCGGAGAGGCGCGGAGAGGCGCGGAGAGGCGCGGAGAGGCGCGGAGAGGCGCGGAGAGGCGCGGAGAGGCGCGGAGAGGCGCGGAGAGGCGCGGAGAGGCGCGGAGAGGCGCGGAGAGGCGCGGAGAGGCGCGGAGAGGCGCGGAGAGGCGCGGAGAGGCGCGGAGAGGCGCGGAGAGGCGCGGAGAGGCGCGGAGAGGCGCGGAGAGGCGCGGAGAGGCGCGGAGAGGCGCGGAGAGGCGCGGAGAGGCGCGGAGAGGCGCGGAGAGGCGCGGAGAGGCGCGGAGAGGCGCGGAGAGGCGCGGAGAGGCGCGGAGAGGCGCGGAGAGGCGCGGAGAGGCGCGGAGAGGCGCGGAGAGGCGCGGAGAGGCGCGGAGAGGCGCGGAGAGGCGCGGAGAGGCGCGGAGAGGCGCGGAGAGGCGCGGAGAGGCGCGGAGAGGCGCGGAGAGGCGCGGAGAGGCGCGGAGAGGCGCGGAGAGGCGCGGAGAGGCGCGGAGAGGCGCGGAGAGGCGCGGAGAGGCGCGGAGAGGCGCGGAGAGGCGCGGAGAGGCGCGGAGAGGCGCGGAGAGGCGCGGAGAGGCGCGGAGAGTGACGTACTAACTGCGCTATTTTGTCCAAGGTAAAGTGTAAACTGACAACCTAAGGCCTTATTACGTGAGTGGGTTGGAGGGGATGACTGAATGTAAGTCTCACAATTGTGTAACCTGACTCCAGAAGTGACATCTGTTCCTGGAATTTGGGCCAGATCGTACACTGATTAACTACTGAAAATAACTAAAGAATAGTAGAGTTATGGGAGATTTTTTTTTCGCTATGGACACTCACAGCAGCTCCGAACACTGACAGTGCAGGTAGTATGCAGACTTGGTACTTAGGAAGTGCGTATTTATTGTTAAAGGAGGCATTGCGGAAAGTGTTGAACATGGAATATTCACAGAAGTCGTTACACAATGCCGTGCAGTAATTTGTTAACACTGTACTGTGTTTAGCATAGAACGGAGATGTTAGTCTTCGGAAAATCTAAAATTGCAACCAACTGCCTGAAAATTTTAAATGGCAATATGTTGTAAGAGTAAGGTTTTTATTTTACTTAAATGGCTTCTTATTCTTTTTATTGTGCTTGGGAATGGTGGTTGGACTCTGCTGGCGCTTCATGGTAATGCATCCAGGGCACAGGACGTGAAAGATGTTTCCCAGACAACTGTTCTACTAATAGAATTGGGATGAGGGAGGCGGGAACTTTATCCTTATGGGTACAGGTCCGGGGGTGGGGAGGATCTTCTCACCATTTTTATATTACGCTACTGTCTCAGGTGCATGGGCAGGGTATGCTACTAGCTAACTATTTATCTGTACGTAGTTGACGGTCTACAGCAGTATGCAACGGCTCAGTTTCATCTCTAAGACTGTACGTTCTAAGAAGAATCAGGCAAGACTTCCACATAAGCTGCAGCTCGCAAAATGAGAAATTTGAGCTCGTATGTAGGCTTACTGACCATCCTCCTCCTCCACACCGTTTGTAATTGGAAAAAGAAATGGGTAAATCATAAATGTACAGTAAATAATTGGTGCCCTCTACCGAAAGTTCGTTTCCAGAATGTAATATTACCGTTAATGGCCCTAAAACACTCCAATGGGGTACAACAGAATTTACTTTCGTATCTGACCATTTCTCCACGTTTACAACCTATTACTGGAACGTGAATTATCCATAGAGAGGATTTCCGCTAACACATGGCTCTTCGACTATACACTGCATTGATTGCACATGAGCATTGTGTGCAGGACCAGTACTCAAACCCGCATACATAACAGGGGAGAAAGGTTTATCAAAATTGCCCAATTTGTAGCACACTGCCTCTACTATACATGGATACCATTTCGAGCCGCCGGTGGGAGGTATTAACTTGTCTCCGTCAACACAGTGTATGCTTCCAACTGAGTAGGGATTCGAACTATGTAATTTAACGACTGGAAGTAAGAGTTTTCGATTGAGAACTTACCCATTCCTGCCATCCTCCCAGCTGCGAATATTTTTAATTTGCAAAACATACAGTTACTGTAATCATGACTTACCTATCTTCCCTATAATATTATTGGACATATCGTCTAAAATCTACTCTACTTTTACTTTGTTAATCATTTGATTTTGCTTCACCACAGCACAATATACTCCATTTTCTTTTTCTGTACTTTTTACGTTTGTAAAACTAAATTTTTCATGCCTTAGTTCTTACTTTAATGTTACGTAAATTATTTGGCCATTCTTTACATGATTACGTACATCTTTTCGTTGCATTTACCATACCAGTTTCTGATGCCACTAGAAAATGAACTTTTCAGCAAGTGGAACAAGCATTCAAAAATTCAATACACTGTTGCGAAGCAGCCGTGCTCTCCAAACATTGACACACAAATAATTACTCAAGACCATTTCACCGAGCTATAGGCGGTTGATGGAGCTGAACGCGTGAAAGGATTCAAAACTGGATATCCTTCCACGTGACGTACACAATAAGTTACCTATGCTTTAATATTTCATGGGCGTACAGGAAGCCGCTTAAAAGTTATCTTTACATTCATATTAGGAGGCAACGCCATAAAAGGTCCTCCAAAATATACTCTGCTTTCTTTAACTGCCATAGGATAAACGGCAGAATTTTTTGGTTTCTGTGTCAGGTTCCACAAAATGATCGACATGCTATTGTCATCTAATGGAACGAGCCGTATGCAATAGGAACTATCTGCAAAACGCAATGTTCCAAGCTTCGCCGTTGCAGTAGCTGAGCAGCTACCTCCCACGAAATCATCTTCAACAGCTGTGAAGAGTAAAAGTATACCATTTTCAGGAACTCGCGTGATGACTTCTTTTGGTTCTTTAATAATTACTGAACTTCGTTCTCTGCCCAACAGTAGAATCCTGGAGTCGGCTTTGGCACCAGGGGGTTAAAAAACGTTACAGATCATCCTTTAGCAAGACTGCGACAACGTTTTTGTTAGTCTGCATTTTCCCCAGTAGCTTATGATTCAGTCGCGTGAATTATTGCGTAAATCACTAATCGCCTGCATTCATTTGTAACGTTTCGCTTACCATTACACTTCCTATCACAGTAACCACTCCAGTAATGGTTTATTAGCTAATTTAATTACGACCTTTCTCCCAGAAATGAAAAGCGACGCTCGTTTCTTTGAGTTTGCGACCCCCTTCCCCTACACCCTGAAGAATAAGTTGGCAAGAATGACCACAATGAGTCGTTACAGTTGCGAGGGCAACAAGGAGGGCTTGGGCTTTTAAAACAAGATCGGTTTAATTATATTCTGAGAAATGTAAAAAATGGGGATGAAATTAGTGAAATGCTATGAATATTATCAGTGAAATCGACTCCTGAATTACTGAATCTACAGTTTAACAAGTATATCGTCACAAGACATTGTGGCACATGGTGTTTAGAACCCAGGACTTATTTATCAGTAGCACTCGCATTTATCATTTAAGCCATCTGTGCAAGCCACACCGATCCTCATTTTCTTTAACAATAAAATGATTTTTTGTAGTTCATGTCTGTGTACTTTCAGTGGCTTCATCCGAATTTATTCCATTCGTTCCGTTTCAGTGAATTTTAATCAGTTGTGTATGTGGTGTCTGCCGGCCGGGGTAGCCGAGTGATTCTAGGCGCTAAAGACTGGAAACGCGCGACCGCTACGATAGCAGGTTCGAATCCTGCCTCGGGCATGGATGTGTGTGATGTCCTTAGGTTAGTTAGGTTTAAGTAGTTCTAAGTTCTAGGGGACTGATGACCTCAGAAGTTAAGTCCCGTAGTGCTCAGAGCCATTTGAGCCATTTTTTATGTGGTGTCTGTTCTTTCGGACATGTGCTTGAGAACAGACACCAAACACACACAATCAACGTGAGGAGGGCCAATTTATCACTTCAGTGCAGATCACCACACACTAGCTCTTAAGGGGAACCGGCAAAATGCCATGAATAATGGAAATAATGGACAAGGGGTACTACATCAGTAGTGTGTGGATAGGTTGAGAATTTGGGTCTAACGGGATGCATGCTAGGGAGCGCAGTGGTCAACATATCTACCTAGTAAGTAGAAGTAGTACAAATTTTCAACTTTCCCCATTGATTTCAATCAAAGCCCACTAGTAGCTAATGTCAGTCATTTCTTTGTGCCTTAAGTCAGTTTGTTTATCTCTGTTACAGGGTAAGCCACCGTCTCCTGTCATGCCCTTTCTTCTGGCGCGGTTATTCCAGAAGCGAGAACCTCATTGCTTCTGCAGAAAAAAAGAGGAATACGTAACTGGCAATGAATGTTTTGGTCGACCTTAGAGACGATCTCAGGATTTCTTGTTAAAGCAATTACTCGCAGTATGCTGGAAATCAATCTCTAATCCCAACCTGGAATATATCTTCATTTATCACGTTTGAAAACCGCCAGCTTTCTCGTTTTGTCATCTATGTCTGAAATGCCATTAACGTCAGTTTACACCCACAGGTACTGCCGTCGATACGAAGTATGCTACGACATGCATTGCTTTTCGGAACAATATTACACGATTACCAATTTCTTGTATCTGAACGCTATTGCTTAAAGCTGTATTTCGCGGTTTGTTTACGTGAAGTAAAAGAAGTACCAACGCTGATTTTTAAGATAAATTACATTTAATTAGTTAATTTGCCGAGGAAACAGATTTCCTTTTTTGCCTAATTAAGTAATGAAAACACATTCTGATGCTGAAAGGACAATTCTACGAAACGCTTCCATCTTTACTCTAGTTCTGAATTTCTTAACTACACTTCTGGGGAACATTCACAGGTCCAGAATCATTTAAACTTAAGTGGAAAGTGATTCCTGACGAAAGCGTCAATTTTCTTCTCAACTGTAATGAAGGTTAATATTCTTAACATACGTAGACGTCAGATAATATTAATGACCTTACTTATTCAGACGTCTTTGGTACACAACGGGAATGATAGCGCATACCTTTGTCAGTAACAACTGGAATCCACACTTGAGGCCCAAAAAGTCTAATCGGAGACCAGTTTTTCGCAGAATCATTGAAAAGCTTCTCAAACATTTCCAGTACCACAAGTATGGAGCATATCTGAAACCCAAGAACATTAATAAGTTGTAAGATAAAATACTAATATGCTGGATAACATAGGTCCAAAATAAATACAGAGTTATTCGTAAATATCTCCAAGGTTTCAGAGGACGACTGTGCGAAAATTACAAGACATACAGAAAAACGACGCGTCAGTGGATGCAGCACATTAGTAAGATTTGAATCTTAACATGTGTTGTGGTGTATTTGCACTAGGAGTTACGCGTCACGGAACATGTGGATAATACGTCCTCTGCGAATCGCCGCATCGAATAAGTTCACTACTCCAGATATTCAACCCAGTGAACAGGTTTCCAAAGCAGATGACTGTCGAATTGCACACACATAGTGACGTTTACCGCATAACAAAACTTTGCCCGTAGTGAACGCCTATAACGTGACTTAAAAACTTTTAGTGAAACTATTCACTGATGTGGATTTTGTGTGTTGATTATAGTCATCGTTCGAAACAAGACTAAAATCTTATTTTTAGGCCATTTCTAGATACTTTTAATGACGTTCATGGTTTCTCATTCAGCAGAACAAAAATTCTCTAGTACTGCAGCAATGTAAACTCCGCTCCATGCTGTGTGTAAGGGAATCAAGCAAGACAAAGCTTCATGACTGCAAATTAACAAATGGTTTTAGTCCTCAGTCCTATGTTGCATAAATTTTTAAAAAGCAAGAAGTCCTGAGAATCAGTGTTAAGGCGAATTCGATACGTAAACTATTACATTCCTAAGCTTAATGTTCATGGAAGGGGGCATGCACATTATTCGACTAGCTATTTAAAGACATTGTCGACGAAAAAATGTAAATAAGTGAACAAGAAATTTACAGATCTGAGTTAGATCTCACAACACTCCGAGAAACAAATACAGTTGCAGTATTTACATCAAAATAACTTACACATCCACTAATAGCGCTGGTGAAATCAAAATTATAGTAAATGGCTATAAAAATATGAATTATTACAGTTAAACCAGTAAGTATACTTATCAGACATTTCACACCACCAAACATTCCGAACAGAAGCGCCTAACTTGTTTTTCGCTACTGGATGAGGCGAATGAGTATCGCTTCACTTCCCAGTTTTCCACGAGACCGAAGTACCCCATCAGCCAAATTAATTGCAGTGAACGCACAGCTCTCAACTGACTTGATAGTGTGGCCAGAAAAGAACAGAATCTAAGCGTTTGAGAGGTATTACCGAAGGATGCTGAAAATTACGTGGGCTGATGCCATTCTACACCAAATTGGCGGGCAAAGTAATTAAATAAACCTGGCAAGATTAGAGTTAGCAAGCCCCCTCTTACATCTGATGAGTCATTCTAAACAGCTTAAATTGCATATATTACGCTAAATATTTAAGTTACGTTCAACGTAGCCTACAACATTTAGAAATTACTATACAGAAAAGTTTGTAATAGTTTATGAGAAGTGAAACAATTACAGGGAGGTAGGTTTAAACTATGGACGCTAGCGGCAGTGGGCGTCAGAAAGCGGAAGAGGGAGAGAGGAACGCGATTAAATAATTAATGAAGATAAGGGAAGCGAATGACTAAGTGTTACTAGGAAAAACCTTGATCATTTGTTTTACTGTTCGGCAGACGGAAAACTGGCCGTAGACAATTTCTGGGGAACGTAAGAGGATGACGGAAGTGCTTTTGCTTCTTAAAACTAACAGGACACTGAACTGTGAAAGGACGGCAGCAACAGAGGACTTTGCTAGTGCTTTTGTGTTACCGATGGTACAGCTGAGAAGACATAGCTTATGGCAGTCTCTTCCAACTCGTCTGGCTGCAACCATCCTAACTGGTCATATGAAGCAGTGACATGGTGAAATGGACGAGTGCTGTAGATGTAACACGCAGAAGCAATCCTTATAGTTCCGGCTGTGTAGTTTCCACCACTCCTGTTCTGTTACACAGAACTAATCTAAATAAATGAGAGACAGCAGAAGTTTACGTTCCACATCCTGGGGAAAGATGTGCCGAATCTTTGAAGGCGTAGAGGCAAACGGAAGTCTTCCTGAACGTGGCGACAGTATATTCTGCCCAGCAGAAATACTCACCCGAAGTTTCGTCACCACTGTTTCCTGATGTACTGGAACAACGTCGAGAGGAACAGGAGGCACTTGTTCGCGGAATTATGAATGTATTAATTTCTTGTGGGATACTAAGATGACTTGGAACTTTTTTCGCATTTAGTCTAAGCACCAGCTTTTGCGCTAATCTTACCCCTGGAGACAGGTCATCGTCCACCTCAACGATCGCAGTGTTATGTGGCGCACACACTAACTAGTACAAGAGACATGATAATAGTAAATACGTTAAAACATCAGCAAATAACTTCCATGATACTACAGAGAGCGTAGAGGGGAAAACAAATCTAAAATACAACAAATAAGTGATGTTTGGTGTAAGTGATGATCAGAGATGAAAAGGACAAAATCTAGGCGAGTTGGATAAGAAAGCTAAGATAATGAAGTAATCATGACGTTATCTAAAAGCATGTTTTGAACAAATTTAACAAAACTACACTATTTCCGAAACCAAGCTCTGCTTATGCTTGTTCACATACTGTGTTGATGCATAGACAAATATCAACCTACACTTTCCAACAAAATACGCGCGCTTTTGTATTTCTTAACATTGGGTGCATATTTTTCAAATACTAATACACCTATGAAAATAATATGCCACAACTTCTATACAGAAAGTACCTACTGCCCCCACCCCATTTTTATTTTACCTTTTTTTTCTCGCTTCGGTAATGTATCACCGGAATGTCTACCAGGAACTTCAGTACCAACAAAATACCATTAGTACCAACACGTGGGCCATTCATACCAAAATTTTATCCAAAATCAAATACTTGTGATTGGTGGTTAAAGTTTATATTTCAAAATTTCTAATTTTGATAGCGCACTGTTCAAATTACAGGACTTGCCTACTATTACGGTCACCGGCAGTTGCAACTATGGTACCTTCGCTTTCGCATCTAATTTTAGTTGTGCTCGAAGTACAGTATAGTTATTTCAGCTGAAAGAAGTTTCAACATACTTCCGCTCGCAATTCAAAACATACACGCTACAATGTTTCTCTGGCTTTTCAGTAGCGCAGCCACTAAGCCGTGACGATAACAGCTGTATCTGTGTGCGGACTAGGTACGTTCGGGAGGGAGGGAGGTAGCAGTACAACGACAGCTTCGACCAGAGACGCCATCGGTACTAACGTAACCACTGTGTCATATACATTTATTTTAATTACGATACTGGGACCCTTGTGATTGTGTGTTCTGGGTGGGGAAGTTTATGTTGTCAGTACATTCAAGTATACAAAATCTCGAAAATATCGGACCACAGGGGAAGAAAAAAATGTTAAGCCATGATCACTATGACCTTCCAACCTGACCTACTTTATACGATGCATCGTTCTCTCACCGTAAGTTGTTTTTAGAAAGTGTATTGTCACATTTGTTGACTTCACCACTTTAAAAACAAAATGACACCAGCCATATACTTTCGACCTTCGACGACGCTACACATTAGTCTGTCATGACAACCTTCATTCCATATACATTTACACTTTTTTTTTTACTGTCGTTGGTAACTTCACTATTCTGAAAAGAACTATCGCGAACATCGTTACACAACTCTTAAGCTTCTGTACTATCACTTTATGACGTCAGGCTGTAGTTATGTAATACAACGTTAACTTTCACAAAGCTCAAGGCGGTATTCTTGTTTTCCTTCCTTGTAACAGGAACATTTCGAGAAGCAGCTCATTGTATCAACGAAGAATAGCCACGAACAGAAGTGAAATGTACAAATTCCTCACCATGCCTGACGCGGAAAACAAAATAGGACTATTCTCTTGCCAGCTGTGGATGAATTTTCTTCTGTCTTTAAACATGGCACACCGCGCTGCACTCACCGACTGAAGGCCCGGACTCCCTACTTCCGTCTTCGAGAAATTAACAAGGTCACGTGACGACCAACTTGTATGCAAACAAAAACAGTTCTTAAGGGCCCTACACATCCACCAACCAACCGACGACCAACCAACCGACAAGCTGGGCGTGTGTAAACGTTTTGACCGTTCGAGCGACGAACTTGTAGCGATGTCGGGCGATTAGAACCACTCGACAGCCGCCACCCGCCTCTCCCACCCACATAATTGTGCCGTGTGTAGCACTGTTGTGCCTACCACCCGACAAAAGTTCGCCTTTTGTGTGTGCGGCTTTAAATGCTGTTCTGATCTATATGACAGTGTACCAGACGGACAAAACTTTAAGGACAGAGTTTCTGGAGAAATTTAAAGACAGCCCATCGTGCGAGTAGAATAGCAATATAGTTGCAAGAAATGAAGCACTTTTTTTCATTTCCTTAACGAATGCATAACGATTTCATGTTGCACATAAAGAGGTTAAAAGTCCGTCGACCTCTTGTACTTTCGTTTTTAGGTTTTATTTCCGATACCTATTGAAAATGAAATCTAAAAATCGAAATATCGACATTCAATGGACGTTAATTCATAAAAAATACATGCTTCATTGTTATAACTGTTAAAAAAGTCCAGCCTATGTCCAAGCTCTCTGCTATGAAGGTCAGTATGTGGCATTTATTTTACAGTTTTAAGAGGTGCTAATTCAATCACTTCTTATGTATCTATTGTATTTATTAGACAATGTGCGCCACAACCGTGTGCATTCTTTCTTCTTCGAATTTGAAATGACGGTCTTTAACTCACAGGTCATCTCTTATGCTACGTACGGTAAATAAATTAGTAACATTACACGAAGGTCTTTTGTTTTATTTCTTTTGCTTTGCCATGATGTGTTTTCTAGTCAACTATAAATCATGTTGCAAGTTTCAGGAATCATTTTAGTTCATAATTGTTGGGCTACAACAGCACTGAATTTGAGGTCCTCTCATTTCTGCCAGTAGGTAGAAGTCGCAATGTAGCTAACAGCCTCTTCTCACAGCTCACATCCTCTTTGATGACTGCATTTTTTTCGTTGAGAATGGTTTGATAATGTTCAGCAGCTCTGAAATGCATGATTTGTCCATTCTTAGACAACTAGGAAAATAATCGGCTCCCAGCTGCTTAAGTAACACAACGTAGGTGAATTTCTTATCTTGCATTAGCGACTTCTTTGCCCATAGCCTTCTCTCGGCTTTTTTTTTTTCTTTTTGCCTTGTTGCCTCTAAAACAGCCAAGGCAAACACTCCGTTTTTGTTTCTGTGTAAAACCAAGCAGTATTTCGTAGAACATAAACTTAATGTTTGTAACAAATCACAACAGGGTGGCGCTGTAATCGGTGGTTGCAGTCGGTCAGGACGCCTGTGGGGTGCTACGAAATCGGTCGGGAAGTCGGCAATAAACTGGTGCATGTATAGGGCCCTTTACAAATACACTCCTGGAAATTGAAATAAGAACACCGTGAATTCATTGTCCCAGGAAGGGGAAACTTTATTGACACATTCCTGGGGTCAGATACATCACATGATCACACTGACAGAACCACAGGCACATAGACACAGGCAACAGAGCATGCACAATGTCGGCACTAGTACAGTGTATATCCACCTTTCGCAGCAATGCAGGCTGCTATTCTCCCATGGAGACGATCGTAGAGATGCTGGATGTAGTCCTGTGGAACGGCTTGCCATGCCATTTCCACCTGGCGCCTCAGTTGGACCAGCGTTCGTGCTAGACGTGCAGACCGCGTGAGACGACGCTTCATCCAGTCCCAAACATGCTCAATGGGGGACAGATCCGGAGATCTTGCTGGCCAGGGTAGTTGACTTACACCTTCTAGAGCACGTTGGGTGGCACGGGATACATGCGGACGTGCATTGTCCTGTTGGAACAGCAAGTTCCCTTGCCGGTCTAGGAATGGTAGAACGATGGGTTCGATGACGGTTTGGATGTACCGTGCACTATTCAGTGTCCCCTCGACGATCACCAGTGGTGTACGGCCAGTGTAGGAGATCGCTCCCCACACCATGATGCCGGGTGTTGGCCCTGTGTGCCTCGGTCGTATGCAGTCGTGATTGTGGCGCTCACCTGCACGGCGCCAAACACGCATACGACCATCATTGGCACCAAGGCAGAAGCGACTCTCATCGCTGAAGACGACACGTCTCCTTTCGTCCCTCCGTTCACGCCTGTCGCGACACCACTGGAGGCGGGCTGCACGATGTTGGGGCGTGAGCGGAAGACGGCCTAACGGTGTGCGGGACCGTAGCCCAGCTTCATGGAGACGGTTGCGAATGGTCCTCGCCGATACCCCAGGAGCAACAGTGTCCCTAATTTGCTGGGAAGTGGCGGTGCGGTCCCCTACGGCACTGTGTAGGATCCTACGGTCTTGGCGTGCATCCGTGCGTCGCTGCGGTCCGGTCCCTGGTCGACGGGCATGTGCACCTTCCGCCGACCACTGGCGACAACATCGATGTACTGTGGAGACCTCACGCCCCACGTGTTGAGCAATTCGGCGGTACGTCCACCCGGCCTCCCGCATGCCCACTATACGCCCTCGCTCAAAGTCCGTCAACTGCACATACGGTTCACGTCCACGCTGTCGCGGCATGCTACCAGTGTTAAAGACTGCGATGGGGCTCCGTATGCCACGGCAAACTGTCTGACACTGACGGCGGCGGTGCACAAATGCTGCGCAGCTAGCGCCATTCGACGGCCAACACCGCGGTTCCTGGTGTGTCCGCTGTGCCGTGCGTGTGATCATTGCTTGTACAGCCCTCTCGCAGTGTCCGGAGCAAGTATGGTGGGTCTGACACACCGGTGTCAATGTGTTCTTTTTTCCATTTCCAGGAGTGTATTTAAAAAAGTAAGAAAAATGGAATACCGAAGTAGAAGATCCCTGCAAAGCAAACGACGACGTTTAACGCTATGAATTTTATCCATCGTGCACGAATTTGATGAGTGCCATACCTTAACATGAGATCAAAATGAGATGCGCTGGCGGTCTAAGGCGCTGTAGTCATGGACTGTGCGGCTGGTCCCGGCGGAGGTTCGAGTCCTCCCTCAGGCATGGGTGTGTGTGTTTGTCCTTAGGATAATTTAGGTTAAGTAGTGTGTAAGCTTAGGAACTGATGACCTTAGCAGTTAAGTCCCATAAGATTCCACACACATTTGAACATTTGAGATGCGCTGCTAGGATCATAACAAAAAACCATAGGTCCACAAAATGTAACGGAAATGATTACACAATGTAAATGGCAATCTCTGTAAGAAAGATTTCGTTGTTCCCGTAGAGGTCTGTTGTATTAATTATGAGGTCCTGTATTTGAAGAAGTGATGACCACCTCCGTCATATACGTTCCATTCCGACTGTGATAATAAGGTGAACGAGAGTAGGGCTGAACCTCAGTAAACCTACTAACAAGTCGCACCTGGGGTCTGCATCCTTCTACTATTATCTTCACCTGTAAATCCTCATCCACTCCATCCTAACGTATGACAAAATTGACTCGATCTACACCTCCCTCACATTTTACGAAAGCCCTTGACATTATTAAAAAACGTGCAGACTGACTCGCCTTTCACATACGTATACTTTCCCAACACGCGTTCTATACCAGCTCGTCCATTTCCACCACTTTCTTCTCTTCTTGAAGCACGTCCAACCCTGCAAATTTAACCGGAAAACCCAGTTCCAGCACCCAGTATCCTAACCACTAGTCACCAACCCAGATACCATGCTGAGACACAACAAACCATATCCTACTTCCCACGCTCTTCCATGCCTTATTCATCCTCTCCCGCCGGCCAGTGTGGCCGAGCGGTTCTAGGAGCTACAGTCTGGAACCGCGCGACCACTACGGTCGCAGGTTCGAATCCTGCCTCGGGCATGGATGTGTGTGATGTCCTTAGGTTAATTAGGTTTAAGTAGTTCTAAATCTAGGGGACTGATGACCTCAGAAGTGAAGTCTCATAGTGCTCAGAGCCATTTGAACCATTTTGAACCATCCTCTCCCGCCGGAGTTTCAATCAACTTCCACTACCCAACAACGAAATCTATCGCTAGCCAACAATGCTCCGAGCCTTCCACATTCCTTCCCCTCAACGTCTGTTAGTTGCTTCATGTGACTTCACAGGGTCCCACTATCGTACTCATTACTCCACCTCCATCACAGAGCGAGGTGGCACAGTGGTTAGACACTGGACTCGCATTCGGGAGGACGTCGGTTCAATCCCGCGTCCGGCCATCTTGATTTAGGTTTTCCGTGATTTCCCTAAATCATTCCAGGCAAATGCCTGGATGGTTCCTCTGAAAGGGCACGGCCGACTTCCTTCCCTAATCCGATGAGACCGATGACCACGCTGTTTGGTCTCCTTCCCCAAACAAACAACCAACCACCTCCATCATGAATTTTATCATTTTCATGCACAACCATCATCACCACTATACTGTACCACAAAAGCTACATCATTACCAGGCATTACACTCTAAATTTAGTTTAAAATGGTGCAAAAGTCTTAAAACTCATCAAAATTGTTCACCAATGTATATTTTTAGAAACGGGATATTTTCATCTGTTTTATGTATTTTTGTCTGAAGAGCAATTTTATCTCTTGTCAGTCGACCCTCTGGGGAGGAACTGAAACAACAATAAAGAAAGGAAAGACGGCTGGCACAGAAAATCTTCCCTCACTTCATACCCTTATGGAATAGGGCTTAAATGTAAGGAAAGGAGATTACGTTTTAATGCCCCAAGGACGACGAGGTAATTAGCGACAAGGCATTAGATCGGAATGGACAGGGATGGGGAACGGAAGTAGAGCAGCCCTTTTCATTTTATGTATCACAGCATTCACCTTAAGAAATTCAGGGAACCTAAACATGAATGTTCGGACAGGGCTCTGAAGCTCAGTTCTCCATTACCTGAACCAGCTCCATCAGCTCACTCGGTGACAGAAAGCACCAAGTGTTGCTACCGAGTACCTTCGGCCGTGTCATTGTACAGCGGATTGCAGATTATATTTAAAAATGTAAAAAAAATAGTTTCTTAATATTTTAGTTTCTTCTAATTTATCCTGTTTGTGGGTGGAGGGGGTTCTGTATAAAACGGGTAATGGTCTTTATTATGCGCAGTTTTCTGTATAGATATTTTGCAGTGCAATATACACACAAACGGATCTATAACGGATCACAGTTTCGGCGCTGGTGTACTTGAGGACTAAGATTTTCTTAGACAGTACTAACAAATTAGCTACAAATAGCCGAAATGTTAAAGACGTGTCCGAAGACGGATCGAAGCTGCGAGTGTGAAACACTATTCAGTTTATTCACACACGGTATCTTGCAAATACGTCCGTCTTCGAGGCTGAGTGGTCAGCGCAAATGGCTGCCATGCACAGGACCCTGGTTTGATTTTCGGTACTGTAGAGATTCCCTTGGTGAGGCATTGGTACGAGGTGCACTCAGCCTCGTGATGCAAACTGAGGAGCTATTTGAATGAGAAGTAGCGGCCTCACGGTCTGGTAAGTCGACAAAACGGCCAGGAGACCGGAGTTCCTCTATACTGCATCCGCATGATGCCGTGAGGCAGAAGATGACACGGCAGCCGGTCGACAACATCTACATCTACATCATACCACGCAAGCTACCTAATGGTGTGTGGCGGAGCGTACTTTCGGTACCACTATCTGATCCCTCCAACTGCGTTCCACTCGCGAATAGTGCGTGGGAAGAATGATTGTCGGTAAGCACCTGTATTGGCTCTAATTTCTCGAATTTTCTCCTCGTCATCAATACGCGAGATGTATGTGGGGGGAAGTAATATGTTGTCCGACTCCTCCTGAAAAGTGCTGTCCCAAAATTTTAACAGCAAATCTCTCCGTGATGTACAAGGCCTCTCTTGTAACGTCTCCCAATAGAGTTCATTTAGCATCTCCGTAACGCTCTCTCGCCAGCTAAACGATCCCGTGGCGAAACGCGCCGCTCATCGTTGGACTGTCTCTAGCTCCCCTATCAAGTCCTTCCTGATAGGGATCCCAGATGGATGAACAATACACAAGAATCGGGCGAGCAAGCACATTATAAGCCACTTCTTTCGTAGATGAGTTACATTTCCTTAAGATTCTTCCGATGAATCTGAGTCTGGTGTTTGCTTTTCCCACTATCTGTTTTATGTGGTCATTCCACTTAAGGTCACTCTGGATTGTTACGCCTAGATATTTATGGCGGACGCTGTCTCCCGCTGTTTGTCATCAATAGTGTAGCTGTACAGTAGTGGATTTCTTTTCCTATATATGCGCAATATGTTACATTTATTTACGTTCGGAGTAAAATGCCAGAGCCTGCACCATTCATCAATTCTCTGCAGGTCGTTCTACAAATTTTTACTCTCTTCTGGCGTTGCTACTTTGGTATAGACAACTGCATCATCTGCGAATATCCTTAAAGAGCATCCAACGCTTTCTACTAGGGTGTCAAACGCCTTACTCAAATCAAGGAACACGGCAACAACCTGAACGCCGTTGTCCACTGCGCTGTGGATCTAATGGAGGAACAGAGCAAGCCGAGTTTCGCAGCATCTCTGTTTGCGGAATCCATGTTGATTTTTATAGAGAAGACGTTCATTTTCCGTAAACGTCATAACTCTTGAGCATAAAACATGCTCCATAATTCTACAACAGATTGACGTCATCGATGTTGTTGTTGTTGTGGTCTTCAGTCCTGAGACTGGTTTGATGCAGCTCTCCATGCTACTCTATCCTGTGCAAGCTTCTTCATCTCCCAGTACCTACTGCAACCTACATCCTTCTGAATCTGCTTGGTGTATTCATCTCTTGGTCTCCCTCTACGATTTTTACCCTCCACGCTGCCCTCCAATACTAAATTGGTGATCCCTTGATGCCTCAGAACATGTCCTACCAACCGAGCCCTTCTTCTAGTCAAGTTGTGCCACAAACTTGTCTTCTCCCCAATCCTATTCAATACTTCCTCATTAGTTATGTGATCTACCCATATAATCTTCAGCATTCTTCTGTAGCACCACATTTCGAAAGCTTCTATTCTCTTCTTGTCCAAACTATTTATCGTCCATGTTTCACTTCCATACATGGCTACACTCCATACAAATACTTTCAGAAACGACTTCCTATACTCAATGTTAACAAATTCCTCTTCTTCAGAAACGCTTTCTTTGCCATTGCCAGTCTACGTTTTATATCCTCTCTACTTGGACCATCATCAGTTATTTTGCTCCCCAAATAGCAAAACTCCTTTACTACTTTAAGTGTCTCATTTCATAATCCAATTCCCTCAGCATCACCCGACTTAATTCGACTACATTCCATTATCCTCGTTTTGCTTCTGTTGATGTTCATCTTATATCCTCCTTTCAAGACACTATCCATTCCGTTCAACTGCTCTTCCAAGTCCTTTGCTGTCTCTGACAGAATTACAATGTCATCGGCGAACCTCAAAGTTTTTATTTCTTCTCCATGGAATTTAATACCTACTCCGAATTTTTCCTTTTGTTTCCTTCACTGCTTGCTCAATATAGAGATTGACTAACATCGGGGAGCGGCGACAACCCTGTCTCACGCCCTTCCCAACCACTGCTTCCCTCTGATGTCCCTCGACTCTTATAAGTGCCATCTGGTTTCTGTACAAATTGTAAATAGCTTTTCGCTCCCTGTATTTTACCAATGCCACCTTCAGAATTTGAAAGAGAGTATTCCAGTCAACACTGTTAAAAGCTTTCTCTAAGTCGACAAATGCTAGAAACGTAGGTTTGCCTTTCCTTAATCTAGATTACAAGTCGTAGGGTCAGTATTGCCTCACGTGTTCCGATATTTCTACGGAATCCAAACTGATTTTCCCCGAGGTCGGCTTCTACTAGTTTTTCCATTCGTCTGTAAAGAATTCACGTTAGTATTTTGCAGCCGTGACTTATTAAACTGATAGTTCGGTAATTTTCACATCTGTCAACACCTGCTTTCTTTGGGATTGGAATTATTATACTCTTCTTGAAGTCTGAGGGTATTTCGCCTGTCTCATACATCTTGCTCACCAGATGGTAGAGTTTTGTCAGGACTGGCTCTCCCAAGGCTGTCAGTAGTTCTAATGGAATGTTGTCTACTCCCGGGGCCTTGTTTCGACTCAGGTCTTTCAGTGCTCTGTCAAACTCTTCTCGCAGTATCGTATCTCCCATTTCATCTTCATCTACATCCTCTTCCATTTCCATAATATTGTCCTCAAGTATATCGCCCTCTCTATACTCCTTCCACCTTTCTGCTTTCCCTTCTTTGCTTAGAACTGGGTTTCCATTTGAGCTCTTAATATTCATACAAGTGACTCTCTTTTCTCCAAAGGTTTCTTTAATTTTCCTGTAGGCAGTATCTATCTTACCCCTAGTGAGATAAGCCTCTATATCCACACATTTGTTCTCTAGCCATCCCTGCTTAGCCATTTTGCACTTCCTGTCGATCGCATTTTTGAGACGTTTGTATTCCTTTTTGACTGCTTCATTCACTGCATTTTTATATTTTCTCCTTTCATCAATTAAATTCAATATTTCTTCTGTTATCCAAGGATTTCTACTAGCCCTCGTCTTTATACCCACATGATCCTCCGCTGCCTTTACTACTTCATCCCTCAAAGCTACCCATTCTTCTTCTGCTGTATTTCTTTCCCCCATTCTTGTCAATTGTTCCCTTATGCTCTCCCTGGAACTCTGTACGACCTCTGGTTTAGTCAGTTTATCAATGTCCCATCTCCTTAAACTACCACCTTTTTGTAGTTTCTTCAGTTTTAATCTACAGTTCATAACCAATAGATTGTGGTCAGAGTCCACATCTGCCACTGGAAATGTCTTACAATTTAAAACCTGGTCCCCAAATCTCTGTCTTACCATTATATAATCTATCTGAAACCTGTCAGTATCTCCAGGCTTCTTCCATGTATACAACCTTCTTTTATGATTCTTGAACCAAGTGTTAGCTATGATTAAGTTGTGTTCTGTGCAGAATTCTACCAGGTGGCTTCCTCTTTCATTTCTTAGCCCCAATTCGTATTCACCTACTACGTTTCCTTCTCTCCCTTTTCCTACTCTCGAATTCCAGTCACCCATGACTATTAAATTTTCGTCTCCCTTCACTATCTGAACAATTTATTTTATTTCGTCATACATTTCTTCAATTTCTTCGTCATCTGCAGAGCTAGTTGGCATATAAACTTGTACTACTGTGGTAGGGGTGGGCTTCGTGTCTATCTTGGCCACAATAATGCGTTCACTATGCTGTTTGTAGTAACTTACCCGCTCTCCTGTTTTCTTATTCATTATTAAACCTACTCCTGCATTACCCCTATTTGATTTTGTATTTGTAACCCTGTATTCACCTGACCTAAAGTCTTGTTCCTCCTGCCACCGGACTTCACTAATTCCCACTATATCTAACTTTAACCTCTTAAATTTTCTAACCTACCTGCCCGATTAAGGGATCTGACATTCCATACTCCGATCCGTAGAACGCCAGTTTCCTTTCTTCTTATAACGACATCTTGTTGAGTAGTCCCCGCCCGGAGATCCGAATGAGGGACTATTTCACCTCCGGAATATTTTACCCAAGAGGATGCCATCATCATGTAACAATACAGTAAAGCTGCATGCCCTCGGGAAAAACGATATAGGTCTATAATTGTGTGAATCTGTCTTACGGCCTTTCTTAAAAACGGGAATGACCTATGTTTTTTTTCCAGTCGTTAGTACCTTTCCTTGCTCAAGAGATTTATGATAAATTACTGCTAGACAGGGAGCAAGTTCATTCGCGCAATCTTTATAGAAATTTATGGGTATTTCATCTGGTCCTGACGCCTTCCCACTACTAAGCGATTGTAGCTGCTTTTGAATTCCACGATCGGTTATCTCAATATCTGCCATTTCGACGTTCGTACGACGATTGAAAGAAAGGACAGTGTGACGATCTTCCGCGGTGAAACAACTTCGGAAGATCGAATTCAGTATTTCGGCCTTCTCTCTGTTATCTTCCGTTTCGGTGCCGGTGTGGTCGCTAAGAGAATGAATACATGATTTTGACTCACTTACTGATTTTACGTACGACCAAAATGTCTTAGGGTTTTTACTCAGGTCGGTTGACTACGTATTACTTTCAAAATCATTGAACGCTTCTCTCATTGCTCTCCTTACGCTCATTTTCGCTTTACTCAACTTTTGACTGTCAGCTAGGTTTTTACTTTTCTTGAATCTGAGATGAAGTGCTCTTTGTTTACGTAGCGCTTTTTTAACAAGGTTATTAAACCATGGTGGATCTTTCCCATCCCTTAAAACCTTATTCGGAATATACTTGTCTAGGGCATACGGAAGGTTACCTTTCAATTTTTTCCATTTGTTCTCCACATCTTTGTCCTCATCACCGAATATTTGATGACTGCTGAGATATTTTGAATGGTTCAAATGGGTCTGAGCACTATGGAACTTAACATCTGAGGTCATCAGTCCCCTAGAACTTAGAACTACTTAAACCTAACTACCCTAAGGACATCACACACATCCATGCCCGAGGCCGGATTCGAACCTGCGACTGTAGCAGTCGCGCGGTTCCGGACTGAAGCGCCTAGAACCGCTCGGCTACCGTGGCCGGCGAGATATTCTGAAATTTGTGTCCTGTCACCGGTGCTGAGCGCATATATCTTCCTACTTTTCGTAACATTCCTTGTAGGACCCGTCGTCATAGATGCTGTCACAGCCTTATGATCACAAATACCTTCCTCTACGCTAACTGATTCGATAAGTTCAGGTCTGTTTGTTGCCAGGAGGTCTAAGACGTTACCCTTACGAGTTTGTTCTCTCACTATCTGCTCAAGATAATTTTCGGACAAGACATCCAGAACAATGCGACACGAATCCCTGTCTCTGGCACCAGTTTCGATGACATAGCACTCCCAATCTATACCTGGCAGGTTGAAGTCACTCCCTATTACAAAAACCCTTGGGCCCTCAAGGATTGGACGAGGAGCTCGTAAAAACCTTGTAAAGAGAAGATGCAGCAGTAAGTTTTCAGTACGTTGCGTCTCGTTACTCTGAGATATTTAAAAAAAAGAAATGTTAAATGTTTAATACCAAAAATGATAAGAAGTTAATTTAGCTTCATCTGGTGGTGAACTTCCGGGTTCCTTCAGTCTGTGGACAGTAATTATTTGCCTTTAGTACATATTTGCGTGTTCTGCATTCCGGGGAGTCTGTATTTGTGAATTATGAATAAAGCGAGCATTTGATCGGTTGGTTGGTTGATTGATTCCGGGTATGGAACCAAACAGCGAGGTCATCAGTCCCATCGGATTTGCGAAGGATGGGGAAGGAAGTCGGCTGTGCCCTTTCAAAGGAGCCATCCCGGCATTTGCCTGAAACGATCACGGAAAACCTAAATCAGGGTGGTTTCAACCGTCGTCCTCCCGAATGCAAGTCCAATGCGCTAACCACTGGGGCACCTCGCTCAATGCGTTTAGTCGATAACACGTGAAACGCTTGAAACTAACTCTTTAATTATTTTTCCCTGACAGAGATAACTCAGACTTAACTATTCATTTATTTCCCACAATACACAAGCCCAACGCAATCTGACTGCTGTACGTTGACTACATGACTTCCAGTAATTAACACAAAAGAATGGCCCTGAATTGCAAGAAATCCTAACAATAATACAAATCCAAAAAATATGGAATTAAAGAAATATGAAATTACCTCCAACTCTGTTAATTGTCTAAACTCATTTCAATCATGAATCCCGATAGTGGAAAGCCCATTCTTTTTCATAAGTCACTTACCTCACAGAAAATCTTCATAACACGAACTATAGCAATTACAGCAAGTAGCAACAACAGCCGACTAAATAAAAGGATTGTAACTACTATAGACTCTAACTTCTGTGATGCATATGGTTAGCAAGAGAAAGATGTTGTTGAAGAGCAAGCAATTTATTTAGAAACCTTATTCATATGACATCCAGTTCCAAAAAATTATATAGTTGTCAATAATTTTATAAACACATAATTTCATCTCACTTTACAATGCACGTCCTACCAACACGGAGTCTCCACTAAGAATATCATGTCCATACACTCCCCTATCCTCTTGCATGCTGCTAGTCTGTCCAACCACAGAACCTCTTGCCTTGGGCGCAGAGCGCTGTCAGCGATATTATAGCGCTGCCAACATACAAACAGGCTACTTACACACTTTTACAGTTCCATCGTTGGATATTTGTGTGTGGTGATGGTTCCAGTGTAGCTTGTCCTCTTTACTGTTCTAGTCGCGACTGAAGCTCAGGACGAATGACTGTTGGTAAACCTCACCAGAAGTTCGAGTCTCTCTGATTTTGTTTCCATGTTCTGTTCGCGAGATATACGAGGAGAGGAAATATGTTGTTTGACTCTTCTAGGATCGTACGCTTTCGAAATTTTGATACTAAATCACACCGTGATGCGCAGCGGCTCTCTTGTAGTGCCAGTCACTCGAATTGGGTGAGCATGTCCCCGACGTTTTCGGCTTGCTAAACGAAACCGTCATGAAACGTGCTGCTCTCTTTTGGACCTTCTCTATTTTGTCAGTCAATCTTACCCTGCAAGGGGCCAGACTGAGAAGCAATGCACAAGTATCAGTAGAGCAAAGGTTTTGTAAACCAGCCTCTTCGAGGATGACTACACTTCCTGTTTAGGATCCTGGTCTAAAATGAACTGCTAACCTGCCCCGGAAATCTATCTAGTTTCCCAGTGAGTCCTTGTTTACGGTGCCAACTGCCGTATATATGCAGTTATGTTCCCATCGGAAGACTGCTTAGATGAAGCAGTCCACACTACTCTACTCTGCATAAGCCTCTTCATCCCTGCATAACTACAGCAACCAAGAGTAATTTGAGTCTGCTTACAGTAGTCAAGCCTTGGTATCTCTCTACAATATTTTATCCCTACATTTCTCTCCAGTACCAAATTTCTTGATGACCCTGGATACGTCCATTCAACCGATCCCTTCTTTTTGAGAAGTTGTGCCCTAAATTTCTATCCTTCTCAATTCGAATCTACGTGCTGAGAACAGGTCGTCTTGTTTCCCCGTTCTTGGAAGCTGCCGTGACTCGGTCAGGTATTAACTTCCCTTATTACCGAACCATACGCAATGAAGAAGTGAGTTAATCACATCCGCGATTCACATTAAGACGCCTTGCCATGGGTACTTCGTGTATCACTGTCAACTCATCCTTTACTGTCCTAATCGCGACTGGAACATGAGATGAAAAAATGTCGGTAGGTCTCCGTGAGTTCAAATCACTTCAATTTTACTTTGATGGTTTGTTTTGAAGATACGTGTAGGAGAAAGCAGTATATTGACATACATTTCTAGGGACGTACGCTCTCGGAATTTTAACATAAATACACACCGTGATCCACAACTGTTCTTTTGTGGCGTCTACCACGGGCGATGAATGTGCTTCTATGTGATGTCTTCGGGCTTGCTGAACGAACATGTGACGAAACGCGCTGCTCTTCTTTGGTACTTCTCCATTTCCTCTACCAATCCTATCTGATAAGGATCCCAAAATGGTTCAAATGGCTCTGAGCACTATGGGACTTAACTTCTGAGGTCATCAGTCCCCTAGAACTCAGAACTACTTAAACCTAACTAACCTAAGGACATCACACACATCCATGCCCGAAGCACGATTCGAGCCTGCGACCGTAGCGGTCTCGCAGTTCCAGACTGTAGTGCCTAGAACCGCTCGGCCACTCCGGCGGGCTAAGGATCCCAGAAACACAAGAAGTACTCAAGTGTCGTCAAAAAATGGTTTTGTAGGCTACCTTCTTTGTAAGTGGACTAGAGATCCTGAGGATTCTTCCAAGTAAATGAATCTGGCATCTTCTTTTCCTACGATTAGTTACTTCAAATCGCTCTATACGCTTAGTCTCATTTAATGGATGTGACTTGACTGTTTCCACTGAGTGTTCGGCAATCGTGTAATCATATAACAACAACGGGGATTTCCGCTATTTGTGCGCAATATGTTACGATCGTTTTTGTGTGTTTGTGTGTGTGTGTGTGTGTGTGTGTGTGTGTGTGTGTGTGTGTGTGTGTGTGTGTGTGTGTCAACTACTGTCCCGTGCACCAATCTCCTCCGTAGACCTTCCTGCATTTCGCTACAATAGCTAGTGTTGCGACTTCTCTATACACAACAGTATCATCCACAAACTACGTCTTGGAGAATATGATGCAATCCGATAGGTTATTTATGTATTAAGGGGACCGGAAAGTAATGTCGTTTCTGCGCATATCAATATTCGTTTGTCATTTATCAGCTCGCTGTGTACGCCGAAGTCGTGCCGAAGGCTTTTTAAGGTTAGAGTGACTTGTTTGCTCATAAATAATTAAATTTTATTTATTTACTTACTTTTTGCAGTTTATGGTGAAATGGCCAGTTAAATACCAGAAGAGGTATATATCCGGCATCGTATGTCTTTCGAGTTTCGCAAGTGTAACAAGGCAATAGATGCTACCAAAAACATTTTCTATGTTTATCCTGTTGCATTAGACGTTCGTAAATGCCAGACGGGGTTTTCTAAGTTCAGATCCGGTAATTTTGGTCTTTCCAACTTGTATCGAATAGGAAGACCTACAGCTTTACACAATGACATGTTAAGGACGGAAGTGGAAGCAAATCCGTGTCAGACAATTGACGAACCGTCAAACACTGTTAACCATCCTTGGTCCACCATCCAACAACATTTGCATCAGATTGGTGAAGATAAACAAAGCTAAGCGTTTTTTGATCGTTTGATCACTGCGCATCAAAAACGGATCCTCTATGATAATCCAAATCGCAAAAGACAGTGGCACTCTCCAAAAGCACCGCCACGTAGTACAGCCAAGCACGGTTAGTGTGCTTCGTTGAGCATTCGTGGGGTCGTTCATTTTGAAGTGCTGAGACTTGGACAAATTGTGAACGCAGACTTTACTGTGAACAACTGGATCGAGTAAATCCATCTTTAATTGAAAAGTGCTCAACGAGCGTCGACAGAAAAGGCATTATTCTGCGATAGGATAGTGCAAAACTGCACTACGCAAGACGACTCCTGGAAGAAATTAATGAATTAGGTTAAGAGGTTCTGCGTCGTCCACCGTACTCGCTCAGTATTATGCCATTGGATTTCCATTAATTCACATCGCTACAATATTTTCATAGAGACAAAAAATTTAAAGATGTGGATGATGTCCAAAATGCCATCTCCAGATATTTTGCTCAAAAACCAAATAATTTTTATCTCTCCGGTATTGAAAATTTGCGCACTAGATGGCAAATAGTTGTTGATAACGAGAGTGATTACAGCATTGATTAAAAATAAAAACTTGGTAACCATTTATCTGTTTGAATTTAATGTAAAAAAGGCATCACTTTCCGGTCCCCCTAATAAATTGTAGGAGTAATGCTCTTATAACACTCCCTTGCGGTTCCGCCTAAAGTTACTTTTGTATTTGCAGATTTTTCTCTGTCAAGAATGATGTGCTGGATACTGTTTTCTAGGAACTCCTCACTCCAGTCACACAGTTGGTCTGTATTCTGTGCACTCGTATTTTGTTCATGCCGGCGTCAACATTGGCGCCGGCATTATCGAACGCCTTCCGGAACCATTCCAGTAATTAGCCCCCGTTTGCGATCGCAGGGCTGTATGAGATTTGCACTTCTTTCAGGTTATGAATTACACAATATTGACAGCTTATCTGCATAAATTTATTTCATTAGGCTCTAGTTTGACTAGTGAGAGCGCTTAAGCCACGCTTTTGTGCCACTATCGGAAGCGGTCCGCACCAATTCACTTGCGTACTTGAGAAATCACAAATTTATCTTCGAGATATATTAATTGGATGTAATATTCCGCAGCTATTCAGGTTCTAGCATTATGGTTTTCAGAGCCGTCCTCCTGTTCACAGCAAAGTCTAGCAGCCACTGTCGCTACTTTTGCGTTTAATATCTGCATTGCGTCGGTCCCAAGACAACCCAATACCCCGCTGCGTAGCAGGTCTGATGCTGACGCTAGCCCCGCCATGTGATGTCTTGCTGTGACCAGATTCCTCCTGCGTCACTGTTTCTTTCCTTCCCGCCTCAAGAGCCATACTGCAATATCTAGAAATGTTAACGGCACATCGATATTTCGTAGATATCGAAATTTCGTAAATATAATACCGATACCAGAATGAATCTTTCACTCTGCAGCGACATGTGGGCTGTTTTGAAACTTCGTGGCAGATTAAAGCTGTGTGTCACACCGGGTCTCGAATGTTGAACCTTTCCTTTCAAGGGCAATGCTCTTATCTATTGAGCTATACAGACAAGACTCACGACCCGCCATCACAACATGAAATCCGCCAGTAACGGTCTCCTACCTTCCAAACTTCAAAGAAATTCTACTGCATACTTTGTTGGACTACCACTCCTAGGAGAAATGATACCGCAGATAAATGACTTAGCTGCAGCCTAGGGGATACATTCTGGAAACATTCTCCTAGGCCCTGTCTAAGCCATTTATCCGCAGTATTCATTCCTAGAGAAGTGCTAGTCCAACAAGGCAAGCAGGAGAGCTTCTGTGAAGTTTGGCAGTTATGAGACAGGCACTGGCACAAGTAAACCTGTCACGGCAGTTTGTTAAATGTGCCTTGTTAGCTCAGACAGTAAGAGCATTGTCCACGAAAGGCAAGATTCGAGGTTCGGCTGTCCGTGTGACACACAAATTTAATCTGCCACGAAGTTTCGCATAGACAGGGAGAAAGCGATAGTGCACTGCTTTTTACTCGTCTCTCAAATAAAGAAATTTTCAAAACGAAGACTCTTTAAATATTTTTTGGACCGCATATACGTGAAACCTCAATTCATCTGCATGGTAACTAGTTCATTATTTTTAATAAATTCATTTAGTCTTCTTGGCTATCTGGATTTTCACATTCTTCTTCATCCTTGCATTGTCCCTTTATCCCGCCGGGCCGGCCGTGCGCTTCCTGATGTCACCCTCTCCTCCGGGACGAAAATCGTATACCCCATCAACCTGCTTCTAAATTAAACACATTATCAAGTGTGAGATCCTTTTAGAAACTGAGGCTGGACGTGGGAACCAGCATGGTATTTACTTAGCTCGACATGGCAACCCGTCAAAAACCCACATCCAGGGTCGGCGCTCTCCCTAGCCACGAAGGATGCGCGTTAACGCGCTTGGCTATCCAGGCGGGTCTCTGGATATTTCGAATATATCACTCATATTCATCCTCTCAGGAGACACCGCCTTAACGAAATACTATCCATGTTGGCGGGGGGTTTGTGTATTACAATGAAGTAGAGGGCTATACCGGCTGTAGGATAACTACTGACAAGGTTTCCCAAATCGGGCAGGTCTCCACAGAGGTCCTAGACAACGACCTGTCTTGTATCCCGCTCTTCCCTGTTCCTCTCTGTGATTGTGTGGCAGCTGACACGGTCCACTACCGCGGGCAGCGTAACTTGGTAACCAGGATCGATGAAGCACATAGACCTTACTGCAGAGTGGTGGATAGCGTTCTATATTCAAGGTAAAGACAAGCTATCTCAGGGGTAAGACCCCGAAATGAAACCTTGGCAGGTGCCTAGATCACGAGATGCCAGCCCCACAAGGACGCTCGGAGGCAGTGCGCTGATAACCCACACAACCAAAAAAATTCAAATCACAGGAACTAGAAGGAGAAAAATTTGGTGAATATTTAAGATTATGACCTTTAGCCTGAAAAGGAAAATCCGTATTAGGTTCCGGAATGAAGGAATATTGAGAGGGGGGGGGGCGGGTGTAGGATAAGACAAGTCGAAAAAAAAGAGGGAAAACAACTAGTTGGATATATTGGGACTAAGTGAAATAAAGTGGCCAGTAGCTGGGCAAGTTCAAACACAAAACGGTGGAGTGTTGCTGTATGTAGGACAGACAGTTGAAGATGCAGTGTAGAGAAACAGTGAAGGGCTCTTAATATCTAAAAACTGCAAAAGGAGCATACTGGAGTTTAAATGTAACCCATACTCGGAAAAGATAATAACTACACACTTTAAAACATACATGCTACGGTCGCAGGTTCGAATCCTGCCTCGGGCATGGATGTGTGTGATGTCCTTAGGTTAGTTAGGTTTAAGTACTTCTAAGTTCTAGGGGACTGATGACCTTAGATGTTAAGTTCCATAGTGCTCAGAGCCATTTTTTAGTACAGGTGATGAATCTTTAAACTGGTCTGTGCAGCGGATCAATACCTGTATATTTAATAGGATCGTCACATGCGGTCGATGCTGGCATGCATGCAGTATTTGTTTTCGATATATGGGAGGAAAGAGATGCGGTAAAAATCTTATTGAGTTCTCTATCGGATGAAGTTAGTGGAGCTTCATCCGATAGTTCGTAATTTTTCTGTGGTGGATGGAACAGAATAACGATGATAAAATGTTGGGGTGATAGATGGACCCTGAGGGACGTGGATCTGTAGTACCTGTTTGTAGTTTGGAGAAGCACCACAATGCAGTAGCAAAATCCATGTCATTCCCCCAGTTTCCGTACTGTCTTTTATACTACCTTGTGTTGCAGGAGCAGGCTGTGTTTCTGTCACAGTAACTCAGCTTCGCCTGTTTCTACACAGGTTGCCGAAGATGGTAGATATAGCTTTCTCCGACTTCTACTCAGTTCCGAGTTCTCGTATTGAAACAATCACACGCACAAAGCAGTAGGGACGGTAGCACAGAGTCTGTGGACATGTGTTATTACATTGTTGTGAGAAAGAGCCCTTGTGGATACAAATGAGTAATAGTGAGTAATGTAATGGCTTTCTGATTTTGTTGTGCATAAAAGAATGTGATAGTGGAAAACATTTTTATCTGGATCAGTGTTAAGTGGGTGGTAGCTTCTATGAGAGCAAAGGTTGACACTCAGCTGAACTAACCTAATTTAGATAAAATAGGTTGACAGGGGGTGGGGGGAGAGGAAGAGTTATTTGTTTGATTCTCAGAGAATGTGATGAACAAGTGTACATTAATGGATCATCCTTGTAAACAACACAAATGGGAAAACACTTTCAGCTTAAACATTCGTGATATGCTACAGTCAATGATCCTGGTAAGAGATGAAAAATACCAATTTTTAGAGCTACATGACAACTCTGTGGAAAGTTACAGGTTAGCAAATTCAGAAACAATGAAATTTACACATATTTGTCTCAAGTTAAAGGGCTGCATTGTGATTCTAATACAGGTGCAGCAATGGAAATTTTTTCATTGGAAAATAAATTAATAGAGCTTTATATCATTAGATAACATGACCTCACTTCCAACAGCTACTCCCTTACCCTCCCTACCAGAGGCTGTTGCTGGACAGCAGTCTAAGTGTCCTGGGGCACAGTGGAACCTTTGTTAATATCAGTGTGTTGTCTCCTGGTGACGTCCATAGAATGATATGTATGTCTGTATATCTGCTGCTTCCAATTTTGTCTGCACGGTGCATATATCTACATGAAATTATTATTTTTTTAATACTGAAAACTGTTCATATGGTTGCAATGTTGTATTTATTCATCCAGGGATCATCTTACAATGGTGTAGGATTTGTCGTTATAATAAAATGGCACTAAGTACTTTATATATAAACATCTTGCCACCCAATATTCCCTCACATTCTATCATCGCCACTTTTGATAGTGAAATTAATGTCACATTTATATTATGGAGTGTACAATGACAGGAAGCACAGTGGCATTGGGTAAAAGCATGTTATAGCAAAAAATAAAAAAAGTGCTTGTTTCAGAAAGAGGGATTTCGTGCAACTGCAATACATATAAAGGTCATGCAAGAGTGCAGAAGAATTTAAGTATTTTCAGGTGTGAGCATTAAATAAGTATCCTTACTTTTCCACCCAGTTGGAAGACAGACATTACAAAACCGAATACTTGCTGATTTGGTTTCATCTGTGACAGCAACTTCTACAGAAAATGTTGGTGAAGATGACAGCACCTGAAGTTGCACCAGATTCTTTAAACACAAGTACTCTATATTTAGGTGAATAGCTTAGGAAGAAATAGACCTCCGTGCGACATAAAGCAAAAACTGTAACCTCAATGCTTAGGGCATATTTATGCAGCACAATCAGAAAAAGAATAATGAGAACAACTTAGAGGATGCAGAGCAACATACTAGCTGAGAGGTAACTTTTAGAATTCAGACAGTATGTGTGACAAAATACAAATTTTGGCTGGAAGTTCTGCAGCAGAGCCGAATCACTGTATTGCTGCCAGTGCAACCCAAACATTCTGTGTATGTGATCCACACAGCTTTAAGTTTTGCTGCGAAGTTTTAAGGGTGGAAAAAGAATTTAGCACTGCAATCAAAAACATTGGTTTTGGCCATAAAAAAGCTATGTAGTACTTGTTTCATGCTGTTCAATTCTGCTAACATGTTTCTTACATCCACGTCCCAATTATTAATTTCAGATTAGATTCAATTTTCATTCCATGGACCCAAAAATGAGATGATTCTCATGTGTGTAGGACAAATCAGAAAGTATGAAATTTAAAAAAAAAAAAAACGTTTGAATACTCACTAACTTGATTATTTATTAGGAGGTTGTCAAACTGTGTGAATACACTACAGTAAACTGGAAATGCTAATATTTACAGAATTAGATACACTGTCAGAATGAAACATAGATATGCACCTTCAATAAAATTATCGTATACAAGATACCTAATCTTGACTGTTGTGACCAACTGCTGTCAATACTGAAATCCAACAGACATTAAAGTAGAATAAGATGGGTTAGAATGACACTGACGAAATTATATACACTCCTGGAAATTGAAATAAGAACACCGTGAATTCATTGTCCCAGGAAGGGGAAACTTTATTGACGCGTTCCTGGGGTCAGATACATCACATGATCACACGGACAGAACCACAGGCACATAGACACAGGCAACAGAGCATGCACAATGTCGGCACTAGTACAGTGTATATCCACCTTTCGCAGAAATGCAGGCTGCTATTCTCCCATGGAGACGATCGTAGAGATGCTGGATGTAGTCCTGTGGAACGGCTTGCCATGCCATTTAAACCTGGCGCCTCAGTTGGACCAGCATTCGTGCTGGACGTGCAGACCGCGTGAGACAACGCTTCATCCAGTCCCAAACATGCTCAATGGGGGACAGATCCGGAGATCTTGCTGGCCAGGGTAGTTGACTTACACCTTCTAGAGCACGTTGGGTGGCACGGGATACATGCGGACGTGCATTGTCCTGTTGGAACAGCAAGTTCCCTTGCCGGTCTAGGAATGGTAGAACGATGGGTTCGATGACGTTTTGGATGTACCGTGCACTATTCAGTGTCCCCTCGACGATCACCAGTGGTGTACGGCCAGTGTAGGAGATCGCTCCCCACACCATGATGCCGGGTGTTGGCCTGTGTGCCTCGGTCGTATGCAGTCCTGATTGTGGCGCTCACCTGCACGGCGCCAAACACGCATACGACCATCATTGGCACCAAGGCAGAAGCGACTCTCATCGCTGAAGACGACACGTCTCCATTCGTCCCTCCATTCACGCCTGTCGCGACACCACTGGAGGCGGGCTGCACGATGTTGGGGCGTGAGCGGAAGACGGCCTAACGGTGTGCAGGACCGTAGCCCAGCTTCATGGAGACGATTGCGAATGGTCCTCGCCGACACCCCAGGAGCAACAGTGTCCCTAATTTGCTGGGAAGTGGCGGTGCGGTCCCCTACGGCACTGCGTAGGATCCTACGGTCTTGGCGTGCATCCGTGCGTCGCTGCGGTCCGGTCCCAGGTCGACGGGCACGTGCACCTTCCGCCGACCACTGGCGACAACATCGATGTACTTTGGAGACCTCACGCCCCACGTGTTGAGCAATTCGGCGGTACGTCTACCCGGCCTCCCGCATGCCCACTATACGCCCTGGCTCAAAGTCCGTCAACTGCACATACGGTTCACGTCCACGCTGTCGCGGCATGCTACCAGTGTTAAAGACTGCGATGGAGCTCCGTATGCCACGGCAAACTGGCTGACACTGACGGCGGCGGTGCACAAATGCTGCGCAGCTAGCGCCATTCGACGGCCAACACCGCGGTTCCTGGTGTGCCCGCTGTGCCTTGCGTGTGATCATTGCTTGTACAGCCCTCTCGCAGTGTCCGGAGCAAGTATGGTGGGTCTGACACACCGGTGTCAATGTGTTCTTTTTTCCATTTCCAGGAGTGTACAAATGTTGAACAACAGACAGCTCTAAATCTCTCAAACACTAAAAGTAGAACTCAAAGTAATCTCGTGTCTGCAATAAGCAAGCAGTCACAAGAGTTCACAAGTAAAAATTCACCCACTACACATGTAAATACTAATGAAGTATGTCACATATATAAATGTCTGACTGCTTGCATTGCGCACATCTACATTGTCTCACTCTTATATTCTTTAATTTTGATGAAGTAATCAGAAAAAAAAATCAAGATATCGATTTTGGCTTGTTTATGCACCCGTAACCCATCGTATTTTTAACACTGAGCGACTGGAATGGAAACTTACCAAAGGATTTTATTCCTTCTCTTGATCTGAGCAGTATTAAAATAATGACGAGCGTTCCTTCAGGTGGAATGATAGGCACATGCCAGATACTGGTTACCCACCTACGGCTTGCCAAACTGACAATGTGTGATCACGACTAAAATAGTTGTTATTGAGAAAAATAAACGACTGATCTGTCGAGCAACACAATGGTCAGTGTATTGTCAGCAGCGGAGGATACTGCGCGCGACATGAATGCAGAGGCTAGCCATGTGTGCCTTGTGAGCTGGAGTCCGAAAACCATTGTCATGAAAGTAGATCTGCCTTTGTCAGGAGTACATTTCAACAAATTAAATACATCTAATCATGACCATCTTTTAGGATATTCCTACTTTCGTAATAAACCGATCATTTTCTTCATTTGTGTAGCCTGTTGTATAATTAGTTTATTAATGCTGATAATGTGCATGCAACAATTGAAATGCTTTATCTCATCACGGCGAAACAATTAAAATATTATTATTTGTGACTGCTTTTCGACTGTTTCTAGCTTGCAGTGGAAATGTGATGCTCACATGCATGTAGTACAGTATGTCATATTACATTATTACATCCATATCCACAGTGAGACTTCTATACGTCAGATCTTGGATGCTTTTTGCCAGGAGCACAAAGAGGTCACACCTGTGGAGATTATTCCTTTCCAAATTTTTGTAACAGATCGTACAGATACGCCAGCATACTAGGCAGCTAGAAGATAACCTTGTTTTACTTTCCAGTCTTGCGTCTTAATCACATGATTTTATAATATTCCTTGCTTCCTTATTCTCTACCCTCTGACCCTTCTTGAGATCTGAAAACATCGCGGACACATATGTTACAATTCCAGTGACCAATGGCTCACCAGTACTGTAGTAGTACGCATTTTTCTTGACAGAAGAAAAATAAAACAATACAAAACTATACAGATACAAATAACAGAAAAGTATAATGTACTGACGAAAAAAGCTGGAGCGTTTAAATGGCGAAAAACGGAACACTACACGAAGGCAATAAAATTTAGTATACAGTTAAGCAATATTTATCGTATGGGCAATAAATACTACCACTGCACATATACGCCGTGCCGATGTGAGCATCGTGTCCCAGTCGCGTCACGTCCCAATTTGCGCGGTCCCATTTGAACCTGTGAAGTTACAAAAACGCGCGCTGCGCTGCGCCTCGCCACACGCGTTATACGCGTCTCAATTTGCGCCTAGCCTCAGAATTTCCCAGGGCGACAGTGATGCGTATTATGCTCACCGCACGTTAAAATGACACCGCTGACGTGATGCTGGAGACGAGTGTCTCCGACAAGACACAGCGATAAGCGCAATTCCGCCTCTGTCCACAATGGCTGGAAGTGGCAGATTCCCGCCAATGCATGTAAGTCCACCAATGGTAAAAAGAGAGGAGACCACATCTCTAAGCACATGAAATTCCATGTCACCAAAACCCTCGCAAAGACAACGCGTCTCTCAACAAATCCAAGGGACATTTAGAATCCACCCCTAGAAAGCTGAACGTGTCAGAGTTTCGGTCTTCGGCCTGGCCCTAACTGTAAACGAGCAAACTGCGCTTCTTGGAAGTGACGCCACACTTAAGTTAAGCTGTCGGCACACGGATCGTGACGTCGAACGTCAGCGGTGAGTATACCAAGTTCAACGTGCTGCTGAACGGTCAGAAACGATGTGACTTGTGCATAAGGTACGTATTCTCAGAGTGGTATGCGCGATCGCAGTGCTCTCCAGTGGCAGTTGTCGCTTGTACCTGGCCAAAACATCACACTGTTTACGAAATGGTTGGTTCAAATGGCTCTGAGCACTATGGGACTCAACTGCTGAGGTCATTAGTCCCCTAGAACTTAGAACTAGTTAAACCTAACTAACCTAAGGACATCACACACATCCATGCCCGAGGCAGGATTCGAACCTGCGACCGTAGCGGTCTTGCGGTTCCAGACTGCAGCGCCTTTAACCGCACGGCCACTTCGGCCGGCTTTACGAAATGGATGAGTGTAAAATTCATACATTAGCTCTATTAAAACGCACATTTTCTCTCTTGTCCATATGCTAGTTATGTCGTTTTGTCTGTAGTACACATAAATAAAAACTTCAATACCCATAGACATGTTGTAAGGCAAAATGAAAAGAACCATGTCCTGTCCATAAGGAGATCGGCTTACGAAAGTTCGATTACAAACAGTGTGACACGATTTCTAACTTGATCGCTGTTCCTATTAAGCAGCAAAATCTTTACAAGATGTGAAATGAGAAACTTAAAACAAGCAAATGCAAGATACCTTACTGCAAGTTAGAGCAAGCTGTTTTGTAGATTATGCCTATCGAAAAAACTCTCTCCTCAGAATGACCACAACTCTAGTTACATAATGTTACAGAATATAAGTATTTGGGCAAAGGGGACTCTGAGACACTCTGCATTGTTGCCAGATGTATCCAAGATGGTGGCGATGACGTCACCCAAGATGGCGACTTTTGGCAGGAAGTTTGAATTTTGACAGGAAGATAGGTCAATTGGGCTACCTCCACTAACCTAACACCCCTCCCTGCCCCTCCCCTGGAAAATGGCGGGAAATTCAAATTCCATCAGGATAATGCAACACACCTCTATTAACCTAAGAAAAAAGGGCGGGAAGATAGGTCAATTGGGCTACCTTCACAAACCTAGGTCATCTTCATAGGGATTGGCAGGAAGTCTGAATTTTGGAGAGAAGATTGGTCAATGAGGCTATCTCTACTAACCTAAGAAAATGGCAGGAAATAAAGGGCACTTGGGCTGATGACACAAGTACCGCTATCCAAGATGGTGAATTTTGGTGGGAAACAGTGATCACCACGAGGTCTGGACCTAGTACACAGTACTGTCACCAGAAAGCACTGTCATCTGTTCTGTGATGTAACCCAATACGGTGGGGGAAAATGGCGGGAAACAGTACAGTCGCCACAAGGTCTAGACCAGATACACAGTACTATCACCAGAGGAAGCTATCATCCATTCTGTGACATAACCCAAGATGACTGTCTGGAGGGGAAAATGACAGCCTGCGCTGGGCTGCTGGAGAGAGGAAGGAATGTACTTTATTTATTTTGCAACAATTTATTTAGGGATGGATTTTGAAAGATAGTATATTTATCACACTGATACAAAACATACACTCTGACACGCTTGGGGTCATGCCACATAGGCCACAGGCCTGTAAACTACTCCTAATTAACGCATAACAGACACGGAAATAACTGAGAAATTACCGAAATATTTTCAGTACAAACATACAAACTCCTCCTAAATAATGCAATGCACTGGTGTGCAGATACGAAATCAACTTTTAAACTGTTCAAATAACGCATACCACAGCCTACAGACCCGCTAGCAAAATAATACAACAGACATGCAAACAACGTGCACAGAACAGGCACCACCCACCACCCCGTGTCCACTGGGACACACAGGAGCCTACCACACACACACCCAGAAGTCGGGATAAACCGGCAACCCTTTGAAGTGACACACAGATGCCTGTTCAGGTCCCACGCCCGGGCTCCCGGGTTCGATTTCCGGCGGGGTCAGGGATTTTCTCTGCCTCGTGATGGCTGGGTGTTGTGTGATGTCCTTAGGTTAGTTAGGTTTAAGTAGTTCTAAGTTCTAGGGGACTGATGACCATAGATGTTAAGTCCCATAGTGCTCACGAGGGAACCTCCCCATCGCACCCCCCTCAGATTTAGTTATAAGTTGGCACAGTGGATAGGCCTTGAAAAACTGAACGCAGATCAATAGAGAAAACAGGAAGAAGTTGTATGGAACTGTGAAAAAAATAAGCAAAATATACAAACTGAGTAGTTCAGGGGAAGATACGCAACATCAAGGACACTGGGACCGCAGAAGCGCCCTGGTCTCGTGGTAACGTGAGCAGCTGCGGAACGAAAAGTCCTTGGTTCAAATCTTCCATCGAGTGAAAACTTTAATTTTTTATTTTCAGTTTATGTGACAATCTCTGATGTTTTCATCACTTTTTTGGGAGTGATTATCACATCCACAAGAAAACCTAAATCGGGCAAGGTAGAAGAATCTTTTTACCCATTCGCCAAGTGTACAAGTTAGGTGGGTCGACAACATATTCCTGTCATGTGACGCACATGCCGTCACCAGTGTCGTATAGAATATATCAGATGTGTTTTCCTATGGAGGAATCGGTTGACCTATGACCTTGCGATCAAATGTTTTCGGTTCCGATTGGAGAGGCACGTCCTTTCGTCTACTAATCGCACGGTTTTGCGATGCGGTCGCAAAACACAGACACTAAACTTATTACAGTGAACAGAGACGTCAATGAACGAACGGACAGATAATAACTATGCAAAAATAAAGAAAGTAAAATTTTCACTTGTGGGAAGACTTGAACCAAGGACCTCTCCTTTTGCAGCTGCTCACGCTACCAAGGGACCACGGCGGTCCTGAGCTCGCGTTCTCCTTGATGTTGCCTATGTGGACCATGGACTACTCAGTTTGTATATTTTGCTTATTTTTTCACAGTTCCACACAACTTCTTCCTGTTTTCTCAATTGATCTGTGTTCAGTTTATCAAGGCCTATCCACTGTGCCAAGTAATAACTAAATCTGAGGGGGGTGCGATGGGGAGGTTCCCTTGTCAGAGCCATTTGTTCGGGTCCGGCAAGCATGAGGCGGCGACATCCCTTTCATACTTGGTATCTGAGGAATTCCTCTCGAAATATGTGTTCACCTAGGCACTGTTTCTGACCCGACCAGATAGGAGCGAACACCTATTTGCGGAGAGCATCAGTGCTGTGAGCCACTGCTGGATGCAAGCCAATGCGAGCCAGCACTCTCACTCAGCTGCTATGTGAAAGTTCATACATTGTTATACGACGTCACATGTCTGTCTAGATAAGTGCCAAGTCATTCTCTGGACCGCATGCGTGTGTTTACCATTGCTGGTGTGATGACACATAGCTGCGGTATGGGTCCAGTGGAAGCACCGTTCGCCATTTTTTTCTACAGATGGGTCATTCAGCAGTAAAATTATTTTCGACAGATCGCTAAATTGCACTGACAGTTATACCTGCAAAAGTTGTGTACACATCATCAAATATAAACAAGACTCACAAGAATATTGGAAGCCAGGAACATATTTTAGCAGTGTAGGTACAACTAAATATTATGATTGCTGCTACAGTCTGACATCGATCAATGTACATCTCCTCTTGATGGCTGTGGTTCTCAAACGAATCTCAGTATCTATAGCACACATAATCTTCCATGTAAAAAAACTCTCTAATACCCTTGTGGTTATCGATGTGTTGAATCTATACATCCCTCACGATAGGACACACACTCATCTTCTCTGGTCATGCCACAACATAAGCCACAGTAACTTTACACTACAATATTTACACGTTTTACACAAACAGTGAGTTATCTCTTATATCTGCATGGCACCCGAAAAAATTGTGGTACGCCTACACTCACACTAGCTATATGTCTCGATTCTCCTTAGTACTAGGAAATTATCTGACAAAGTCTTACAATCAGCGCTTCTGGAAGGTGCTGCATCCTGCCCAGATTCTCTCAAACAAGTATTATGAAGGACAGACCTCCGGCACTATGTCTGATAATGAATACTGCACCCGCAGATGTAATGCTTGGAAAGACATCACTGACGCGGATTGGTGTACTGTAATCATCATTACTATCGACAGAACAACAAGGAAAATGCGAATTCGTTCTTTCTTGCGGTCCTAACGTGGAACCCCACCCATCATGTGTTTCCCTTCCTGCTTTCAACTTACACAAACGTTCTCACCACTATCTAGAGATTCCTATATCCCAGCACAAGCGTGTCTTGTGGATGAATGGGGATTATGATTGCCTCTTATCGAATTTACACGCCGTATTACTGATGCTGCCAGTGTGGAAGCACCGTTCGCCTCTATTTTTTTCTTTCTGTAGAAGAGACATTCAATGGAAAAACTATTTTACACTGATCGCCATATTACACCGACAACTAAACCTTGCAAAGTGACCTACATATCATCAAATACGGAAAGACTCTTACTCAATTACACTGCTCTCCCACTGAGGACAAGAGCTTGAATTTTAGAGTGTGAAATTGATCTCCAGCCCAGCAAATATATCACTGCATACCGTGTCGATGTAGTAAACATACAATTTGTATCCTGCGCCATACAAAACCAGCCCTCTTACTTCATTCGTACATATAATGCAAAGACAGACAGCACCGTATATATCCCTTGCAGTACTAGATATTTCCCTGCGAGGTTGGCGGTCATCCACTCATGACGGGTGACCAGAGCAAACTCAGCTGACCAAAGTCACTCTCAGAACAGTTCTACAAATTCGGTGTCATTTCTCCAAAACTGGTTCAAATGGCTCTGAGCACTATGCGACTTAACTTCTGAGGTCATCAGTCGCCTAGAACTTAGAACTAATTAAACCTAACTAACCTAAGGACATCACACACATCCATGCCCGAGGCAGAATTCGAACCTGCGACCATAGCGGTCGCTCGGTTCCAGACTGTAGCACCTAGAACCGCACGGCCACTCCGGCCGGCTGTCATTTCTCCTCGACACCATTTCAGTGGTACTTCTCAATATCAAGCACACAGCAGTATCCTACCGATTGCTTGCACAACATAATTCTGAAGATATAGAATGGAAATTATTTCTCTACAAACCCCAAACCTTAGCAAGGTGGAGCATGGCTAGACCACTGTGTAACTAGAAACTTATCCCGTCTGCAAAGACCCTTACGTGAGAACTCGAAACAAACAGAGGAAAATGATATCTCCACTCGTGAATACTGACATCAGTGATGTAATAGATTCCAAATCATCCTTCATAATTTACAAAGTCAACTAAGGTTTTTCTCATGTCTAGAGAATCGGCAAACGTGTCTTCCATCTGCTAGATGCACACACCACAATCGATCTTCTCTCAACTAAATAAAGACGTCAAATGTGAAGAAGCAGTCAACCGAATAATTTACATGGCTCAGTGCAAACACATGTCCATATTCAATCTTGTCAAATTTCCACTTGATCATGAAAGCTGCCGAACACATACTAAGTATTAGTTCGCTATTCAACCGTCTAGAGGATAATATAGTTAATTCATCTACATTCCTACACTCCAACAGGCCTCTCCATTCTGACAGCTCCTACCGTTAATGGGCATCTGTGCGTCACTTCGCGGGGAGGGGGTGTTGGTGCATCCCAACTTCTGGGAGTGTGTGCGACCCAATGCACGGGGGGCAGCGGGATGTGCCTATGCTGTGCTCGTTGTTTGCATCTCTGCTGCATTATTAGCAGGTCTGTAGACTGTGTTATGTGTTATATACTGAAATTATTTCGGTAATTTAGGAGTTGTTTGCGTCTCTGTAGTGCATTATTTAGGATCAGAATACAGGTCTGTGGGTTGTGTGGCGTGACCCCAAGCATATCAGAGCGTGTTTTGTATCAGTGTGATAAATATACTATCTTTCAAAATCCATCCCTAAATAAATTGTTCCAAAATAAATAAAATAAACTCCTTCCTCTCTCCTGCAGCCCAACACAGGCTGAGTCATTTTCCCCTCCAGACAGTCATCTTGGGTTATGCCACGGAATGGTTGATAGCGCTGTCTGGTGGCGGTACAGTGTACTAAGTCCAGACCTTGTGGCGACTACACTGTTTCCCACCATTTTCCCCACCGTCTTGGATTACGTCATGGAACAGATGACAGCACTTTCAGGTGCTATTACTGTGTACTAGGTCCAAACCTCGTGGTGAACACAGTTTCCCGCCAAAATACGCCATCTTGGATAATGGTACTTGTGTCATGACCTGACGTCATAGCCGCCATCTTGGATTACGTCACAGAACGGACGACAGCGCCCTCTGGTGGTGGTACTGCGTACTAGGTCAGTTGGACTCCTGACCCCATCGTGACCACATTGTTTCCCACAATTTCCCCCCACCCCAGACCACCATCTTGGATTACGTCACAGAGCAGACGACAGCGACCTGTGGTGGCAGTACTGTGCACTAGTTCAGTTGGACTCTGGACCCCAAGGCGACTACATTGGATGGTGGTAGTGCCTGTAATTGTTTAACTAAATAGTGCATGTAAAGTAAAGGCTTATGTTCAGCACAGGTCGAGTCCTCTTCCTGCCATTTCCTAGGACGAAGTGGCGGTCGGGTGACTTAGGTTAGTGAAGGCAGACGGAGTGCCTTTTCTTTCTTGCCATTTTCTTAGGTTAGTAGAGATAGGGCGATTGACCTATCTACCCTCCAAAATTCAGTCGTCCTGCCAATCCCTAGGAAGAGGTAGCTTTCGGATGACTTAGGTTATTGGAGGCAGCCCAATTGACCTATCTTCCCGCCATTTTTCTTAGTTTAGTAGAGGTGTGTTGCATTATCCTGATGGAATTTGAACTTCCAACCATTTTCTGGGGGTGGTGGGGAAGGGAGGGGTTAGGTTAGTGGAGGTAGCCCAACTGACCTATCTTCCTGTCAAAATTCAAACTTACCACCAAAAGTGGATAACGCTATGGCCGCCATCATGGATGATGTCATGCACTGTTGCCAAGTCTACAGGCCGCCATCTTGGATGACGTCATCGCCGCCATATTGCATACATCTGGCAACAATGCAAAGTGACTAAGAATCCCCCTTGCCCCAAAACAAACATATTTTTATTAAACTAATGAGAATGTATTAGAACCTACCAGAAAACGCCAAGGCTAGTTATAAAAATACTTGGACATGTGAGCTGCGAAACAGCAACACACGAATCTTTACCTTACCACTCTGTGATGCCACTCATTGCACTACATCGAAAATGATTGATGGGTGACCATATTTTGCTTCCTACGGCTCAGAAAGCTTTAATCGTAGATATGTTATTAACTGACATTTAATTATAACAAATTGTATCAAGATCATTTCATTTCTTGTGGATTCTCAGTGTGCCGTTGTCTTGAAACAGCATATTTCCACAATACTCAAGTTACAATAAGTCTTTAATCAGCAATATGACGATTCCCGTTACAATTAACGACGGGTTTCCGAAATATTCTCAATTTTATGATGCTAATAAATGGCATATATACATATGGGCTTCAACTCAAAGCCAACATGGCGTCTTGCGAGTCAGTAACGAAAACAGATGGCGTGCATGTGACGTAGGTGACGTACTACCATGTCATTGGTCAACGTTCTAACTCACGTTCAGAATATCTGTAATATTAGATCCTGCTCTGCAAGTTCGGAAGGAATCCCGATCGTCCTTTTTCCACGCTATGGTATCAGAAACTCGCCACGCTAAACGTTCTAATGCACGGTCCGTGTGTCGACGGCTTACACAGAGTTGCTCGCAGGCCGGATCGAGCTCTGCATACAGAACCGTCTTTTTTGTAGCTGCATTCTTCTGCCGGTCCCGCTGTTCTCGCAAATCCCCCTGCTCTGCGTTTTTCCACGCACCAGTGACACGAAAATAAGCTAGCCGTCACCATGTTAGAGAGAAAAAGGGATCATTCTTTCTAACGTTGTACGTCCAGTCTCTGTAATTATGAGTCTTGACACCGTGAATTGCTTTTCTGTGGACATCCTTTAATATTTTAACTAAAAATAAAATGAGGAAAAGAAAGGCATGCGACCAGTCTTGGCGCCTTGCAATACATCCACCTTCTGTGATAAATTTTGCTCCGTTGCCACCCTCTTTAGTTGGTAGAGGGGCACCTACAAGTAAAATTTTGCTACCAATTAATGGAACGAATGTTCACCAATACTTGGTTTCCCCAGAAAGTTCCTCATTCTTGACTGATTCCAAACCAATAACTCTGATCACCAGTATATGCTTTTTTCCCTTAACTAAGTCATAACAATGCACATAATTCGTGCTCTCAATGTACCTCCCTACTTTAACCTTACTAGTGGTCGGTATATTGAAGATATGCCCTCTCCAATTACGAATTTTACAACGGTAACCAGGACTAGTGTACCAGCTGATCAATCAACTTAAGTATCTCTCACAGGTCAGACTCCAAATTATTTACCCATGAATGAATTAACTATTCTGTCTGACATTTACTTGATACCTTATTCATTCATCGATTTGCAATATTAATAAAATTTTCACAGAGGGTCCATTCACACCATATACGTAACGACATACGAAGTTCAAACGTAAGAAAAGAAACATACACATAAGTCGAATATGTGTACAGTGTGACAATCAACGTAACGTAACGTAACACGGACATAAAATTGTTCTCAAATCCTGTGTATTGGAGTACTTTGTGTAACAACAAGATCTTTGCAAGCAAAACATAAATAGAAAAGAGAAATAACCTTATTGTACTTAACAATGATAACAATTCAGATCAAATTCATTGTAGTCATTCCACGCTACCCCCAAAACGCGTAAATTTCTCTACAACGTACGGACAACGTGACCCAATATTTCTGAGAGTGAAACCAGACATTTAGACAAAAGAAACGCGACAGTCAACATAAAAGACGAATTACAAATACATAGATAAGACATGTAAATTAATGATCCTGATCTTTTCCTTTTTCTCGCCAGAACAACACTTATGTTCACTCTCTCAAACACACAGACACGATAATGGAGAACTCAGAAACATATCGTTAAGTGGAGGGTATGCAGATTAGGACGAAGCAGCTGTTTGGCCGTCGCTTGCAGCACGGAGGTCTCGCATCATCTAAATGGCGACAGACGGTGGTCGTCTGGAGGGACTCCAACTCGTCTTCATTGACATCGTCTGACAATGGGTAGCAGTTACGACAGGCATGACATCGCATCAAATGTGGGAAAGGTGGCTACATTCTACAAAATGGTACTCTCTAGATTACTAGTATTCCTCGAATCAAGCAAAAAACTTTATGCTTCACAGTTCATGTGCAGGTGAATGTCGCTAGTGGTCTTGATTAAACCAACTGTTCTTGGACAGTGAATTTTTATTATGCTCTTTTGAGCTGTGTTGATATTGGTTGTAGACTAGCTAGGTTTGCCATATCATGCTATCCAAGGATTCTACAGAAAATCGTGAGCTAATCCTTTCCATCCAAGTCTTCCAGAGAGGCTTAATTGTTAATGACACACCATGAGTAGCACATTGCTGTGTTGAGGAACAACCTGGCCCTTAGAACCTTGTATCCAACAGAAGAAATGTTAAATAATGATGGAGTGGTGCACAGACACATTGCCAAACATTCGACGATATAAGCAGATCGTTTGTTGCATTCGAGCACCTGCCACACTTGTCCAGCAACCTCCTCTCACTCCATGGGAATCCCTTGGTGTCACTCTCATGGTGCTCGAACAGGTTCGATTCCGGCAGGAGTTCCGCAACGTCCAGTCATAGTGTAAGAGACCTGTAGTCCCCTTTCATTATAATTTTAATTGCTTTCCAGTGATACAGAACTCTCTGCCATGCGTAAGTGAATGAATGTGGGTGTGTTTCACTTTGCTATACGGTGGTTTAGTCTGATGCAGAGAATCAGTAGTAGTTGTACAGAATGGCAACCCTTGTAGTTTTCAGGTAGGTAAAGAGGTTTGCTCCCCTTGTGTGAAAGTTACCGGTGTTAGGTTGGTGGCGGAAGCCTCATCTCTGGGTTTTCCTAGCCACGGGGTCGAGTGGGAGACGTTGGAGTGTGTGAGACGATCAGTCTGCTTCCAGCTTGCTCTGGGTCTGCAGCCGAAGTCTCTTCGAAAAAGGGTGAGTTGTCTTAACCGCGTGGCGCGTTGTCTCATAGCAAGAGGGGAGCTTTTAGCTTTTGGTCTCGCACTTCATCTTATAAAGGTTGATTTGCTGGGTCGCAGAAACGAATGCAAGACTTTTGCAGATTTTCAGTTTGATTCCTATTGCAGACTTGACTTTGATCCGTAAGAAGAACGTAGCACAAAGGTGTTCCACATGTTATGAAGCGCCCTCAGTTCAGTGTGAATGTTTGTGTGCCTGCAACTGTGTGTGTATACATTCTAATCTTTTCCAAGTCTTGGTAATTTTTGCCCTTTGTGAATTTTCTTTGTCTCATTACTCTATGTCCGTTGGAAACCATCCACGTGGGTTAATATTAGAGTTTGTTGGCCCTCTGCCATTATCCTTTGTCTATCCAAATGTGTCCTCTGTAAAGTATTAATTGTTCGCGACTGCGCGGTTTGATGTTACTAAGATTTGTCTCCGCGAACCACGTGGGCAGACGAGTCTGTTTTGAAACGTGAAAGATTACCGTCAAACCTCCTTGCCTAGGGACGCCAGGCGAAAGTTGATGTCAACAAGCCCTGAATGAAAATTGAGCAACGGATAACTGGGGAGGGGAGCTTGAGAGCGTTACCTAGAGAGCGTGCCCTTTCTGTACGATACTAGGCAAGGGGCTGGAGGGCTCACACGCTGATGTGTGGGTCCCTGCATTCTATATCTTTTATTTTAAATGAATTCCTTTAACTTGACTCCTATTTGATTTTTAGGGTATGTTAAAGATTGATGACAATTGATTACCTATTTATTTTAAACATTATCATTCGACTTTACAGCGACTGAAGCAATTGTTCCAGTTTACAGATATTACACTTGTACAACTTATAGCTCGGGTATAATACATACTAATCTGCACGCACATTTCTGCAGGCAAGACGGAATTGCGTTGGCCAAATGTATACCAACAAAGTCTCCCAATATTTTACATGGGACATCCATTATGTGAGGAGGATAACGGGCCAACTGGGGACCAGATACATTAACACAGGGGGTCAAATTTCCGAAATTAAAGGAGAACATTCATTTCCTTACACAATCCGAAGCTGGACATAAAAGAATTTGTGCAAATGTGCATATACCTCTCTTCCACGCGTAAACATCGAGACAGACGCACTGAGGGCATGTCTGCTCACTTACCCGTATTCTGTAACAGTCCCAGGGAACTGGTGAATAAGCCCGTGTGGTAAGTGCATCTGAGCAACGGTTACTTTGGTGCGCGGAAATGTTTGGAGAAGCTGAGGGAAACCTGCTATTTTAATAATATGCATCGGCGTATCCGTAAAGTATTTAGAATATGCCGTCCCTGTCAGCAAGCCTAGCCACCTACTGTGTCGTTTGCAGCACCAATGCACCCGATTATTCCCAGCAAACTAAGGGATCTCGCTGCAGTAGACCTATTCGGTGGGGTGCGCTGCAGGAACAGGTTTGCGTACATATTCCCGGGTCTAGAGCTGACGTGAAAATTCGTCTGCCTCATCCCGCTGCGTAGGGCCACCATGAAGGCCGTAGCCGCTGCGGTCAGCCTACCACTTCTTACACGAGGTTGGCACTGTGAAGCGTGTGATCGCGGACAACGGGCCACAATTTAGGTCACGTCACTGGGTGTATATACTTCGGAGAAAGCGGATTAAGCCGATCTTTATATCCCTTTTTGCCCTTCAGCAAATCCCTGTGAAAGGTAAATGAAGGAAATTGGGAAATTATGTCGGTTTGCCATCTTGACCACCGGACGTGGACCACAAAACTATCCGATTTCCAGAATATATTGAATGAATTACCAAACGCGTCGACGATGCTTCCACCGATTCTGGTCCTGAAAAACAAGGAGCCTCTGAGTAATATAAAAGAGGTGGTTTCCTTGCCAGCAGAACCCAGGTTACGGCATCTGCAATTGTTGAGCTCGCCCTGAAAAATATACAGAGTGCTGCAGCTCCTCGGGTAAGAGCATGCAGAAAGAGAGCGCGGAACATAGCTTTTCACGTAGGCCAGAAAGTACTTGTACGCTAGCAAAAGCTCTCAAATAAACGTGCTGGGTTATCAAAGAAGTTCTTTTTCTTATTCAATGGGCCGTACAGAATCAAGTGGATTCCACATCCGAACGCACTTGAAGTAGAAACCCTGCGCTCTCGCAAGTCGAAGGGCCTGCACCACGTCTCCAGTGTAAAACCGCATATTGAGTAAGAAGTAGATAATCATGCACCTCTGAGATCGAAACGGTGTGTTTCCCCTATGTTTTTGATTCATTTCTTATGTGGGTAAAATTAAAGTGTATTATTTCCTATGAATTGTGACGGATTCCTCAATATGTTTAATGTGGTCTCTTCTTTTCAGCAAAAAAGCGTAGTGTTGTGTAATTTGATAACATCACAGTAAGATAATTTTTTGTTTCTCATGAGTGAAATGGTATAGAGTACGGTGGTGTGGCAATTAAACGGTCGTAAAGTAGTTGTTTATGATTAATTCCAGTTGTAGCGTATTTATTCCCTCTAGGTGAGGATGATTTTGTGAGATTTGCAACTGTACTGCGATGTTTTTGTCCCGATTTGACGCCTTGGAGGTTGATGGATAATTGTGTAAAGTAAACTTCAGTTGTGGTGTATTTATTCCCTCTAGGTGAGTATGATTTTGTGAGACTTACCAATGTACTGCGATGTTTATGAAACGATTTGTAGGTTGATGCATTTGTGTATGAAGTGAGACTAAAAAAACGGCTCTGAGCACTATGTGACTTAACTTCTAAGGTCATCAGTCCCTAGAACTTAGAACTACTTAAACCTAACTAACCTAAGGACACCACACACATCCATGCCCGGGGCAGGATTCGAACCTGCGACCGTAGCGGTCGCGCGGTTCCAGACTGAAGCGCCTAGAACCGCTCGGCCACATTGGCCGGCAAAGTGAGACTAATAGTTTTTGATTTTCAGTGATTCCACATTATAAGATGATTAGAAATGTAATTTGCCACCACCTACTAACAGGTACGTTTAACGATACCAGAATATGGAAGCCCTGGAAGATGAATATTGAAACACGTTTTAACCTCAAGCAATTTTGTATTTGGTAAGGAATCAAGGTAACAACTTATAAGTGTGAAATAACGTGAAGGTATGTGAGGATCCCTGGCGACACGTGGTGAGTAATGTTGCAATGGTTGTATCTTATGACAATTAGTAAGATGAGAAATTATGGCCATGGGCAAATGATTTGGTTTTTTTTTTGACAATTTTTAGGTGTTTATGTATAGGATAAAGTGATTCTGACTTCTATTTTATGCCCACTACTTCCGTTTAAATCAATCTGATGCCTAAATATTAACACGTTATCATTCCGGGTATGACTTGTATAAACCTTCTGTGTCTCATAACCATAACTTTTATTGTGAAATGTTCATAGAATGATGTTGTACAGAAATATTTCCACAGATCAACAAACGTGTACTGCAAACCATGGAGAAGCAGTCAAAAAATAGCAATATGGGTATCGAAAAAAAATACATTTTTATGTGTGGGGATCGTAGTCGTTCTATACGTTTGTAGTGACTGGTACAAATTCTGTGGATTGTTTGTGTGGATGTAGTTAGTAGTAGATAAAGTTCTGTATTGGCAGTTAGTAGCGTCACCAAATCCACTCCAAATCCTTATCAAATCCTGTACAAGACCTGTCCTGAAGCATGTAATGCTATATCTGTGTTATATAAGAAGTATCTTCGTTGTTCATATTTTGAGTATCATGTCACTGTTGTGAAGGGAGCACAGATGATTTCCTAAGAGCTAAATTCATTTCCCTTATTGTTAAAACTAATCCTAATGCATAATAATTCGCCATATAAGTTTTCTGTTTTTTAGATTATTAAGAAGGCCCTCTTTGTAAAACCAGTTTCGGAAAATTATTCATGTATTAGTCAGTAGTAGGAATTTCCGCTGATTTTTTTGTAAAATATGCATCATATTTAAGTGAAAGTTTCTGTGAGTGCAGCTATTAAGTGGGCGCAACATCGCCAGGCCGCCTAGTGAGCCTGCGCATCAGGAAGTACGGGAGCCGCTGCGACGGCAGGTGTTGCAGAGCCTTGCTATCAACAGCGAGCCAGTGGTGTGGTGTACGGTCACAGCTGTTTCCACGCCTGAGGGGGGGGGGGGTCGGATGCTGGTTTTTTCCCCCAACCCCAGACTGCCGGCCGCCGCAGACAGCGTGGCGCGGCAGGGCATCGCGAGCCAGTGGTATGCCAAGCGGTCACAGCTGTTGCCTCGCCAGAGGGAGGGGGGGGGGGGGGGCGATGCTGGTTTTACCCCAACCCCAGACTATCGGCCGGCGCAGACAGCGTGGCGCGGCAGGGCATCGCCCTGGTCGCTGATCCGTGTCAGGCTCCAGTACGCGGCGCTCGCGCACACACAAGCAACATTTGGGCAGTGCCCGATGCACGACCAAAAAACATTAATACGGTCTGACGACGGCATGGTTCCTCGTCTATTGAGACGTTACCATCTCAGGAAGATGGTTTCGCTGAATTTCTTGGCACGGGGGCGTGCCCATGTGACAAGTACAGAGCTGTGCAGCTGACCCTACCAAACAGCACCTGAAGTGGACGTTCCCTGCTTGCTGAGGGAAGGCACGAAGGAGAGCTTATTAGTGCCTTCCTCGCTCTGGAATGTCCTGACGAACATTGCATGGCTCTACCAACTGAACTGTGCGCAAACGATGATGACGATGGTATGAAGACTGAAGTGACGTGCCCTGACGTTCGGAAGAAATGCAGTCGTGGTCGACATTCCTTGCTTGCCAAGGGCGTTGCTAACAGAAGAGCCATTTTTTGCCTCCCTCGGGCAGGAACGCCAAACTACCACGGTGCGCTAAGATGTCGTACTTCCGCGGAGTTCGGAACTGCCAAGTAGGCATGGCGAATAGACAGTCATGCGTGCTGACAACTATGCCAGAGGAAGGCGTTCTACCACTGAGGTCCTTCACTCTGTGGGACGACGGCGTGCGCTCTAGTGGATTCGGGGTTGATGTCACCGCACCATCAGTGAAGTGCAAGTTTTTTTTTTTTTGTTTTGTTTTTGTTTTTCGCCGCATAATATGGATGTGAGTCTTGAAATAATCTATCGTGGCGCGTATGTCTTTAGTGTGTTACGGCGTGAAACTAGCTATGATGATAAACAAAGTGGCAACGAAAGTTGCGACGTCATGTTTACAAACCACCGACGTAATATTCTCTTGTCTACCACTTGAATCTTGTAATGTTGTGTTTTTTTTTGTAAACTTGTATATTTGTGTACTTTTTATGTATGTTGCTGTGTTAATTATGATTTTTTTAATATCGTTATAATCGTGCACTCATGACTTTAATCTTGTAATGTTGTGTTTTTTTGTTTTTTTTTGTTTTTTTGTGAACCTATATAGTTTGTGTACCTTTTATGTATGTATCTGTGTTAATTATGATTTTGTATTGAATATCGTTAAACAAATTAATTTCCAATGTTACTTTGATGGCTGACAGAGGTCTTTTTTGTCACATACGTTTCATGTTTTCTCTTTAAAATTTTATTTGGAATGCTTGCAATTTGGCTCTTGCATTGAGCATGATGATCAGGACACGAGTACTGATCACCTTATAATAATCACTTTTTAATAACTGTTTAAAGCAATTTTTAAGATGATATCTCATGTTTGTTGCTACAATAAGTTGGGTGATATGTAAACTTCCAATGTCATACATTTTATTTATCTTAATCTGTTTGCTTTGTGGACAACATTAGGTCACAACTACTGACTTAAGTCATCCATAATTCATTTAAATATTATAGATTAGTCGTTTCTTTTGAGCTGCTGTTTTCCTGCTGGGATAATTGTTTCTTAAGTTATATTTGTTTCGAAAACTGTTGGCGAATCTCCTAGTATGGCTAGAAAATTCACGGCACAGTCTTCTCCGGGACGTTTGGGGTGATGAAAGGGTCCCGAGGCCCCCCTTCATTATCATTTTCATTGCTTTCCAGTGATAGAGAACTCTCTGCCAAGCGTGAGTGAATGAATGTGGGTGTGTTTCACTTTGCTATACGGTGGTTTAGTCTCCTGCAGAGACTCAGCGATAGTCGTAGAGAATGGCCAACCCTTGTAGTTTTCAGGTAGGCAAAGAGGTTTGCTCCCCTTGTGTGAAAATTACTGTTGTTGCTGGAACCTCATTGGATTTCGTTTCACTTGGATGCTGTTTGTTACGCAGGTATCGATTCAGCGATAATAAGGTACAACAGCTTTATCGGCGCATTTAACCTAGCCTGCACTGACCAGTCAGCTGGTTCAACTAACTCTCAATGGCATGAACTGTTGCAGTTCAGACGTAAAAAAGATGAGTGGGGAAAATATACAGCTTCGAATGTCATTTAATTTTTTAACACGATGAAACAATATACGGCAAAACTTTGACAACATGATTCTTAGGGGATGCGACGGAAAACGTAACATGTTCTAGTCCATAGGTAATATAGTACTGTAATTAAGAATATGAGTGATTAAAATGCCTAAATTAAACAGAGTGTAATATTTCTACTTAAGCTGTGTGTGACATAGCAGCGTATTGTAGGGATTTCACTGTATAGTTAAATGTTGAAGCCACCGAATGTAAGTCAGTCATCTGACAATCTCTAAGCTCTTTCCATATCTGAATCTGAGGAATACATTCCAGTACTGGTACTGTCATCTGCTACAACAGAGACTATCAACAGCAGAATCCACGAAGACATCCAAGCGCCACATTTTCTACTTTAATGACGTGCTGGTCTGCATCCCGCCAGCGTTCGGCAGTGGCGTGGTATAGAGCTTAGTGCATCAGTTCCAGTGCGTCTGACAGCTTCAATGTCTTGCTATTTTTCACGAAGGATCCCTTTATTTGCGCCTATATAAATTCTAATGCGTTCAGATTGCAGTACTATGATAAAAACTGTAAAAATACAGCATATGTGCGACGTGCTCGATGCATAGAAAATTGTTTTCACTGTTTCTGCCACTCTTGTCATTCTGGTTCGTGTGAGACCACATCTGTGGTATAAAACAACGGACATAGTCCAGATTAAGAGCATTTGATTTTTCATTTTTTGTCCCATAAATTTTATTTGTGAAGTTTTCTTAATATGAATAATCTTTACTAATAATCTTTTATAAAATGAAAAATTAAGGACCTATATTTGTAATGAAAACTGGAATTTTGTGTGTGCTTTGTAATTATAAATAACATGATGTGTATTTTTCATTTAATAATGATGATTACATGTGTGTTAATTTGCACATATTTGATTAACTTTACGTTTAAGAAATGTAGGTATTCGAACAAAAAAAAAAATCTTAAAAGTAAGGAACACAGGGAGATTCGAATCCCGAGATCCACAGAGCAGCCTATGACTAGGTGTGCGGACATTTACCACGCCGGACATTTGCCACGATTTTACCTGCTCCGAAGGGTTGGGTCCCCTGTCTCTCCTTCCTCCTCCTCCTCCTATATTATGTTTGCAGCTGTTCTCATTTCGAATTCTGGAATATTTACTTCGTCTTCTTTGGTGAAGGAATTTCGGTAAACTGCATTTAGTAACTCAACTTTAGTGGCACTGTCATCAGTAACATTGCCGTCGCTGTCACGCAGTAAAGGTACTTACTGAGCATCTCCGCTGGTATACTTAACATAGGACCAGAATCTCAATGGATTTTCCGCCACATTTCTAGAGAGAGTTTCGTTTTGGAAACTATCAAATGCATCTTGCATTGAAATCCGCACCAAATCTCGAGCCTCAGTAAAACTCCGCCAATCTTGGAGATTTTGCGTTCGTCTAAATTATACATGCCTTTTTCGGTGCTCCAGCAGCAGCTTTCTGTCGAGTTTTGTGTACCACGGGGGATCAGTTCCGTCTCTTATTAATTTATTTGGTATGAATCTCTCGAGTGCTGTTGATACTATTTCTTTCAACTTAAGCCACATATGGTCTTCACTTACATAGTTTGGAAGGATTGGAGATTGTCTCTTAGAAAGACGTCAAGAATTTTTAGTTGCTTTTATAAATAGGTATATTTCCCGTTTAGTTTTGGTGAATTTCTTTGTTACGGAATTGAGCTACGCTTCGACTGTGTGTTCACTAATCCCTGTATCCGTTGTGATGCTTAGAATTATTTGTGGCTAAGAGGTCGAGTGTGTTTTCGTAACCATTTACAATTTGAATGGCCCCGTGAACTAATTGTTCAAAATGATTTAAAAAAAAGCATTTAGAACAATTACGGAAGTTGTTTTCCATCTACAATAGGGTCTGAAAATGTATTTTTGTCAACATACGGAAGGTAGATTGAAGTCACTGGCAACTATAATTGTATGAGTAGGGTACCTATTTGTGATAAGACTCAAGTTTTCTTTGAACTATTCAGCAACTGTTTCATCTGAGACCGGGGGTCGGTAAAAGGAGCCAGTTATTAATTTATTCCGGTTGTCTAATATAACCTCTGCCCATACGAAGTCACAGGAACTATTTGCTTCAATGTCACTTGTGAGCTGGAACACACATTACATTATTTTTCCTTAAGTTGTGCTTCTTGTTTCTGTTTTACTACAGATCATTACAATTACGGCTTTTACCTCCAAAGCCTAGGGTGCTTTCTCTGTGACCCTGTAAATCCCAGAGCTAAACAATGTAGAACAACAACGTAGGTTACAAGCAAAGCATTCTGTATTACTTCATTTCCTTATTTCTAACATTTTATAATTGTACGTCGACTTTACATGACATGTCAATCATAAATGTTCTGATCTCTACTTAGTGAACGTATTTTCAGTCATGTTTTGAACACTGTCCCGCTACACTTTATTAACTAATGTTTCGCCGTAAGGGATATCGGATTTTAGAGAGTAAATTAATATGAAGTATGTCATTCTTCTTTTCAAACATTCACATACCCATTTCTTCGTTTCTTATTGTCTTTTGGACATTAATTCGCATTCTTTTTACATCTTTCCTTTCTTGTTGCTACCATGGCGATGGGCTGTTTCTATCGCAATCAGTAAGCGTCAAAAGAAGCTACCGTACAGACAGAGGGATCTATATTTATATTTGGCAGAACTAATTACATACTGGCATAATCGTCGGTATTGCTTTCGTTTCCTAAAAGTTATAAATATTTAGAGTTCGGAAAAGAGGCTCTGTATTTCGCCAAGATGTCGAAGAAGGAGGTCCCTTATGTACTGGTTGTATCGAGTAAGATGTGGAGACGGCGGTTTGAAAGTGGACAGAAGAAGTTCGAGGAAGGACGTCCCTTACCTGAGGGATCGCTACTGAAGCTACCTGACGAAGGGGCAAGTGTGGCAAATGTCCGGCATTCTCCAACGCAATCAATTACGCTACGCGAGTAGTGAATAAGAAATATCTTACCTTTGGTAAGTACGGTTGCTCGGAAAACGACAATGCTGACTCTCTCTGTAAACTTGTGAAAAACATTAAGGGGAGGTTTACTATCCTTTGGTTCTTAATATCGATTTATAAAATTGCATTTTTGGATCCTGAAACGGTTTTTCCGAATACGGAACGGAAATGTTTGTTATTCGCGGTTGAACAAAAAAATGCATCTGCCTGAAATCGGGCTTTTCACGCACCAGTTTTTTTCTTTCGGAGGACGAGTTATTGTGCCGGTGCTTGGGAGTAGACACACAAAATTCTAATGAAAGTTTGAACGCGTGAGTTTGGAAGTTAGCCCCTAAGCATTTGCATTCTGGTGCGAAGACTGTGGAGATTGCGACTTTCCTGGCAGTGAGCAGCTTCAACGAAGAGTATTCAGCAATTCTGAAGACCATGACAACGATGGACGTCACCCTGGGACTCTATTCGACGCAGTTCGCCAAGCATTCGGACGACCACAGGATTCAAACGGCCGAAAACCGTTTGTCAGCGGCCGTACGAGCGGCTCTGGAGCAGCGCAGAATGGTCCAGATCGAGCAGAACACCCTCTATGAGGAAGGATTAGTTCATGGACCCGAAATAACAGATTGAACGTAGGTTGCATAATATTGCATTTATATGTAATCCAAACTTCAAATGCGTTTTTCTCGAAATGACGTTATTTTCATTGCGCGGTATGGTAACTTCAAATCTACTGAACTGATTGGCATGATGCTTTGTTTCCGACGAAGCTAACTAAATTTTCTGGGAGTTGTACCACTTTTATTCTGATCCGTCAACTATAAATATTTTTACTTGGCCGACGAAGTCGAAAAATAGTTGAAAAAACCACATTTTTCTTCAAATGGCCACCATTTTGTTTCCTATGGTCCAAATAATTTAAGCGAGGTACAACTCCTAAAGAATCTTATATACTTCGCTAACGTCAACTCAATTTTGATTTCAGACGAGCCGGCTGACCTGTGACATACCGCTCGTGGAGGTCTACATCGAAATTTTGTTTCGTTCCGACGGTACTTCCGCCTTTGCTCTTCGACATTTCCGGTCGAAAAAACTCCAGTTCGTAGAGGAAATATCAAGAAACATTTTGACCAAATTTGACATTGAAATCTATAACACATTCCGAGAAAAAAATTCTCAAAGAACATGCTTTTTTCGGGCCAAAGATAGTAAACCTCCCCTCAAGAACAACCTGTTTCTCGCAATTTTTAACGCTGTTCCTCACGCTTGTTCACTACGCAGCAGGAAGCTGTTCACGATTTTTGAAATAAAAATTTCATAGCGGAAGTATGATGACGAATAACTTCGATGGCTGTTAATACATTAGAATATGGGAACGAAGTTTTTCGCGACGGCACTTATATATAAAACATTCTCGGTATTCTTGCCGCGTCAGTTCTGGATATAATCTCGAGCTTTCGACGATTACCTCCATCGTCATCGTCAGGAACTGACTGTCTTAACTGGTGCTGTGGTAGCCTCTATATAGCCCGAAGACGGCTTCTGATTGGTCGGCTTATGATTGGTCGGCGATTACGTACTGCTGTCTCAGACGGTGTCACTGTGTGCGCCGGTGGCGCCACCGCTTCCGTTTGAACGTAAACCTTGGAAGGAACGTCTCTGCTGCTTCTCTGCATCAAGCGCTCGTTTCCACGCACAGCTCAGATGGTATCCGCTATCGCGGTTAAAGTTCTTTTGGCTCATTCTTATTTCAACAGCCTCCTTAATAACAGAATCCCAGTACGTGGAGGCATGGGACAAAATTTTAGTTTCATCGAACAATATTTTACGTTTGTTCGTGAGGCTGTGCCCCGCAATTGCCGATTTCTCCATTTCTTTATTTTTAATATGGCGTTGGTGTTCTGCACAGCGGTCGGAAACGGTACGAATCGTCTGACCTATATAATTGCTTCCACACTCACAGGGTACATTATAAACTCCAGGGGCCCTGAGGCCGAGATTGTCCTTAATAGGGCGCATCATCTCCTTAATTTTCTTAAGAGGACGAAAAATCGGTCTTATATCACGTCTACGCAGGAGTCGTCCTATTTTACTGGAAATAGCGCCACAAGAAGGAAGAACCGCAATCGGTGATTCATCCTGTGAGGTTGCAGCATTTTCACGTTTCCTTCTTTTGGAGAACGCTGCCTTTATATCGCGTGCACCATAGCCATTCTTTCGGAACACGTTCTTCAGGTGGTTAATCTCGGACCTTAAGTGGTCCACGTCAGAAACAGTTTTGGCTCTATATACCAACGTGTTCAAAACGGCTCTCTTCTGAGCAGGATGATGGAAACTCTTGGCATTCAGGTATAAATCGGTATGCGTCGGCTTACGGTGTAGAGAGTGGACAAGACGCCCGTCCGCCTGTCGTTGTACTAAAACGTCTAAGAAAGGCAGTCTCCCTTCCTTCTCCATCTCGACAGTGAACCGGATGTTCGAATGTATGCTGTTCATGTGTTCCATGAATTGTTCGAGAGCTTCTGCGCCGTGTGGCCAGATCATAAATGTATCGTCAACGTAACGATAAAATAAGGATGGACGGAGGGGAGCCGAATTTAATGCATGTTCTTCAAAATTCTCCATAAAAAAGTTAGCCAGTGATGGAGACAACGGAGAGCCCATCGCCATACCGTCTATCATTTCATAAAATTTATTACCATACAAGAAGTAGGTGGTCGTCATCACGTGCCGGAACAACTTTATAGTTTCTGGAGGAAAAAGATCCGCCAGCATTTTCAAAGTGTCATCCACAGGAACTTTTGTGAACAGCGATACCACATCCAGGCTGACTAAAATGTCATTTGGACCAACTCTAATCTCTTTGATTTTCTCAATGAACATCTGGGATTTTTTGATGTGATGTTCACACCGGTCGACTATAGGAGTCATCAACTTTGTTAGGTATTTGGCCAGCTTATAAGTAGGAGAACCAATTGCACTGACGATAGGTCTCATGGGAACATTATCCTTGTGGATCTTCGGTAGTCCGTACAACCTGGGCGGTCTAGGAGCTCGGATTCTGAGATTTTCTGTAACATCGTCTTTCAGCCCGGGATTCTTCAGTATCTTCATGGTTTTTCTGCTGTACGTCAAATTTGGGTCCCGTTTAAGACATTTATACGTACTGTCCTCCAACAGTGATGTCATTCAGCCCGGGATTCTTCAGTATCTTCATGGTTTTTCTGCTGTACGTCAAAGTTGGGTCCCGTTTAAGACATTTATACGTACTGTCCTCCAACAGTGATGTCATTTTTCTATGATATTCGGTAGTATTAAGGACCACGGTGGCATTTCCTTTGTCAGCTGGTAATATGACAGGATCTTCATCCTTCCGAAGTAAACGGAGCCCCTCCCTCTCCTCTCTACTGATATTAGATCTGGGAGGCTTAGCTGAGGCCAAAAAGCGACTGGTAACAAGTCTCACTTCGTCGGCGTCGTCCTGTGCAAGATGCCGCACAGCCTGTTCTACTCCATTGATAAGATCCACGATGGGTATAGTACGTGGTGTAGGAGCAAAATTCAAACTTTTATTAAGGACCGAGATGGCTCCATTGTCCAGGTTCTTGCCAGATAGGTTGACGACAGTGCGTGCTGTTTCGTACGATGACTCTGATCTTTGCACAGGTGCAAGACGCTCCAATTTCTTTACTTGTCTAGCTGATGTATTGCTAAGATGAGCTCTTTGATGAGCAGCCGTCGTCATATTGACCCACTCCCAGCCAAACGGCGAGAGAACTGTAGACAACATAAGATGCAGAGAAGCAGCAGAGACGTTCCTTCCAAGGTTTACGTTCAAACGGAAGCGGTGGCGCCACCGGAGCACACAGTGACACCGTCTGAGACAGCAGTACGTAATCGCCGACCAATCGTAAGCCGACCAATCAGAAGCCATCTTCGGGCTATGTAGAGGCTACCACAGCACCAGTTAAAACAGTCAGCTCCTGACGATGACTATGGAGGTAATCGTCGAAAGCTCGAGATTTTATCTAGAACTGACGCGGCAAGAATACCGAGAATGTTTTATAAATACACTAGAATGTCTCAAAGTTTCATTTAGAGTAACACAATAATAAGATATCTAATACGAGTACATAAGCAGGACCTACTTCCAAGTGCGTAACAACGCCTTTGTGCTACGGCTGCTGACCAGTCATCACGTTTATACTTGTTTGCTTCAGGTTTATTCTTTTGATGAACGTAGGAACCGTGCGCTACCATAGCTTGTTAGCCTTTTTCCCCGGGAACGGCCGATTGAGTCCCTGCCCCGTGGCGCGCGCAAGCGATCAATAGAGCAGCGCAGCGCAGCGATAGCCACCACCCCAGCCGTGAGCCCCGGGCGACCTTGACCTCTGCCACGTGTAGTTAGCCCCAGCCGTGAGCCCCGGGCGACCTTGACCGCTGCCACGTGCAGTTCACCACTGCGCCATCTCCTGAGCAACATCGCCGTTTCCTGCTACCGCTCCCCCTGCGGCAGCCCGCCCCACGTAATCAGCCGGAGGGAGTGAGTTCGCCGCCGTCCCTGCCTTCTTCTGGTGCTTCACAATCCTATGACCAGGCTCAGTACAGAAACAACTAATAGCTGAATACATTACATTACTTTGCATTGCTTTACACATGGAATCATATGGGCGACACAATTAACATCTTTATATACCGTATCGACATTGCCGGCCGCGGTGGACTCACGGTTAAGGCGCTCAGTCCGGAACCGCGCGACTGCTACGGTCGCAGGTTCGAATCCTGCCTCGGGCATGGATGTGTGTGATGTCCTTAGGTTAGTTAGGTTTAAGTAGTTCTAAGTTCTAGGGGACTGATGACCACAGATGTAAAGTCCCATAGTGCTCAGAGCCATTTGAATAATTTTGTATCGACATTATTATTGAACAAAACTATGCCATCGTGCCATCAATACACATGAAATCGAAATTCACATATTTATATTTCAACAAAAGACAAAAAAAAGTATAAGACACATTGTCCAAGCCAGAGGTGGCATAATTACCTAACACTGATTGTGTCATGTGGAGAAAACAAGAATCTGTGAGAAAAAACAAAAAACTGATTAATAGCTGTTAATGTTGGATTAGTGTGTTAGTCATCGATGATACTAGCATCCTATGCAGAATTAAGAACTGTTCAAGAAACAACTACCTTATTAAGTAAAGCTAACATGTTTAGTTATTACGATTTATTATGACACCCAAACAAGATTCTCGTTAACCAACCCTTTTCTTGGTTCGAAGCGTATTACCTGCTTGTCTCCTTTGATAATCTTTGTCCCTTCATTTTCTCAATTACCTCTAGATACAGTGCCATTCTCCAGTGAACAAAAATTTCCACACACTCGCCACATCCTCCAACAAATTCTATACATAAAACACTGTTACACAGAATTGTAACTTAAGATGAGACGTCCCTCCTGTTAATTAACTTGCTTTCATATATTATCACAGAATTCCATTAACAGACGATTCACCTTAGGAACTTTTGCTGTATATTAAGCGAATTTAGATTGACCTTCATAAACCTGTCGCACATTTGCCATCGATTTGTTCGTTATTCGTCCTGTTCACTATAACAGATAAAAACATAATTAAGTACCTCACATTTTTTCTTAATCCTCCCATGCACTGTTGCTATACGCTAGGATAATTCGGGCAGGCAGACCTCTGTTGCTTTGTGGTGTATTCGTATTCCCTTAGCATTTTCATATCTTGTCATTAATCACACAGCAAACGTCCTCGTTCTCCACAGCAAAACAGGTACCATTCTGCTGCAACAAAAACCAAATAATGTTCCCGATGAACAACAAATCGTTCGGCCGTCCTCTGACGACAAACGGCACTACACAAAAAAACACTACTGTCCGCACACATCATTGGGCAGGACAGCCATACACCACATCATCTGGGACCCTGGTCTACCCTGACTACATAAACAACTCACATTCACTTGCATCTCTAGTGAGGATATAAACTCACTGAAACATCGTATACATGCTGATCAGCACTGACGAAATAAACTGGAACACACACAAAATAATTAAATGACAAGACAACACTGCCACTCAGAAATACACGAAACAATCACAAACAGGTTCAGAATCCGAGCTTATCCCTAGCAACAGACAATCGAAATGAGGCACACTTTGCCGGCCGAAGTGGCCATGCGGTTCTAGGCTCTGCAGTCTGGAACCGCGAGACCGCTACGGTCGCAGGTTCGAATCCTGCCTCGGGCATGGATGTGTGTGATGTCCTTAGGTTAGTTAGGATTAACTAGTTCTAAGTTCTAGGGGACTAATTACCTCAGAAGTTGAGTCCCATAGTGCTCAGAGCCATTTGAACCATCTGAGGCACACTTTTAAGTACAACGGCTTCTTTACAATGTCGATCGGATGAACCGAATAGACTCGTCGCTGGCCTGCCACACCTCAAAGTTACATCTGAACTCGCTGCATTGTGATCTCTATTCAAAATTAGTACAACAGTAAAATGTAAATGTCGTGTGACGAGGGCCTCCCGTCGGCTAGACCGTTCGCCAGGTGCAAGTCTTTCGATTTGACGCCACGTCGATGGGGGTGAAATGATGATGATTAGGACAACACAACACCCAGTCCCTGAGCGGAGAAAATCTCCGAACCAGCCAGGAATCGAATCCGGGCCATTAGGATTGACATTTTGTTACGCTGACCACTCAGCTACCAGGGACAGACAGTACAACAGTGAATAACAAACGTTCATGTTTATTCCTTCTCTTTTCCGCTGAATGCAGTACTTCTTCATCAGGTAAACACTAGTAGAAGGACAAAGAGAGAGTTGGTGCATTTTGTTAGCATAGGTTGATTACATCAGGGGCAAGTATACATTCAGGGACAAAACAAATGTTCTCTTTCGATTAACAGGTCATTAACCTATTATTATACTAAGAAGATTAAGACCCCCTGTGGATAATCCTTCCTTTTGATTGACACGTCCTTACCCTATTGTTCCCCCACCCCTCTCCCTCTGAACACCTTATGAAACCTCCAACCTACCCCCCTCCTCCTCGCTGATACAGGTACACTTTCAGGTCTGAGTTATTCGAACAGCCGCTTCTCAGTCTTATGAATTTGTTTGACTACTTAATTAAAATGATCAATTAATTAACCCCTCTCCTGTTGGTAAACCTTCCACCCATCCCCCCCCCCTCTGCCCCTCCCCTCCCCTACCTGGAAATTGGCAGCTCTGTGGTGGAGAGGAAAGATCTCATGACAGGAAATTCGAGGGTGTATTGTTTATATACAAAAAAATCCGTTTGTTAGGGTTGGACTTATCATGCTCATCATTCTTTGCTATTTGGGAAGATTCAGATCTTTAAGAAGTAATTAAATCAGTCGCTTTTTTGTTCATTCCAGTCGCACAAGGAACACCATCACACGTAATTACACTGTTAAAAATATTTCGATCATGAAGCATACGCCATCCACTGGACTGCACAGAACGCCACCCGCGGAGTCTGCCAGGGCTCGGGTTGCACTGGTGGCCCCCGCAAAGTGACAAAGTGGCTGTCAGCTGCTGAGCCATGGGCAGGTGTCCATTTGGGTTCCACAACTAACAGACTGGATGTGACGTTAATCCTAGAACAAAAGCATCAGATGGCGGCATTCCTTTCATACTTGGCACCTGAGATATTCCTGTTGAAACACGTGCTCTCTATTTCTCCTCCTGTCGCCTGCCAATGCCAGGCCTGCATGCGCTGTTGGTCGTGATCGAACCGAAGTGCAAACAAAACAGCATTTACCATGTCAACCCCCTGTTGAATACTGATGCACACGAGAAATCCGTCCAAGGCAAACGGCTGATTGGGAATCGTTTCAGAAATACTGATGAAGTTAATAAATAATTAATTCCCAGTCACGTGATCGTCATGTAGGGGATATAAGGTGGACGTGGTAGCTATCTCACACACATAAAAATTGACAATGTCACAAAGCTATTATCCAGCGGACTTGAAATACATTTAAAAAAAAGAGATGTTTGCATACAAAGAGAGAGAGCTATAGTTTGCTTTGCAGATGACATGGGAATTAGCATGAGATATTTCATTCTGCCATGGACTCTAAACTGCCCCCAGTCTTCTGGTGCACTTGTCTTGAGGTTCACTTCACGAACTGCTTCAGGAATTATTAAATCTGGTGTGGAATATCACATCTTGAAGATGTCACAAATGGTACTTCAGATCGCGTGCGATGGGAAATATTAATTAAATCGTTAGTATAGCATTTAAACAATTCGCTTCACATAGTTTAACAAATACTCGAAATAAGAAAAGATCGAGGCTGGCAGCAGTTTGCGTGCATAAACAATGGTGTTACGTTTTCATTCAATAATCCAAACCCATTATTATCTGACGTCACCGATGGAAGTGGTGATGTATCAAATGATAGTTGGAATTTCAAAGTTCGACCACGTTATTAACGTCTGTGGCAACCTGCCTTCGACGAACAAAGGCATGGCACGGCTACAGCCGAGGGTGATCGAGGTGGGGAAGAGAGCTCATTGAGACGAGTGCTCCCCTACTCCCCTTCTCACGTGGGCGTGGCGGACCAAACTGATGTATGGCGCATAGTGGTGTCTTGGCTGCGGGTAATCAGTCTGGAATCTCAGCCAAGCCGAAAGACGGAACTAGCAGGACGGTTTCATTCATTATAACATAAAGAGCCACGACTCTGCTGTCTGGCACGAACCCCCTACACATAGACAGCAGAGAGCCCTCACTTAGTGCCAAGGAATGTGGCCCCCATTCCTCCTAACTGGTACACTCCTGTCCCAGTGGCACAAGCTAATCGGGAAAAATTTCGTGGAGTGACATCCAGACTACACTCAGTAGACTACATCCAGAATTTCCAGGATTGGACTGATGATGCCCTTGTTAACGAAAGGCAGTTTATGAGTAGGAGGGAAGGCATTCCAGCAACAGCGTTCGCCAGTGGCTGGAGCCCCCTGACATCTCAGTGGGGCTGTGTAGTGCAGTGTATCAGAGTGATTATACGGTAAATGCACTGTACCATAGAATGCTGTGGCGTGTTACACGTTAATTTTATTTCTGTTTGTATTTTTAAACTTATTTCAATTTATTGCCTTTTGTGTCATGCCTATACAACCATCTCAATAAGGGACAGACGATACGACAATTTATTGCAGACGATTTGTTTGTCAGTTTCTATGATACGAACGTAACGACAAAAAAATAATTGTTCAAATGGCTCTGAGCGCTACGGGACTTAACTTCTGAGGTCATCAGTCCCCTAGAACTTAGAACTACTTAAACCTAACCAACCTAAGGACATCACAAACATCCATGCCCGAGGCAGGATTCGAACCTGCGACAGTAGCGGTCGCGCGGTTCCAGGCTGTAGCGCCTAGAACCGCTCGGCCACTCCGGCCGGCAACGTAACGACAACCCAACATCCAGTTCCTAACCAGAGAAAATCTCAGATCCAGCTGGGATCGAACCCACAGTCTGCCACGGTGACCCAGCAGCTACCGAGGTGGGTATTTTGGTTTGATTCAATACACAGTTGGAAAAATCAACACAAATGTCATACATATGTATTACACATTAGGGCTACGTATATGATTACTGAGCTGAAAACAACACTCGTTTGATGAAGAAGCAGATGTTAACCCTTTCGAGATTTCTATTGTCAATAACCAAATGAAATTGCCCTCCACAGCTGCCAGTGATGGCACAAAGCCTATTCTGGCACAAATAATTTATTCACGATGGCGTAAGGGTTTTCCGTACCCCTATGATGTCAAACCGACGCCACTTCCTGGAAATGTCCGGAAATAGGGAAATTGGGCTGCCTCTACTAACCGAACTCTCCACACATCCTCCCACTCCGATGATGTCACCCACCCCAATCCCACCTATGACATAACCCGTGAAAGTAGTGGGAAATGATCAGTATCTGTCTAGCTGCTGGAGAGGAATGTTAGGTTAGTGTACTGTATTTATTTTTGGTGGGTAATGGTAATTCTATGTTGGAGAGGAAAGCAGGGTATTTAATTTACTTATTTATTAATTTATTTATGACTCAGTTATGATTCAAAGATATAGTAGCAACAGCAATTGAGAGATTCATACCTCATAAAGTGGTAAGAGATGGAACTGATCCCCCATGGTACACAAAACAGGTCCGAACGCTGTTGCAGAGGCAACGGAGAAAGCATGCGAAGTTCAGAAGAACGCGAAATCCCGAAGATTGGCTAAAATTTACAGACGGGCGAAATTTGGCACGGACTTCAATGCGAGATGCCTTTAATAGGTTCCACAACGAAACATTGTCTCGAAATTTGGTAGAAAATCCGAAGAAATTCTGGTCGTATGTAAAGTACACAAGCGGCAAGACGCAGTCAATACCTTCGCTGCTCAGTGCTGATGGTACTGTTACCGACGACTGTGCCGCTAAAGCGGACTTATTGAACGCAGTTTTCCGAAATTCCTTCACCAGGGAAGACGAATGGAATATTCCAGAATTTGAAACACGAACAGCTGCTAGCATGAGTTTCTTAGAAGTAGATACCTTAGGGGTTAAGAAGCAACTCAAATCGCTTGATACGGGCAAGTCTTCAGGTCCAGATTGTATACCGATTAGGTTCCTTTCAGATTACGCTGATACAATAGCCCCCTACTTAGCAATCATATACAACCGCTCGCTCACCGATAGATCTGTACCTACAGATTGGAAAATTGCGCAGGTCGCACCAGTGTTTAAGAAGGGTAGTAGGAGTAATCCATCGAACTACAGACCTATATCATTGACGTCGGTTTGCAGTAGGGTTTTGGAGCATATACTGTAATAAAACATTATGAATCACCTCGAAGGGAACGATCTATTGATACGTAATCAGCATGGTTTCAGAAAACATCGTTCTTGTGCAACGCAGCTAGCTCTTTATTCGCACGAAGTAATGGCCGCTATCGACAGGGGATCTCAGGTTGATTCCGTATTTCTGGATTTCCGAAAAGCTTTTGACACCGTTCCTCACAAGCGACTTCTAATCAAGTTGCGAGCCTATGGGGTATCGTCTTAGTTGTGCGACTGGATTCGTGATTTCCTGTCAGGAAGGTCGCAGTTCGTAGTAATAGACGGCAAATCATCGAGTAAAACTGAAGTGATCTCAGGTGTTCCCCAGGGAAGCGTCCTGGGACCTCTGCTGTTCCTGATCTATATAAATGACCTGGGTGATAATCTGAGCAGTTCTCTTAGGTTGTTCGCAGATGATGCTGTAATTTACCGTCTAGTAAGGTCATTCGAAGACTAATATCAGTTGCAAAGCGATTTAGAAAAGATTGCTATATGGTGTGGCAGGTGGCAGTTGACGCTAAATAACGAAAAGTGTGAGGTGAAGAAATCCGTTGGAATTCGATTACTCGATAAATAGTACAATTCTCAAGGCTGTCAATTCAACTAAGTACCTGTGTGTTAAAATCACGAACAACTTCAGTTGGAAAGACCACATAGATAATATTGTGGGGAAGGCGAGCCAAAGGTTGCATTTCATTGGCAGGACACTTAGAAGATGCAACAAGTCCACTAAAGAGACAGCTTACACTACACTCGATCGTCCTCTGTTAGAATATTGTTGCGCGGTGTGGGATCCTTACCAGGTGGGATTGACGGAGGACATCGAAAGGGTACAAAAAAGGGCAGCTCGATTTGTATTTTCACGTAATAGGGGAGAGAGTGTGGCAGATATGATACGCGAGTTGGGATGGAAGTCATTAAAGCAAAGAAGTTTTTCGTCGCGGCGAGATCTATTTACGAAATTTCAGTCACCAACTTTCTCTTCCGAATGCGAAAATATTTTGTTGAGCCCAATCTACATAGGTAGGAATGATCATCAAAATAAAATAAGAGAAATCAGAGCTCGAACAGAAAGGTTTAGGTGTTCGTTTTTCCCGCGCGCTGTTCGTGAGTGGAATGATAGAGAGATAGTATGATTGTGGTTCGATGAACCCTCTTCCAAGCACTTAAATGTGAATTGCAGAGTAGTTATGTAGATGTAGATGTACGCTACATCCAGTAATCTTACTCAGGACATGAGCATTCGCGTCGAGGTGCAGGGACTGACTAAACTAGTTCACACCACATCCATCAGAGGATGCTGTGGGCCTCCCTCCACTCCTATGATGTCACCCATCACCCACCACCAACCCTCGCCTGTTTGGCGGGAAACGGTCAGTCTATGACCCGCTGATGGAGAGGATGGATAGGTTAGTGCCTAAAATCGCAGTATGGCTCAAAATTGAAGATGTCAACTGGTACTATCCTGATGGGGAAAAAATGCAAAATACCACTCGAAATAGTAGCAGACGGACTCAAAATAAACAGTAACTCTACATATGACGCTCCCTTCACCTACAAGTCGAAATAAATCTCGCTTCTCCACTTGTGAATTGGCAGGAAAAAGACTCAATCAAAAGCGATAGGTGAAACAACCACAAATCTGGCACATACATAGAAGTTTCAGTGAAATTAGGACTGCACTGATGTTAAAAAAGAAAAAAGCAAAGGAAAATGACTACGCACATACCTGCTACTGAGGTGTTCATCACTTTTCTGAAACGCTATGTGGGTTTGGTTTATATAAGCTGCTGGAGTCAGGAATGTTGAGACACATATTCATTATTTTCCTCACTTTTTGAAGCATAGTTCTACAACGGAAAACCCACACTGGTGTCTAAGCACAGACGGGAAAATAAGAACAATTACGTATCTAAAAGTTCATGATATATTTCGAAACCTGCAACAGATCATTAAAAAACATCGACACACAATAGTTTGTCCTAGAATTCGAAGCACTGTCCTACATACGAGAAAAATGCCTGGAAGTTTTGGTGAATTTTTGACATCTTACGACTACTGGTCTGGTGATGCTCTAAACCTACAGTGGGGGATGGAGGCAGCTTCCCAAAGGAGGGTGGTCTGCTTGGACTTGTGTCTGAACACTCAGACGAAGAAGACATCACGTGACTATTTGACGTCACGGAACTTTCCGTAGATACTTTGTTCTGTACCTGTCTTTTTCGAATCAGTCTGTAGAAACTCCTATGCCCACAAAAAGGAAGTCTTGTGGCTCTCTGGCATTATGGAACTTATTGTGAATGGAGCATCCTGCTTGGTTGTTACTGAACTTACCTGCTAAAATGCTGCCGCTGGTGTGGGAGCACTGACCACCACTTTCTACAGATGGACAAATTATGATAATTTTAGCGGAAAGCTATTTTTGTAGTGAAGCAGTCACATTGCACTAAAAGGTAAACCCCGCAAAAATGGACTACAGATCATTAAATATGGAACTACTGCTAAATACACTTAGTCAATTACACTGCTCTGCTACTGTCGAGGAAAGCTTGAATTTTCCGGCGTGAAACCGATCTCCAGCCATCCCATATCACAACAAACGATTGTACCACCATGTCATGCCGCTATGTTGCTACAGTAATCATATTCTGCACCATACAAAATTCTCACTTGGCGAGCTAACATTCCAAAGATGTTTGGGCTCTCATGCGGTTCCTCTCCGTCGAAATGTTTTGGCTCAAACTCGTCTAGGCGTTGAAACGCACGTGTCGCATTATACGCCCTAAATTAGACACTTGTGACCCTTTGGTTAAATTATCTGGCTGATGGCAAGTTTGCGAAATTGTATGAAACATACAAAGTTAATATAACATATAAGAACAGTAATAACAATATTGGGAGCTAAATTAACGACCCATAAATAATGTAGGCCACACATTTGGGATTTGGTTAGAATAATGTTTATTCAGAAAGCAAACTAATAGCGAAAGTGGTCGCATTTAGAGTTACTGTTACACTCGAGCGCATGCGAGGTGCCGGGGCTAACAGTGTATTTAACACTAAATTCTTCTAGAATCTTCATATGGAAATGATGCTCTAAGCCCCCCATTTTCTAACTCCGACTTTTGCTGTTGCACATGGATTAAGAAGAAACACGAACTGACTGTAATCGACCCTGCAAGTGGAGTTGAAAAGAGTTTGGCACCTGCAATAATTTAATTTGATAGAAATTAATTTGATAAATAAGTTTCATTAACGTGGTGAGAAATGAAAGGGTTACTTTACCGATTTACAGAATGAAAGTTCTATCAAAAATAACAATTTGATTTAATATGACTACACTCGAAATAATAAACAAAACACATCAAACACTTACAATTCGTCAAATTGGGTACTCAAATAAATGCTGTGAAGGTGAAGTTGTCCATAAACCATCTTGTGACGTTTATGACCAAGTGGTATGTGGAGCCAATTCCTTGCAACTCAAAACTTAAGAGAAACACCCAGCCAACCCAACATTAATTGCTGCTACAGTAGTGAGAATTCAGAGAATGAACATCCAAGTCAGCTCTGATTATCACAGAGCAAAATTCCCTAATCTGCCGGTGCTGAGGACATACATTACCAAGCTGTCTTCTTAACTGCAAGGACACGATCTGGCGTACCGGAGGCGATGGCTGGCTGCTTCGAAGTCCCGTCATGGTGCTGAAAATGTCGTGAGTATAGCCCCAAACAAATTATCCTGGTCTGGTTGTTCCAGACTAAAGACTTCCTGTCAATAAAAATGTGCCTCTGAGGGAGATGAAGAAGGCTTGCCACACAGTCACTGACAGTACAGTGATTGATTTTAACAAGCGAAGTCACACAGTAACTCCGATACAGTCAGCTTTAGCCAAAACTGCTCAAGACAGACAACACAGGCCTCTTGTACATACAACGCTCAATTGCCAAATGTACTCGGAAAGTTACGTTGAAGTCGAAACTTCAGCAACTTTGTCAAACAGTTACAATTAAATGAAAGTATATTAGACAGCCAACGGAAGGCAGGCTGGCCAGAGCAGCGAGAGCTCAGTCTTGTAACCTACTCCGACCGAAAGGCGAGAGCTGACTCGCACAAGAGCACCTGTACAATTCGAACACAGAACATTCCCACCCCCACGACAGTGGTCGTGGCTAAACGTTCCAATCAGCAACTCGAAAACCGGCGGAAAATTCCCCTCTATTGCAGACGCACTATTATTCCACCAATGGAGATACTTGGCGCCAATTTCTGCGCCGATTTTGCTACGTCACGGAGCTATTCCCTGGGCAAGCCAATCACAGTTATGATTTTGCAGAAAATGCGGGAATTTGCCTGCCAAGACTTCCTGGGAACACAAGTCATTCTCACGCCTCGCTGGTAGCCCGCCAGAAAGTGTTTTCACTAAGTTTCTGCGAAGTAACGGAATCTCTAGCCCAGCCGCTCCGTCAGGCCACTGTGGGCGTGTCGCCCCCACTCTTATGACAATGTCGGCGTCTGGAAAGCATCCACCTCACTCCCTCACACCCATCGGCTTAACCCTTTCAAGATCAGCAGTTCCCGTCTGTCACCGGACCACCCGGGTGACGAGAGACGCTGCGTGGGACGTCCGCGTGTGAAGGAATAGCGACTGTTCACCGCATGCAATTAGAGAGGAAAATCGAATTACTCAGAGTAAGATAGAAATATGAGAGGGGGCTCATGCCACCTCACACGCATATCCATTTGACACAGTTCGATCATTCAGAATCTCATTGTGTAACAATAAGTCCAATACTCCACCTCGTTATTTACACGAAAAGTTGAGTGTTCACACCAGGCGTGCGGCTGCTCACCGCTCAGAGACTAAGTCCCCCGATACCATACAACCACTTCCTAGCTACCTAAAAACCGACTGACCGCTTTCGCGTCTCACAAGGGGAGGCCGCCAATTGTGAAATTCACATTCGATTCATACTGCGCATAATAAAAGCTCATGGCCAGAGGTGTAATGTGGCAAAGCACCAAGATGCACTTCTCAACCGTTGTCGAGAAAATCGACAGTTAAAAGAAACCGTTGTGGTGAAATACTCTCTATGATTAACGATTTTCTACAGCGTCATAGCGCAGCGGTAAGTGCTGGGGTTCGTAATCCGAAAGTCGCCAGATCGAATCTCGCTCCATCCAATATTATTTTTATTATTTGTTTTTTGCAATTCATATATATATATATATATATATATATATATATATATATATATAAACTATTAATGAATTGCTTATGCATGTTGGTGAAGGCGGATTGCTCTCCAATTGCACCGCCGCCATTTTTCCGTTTGTTTAACAGGGTGTACCAAAGCTGTCCCGTCCGCACTGATTTTCGACGATGTTATAATTTGCGCTAGGGACCGCATCTACCTTCTTTCGAAGTTAGCAGGCAACTACGCTGTTATGGGGCGGCTCGTTTCGGCCCATTCAACATCTGTCCTTCAAGTGTAACGAGCGAGTAACGGAGTTTGTATTTCATACCTGCCACAGCAAGTTTGTGTTCGTGGGGTCTCTATTCTAATTCGGACGTTTGACTTACGCTATACGTATTCGTTTCTACGTCTTCCGTTAACTATACGTGGTTAACATTATGAAGACAATTAATAACATTTGTGAAATACAACTTTGTTTGCGGAAAACATAATGATGTTCGAAGTCGCCAGTTTTTCCACGACAAACGACTTTCAACAACTTATTATATGCATAATTGTTGCAACTGATTGCCGGGAATTATATATATATATATATATATATATATATATATATATATATATATATATGAATTACAAAAAACAAATACTAAAAAAAAAGTTGCATGGAGCGAGATTCGATCCGGCGACCTTCGGATTACGAACCGAGCGCTTACGGATACACCATCACTCTGTAGAAAATAACTAATCGTAGAGAGTATTTCACCGCAACTGTTTCTTTTAACTGTCGATGTTCTCGACAACGGCTGAGAAGTGCATCTTGGTGCTTTGCCACATTACATTTCTGGCCATGAGCTTTAATTATGCGCAATATGAATCGAATCTGAATTTCGCAATTGGCGGCCTCCCCTTGTCAGTCTGGGATATGGCAGCAAGAGAGGGGAAGAAAACCAATGTGCACTCCGTGTGCATACCGGGGGGAGTAATTCCAGATTTGGAAAGGGTCCTTCCGGATGCCATGAAGGGTACAGGGTGCACCCATCTTCAGGTGGTCGCCCATGTCGGCACCAATGATGTGTGTCGCTATGGATCGGAGGAAATCCTCTCTGGCTTCCGGCGGCTATCTGATTTGGTGAAGACTGCCAGTCTCGCTAGCGGGATGAAAGCAGAGCTCACCATCTGCAGCATCGTCGACAGGACTGACTGCGGACCTTTGGTACAGAGCCGAGTGGAGGGTCTGAATCAGAGGCTGAGACGGTTCTGCGAACGTGTGGGCTGCAGATTCCTCGACTTGCGCCGTAGGGTGGTGGGGTTTCGGGTTCCGCTGGATAGGTCAGGAGTCCACTACACGCAGCAAGCGGCTACACGGGTAGCAGGGGTTGTGTGGTGTGGACTGGCCGGTTTTTTAGGTTAGATGGCCTTGGGCAAGTACAGAAAGGGCAACAGCCTCAAAGGGTGCGGGGCAAAGTCAGGACATGCGGGGACCAAGCAGCAATCGGTATTGTAATTGTCAACTGTCGAAGCAGCATTGGTAAAGTACCGGAACTTCAAGTGCCGATAGAAAGCACCAAAGCTGAAATCGTTATAGGTACAGAAAGCTGGCTGAAGCCAGAGATAAATTCTGCCGAAATTTTTACAAAGGCACAGACGGTGTTTAGGAAGGATAGATTGCATGCAACCGGTGGTGGAGTGTTCGTCGCTGTTAGTAGTAGTTTATCCTGTAGTGAAGTAGAAGTGGATAGTTCCTGTGAATTATTATGGGTGGAGGTTACACTCAACAACCGAGCTAGGTTAATAATTGGCTCCTTTTACCGACCTCCCGACTCAGCAGCATTAGTGGCAGAACAACTGAGAGAAAATTTGGAATACATTTCACATAAATTTTCTCAGCATGTTATAGTCTTAGGTGGAGATTTCAATTTACCAGATATAGACTGGGACACTCAGATGTTTAGGACGGGTGGTAGGGACAGAGCATCGAGTGACATTATACTGAGTGCACTATCCGAAAATTACCTCGAGCAATTAAACAGAGAACCGACTCGTGGAAATAACATCTTGGACCTACTGATAACAAACAGACCCGAACTTTTCGACTCTGTAAGTGCAGAACAGTGAATCAGTGATCATAAGGCCGTTGCAGCATCCCTGAATATGGAAGTTAATAGGAATATAAAAAAAAGGGAGGAAGGTTTATCTGTTTAGCAAGAGTAATAGAAGGCAGATTTCAGACTACCTAACAGATCAAAACATAATTTGTGTTCCGACACTGACAATGTTGAGTGTTTATGGAAAAAGTTCAAGGTAATCGTAAAATGCGTTTTAGACAGGTACGTGAGGGACGGGACGGGAAAAACCCACCGTGGTTCAACAACAAAATTAGGATACTACTGCGAAAGCAAAGAGAGTTTCACTCCAAGTTTAAACGCAGCCAAAACCTCTCAGACAAACAGAAGCTAAACGATGTCAAAGTTAGCGTAAGGAGGGCTATACGTGAAGCGTTCAGTGAATTCGAAAGTAAAATTCTATGTACCGACTTGACAAAAAATCCTAGGAAGTTCTGGTCTTACGTTAAATCAGTAAGTGGCTCGAAACAGCATATCCAGACACTCCGGGATGATGATGGCATTGAAACAGAGGATGACACGCTTAAAGCTGAACTACTAAACACCTTTTTCCAAAGCTGTTTCACAGAGGAAGACCGCACTGTAGTTCCTTCTCTAAATCCTCGCACAAACGAAAAAACGGCTGACATCGAAATGAGTGTCCAAGGAATAGAAAAGCAACTGGAATCACTCAAGAGAGGAAAGTCCACTGGACCTGACGGGATACCAATTCGATTCTACACAGAGTACGCGAAAGAACTTGCTCCCCTTCTAACAGCCGTGTACCGCAAGTCTCTAGAGGAACGGAAGGTTCCAAATGATTGGAAAAGAGCACAGGTAGTCCCAGTCTTCAAGAAGGGTCGTCGAGCAGATGCGCAAAACTATAGACCTATATCTCTGACGTCGATCTGTTGTAGAATTTTAGAACATGTTTTCTGCTCGAGTATCATGTCGTTTTTGGAAACCCAGAATCTACTATGTAGGAATCAACATGGATTCCGGAAACATCGATCGTGTGAGACCCAACTCGCTTTATTTGTTCATGAGACCCAGAAAATACTAGATACAGGCTCCCAGGTAGATGCTATTTTCCTTGACTTCTGGAAGGCGTTCGATACAGTTCCTCACTGTCGCCTGATAAACAAAGTTAGAGCCTACGGAATATCAGACCAGCTGTGTGGCTGGATTGAAGAGTTTTTAGCAAACAGGACACAGCATGTTGTTATCAATGGAGAGACGTCTACAGACGTTAAAGTAACCTCTGGCGTGCCACAGGGGAGTGTTGTGGGACCATTGCTTTTCATAATATATATAAATGACCCAGCAGTTAGTGTCGGATGTTCCATGTGGCTGTCCGCAGCTCGTGGTCGTGCGGTAGCGTTCTCGCTTCGCGCGCACGGGCTCCTGGGTTCGATTCCCGGCGGGGTCAGAGATTTTCTCTGCCTCGTGATGACTGGGTGTTGTGTGCTGTCCTTAGGTTAGTTAGGTTTAAGTAGTTCTGAGTTCTATGGGGCTGATGACCATAGATGTTAGGTCCCATAGTGCTCAGAGCCGCCATTTTTTTCCATGCGGCTTTTCGCGGATGATGCTGTAGTATACAGAGAAGTTGCAGCATTAGAAAATTGTAGCGAAATGCAGCAAGATCTGCAGCGGATAGGCACTTGATGCAGGGAGTGGCAACAGACCCTTAACATAGACAAATGTAATGTATTGCGAATGCATAGAAAGAAGGATCCTTTATTGTATGATTATATGGTAGCGGAACAAACAATGCAATGTATTGCGAATGCATAGAAAGAAGGATCCTTTATTGTATGATTATATGGTAGCGGAACAAACACTGGTAGCAGTTACTTCCGTAAAATATCTGGGAGTATGCGTGCGGAACGATTTGAAGTGGAATGATCATATAAAATTAATTGTTGGTAAGGCGGATACCAGGTTGAGATTCATTGGGAGAGTCCTTAGAAAATGTAGTCCATCAACAAAGGAGGTGGCTTACAAAACAATCGTTCGACCTATACTTGAGTATTGCTCATCAGTGTGGGATCCGTACCAGTTCGGGTTGACGGAGAAGATAGAGAAGATCCAAAGAAGAGCGGCGCGTTTCGTCACAGGGTTATTTGGTAACCGTGACAGCGTTACGGAGATGTTTAGCAAACTCAAGTGGCAGACTCTGCAAGAGAGGCGCTTTGCATCGTGGTGTAGCTTGCTCGCCAGGTTTCGAGAGGGTGCGTTTCTGGATGAGGTATCGAATATATTGCTTCCCCCTACTTATACCTCCCGAGGAAATCACGAATGTAAAATTAGAGAGATTCGAGCGCGCATGGAGGCTTTCAGACAGTCGTTCTTCCCGCGAACCATACGCGACTGGAACAGAAAAGGGAGGTAATGCCAGTGGCACGTAAAGTGCCCTCCGCCACACACCGTTGGGTGGCTTGCGGAGTATAAATGTAGATGTAGATGTAGAACTGTACCCTTTGGTGTCTAGGCCAGAACTGTCCACTTTGGTGCCTCCAGCCGAACTGTCCCTCTGCCCCTCTCCGGCCGCGTCTCCCGCGTGCCGAACATCGTCGCTCAATTGACTAACGCAGTTTCCTTCCCTGAAGCCGCCCATCTGATTTGCTACAGCTTACTCTACATTATTTTACATTTTAACATATTTAAGTAATCAAAGCTTGACCACTTTCACGTTCTAAATAAAGTAACAATAATATCCGTTACATAATAAACGTTAAATTCTTTTACATGAAAGCAATATAGATTCCTTCTTAACTTTGAATGTCACGGCCAGTAGCCTTGACCCAATGTACTTTCTGATAAATAAATGAAGAACAAAAGTAACTATTAAGCACTAAACCTTACAACAAATATTCTATTACCTAATGATTAAATAAGGTGTCATGCTGTCATCTTTCAATGTGTTTCGTGTGGAGGAAATGATGATCTGATGGTTGACTGAAAATACTGATAATTTAAATTTATCTTTTAAACAAATAAAGTTACAGAGTTGATATTTACAACATTTGTCATTTTAATGATGCGCTATTAAAAGATTGATAAAGCGTTCAGATTTTAGCATTCAGATCTTTGTTACAAAACTTAATTTCACTTTAACAGTAATGACCAATATTCGAGTTTTATTGGGATCACCATGAAAATTTAACAAAGATGGTAGATTAAAATTACTGTGGCTCCATTCCCCGAATTGCTACAGAATTAAATAGTTTTCATAAATGTTTCCCTTTATGACCGAACTTAGGTCCGCCATAGTTCAAATGGTTCAAATGGCTCTAAGCACTATGGGACTTAAGATCTGTGGTCATCAGTCCCCTAGGCTTAGAACTACTTAAACCTAAGGACATCACACACATCCATGCCCGAGGCAGGATTCGAGCCTGCGACAGTAGCAGCAGCGCAGTTCCGGACTGAAGCGCCTAGAACCGCTGTGTCACAGCTGCCGGCCCGCCATTGTTACCACTGCTACGCCTCCTTGGGCACTAACAGCTCCAAGGGGGTTTCCCTACGACGTAGGTTCTCGTCTGTCTCACTCGCACACTACAGCGCTTAGGCGTGATCAGCCTGGCCTCATTCAGCCCTATACACGTCTGTGAATTTCCCCATCTAGTCGCGAATCTGCACTCTTTGAGGCACACGGTTCTGGATGACAGAGTTCGTTTCACAATTCCTAGAAGGCTGTCTCTTTTGGCCATATACTTAAATGAGAGCAAAATGCTCGTTAGCTCACAACTTCTGCATATAACTATCGACTGCCAGGCATCCCTGCATATACTGCGAAGAAACACATACCCCAAAAACCGAAGCACAGCCGCCGTATGTAGTCATGGTGCTAGATATCCCCAAGGAGATTGGTGGGTCATCCATCACAGCCAACGGTCGCAAGACAACTGCCCTTCGCCTGCGCTGGCCTCTTGCATGATTGGGGCGCCCTCCGCAGACACTGGCCACTTTCGGAGGATACAAAGGATAGGCTTGTTGCTCCGGGAAGAAGGCGTCCACTAACAGTGCTGTTTCCGGGAGGGACTGCTGGGTGCTGTGGTTTCTGCAACGAGTTGCGACCATTTTTAGACTGCCGGCCGCTATGGCAGAGCGGTTCTAGGCGCTTCAGTCTGGAACCGCGCGACGTCTAGGGTCGCAGGTTCGAATCCTGCATTGGGCATGGATGTGTGTGATGTCCTTATGATAGTTAGGTTTAAGTAGTTCTAAGTTCTGTGGGACTGATGACGTTAGATGTTAAGTCCCATAGTGCTCAGAGCCATTTGAACATTTCTTTCTTTTTTTTTTTTTTAGACTCTGGGATGCGAGGTGGCAGCCTGTATGGGCTGTGCACTGGTAGTGCAAGGCCCTCATCAATCGCCACTTTCCATTATCGAATAATTTATTAGGGCTGTAATGACAAGTACCCGCATGGCTGTGAACAAATTTGTGGTTCACTGCACTGTGCTAACAGATGTGGCTAAGGGATGAGCAATGAAAATGTACTGCATTGTGTTAAGTGCAAATAATTTTGTGGTCAGAGTTTAATGTGCAATTTTACTCAGGGAGCCGGTAGCGTGAAGTGAGCAGCACGTTAGCCCGAAGGTCTAATTTTACAATCTGCAGCACCTCAGGAGGTGTTGACCTCACCAGGCCAGTCTCTAGTGGTAGGGCTTTGATGCAGCTCGATGGCAGGCGTCGTTCTGGCAGAACATTGCAAGGCAAGCAGAATGCCTCCCCAAACTGAATAACGCAGGGAGACGCTGTTTTCCCCTTGGGCATGTCGCCCTGGGTTCACAAAAGTGTTGCAGGCGACATTGGCAGCAACGAATGTACCTCCACAAATTCCTCACTCCGTATTTTTTCAGCATGGGACAGAGGAGTGGAATGTGTCTGTTTAGTGGGTGGCGCCAACTAAGTGTCTGGAAAGTTTCTCATACGAGTGGTGACTCCCATAGGCGACCACAATTGTCCAGATCGATGTGACGTAAACAGTGTTTCCGGCACACGGTCCAGTGAGAATAGCGCTTTGGTCAGCTATAGCAGTGGAGTGGCAAGCCCCAATAGATTTTGGTAGAAATGAGACACTCGTATTTCAGCATTCGTCCGATAAGGGCAAGTACTCTGTACCAGGCGATAGCGAGTAATAGCGGAATAGCTGCGTACCTTATCCAGAACTCCGGATAATTTCGAAGAATTGTGTTGCGTAAATGTGCTGCTGTGGTTACGGTGACATCTCACCTGATCAGCATAACAGCACGATGAGAACATCCGCCTGGAGACCATGTCATGGAGAAGAAGAGCAGAAGAGGTAATATAACAACTCAGGCAGTAGCACAATAAGCCTTACAATTTATAGAAGTTAAAAAGGTGGCCATTGACCCATTGAGCATCGCAGCACACTCTCACATTATTTCTATGATTAGATACTGATGGAAAGAACCTGACCTAGAATCTTGTGCTCTCCTTCAGTTAAGGAGAAGTATCAGTCCGCATTGCTCGGTTTTATAGTTGTAGATTCGTGTTATGCTCCTTTCTGTTTATTAAGATATTAACCTGTTCACATTCAGGAAGCATCATCTCATTAATGCGATTTATGAGTATATGTAACCTCTCAAATGGAATAAATCTGATTATCTTTCCTGATATTTCAGACTAAATACACTCCTGGAAATTGAAATAAGAACACCGTGAATTCATTGTCCCAGGAAGGGGAAACTTTATTGACACATTCCTGGGGTCAGATACATCACATGATCACACTGACAGAACCACAGGCACATAGACACAGGCAACAGAGCATGCACAATGTCGGCACTAGTACAGTGTATATCCACCTTTCCCAGCAATGCAGGCTGCTATTCTCCCATGGAGACGATCGTAGAGATGCTGGATGTAGTCCTGTGGAACGGCTTGCCATGCCATTTACACCTGGCGCCTCAGTTGGACCAGCCTTCGTGCTGGACGTGCAGACCGCGTGAGACGACGCTTCATCCAGTCCCAAACATGCTCAATGGGGGACAGATCCGGAGATCTTGCTGGCCAGGGTAGTTGACTTACACCTTCTAGAGCACGTTGGGTGGCACGGCATACATGCGGACGTGCATTGTCCTGTTGGAACAGCAAGTTCCCTTGCCGGTCTAGGAATGGTAGAACGATGGGTTCGATGACGGTTTGGATGTACCGTGCACTATTCAGTGTCCCCTCGACGATCACCAGTGGTGTACGGTCAGTGTAGGAGATCGCTCCCCACACCATGATGCCGGGTGTTGGCCCTGTGTGCCTCGGTCGTATGCAGTCCTGATTGTGGCGCTCACCTGCACGGCGCCAAACACGCATACGACCATCATTGGCACCAAGGCAGAAGCGACTCTCATCGCTGAAGACGACACGTCTCCATTCGTCCCTCCATTCACGCCTGTCGCGACACCACTGGAGGCGGGCTGCACGATGTTGGGGCGTGAGCGTAAGACGGCCTAACGGTGTGCGGGACCGTAGCCCAGCTTCATGGAGACGGTTGCGAATGGTCCTCGCCGATACCCCAGGAGCAACAGTGTCCCTAATTTGCTGGGAAGTGGCGGTGCGGTCCCCTACGGCACTGCGTAGGATCCTACGGTCTTGGCGTGCATCCGTGCGTCGCTGCGGTCCGGTCCCTGGTCGACGGGCACGTGCACCTTCCGCCGACCACTGGCGACAACATCGATGTACTGTGGAGACCTCACGCCCCACGTGTTGAGCAATTCGGCGGTACGTCCACCCGGCCTCCCACATGCCCACTATACGCCCTCGCTCAAAGTCCGTCAACTGCACATACGGTTCACGTCCACGCTGTCGCGGCATGCTACCAGTGTTAAAGACTGCGATGGAGCTCTGTATGCCACGGCAAACTGGCTGACACTGACGGCGGCGGTGCACAAATGCTGCGCAGCTAGTGCCATTCGACGGCCAACACCGCGGTTCCTGGTGTGTCCGCTGTGCCGTGCGTGTGATCATTGCTTGTACAGCCCTCTCGCAGTGTCCGGAGCAAGTATGGTGGGTCTGACACACCGGTGTCCATGTGTTCTTTTTTCCATTTCCAGGAGTGTATATTAGCACACCAACCCTATCCTACAATCTAGTCAAAAAATTTGGTGTGTTAATTTGAAGTTCATAATTTGCATACGTCACTACTTTGTATGAGGCAAGCGATCTCACTCAATCCGATTCTTCAACAGTGGCCTGTATTGCATAGTCAATTGTCATTAAGAACATAAGAGCCGCATTGGGAGAATTTATAATAGAATTCTGAGTTCAGTAAGTAGTTCACTTATATATCGCCTCACAGTAGCGAAAGCAGCTCGGAGGATGCTTCTCAGGAATTACAAGAATATTTTCTTTCTGAGTTTTGTCGATGAGAAATGCTTCGTCAACCGGCAATTAATTTATCGATATCAGCTGCAATAGCCGATGTTACACGCAAAAAAAAAAAAGAAAAAAAGATTTTTGCGACACTTTTGTACTGAAATAGTCGAGTAGCATATGAAAATTTCCAGATTTTCATGTATTTTTACATGATTTGTAGGAATATACCATTTACGCGACTGATAACGATATCAATCACATAGCAGAATGCTACACATATGTTAAAATCGCACCCAGCCAGAAATCTGTGAAATTCGCACCACGTTTTGCTGGAAGCTACCTGCTCAAGGGCAGAGCCTACCTGCACCCCCAGGAGTTGATCCCTGCACTGCACGGCCTACCTGACTGACCGCTTGGTTAGCCACTGTCAGTTTGAGTCTGTTGTATGGTATTGTATTGTATGGAACAGAGGACCTAGAAACGACAGAGAGGCTTAGTCCCGGCGGTAGTCCTCAGTGTTTCACAACTCCACAACTGGCTACGGCAGTCTAATAACCCCCCGCCGGCCCACAGCGAACCCAGGGTTATTGTGCAGTTTGGCCCCCAACAAACCCCCCTGGGAACGTCACACACCTGATGAGTGTAGCCCCAATGTTTGCGTGGTAGAGTAATTATAGTGTACACGTAGGTGGAGAAAGTGTTTGCTCAGCAATCACCAAAATAGTGTACCTGAGGCGGAAGAAGGGGAACCAGTCTGCATTCGCCGAGGCAGATGGAAATCCGCCTTAAAAACAATCCACAGACTGGCCGGCACACCGGACCTTGACACTAATCCATCGGGCAGATTCGTGCTGGGGAACGGCACGCCTTCGCGACCGGAAAGCAGTGTGTTAGACCGCACGGCTAGCCGGGCGAGCAGTGTAAGTCCAACTTTCAGAGTATTCAGCTCGTTCCCCTTGTGTCTCTGTGTGCTTATACGTTCGATATGGAACTGTCAACAACCACCCATGGTATATCATGTATCCACTATGATGATTACTCGTATATCATAAAGAGAACCAAAGCATATGGATCTGTGATATGGCGCTGTTCGAAACGTAGAACAACATATTGCCGAGGAATGCTTAAGACCAAAGACTGTATCACACTTAGTTCAAACGAGCAATAATGTGGGGCACCGGGTGACGATCGCTTAGAAGTAAAAAAGACGTTGTATCAAGCAAAGAAGGATCATGAGAGGAAGAGACTTCGATTTCCACATGGATACAAACAGACCAGCAATGCAGTCGATCACGTGAAATGCGGGTGGTACGCTCATGATGTAAGCGTGTAACTTTTAGGCATCTGGAGCGGGCACAAAATGTCCGATTGGCTGAAATGAACTAGGAAGGAGTAAAGTGCCGAAATTTCGACGCAGTTTGATGGTAGGCCCTTTGCGACTGGCAGAGATAGTTTGCACAAGATGAAAGGAACACTCCTATTGATCGGAAAAAGCTGTGACGTGGAGCACGAAAGGACCCAGGCGGGGGACAGTTTTGCTATGAGAGACACAAGACCGAAAATTTCTGGGATGCTCCTCTGAACCAGCGTCAAGTGCAGAAAGGGGTGCATCACGGTCTGCAAAGGAGGAATGTTGTGTGAACACTGTTCACTTCGGCTGACATTCAGCTAAATATTAGCTGTCGCGTCGTTGAGCTCCAATAGCGGAGAAACGAAACAGTCACGTAGTTAATTGTTCTTGCGACAACTGAGAGGGTATTGTAATATGCACGCTGCTCCATCCATGCACGTACATATCGCCATATTTCAAGACCAGGGATGAGTGCATGTTTTCTCGCCTAACGAGAAACATACGACAGTTTCTGCTGATAAAATCAGCAGAGATTTTGATTAGCTTCTATAGGACTTTCAGAGGACGAGAGCATCCATGCAGCCGACAGCTCATCGCAGCTAAGGTAAATACCGCTAGCACAGATGTAAGCTTGTTGCTTCACCAGCTTGCGTCCACTGTGAACTCGAGCAACCTTGAGTAATCTTTTGCTCAGCTTGTCACAAAAACTAACCATCCTCCGTAGCCTTGATTGTCATCCTAAATAGTACCAAATTTAGAACCGGAATCGGATGATTTGTCGTAATATTGGCCAACATCACGATGTAGTAGTAAGCATAATTTTGTCAAGAACCTTCTGGTTAAAATTTGCTATTGTTATGTTCAGTGTCATTTCGATTAAACAGGATGTAATGCGTTATCTCGACAACTGTCCTAACATTGTCATGTTACAACCTATGTAAATTCGTGTATTTCTTTGACAATAATCTTGAATTAAAAACAATTTGTGTACAGCTAACCACCGTTGTGCTCTGTCTTCTATGGCAGGGTCTACTCCTTACCCCAGTCATTTATTCTATAGACGCTAACGCACTCAAAGTGTGTTTTTGCTGATGTTTGACGACAGAGAAAAGGAGTGGAGTGTCAGGCCATGACTGACTGATTTTTATTTTTTTTTATTTTCGCTCTGACGCTATCACAAAATTTTCACATATAGCTTGAATCGGCCAACGTCATCCATCTCCAGAAACAATGTCAAACATATATGTTAAATTACAAACATATAATTTAAAAATAGTATCTCTTTCACTTCTCAAAAGCATACTTTAAAATAAACATAAAATAAAGTATGGCTCATAACTACAGATGGAATATCATGTATATGTAATGTAAAGTACATAACGTGCGTTGTCGCACATAATGTGTGAAGATGAGGGCGCGTATGTAGCGCTAGGTGTGACGTGAGAAGCTGTGTACAGCTAATTTCTCCTCTACTCGTGCCTAACCTTGGACTTTTAGTTAGTATGACGACACATCTTAGATACATTACATGTACCATATGTTGATCCACGGCTGTGGACCATATTTTACTTTACGTTTATTTTAAAGAATTCTTTGTGAAGTAGAAGTGGTTATATCCTTAAATTTAGTGTATGTAAATTGGTCTTTCTGTTTTCGATTATTGTCTCTAAAGATATAGTGCTAAGTAGAAATCATGTAACAGGAAAAATGATCACTTCTCATAATAAGTAGTGTGGCATTACGAATCTTACTCGATCATCACCAGTCATGTTCACCTGTACAGCACATAAAAGTACGTTTACATGGACTGCAAGAATTGGCTATTGCTGACAATATAGGCCGGCAGTGCTGTCCGGCAATATCGCGGCCACAAGAGTTACAGCCAAATGCACGGCAACGTTGCCGGGCACTATTGGCCGGTAGTGCTTGCGGCAAAAACATTTCCGGGACAAATGTGTTCACATGAGCTACGCTCTGGCCGCGGAATGAACAAAAGCAAGATAGTGGATGTGAGTGGAGCTCTCTTACATTTGCATTCTACAAGGAAAAAAATTTGCAAGAACAAAAGAAATAAGGCATCAGGCGAACTGCTTCCGAAACTTTAGTTGTTAACTGATACTGGGAACATATCTTTCCAGAAAGCTGAAATCCGATTTCGAACATATCGTTTAAAAGTAATTCGTCCGAGAATAGATAAAACCAATATCATTATTATCTACTACATACGAGTTGCAACCGTTCAGTTTTCGGCTAGTGGGGGTTGATATAGACGTCTGATATTCCTCTTTCAAGAGCTGAAAAAAATACATTCTTAAAAGTTTACACCAGAGGTGCTAGTTACTTAGTATTGGCTGACAAGTTTCGGGCTTTGCCTATTTTCAGGTGCCACCTGTTAAAGAGAATAAAATTTGTAATGAGAGTCGAATGCGGATGATAAATGGAGCTTATCATTAATAGTGTGGTTCATATAGTAACTTATAACGTATTTTGTATTTAGGATGTGTTTGGTGTGGACAGTTCTATTTATGTCATAAAACTTACATCTATCTCAGAACTGCGTTAAGATAAGTCACAATTGTAGTTACACCTTACTCTGTTGTGTTAACATATCTGCATAATATATATATTTTCTAATTGTTGTGCCTTCATTACCCAGCATCATGTGGTTCACGTAACAACAATATTTTATGTACAATGGAGAAGTTCCTCAATGACCTACACTGTGCGTGCGCTGGCTTGTTTATCGTAAATATCATCACAATTTTGACAGATATTGATGCAACGAATTTTAATATGTCTTATATAATCTTCGATGTATTCAATTTACTTCGCGATTGTGTTAAGATCAACGACTATGTCGAGTGTAAGACAGTGTTCCATCACATCACAGTTGTACAATAAATATTTCATTTCCTTTCAGCACTATTTGAAAGCAAACATATTGTTTAATTTCTATTTCAATGAAATCTACATACAATGGTATTCTGCTGTTACGATTCTCACTGTATATATTGCGATTGAAGGTTTCTATGAATCGTTTGTATTCGTGTTTTTGATTATTAATGCATGGTGGAGTGCCTTTCATGTGCTGATTAAGGTGTTATGGAAATTTTCTATGATTTTTCTGCTGCACGATTTTGTTTGTTGAGTTAATGTCTGTTCTGGGAGCTTAGTTCTGTGAATGTAGATTTGTACACGCATTTCTTCTAGCATGTCCATCAATTGGCCTCTGAAGATATCTGTAAAGTAGTGAAATTTCTCTCGATATTTTCAATGGAATGTGTATTATTCACTGAGGTGCGTGCTGAAAATTGAAAGGTTATTTGCGTTTCTGTTTATGTGTCCTGTATATCTCGTTTTAAGTGGACGTGGAGTTCGAAGGGCTGCATATCTACACCTCGCTTTCATCGCGTGTTACTCTTGATCTACAATGCGAAGGAAGTTGTGGTTTGGTACCAATACTGAAAGACATAAACTAAAGCTGTATAAGGGAAGCTATTTAATTATCTATAACAGTTGAAGATATACGACATTCAATATAATAGACGGGTTCACTTTAGAGGAATTTGGTGAACATAGCTCAAATCATTGTGAAGATATATGTACTGAATGTCCTGAAAATGTAGTTTCGAGGGAATGAGAAAAGATTGTTCTCAGTGTTTTTGACTCACCGTATGCCTCTTTCAGAACATCCAGCAGCATTATTCTCGCTGGTCAGCTACTTGTTCATCCTCTGTAGACTTTTTCAGGAATATTTTCCTTACTCTGGACCGTCAGCGCTGACTTTCGCAACCCTTTCAGCTTCAACTATTTGCTGACAGTCTTTGGCATTCAACACAGCTGTCATATTATTTCCTGGTTGGGTATCTAATTTGTCCATTAGTTTTGTCTTGCTAATTACATCACTGAAACAGATGACTGCATCCATTACACCTGAGTACTGTCAATCGAACAAACATTGTTTCTGCTACTCTTTGTCAAACGCAGCTGTTGAAACTCTCATTAGGGTTTGATCTAAGGCCACGTAGACATCTGCTAAGTAATTTTGTATCTGCAAGGTCCCTGTATATTGGCTTTATTGTTTCCATGATTGTGACAGGCAAAAAATGTTTATGGTGCTAGTCCTTGCCTGCTCCGTAGACATTTATTCAAAGAGCGTTTAAGACCAAATCAACAGTTGAAAATTAGATAAAAAAATACATTTTTTGAAACGGGAGAAATTTGTCTTTCAGATGGTGACTAAAATATGCTTTCGAAAATTTCGGTCATTTCACGTCCAGGCCCCCTTAAACGTCCGTCTGTCCAACGTAGGCTTTATTACATTCGTTGCATTCGTTTTTTTAACTGCCAGAATTGTTATATCGTCATGTTTTGACTACTTTATAAATGATGTTGGTGTCGAGTGTGTTTCTATCAAAATTGCCATAATGCCAGCAATAAATAATCCAACGTAATCCAATGAGAACAAATTCTCCACTGTACAGAAAATATCGTTGTCGTTGTCACGTGGATCACATCAAGCTAGGTAATGAAGGTACCACAATCAAATATATACATACATTAAAATAATACCGTACAGTAAGGTGTAAATACAATTGTGACATCTTCGAATGCAGATCTGAGATACATTCCAGTGTAGTGACATAAATAGAACTGTTCACACCACACACATCCTAAATGCAAAATACGTAAATAGCTACCGTATGAACCATATTATTTATGATACATTTATTATCTACAATCAATGCATCCACTCGTAACAGGCTTGTGAAAATGGGCGAAGTCCGAAACTAGTCAGCCAACACTAAATAATTAATTAGCAACTTTGTTGTAAATGTTTGAAAATGTCTTTTCTTCCACATTTCTGAGATGCCAGGCGCGATGCACTGAAAAATTTTATATCTCTAAAGTTCATTTCTCATCTATATGCTTCTTGGTACAAGGCATTTGCAATGCTTTAGTGGAAGGGCTCAAAGAATTTATTAAAGTAATAGACCTGAGTTGACCAGAGTTATAGGGCGTGCAAAGTAATGTATATAACCATCGAAATAAAGTAATAACCCATAGCAATAAAATAATAACAGTTGGCAAACCGATACCCATTTAAAACGCGTGATGAAGCTTCAAAAACGTTCAGGCGTCTTAATAACCGATGTAGAACAAACTTGCTATTCAATACTGTAGATCTTCTAAAACGATAGGTGTGAGAACGTCCGTTTCCATAATTTGCTCTTTGTATTCATTACTTTCTATTTTTTTCACTCTTGTTGTAGATGTATTGAGAGGCACCCACATGCCTTGCTCATACTGTGGCATCAAGCAGTCAGGCCTGCAAGATGAGTGGTCTGCTAAGCGAGTGGATTCATTCTTATTTATCGAGTAACATGAACTCTCGTACTCACAATTAAGTCACTAATCAACCTCCTGTATGAATAATACGCAACGGAAACGCACTTCTGACTATCAGTAATTTACAGAACTCTGACTGTTCACTACGCACTGGCAATACCACATTTTCTTTTTTCTTTTATTTAACGGCTTTTATCAACACGTGGCCACCGCACTGAATATGAATGGCGCACACATTATAAATTCGGGACATCATGACAATATACAATTCGAAGGAAAAGTCCACCGATCTTTTTCTTTTCACTATCTTATTTATTCCGATATATTCTATAACCTAAACACACAAATTCTATAACCAACAACAATAACACATGAGAAATTCCGCCCAGTGGGCATGGCTTTACATTGGTGATTCTCTATCTTATGGTCTCGTAATTATTTAACGCTACAATGCACTTTCTGGATAGGATGGTGGATCTTTTATTATACCTCACACTTCGACTCTCACAATCATCATCACGAAACTTTCCTCCAGACCGAGCGGTACCGAAGGAACAAGCATAACCCACTAATCTTTTGAAACTACCTTGCTACTCTCCCATGCAAACCACACATACCCAAATTACATGACATACACCACACTACAACATGGAATACAATACAATAAATAGTCACAACACTATCACTTTCAGCTTTCCCACTTCAATTAGTATTTATCCCAGTTTCACACGACACTGCCCCACTTTGTAATTCTACTTTCCTACTATGAACTCTGGAGATATATGCACGTCTTCCTGTGCAACGCAAGCCAAGTGGCGTTGCTGGATAGACGGCCGACTCACCTTGCTTCTCTCTCAGAGTTTGAATCTAGCGTCACACGGAATTATATCACGCAAAGTAATATTAAGAACATATTCATCACACACGCGAGTCCTCAACTGATACCATGGACGAGTACTTCTCTTTATCCTTTGTCTCATACACAGATTGAGACTCACACAGTACTCACCACGTGGAAGTACTCGTCTCTAATTTCAAGTCCTGCACACGCCATTTCTTAAATATTTCAACTTATGGTACACACGCTATTTCTTAAATATTTCAACTTATTGTACACACGCTAGTAATTCAGCTTAACTTAAGCACATGAAAGTATTTCAACTTATTGCTACACGTGGTTTCATTGTGACCATTGGTCACTTCCAAAGATTACTACGATCCTATTAATATTACCTGCCTGACATTTAATTCTCCCCACAAAAGTTCCTGAAATAGAGAAATTATTATTTCAAACTACTCTTAAATATTCCACATGCATACCATGTCTCCATTCTTTTGTCTTTACGGAACACACCTAAGACAGGTCTTAACAGCACAAGATCCAGCGGCAGAGTGCTGAAACAAGGCCGTTCTTCAGGTCCTCTCGCACCTCTGTCGAGGTGGGGGAGCACCTTGCTACCGTATTGGTCAGCCACATTTCAGGCGCTCAAAGCTCAGGTAAATTTCATCTCTTTGGTCCCACCAAAGGATCGTCTCAAAGATGATCATATATTCACATTCACTATCTGCGGTTAGCAGACGACCATACATTCATTCATTTCACAGATCTCACCAAACTCGATGTAGGGATTTATTTTGTGGGAGTGCACATATGATCAATTAAATAAATAAACTATCATTCTTTCCCACACTGTTATCCGGCTTCGCTGTATTAATTGAAATTGAGTTATTTTACAAAAAAATGTGTTGTTCTGACAAAAATAATGAAGTATGTTGTACCTATTTTCAATGTCGGGCGGTACTGTACCCTTTCAGTATTTATCATGTACATGGATTTCTCATTGGTTGTCTCGTTTGCCCAAGTTTAAATACCTATAGCTGTTTCTGTATTCTTGAAGCAGTGGTTCGTGTAATTCATTAGACGAACTTAATTTCCAAGAACGAAATAATGTTGTTGCATATGACTTGACACAGCAGCACTGTCGGGTAAGGAAGAAGAATCGAGGCTAAGAGTGAAACGCAAAGACATACAGACAACAACTGAGACGGATATGGCCTGGGCATTGACGTGTTGCAGCAGTCTTACTGGCAACACTATTGCGGCCACATATTGCCGTAAAATAAGGCTCCTGCCGATTTTTCCACAAGTGTACCGACAGGTTTTGGATTTCGGTATGGCCCTCTCGCTCGGTTCGGTGTGGTTCATTTACAGACAGAATTTGTTATTTTAAACATACTGAGCGGATTTAGCTTCGGATTTAGTGATTGTGTTACTGAAGAATCATCAGGATGTGTCTGGGTAGAAAGTGAATTCATAATAGACTATTTTCCTTTCTTAGAAATATGGTTTGTATTGTTGTTGCTCTGAATATTTCGGTCAATATTCTCAGAAAATACCTGTTATTTTTACGTAATTAAGAGTTTAAAAAATCATAAAATTTCAAAAGGTCGGCTCTGCTTTGTACATCACATGAGTGTTAGCTGACCACTGACTTCGCGTACTTTTTCCGCAAATGGTTTACTTATTAACTATCGAAACGCGTTTAAAGCTTTTAAGTAATAATGCAAAGGAATTTTGTGAAGCTTGATAGAGGAAACCTTCTAAAATTTCATGCATTTACGATTTACGCCCGCATCATTCTGCAACGAAGTCAGCCTGCGTCTCTCTCGGCTCGAATTATGTGGAACAAAGCACGGCAGCCACGCGAGTTGCAGTAGCACAGTGGGTCAGGCAACGACGTCCTGTGTCCGAGGTCGTAGGTTCGCATAACACTGGGTATGAACATATTTTTTTCTCCCCTTCGTCTTTGTAACACATTCTGAGACTTCATTAATCGTCAAAGTTAAGCATTTTTCTGATATATTAATTGTTATTTATACGTAAGAGCGCCCTTTCTCAGTAATAAGTATTTTCGATTTCGTGACTTCCATATGTTTAAGCAATGAAAGATAAAATTGTTGTGCGTGAAAGAACTGACAGTGACATTTATACTTTTTCTTGTCACAAATAATTCACCATTTTTTTCTGAGTTCGTAGCGATTTCCAAGTGTGTGGTTAGACAGGGATCACAACTTAAATTACTGCGAATGAAACTAGCAGCAATTGTCTTTATACTTTAGCTTTCACAAGTATTTTTCTACAGTCGAATCCTTAAAACCAGTAGACAAAGATGAAAGATTACTGCCACAATGTTTTTAGACTATACCATCATATATGGGACATTTCGATTTATCAGATGCATGTTATAATCTACAACGAACTTCTATAGCTGCACTCGCCACACGCTCTCGAAAAGACTTTCTTTTTTTAATTTTGTTTTTACGAACCAAATCGTTAATGTATCATACAGAGAAGTAGGCTACTTCATCATTTGGATCTCTAGGAACGATGTACAACCACATTCTATGCATGTTCTTATGCTCTGACACTATCTTAAACAATTTTTTGGTTTCGTGGAGATATGTTCCATCTATGAAACTAACTGAAGGCAGTGTCTTTATTGGCATACACGTTTCGCTTATTTTATTTGTGAAGTGTGAGAATCTTCACAAATAAAAGAAGTGAAACTTGTATGGCAATACAGAAACTGCCTTCAAATTAGTTGCATAGACGGATCATACCTCCATGAATTTTGAAGCAACTAAGGAACGACGGTAAACAGAAAAAATGACGAATTTTTTGGGTGCTTCTGTATATGTATTTGTACAATGTGGTACTACACTCCATTCCTAACTCATATTCTGAAACGTAAAACCCAAAACAAGACGTCGATGTGAATGAGAATAACATGTCATAATGTGACATTTATGACAGTTTCCAGAACACAGTCAATATACTATCGCTATCCTGCATGCGTGGAAGCATGATGTCAGCGTAGTTTGAAAAGCATTACATACTCTATTCACACTTTTCGGTACTATGAAGAAAAGCGTGCCTGTGTCGGCTGCTAGCCGCTTCGGGTTCGTGCCGCTGTGGCGCTGCAGTGCACATGCGCAGATATGAGGCAGATTGCTTTTGATAGGTTGGGGCAAGGAGAACTGACAACATCGTTTCGGTTCGCTAGGAGCATTCGGCATCGCTTCTGAAATGCTTACAGGATAATGTTGCGGCTCTCCTTCGAAATCAAGAGCACCGAACCGATCGGCAAAATAGCGGAAAGATACAGAATAGGGCCCCAGAACACCATATGCTACCGGTCGTCTGCACAGTGTAATTCTGAACATAGAGTGGAAATAATATCTTTAGTGAGCTGAAACTTTAGCGTCGGCCCTGGTGCAAACCATTGAATACCTAGAAACTTGTCGGTGAAGATTTCTAGGCGAAAACTCGAAAACAGAGGAAACTGGTTGTTCTGAGAGTCCCAGAGCCTTTTGTTCGACTGTGGCATATACTGCCATTCTACATATTTCCCATCATTATATGGTTGAAAGAATATTAACTGTGATGTGTTGTTCACATTGAGATGGTTAAACACCTGTGGAAGAGACACCTGCTGGTTCTCTGGACATGAGAAACACATATGATTAGGAGTATTAAAACCTTAATTGACTTTACAAAGTACAAAGATGATCTGGAATCTGTTATATTATTGACATCGGTATTCCTTAAAAAAAAAAAAAAAAAAAAAAAAAAGATACGAGTGAAACTAACACTTTCCTCTATTTTCGAGTTGTCACCGAAAAATCTCCACAGACGAGACAAGTTTCTAGTTACTGAATGGTTTGTCCCATACTCCACGCTAAAGTTTCGGCTCTCTAAAGATATAATTTCCACGCTTTATCTTCAGAATTATGCCCTGCAAGCGATTGGTAACATATTGCTATGTGGTTGATATTATGAACAAACAGTCGCGTAAATAGTGTGCTATTTCGGGAAACCATGTGAAAATACATGAAATTCTGAAAATTTCCATACGCTACTCGGACATTCCAGCATAGAAGTGTTGCAAATGTCGTCGTTTTTTGCGCGTGAAATCGGATCTTGCAACTGTTATCGGTACATTAATTCATGATTGACGAAGCAGTTATCATCGACAGAGCTCAGAAAATAATCCTTGTAGTCCCAGAGTCTACAGATGGCCGCAACTCATTGCAGAGACGACGGCAGCAAGCAGGCCCTGTCAGAAACAGAACTGTTAGCGGACGCCTTCTTGCCGGAGGAACCAGCCCAGCCTTTGTACACAAGTTTTGAGCTCGCTGGGGATATCAAGCACTGCGGCTATATACGGCGCATGCGCTTCTGTTTTTGGGGTCTGGGATTCTTTGCAGTATATGTAGGAGCGCCTGGAGGTCAATAGCTATATGCAGAAGTGATAATTTTGTATGGTGCGGGATATGAACTGTGTTTACTACAGCAACGTAGCGATATGGCATGATCGTACAATCGTTTGTGGTGACATGCCCCGGTTGTAGATCGGTTTCACGCCGAAAAATTCAAGCTTTTCTCGACAGTAGCAGAGCAGTGTAATTGACTGGGCGTCTTTGGTAATAGTTCCCGTATTCAATGGTCTGTAGATCACCTTTACAGGGTTTAGTTGTTACTGCAATATGAGTGTTATATGTTTCTTTTTGTTTCGATCAGTACAAAAATAGCTTTCCGCTGAATTCTCGTAATTTTTCCATGTGTAGAAAGTGGTAGACATGTCTCGCATGCCAGCGACATCATTTAAGTGGGCTAATTCAGTAAGAACCAATCATTATGCTCCATTCACAGTAAGTTCCATGTAGTCAGAGAACCACAGGCCATCCTTTGCAGTTCGCATAGGAGTCTCTACATACTGGTTCGAACAGGACAGGGACAGAACAAGGTGCCCACGGAAATTCCGGGGCATCAGATAGTCACGTGATGTCTTCTTTGTTCGAGGGTTCAGAGAAAAATCCAACCAGACCACCAACCTCCTCTCGGATGGTGTCCCCCACCCGCCATTGCGAGTTTAGAGCATCACCAGACCAGCTGTTGTAAGACGTCGAAAATTCACCGAAAATTCCAGCCATTTTTCTCGCCTGTAGGACAGTGCTTCAAATTCTAATTTTTCTTTGTAATCTGTAGCAGGTTTCGAAATATGTCATGAACTTTTAGATATGTACTTGTTCTGATTTTCCCGTCTGTGCTTAGACACCAGTGTGGGTTTCCCATTGTAGAACTGTGCTTCAAAACGTGAGGAAAATAATAAATAAGTGCCTTAACATTCCTGACTCCAGCAGCAAATATAAACTAAGCCCACTCAGTAGCATGTATGTATGTAGTCATTTTCCTTTTCTTTTTTTCTTAACAAAACTTCAGTTCTCATTATCTCTGAAACTTCTATGTATGTACCAATTTTGTGGGTTGCTTCAGCTATCGTTTTAGACTGAGTCTTTTTCCTGCCAATTTACATGTGGGGAAGCGAGATTTATTTCGACTTGTAGGTGAAGGGAACGTCTTATGTAGAGTTACTGTTTATTTTGAGTCCGTCTGCTACTATTTCGAGTGGTATTTTGCATTTTTTCCCCATCAGGATAGTACCAGTTGTGTGACATCGTCAATTTTGAGCCGTACTGTGATTTTAGGCTCTCGTGTAGCATTACGCATAGAGATGAGTAATTATGAGGGATCATTACTTCAGTTTCCCACCCAAAATACATGAAGTACACTAACCTATCCATCCTCTCCAGCAGCTGGGCATAGACTGACCATTTCCCGCCATTTCCAGGCGAGGGGTGGTGGTGGGTGATGGGTGACATCATAGGAGTAGAGGGGAGGCCAACAGAGTCCTCTGGTTGATGTAGTGTGAGCTAGTTCAGTCAGTCCCAGCACCTCGAGGCGAACACGCATGTCTCCAAGTAAGTTTATTGAAGGTAGCCCAGTTGAACGATAAATAAATAAATTAATTAATTAAATACCCTGCCATCTTCTCCAACACAGAGTTATCATCACCCACCAAAAATTAATACAGTAAACTAACCTAACCTTCATCTTCAGCAGCTAGACAGAGAGTGACCATTTCCACGGCTGATGTCATGGGAGTGGTAAGAGGAAAGGGTGGAGGAGCTAGGTTAGTACAGGCAACCCAACTTCCCTATTTCCTACCATTTCAATGGGGGTGGAGCGTGTGTGATGTCATTGGGGGGGGGGGGGGGAGGAGGGGGGAACTCATCTGCTATTTTGAATAAGTTATCTGTTGCAGAATCGGCTTTGTTTCACAACTGCTGCTTCCTTTTTTTGGCACATTTCTTCATGGTGTACTACTTTGCATGTTGAATCTGATACTTAATCCATATAAATTTTCTTGTTCTTAGATAAAGAGCAGTAACTGTCATAACCTTTGTGACACTTTTGTTTCGAAATAGAGCACAGAGACTTTACAAGACTTTTTGTTTGCACACTCTATTTCCATGAAAAGCAGCGAATTATTCACCAAACTACAACACCTTGCCTGTCCATTCTGGCATTTGAGAGCAAAGAGCACCAAAAGACCTAATTAATACCCAGTCTGCATCAGGCTCTCATACTTCAGCTTTTGCTGTCAGAAAACCTAATTATTTATCAATGTTTTGGCTCTTAAATGCAATACAGCGTGTAGTGTCTTTCACTGCACCTGGAAGGACATCTGAGACTATAGAATCATCGCACACTGTTGGTTGGTTGGTCTTTTTGGGGGAAGGAGACCAAACAGCGATGTCATCGGTCTCATCAGATTAGGGAAGGATGGGGAAGGAAGTTGGCAAATGCCATTCCGGCATTTGCCTGAAACGATTTAGAGAAATCGCGGAAACCTAAGTCTGGATGGCCGGACGCGGGTATGAACCATCGTCCTCCCGAATGCGAGTCCAGTGTGTTAACCACTGCGCCACCTCGCTCGGTGCGCACTGTTACTTAATTTGTTAGTAAATTTGTTTAAACATTCACAGCTTCTGGGAGTTCTCGTACTGGCGATTCATAAGCAACATTTACACAGAACTCACTGGTATTGAAACTTCAGGACGCAGAAAAGTTCAGCCGGAAGCTATTCTATATTCTGTATTTACGAAACACGTTTTATCTGTACCGATACACAATTTCTTCCAAACGTATATCACGTGTCACAGCTGTACCATGTTTCCCCGATCCTTCAACTGCCTTGACCTTAGATTGATAAACCCTCGTAAAATCTGCGATTGCAGTAGGGTATAAAACAGGATATCTGGTACTCAATTCGGCATGTAACATGTCACTGGAAATCTAATAATTGTAATTAACTAATGCATAACCTATGCGTTTTGACTTCATACTGTAAGATGTCCTAACTGAGAGCTGGAAAGCATATAGACCTAATATTTGTATTAATTTTACGGTCTCCATCAGCCTCACTCAAAGTTTAAGAAAACTGAACTGGAAAATTTTGAATATTAAGTTTGTTTTAAGAATAAATGAACTATCCAGTTTAGCAAGAATAATTATTTATTAGCCACTTCACTGTGCCTAAGGGGAATCTCAGATCCAATTAACTTTTTAATGAATCAGGGAGTCAAATATTAATTTTTTTAAATATAAGAAGTAAGGTACTAAATTAGTGTGTGATAAATAACGTACACGAGGCACAATGTTATTATTTATGAAACAATTTTATTCACGGAACAACATTATATTAAGTGAGAAAATCATTTTCCTAAAAGTGCCTGATCAACAAATTAAATTACTTGCATATGTGAACTCTCGTAAGACGACTTAATGTGGATTGAACAAAACGAAAAAAAAAGAAACACAAAGGAACAGGAAAAACATGCACTCTGTCAGTCACACTGGATTCAAACAGAAAAATAAAAGTTGAGAAGAACATAACACTACCATTCCTGACATGCAGTACTGCGCAGAAAGGTTTATGCCGTTTGTAGAATTCTAAGCAGTAAATAAACTCCCACAACGGCCAATAGTGCATCAACATGCAAACAGAGTTATCACGTGGTGAAATCGTTCACACACGAGTCCAATGAAAGAATAGAAAGAGTTCTCAAGCCACAAAGTAGTCACAATTCCTAGTGAAAATCACAATACCAAGTGAAACAGAACAATTTAGAATAAAATCACCATGGCTAAGGGCCTCCAATCATCCAAAGCACGCGTGGTACACGCCGAATTAGACCGTTACAAAAGGTGCCCTTTAAACCACGAAGATCAGATAATTCTACAAATATAACGCGCACAAAACAAATTAAATCAGCAAGAGACAAGACGCATTACAGTGCAGTAGTAGAAAAGGAGACTCTTGAATCGCAAGTAGAAGTTACAACCTGAAGATAAAAGTACACGAAAGATACATTCGAAAAATCACGGAAGCACTAAAGAATAAATTCACACACATACGAAGATTCAACTACACTCACATTCACACTAGAGATAGGTTCGCTATATCAATCAAAATATGTCTGTGGTGTATCCTGCCCACCAAGTGGTTCCAAACGAACAAAGCAAGGTACGATCAATGTAGCTATTGAACGCAGTCATTAGCTAATACTGAAAACTCGTAGCAGAAACTAACTGTGAAATCCTGATGCTTCAGTTAAGTTGAAAAATTTAAATATTTTAACGAAATTTAGCTTAGGAAAAAAACCCGACTTACATCCTATCTCCGCCATAATTTTGGAGCTACATCCGTTCTTACCAAGAACCAGACGAAGAGTATCCGTTCCCCACCGAGCTTCTCGCAACTACCTGTGCAACGGAAGCCACCAGAGAAGTTGGTTTCCTCTATCAACCTGACAAACAAACGTCGGACCAAAAGGGATAAACCTCTCTGCTCAGGCACAGGGACCCAAAGTTGGTCATCCTGTGTTCCCGTCCTAACAAGAAGCACACATCTCCTCCTCCCAGCAGACGGCAACCAACTCCGCTCCCACCACAAAATAAACCCAGAAGGACCGGCTGTGGTAACCGAGCGGTTCTAGGTGCTTCAGTCTGGATCCGCGCGCCTGCTACGGTCGCAGGTTCGAATCCTTGCCTCGGGCATGGATGTGTGTGATGTCCGTAGGTTAGTTAGGTTTAAGTAGTTATAAGTTCTAGGGGACTGATGACATCAGATATTAAGTCCCATAGTGCTCAGAGCCATTTGAGCCATTTTTTGAAACCCAGAAGGATCCGAAAAGATATTCATTCACCTATATTCACACACATACAAGGTAAAGTGCGGAAGGAACATGATACATTCGGAGCAGGAAACATAAAATAGAACATAATATATTAAAAAATTAATGCAATGCCACAAAATCTATGCATTTTAGTCCAATAGGGCTAGAACTTCACTTAGTTCCGCTGTTCCCACCTCCTAGGAAGGTTAACAAGCAAGCGGTGAACCACATGAGCCGTTATTGAATAAAATGAGGGAGCAGTCTTATAAAACGACTGTACAGAGCCGTTTCAATATGAATAAATTTTGAGCAATACGATTTACGATGGTTTAATATTAGTGTAACATTTTCCCCCCTTTAGTGTTCTATGATACTGTGAAGCAAACTACTAGTCATAATTGTGTTGATATCATAGTAAACTAGTTGCTCCCATTGCTTACACAACACACGGATAATGCAGAACTGAACACTGGAATGTGGATCAACTAGTATGTTCTCCGATGACTCGTAACATATGCGACTATCAACATGCATTTTGTCAAATGTCAAAACTACTTGAGTCTCGAAGTGTTTGACTTAGCTTTCGACAAACGTACGACAATTCCGAACATACCCAGTCTGCGTTTGAATCACTTTGTCCATTTCTGAAGTGTTGTCATGCACATCAAAGGCCTTTTACGCTTTCGCGTTTAAGCATGTGCTTTTGGCGATAGGGCTCTTAAAGACAATTTCATTCTACCATTTTCGTTCACAGACAGCGTATTTCACCAGCGCAAAATATTTTGTTAACGCATTGCTTACATTTTTGTGTAATTTGTTTTTTTCTTCCGCGACAGATAGCCTTTTTGCCAGCTTTAACAAAAGAACATGGCGAAAAACATTTGCTTGACTTCATAAGGCTACAACACATTATATTGTACTGATTCTTTCTGTTTATTTAGTTTTAAAAAAATGATTCAAATGGCTCTGAGCACTATGGGACTTAACATCTTAGGTCATCAGTCCCCTAGAACTTAGAACTACTTAAACCTAACTAACCTAAGGACATCACACACATCCATGCCCGAGGCAGGATTCGAACCTGCGACCGTAGCAGTCCCGCGGTTCCGGACTGCAGCGCCTAGAACCGCACGGCCACCACGGCCGGCTTAGTTTTTAAAAAGTTCAGTCTCGGCCCTCAGTTCTTTAATTTCTAAACCTTTATTTAGTGTGTCACTGAGCTCGTGAACTGGATCTGTAGCTGTGGACGGGAACGTTGGCGGCGGTGGTGGCGGGGTGGGGTGGGGGGGAGGGCGTCTTGTGCAGTACTGACAACTTAGTTTTCGTGTCGATCATGTGCTGTGGCAAAAATATCACACTGAACTAGAAAGCGCTGACGTTGAAATGTGATACAAAATGGCTGCAACCCCCCCCCCCACACACACACACACAAACACACACACACACACACACACACACAGCTCAGCTCACGTGCCACGTTCAAGCCTTCGCACCACTGTTGCTAGAATGCATCGAACAATAGATCGCAAGGACTGGCAGCAGTGCAACAAGTTACGAAGTACAGCAATTTCAGCTGAGCAGATCTAGGACGCTTGAGTTCACCTCAGATTGGAATTGCCACACTGCGTGTTGCCGTCGTTTCTACTTTCCTAGCTGTGCGACTTGATCTGAATTTCCAAGGAATCGTCGTTGCTTGTTGCGCGGTTCATTTCTCATTTTTTTCGTGTGAGTAATTGTGATTGTCGTGAAGTGAGTCATTGTTATGTTGCTAATGCTTTATAAAAGATTTGAAAAACATCCTCTAAAAACTAGCACAATAATTTCTAATAAGATTTATCAAATATTATCGCAATTAATTTTAAAAAATATTGTCTTCTTTTGAAATTGAATGAAAATAATAATACAAAGAAAACACAGACTGAAAAAAGTGAAACTTATGTTTTATTAAAATTGTGTTATTCCTTGTTTAAGATTAATTCTGAATTGAATAAAACGTAGATTACTTTATAATAACACTACGTTAACGATGAATAAACGAAAAACCTGAAAATTATTTTCAGGAAACGAACGATAACTAAATGAACAAGTTGCAGTAAGTAACTTTGAGAAATCTGAAAAAAGATCTACTTTTTCTACAAATTGACTATATAGTGAGAACGTGCTTAACGAGCATGATTCGCTTCTGAGTCTGTCCTACAGTGCGAGATACTCGTCCTACTAAACATATTTTTCTGTAGGAACTCACGTAAAAATGGGATAATGCGTTCCACTCCGAAAAAATACTAAAACAGTTTATAAAATAGTAACATAATGTATAGTTTCGTGCATCCATTTATACAGGAAAGTTGTCTAAAGACATTTGTTTTTTCCTACCCTCAAAATGAGCGCTAAACACAGAAGACGGCTAGTTGAATGAAACAGCCCTCTGTGCATTGGTTAATGGGCAGTTTTATTGAATTCGTGTTGGTTAACGTCGACAGATCCAAAATGTAATTCGTAAATATATAGTTCAAGGCCATGAATTAACATAAGTCTTCGAAGTTAGGAGAGTTTGTAACATCGTCGAGGAGGCCGGAGTGAAGTACCAGAGACAACAACTGCAAAGCGAGGAGTGTCGCTAAAGGCGACTCTTGTTCAATCGAAAGAAACAAAACAATGTTGGCAATACTCTCGTAGCATAGCTAGACATTCCTCGAGTAAGATGGAGAGCGATGCGGACGAGAAAGTGTTTCATTTATTCACATGACGTTACTGACAGAACTGGATAGTGACAACTTTCGTAATTATCTGAGAAGGGACTACGACACTTTCATTACAATACTGCATTTGGTGACACCATTGATTTCTAAATAGAACAGTCTCATGGGAGAAGCAGTTACTGCTAAAAAATAGTGGTTGCCACTTTCATATTTTAGCTAGTGGAACAGACTACGCAGATCGTAAGTACGGTACTGCAATCTCTCAACAGTGACTCTTAGAAATAATCCATATGACGTACTAATCAATATGCAAAATTTTGAGGAACTAAATACTGGTAAAGACTACTATTTCTGAGAACGTAAATCATTTATTTAGAATTTATTTCACGTGAAAAGACTTTTTATTGTGTACCAGTATTCTTGAATAGCAGGTACACATTCACAGTGTAAGTACCGTTTCCGGATTCTTGTCCTTCTGCTTCACGTTGTGCAGCAGAGTAGCGTATATTTCCAGTAATTGGGGGAACGGATGAACTTCACATACTGTCGGAAGAAATGAGCCTATAGCCTACTTGCTTAATGATGACGAAGGCGACAGTGAGGACAGGGCATGGTATAGTATCAATTAAATTCGCTATCGATAGCTGTACAGTGAGCTTTATTAATCTTCCATAAATCTACAAAGCATCGTTGAACATTATTCAGTTCTCGTAACTATGCACCAACAGCCTGCTTATATGTCTCAGCTTTTTTTTCTTTTTTTAATCTGAAAGTAATGAGTGTGCCGTCTCGATTAATATTTCCTGTTTTTTATGATATCTGTAGCGCGTATTTTCGTTCTAAGAACTTCGTAATGACTCCACTTAATAGCAACAGCGACCATTATGACGCACAGACGCACAGCCCTCGTGCGGTGAAGTCCAAAGCACAACTGACGTGCGTTAGCATACGAGAGCGCTACAGACCATCTGACCACGGCGCGCTCGGTGTGACGTCACGCACAGCGGGCTGAGACCATGGCGCTTACGTCACAGCACGTGACACCACGGCCGACTATCTTTAGTCGGCCGTGACTAGACACTGCATGTGAGAGCGTGTTCACAATGCGCGCCGGAACGAGACGTACCGGACCGGGTCTGGACGCGCATAGATATGGATATCAGACCCACTGTTTCGCAAAGGCCCGGATGTAGGAAGGGGAGGAGTGTGGGGCGGGCAGACCGGGTTATCTGCCCAGCATGGCAATTTCAGCTGGCGCCAAATTCATATTCTTGAAGAAAAAAACCTTATTTCACAAAGCATCTAGCATTCAACGCATGTTGGTCGGTCGATTATGATTTTGGAAAGAATCCTAGTTTGCGTTTGAACATTTTTGAACACATTCTAAGTTGATTTATGAAAGAATCATAAGATCATTTTTGAATGTGTGCATAGTGTACGTCTCTGCCGGCCGAAGTGGCCGAGCGGTTCTAGGCGCTGCAGTCTGGAACTGCGCGACCGCTACGGTCGCAGGTTCGAATCCTGCCTCGGGCATGGTTGTGTGTGATGTCCTTAGGTTAGTTAGGTTTAAGTAGTTCTAAGTTCTAGGGGACTGATGACCTCAGAAGTTAAGTCCCATAGTGCTCAGAGCCATTTGAACCATAGTGTACGTAATGTCTCTGCCAGGGGAATCCTCGTCGCATCTAGAAATCAAAAACTTTCCCGCAGACGAAAGTGGGCGGGGCTATACGAGTTGAGCCGAATAAACGTGAACGGATGAATGCCAATCGCTGTTTGTTTATCTTCTTGATTGGGTGTGAGAATGATCAGCATTGTTAAAATTATTGGCGAATCCATAGCTTCAGAATACCAGAGTGGAAATAAACGACTAACAGGAATAACAGGTAAGAAAGATTACATATTATCTCCATGGTATATCTAAGAAAATGAAATTTTGACAGAAACTTTTTGCCAGGAGGCTCCACTACTAAGGGCCAGTTATACAATCACCGGTTAGCAGCCACATAAGTTCTATTCTCGGAATAGCGCGGGAAACTCATACGAACACGTAAAACGCCCAACTGGAGAATAAACGCGGGGAAACTGAACTGGTGATTCTGGCAGGATTAGCCAAGTTAACCGGAGAATAAGTTTTGACAAGGGCAGGAATAGTCACAGAATTAGTGATGAGAAGGTTGTTTATTGGTACGAGGAAGGAGAAGGAACGAGAACATCAAACAAATTAAATGGAAGAATTTGACGACTAAAAATTTATACAGAAATTTCATACTACTACTTTTCGATCTCATGCTTGAGAAACTGGAGCGTATGAATGAAATGTGAGACTATTTCCTAACACAAAACGTTTTGCTTGTAGGCATTTCATATTAGTATTTCATGAATTACAGTCTGTCGTGTTATTTATGTAAATGAGCTACATAAAAATGACCATTCATGCCAAAACAGTCCGCTTGTTTGGCATGTGTTACAATTGCTGCAATATTAGAAAGACCTATTTCGTTTTATCTAACAGACAGTGACAAAATAGACAGAATCAAATCGTGAAACCACACCAGTCTTGGGTACTCTTCATGTTAACAGATCAGACAACGACATTTTGGTTTTTCATGTAGCAAGCACGCCGTGTAAAGCTACAAGATTAGAGAGAAAAAATACTGGAACCTAAGGAGTGAAGAAATGTATACTGTCTGGCTTGTCTCTTGTCTTTACTTGTTTCATTAATTTTATGTCACACAAAAGAGGGTTTCTTATTTTTTATTTACTTTTTATTTTTTAAAGGGAAGGTAGTATGTCAAATCGGCAGACTGGGAGCAGCAGAGGTACCACAGCACATTTTAATTTCCACTGTACTGAATATAGGTTTTATGGTTTCAATTACAAAATATACACGCTTGAATTCCACAGAGCGAAATACAGCGACGTGCGATAGGAGAATGCTGTGTGAAGAGGCGTGACACTGCACTTTGGCACACGTAAGACCAAATAACAGGTCTTACGTTTCCTCGAACATATATGTTTTACATATCACACTCTTCCGAACGATCTGCGCTAGAAAATAAACATATTTTTGAAAAATCGATTTTTTAAACATTTTTGACGTTCTATCCCAAACGTTCGCTCGAATGAAAGGGGGGGGGGGGGTGATCGCCACTATGAAGTTTTTGTTCCGGTTCGGAAATGTAGATCCGGGGCTGGTTTCGCATTGCACGGTGAGAGCCGGCTCGCGTCGCGTCTGCGAAATTAAGACCCAGTTGTATAAATCATTTAACATCAGGTTAAGACAGAAAATGACCTCAGATCAAGGTTAACCCAGAAATCTGCGAAATCACATTGTGGAATCGACCCGAAGACGCAGAGTAGACCTAGTTATGTTTATAGTAATATGCCTTTTACATTGTATACCCGCTCCTGTAGAAAAGTTAGTAATGATGATGTATGGATGAAAGGACTTGGTGTACTTTCTGAAAATGTAACTGTTACTGGAGATATTACTCTGTACCATAATTATTAATAAAGTGTGATCCTTGACCTCTGTAACCGGGGAGCGTACATAGCGAAACGGGGGCTCAAGGATGCAACAGTTTGATAAAATTTAAAGCATAGTGCCGCACTGCCCGCTAAGCGCCTAGCGAGTCGGTGACGCAACCCGCCCGACTTGGCTCGGCGGCACGCGATAAAGCTCGGCGCAGCAGCTTTGCTGTCTCGCTACTGGAAATTCTGGTAGTGGCTGGTTTACAATGGCAACTGTCCGTTGTGAAAACGCTTCCCTTCCTGGACTGGAATCTTTCGCCGACCGAGATGTCATCGTCTACAAGACCTGGCATTGTGGAATAGATCCGAAGACCCATATTTGACCTACGAGAATTCGTGGTTCAAAGACAGGTTCAGCTCTAATCGTCAATTTATGGTATAGTGGCATTACGAAACATCATTTTTGTTCTTAGCAAATACAAATTGAAATAATAAAACAGTTGTTATTAACACAAAAATTGTAACTAAGTATGTGACTACGCCATTCCCACTCCGCTGATGCTCGAGATACTTTTTTTCGATCTGGAAGGTTAGGTTAAGGAAATTACCTGCTTCCTTGTGTACGTAATGATTAATCTCATAGCAGTCCTTGAGAGACGACTCATAATTTATCTGATTAATTCAAAGGCATTTCATAAACACTTAGCAGCAGAGAAAGAAACGAAAATTCTAAATATTTACAGTGAACAGTTTCGTAGGGAAATTGTGGCAGCAGCAAACAACGATTCACCATCTTTTATATCATATCTTCTCTCTCAGTTCGAGTAGCAGTAATTATGCAATTCACATTATATTTTTAACTACCGAACACGTCCTTAAACAGCTGTGACAGTTCCACATACACCAATCAATAGAACGTTAGTAAGTATTTAGCGATATAACGTTAACAATTTACCCCTGCATCTGGTGTTTCGGTGGCGCAGAATGTGCGCCGTGGACTGCAACACCAAATATCCCCTGTAGGAACCCGCTTCAATTTTCAAAAATATTTTTTTTCATCTGTCGCTACTTTCTCTAATGTATCGGACACAAAAATAATTATAAGAACACTACCATGCCAATCCATTCCATACCATTGAAACCATACCATATTATCCGTTTTCCGAGCGTTCTGGACCACTGTTGGACAAAATTCTGTGTGCAACAGCCCTACGCGGCGAGAATTACATGGTTTCCTTTCGTTTGCTTTACAGTTACCTGAGTATTCAGATATGTCCGCTGAGGAGGATGAAGACGGAACTACCGTGAAAGAGTGAACCCACTCTTGGAGTTAAATAACAAGTAATTTAAGCTGAGGTTTCGTCTGCAAAAATGTCCTGTAGAGCAGCTGGAACTAAGGTTCAGAGACTATCTGATGAAACCAACCAAAAGAAACCATCCACTGGCTGCAATAAGCATATTGCTGTTAACTTTAAGATTTTACGCCTCAGGAACCTTTCAAATGATAGTTGGTGATGTGTCTAAAGTAGATGTAGCAACAGCTTGCAGAGCTGTCCATAAGGTATCACTCTGCTTGCCTCATTGAAAACGAATTTATTAAAGTGCCTATAGATGAAAATGATGTTAGGAAGACCCAGCGTGATTTTTATCAAACAGCGTATTTTCCTGGTGTTTTAGGGGCTACTGACTGCATTCATATCCCCATCTAATCTCCTGGAGGCGACCGTGCTGAGACATTTAGAAATCGTCACGTGTCATTTTCTTTAAATGTACAAGTGATCGCAAACGCTAATCTGCGATTTTTAAATACCATGGCTAGTTGGCCAGGATCTGCTCGTAACAGCAACATTTTCGGAAACTCACGCATACATGATCAGTTGGAAACAGGAAAAATTCCAGAAGACATACTTCTGGGAGACAGTGGCTACCAGAGTTGTACGTATTTGTTGACGCCGGTACTTAGCGAAGAAACGGCGACTGAGCGAATCTGTAATCGTGCCCACAAGAAAACCAGACCAGCAGTTGAAAGAATGTTTGGCGTAGTAAAAAGGCGATTTCTCTGTTTGAGTTTAGGACTTAGAGTGACAGTAAATCGTGCAGCAGTTATAATAGTTGCAGCATTTGTGTTGCACATTATGTCTGTCAGTGTCTAAGAGGAGAAATCTAAAACTAATGACGTATTTGCTGGGAGAAGTGTGTACGCAGAAATTCCAGTACCTGCAGAACATGAACCCAACAGAGGACATAACACAGGGAGGGTGGATTCATTAATAATGTGTTTATGTAAAAAGTTAAAAAATTCGAATAAGTGTAGAAAGTGTTGAGAGAGGACAAGTTACTCTCTCACCTATTTTTCGTATACAGAAAATTATTAAAGATTTTGTTACAACCGTACACACTTTGAGCGAGACTCTAGAAAGTTAATGGCCTGAGCAGATGTTGATGGAGCCTGGTAGAGCGCTAAAAGCATGAGGTGTTTTTATGGTGCTTAGCTCGTAGAAACGGCATGTTGGTGGCTGGAAGCAATTGGCAGCGAGCCCATCCCTCAGTAAATCTTGACGGACAGGCCCACAGCCATATAGGGCAGACGGAGCAGCCTCGCGTTGAGACAGGTCTCCAGCAGAACATGCGGAGCTACATGCCATGGCGCCAGCCAAAGCCTTGTCCTGGGGGCGACAGTCTGAAGGAGTCATAAACACAGTGGAGTCATAAACCGTTCACTGTGTGCAGAGCCATGCGTATGAAAAATTCACAAGTTTTTGTGTTCGCTGATTCTGCAAATAGGCCTGTGAACCACTTCCATCAGCCGCCTTGGTTGTATAAGGAACTCCGGCATCTCAGAAACGTTTAGAGATAGAATCTTTGTTACACCTCATAGCTATGACTAACAAGCTCCGAGACACAGGTGATTTAGATAAAGATCTTTAAGATGGTATCTGTTTGCTTGTTTCCATGGGAAGTGACACTACTTCGGAGGAAATAATCTTCCTCCTCCGTGAAAACTTAAAAATCCAGGAATAGGCAGTTTCCGTTTCTTCCAGAGATGCAGGAGAAAATCATCTTCCCCTCCGTGAAAACTTAAAAAAGCCAGTAATTGCGGTTTCCTTTCTTTCCAGGGACGCAGATTTCATCTCTTGCCTGGTTCGACATGAGTTTGTGCTGTCGTGTGGGAGGGGAGATTTAGCGCTTCTAGAGCCCTGTGATTGGCTCAAGACGACGTGAAAGCGATGTTCTTCATGCACTGTGGGGTTAAACGGATTTTTTTCTGAAGAGGTGCAAAACACTCGGGTGCTGGACTTTGGTCTGGTGAGGGCACTTCTGGTGGATGATCTGGCATGTGTGGTTGGTGCTTGGGACCTGTCCTGAGACTGACTTCACTTGTGAGTAGTTTAGACTGGGGAGCCTGTGGTGAAATTCTTACTATAGCGACAGTGTGACTTCAAATGTCTCAGACTACTTGTTGGCTGAGGGTACACTTATTCGTTTTCGGTCTACCAGTCTTGACGTTTGATATCCTTGTGCGCTCTGTCGTATAAGTGAGCCAAACTGGTCCTTGGTACGACCAGCGAACGGGTGTGTCACATACTGAAATCTATCGTGATTTCAGGGCTCCGGTAGAGAGTAAATTGCGATCCGTCTGCCTGGTCGCTAGACCGTGAGATTTTTGCATTTATTTCGTGGCCGCGATCGATTCACAGGTGCCGCCTCACGCGCACCCATCTCGTCAGCTGCAAGTTACATCGCCGCACGACGCAAACACGGTAACGTACTGCGCTCCGTACTGCCGCTCCGGCATTGTCAGGGCGTGCAGATCTCAGTTGCCACTTGCACTCAGCTGCACCTACGTAGCGAAACTACAGTAGATTTGATCAATCAAAGTCTGCTCAGCGTCAGATCAATTCAGATTGAGTTATTCACATTTTTAGGGCCAGAGTACTTGACTCACTTCTGCCACCCAAGATCCTTGTCGAGTGTAGCCTTAAACCAACTGTTAGTTGTTTACGGTATTCAATCAATAACTTGTTTAGCATAATTTATGTCTGGTTTAGTAAAGTAAATGTTGTTAGTAAATTTTACTTCATTCTCAACCATTTATATAGTCCCCACAGAATTAACTTTCAGTGTCAGTTTGTAAGCCAGAGTTTCTTTTCTTTTCTTTTAGTTCTAGTTACTTCTATATATCCTCGTTACTGAATTATCTATTAGAACAAGAACACCACGAATAATATTATAAACGACCTTTAATGCAGCAAATTCGTCTCAAAACATTAATCAGATCGTATTAAAATGTATACACAGCACTGCATATAACTTTGGAATAAAAATCTGTCTACGAAGAAATTCCAGTAGGCTAGACACCACCAAAAAGTGAAGGTAACAGGAGTCAAAATGCAATGAGTACGAAATTTATTAACAAGGTATTTATACAAAAGTTACAATATTGTAAGAAATCCATAATGTGGCAGTTTATAGGTCTGATTGTCTTTTCATTTCTTTAAGTTCCAATTCTTTAATTTTTTTTTTTAGGGTTTCCATAATTATTTCATGTTCAACAAGCAAGCACTGCAATTTGATTTTATATTCGCGCTCGAGCCACTCGAAGCTTCTCTTTTAAAACTGGTATTTCTTATAGAGATCATTTTCTGTTCTTTTGTTTTTGAGACTAGATTCTGACTATAACAGAATCCTGGCATGCGTGTTGCGTAGCTACCTGTAATTAGAGGTTATTTTCCATGCAAAATACGCGATCTTGTGCTGTCGCAGTAAAGTCAGTACATTATTTTAGTGAATTACCGTTCTTACCAATTCAACGTGAACATTCTCTCCTTCGTTTTCATTTTCATTGTCATCAACAACAGCAATATTTTCGTTTGCAGTTAACGCTGTCTCCTTGTTTACTGACGAAGTGAATGAAGTGTAACCTGTGTTATCTGAATCTGTATCAGAACAAAAACGTAATGAATAACATTATAAACTATTTTTCACGCTGCTACTTTGCTTCAAAAATATTTATACCGTCGCATCAAAATTTTTACAAACCACAACATATAACTTCGGGATGAAAATCTCTATCGTCATCGTAGGGATTGGAAATGGGAAAAATTGTGGCTTCAGGGCTGCAATTTGGTTCCTGTCCACTTTCCATAACACTAGGCCTGGCGAAATTACCTCCTGCAGTTTTATGCATTTCGACCATGGAAAGTTTTGACACTGTTTTTGCTCCAGTTTACATACCACATACTAAAACAATGAAACGCAATAATTATAAAGTACGTCTCAAAGTTATACGTCGTCATGTGCGAATGCTTCCTTGGTCCTTTTCTAACAATTTTTATAACACATTTTCAAATTCTTCCAATCACGACTGCCCAAAATATCTGTGGTCGAAGCGCAATAATAGTGTCATTAACCGATTTCAGCCGTGTTGCCAGGCATGTTACGAGCTATCTCAGATCAAATGTGAACATACTTCGGTGGACCAAATGTAGCGTTGTACAATAGATCTGTAACCTAAACATAGTTTAATTTATGGTCTAATGTCAAATTTGCTCTCCAGCCAGCGATGTTTATATAACTGTCCCTCAGAATCTTTAATATTCCCAGCGCGACCCGGTGGCCATAGCAAGCCAATGGAGTTGCACTGCAGTTACTCGCCGGCAGGTGTGGCCGATAGATTCTAGGTGCTTCATTCTGGAACCGCGCGACCTCTACGGTCGCAGGTTCGAATCCTGCCTCGGGCATGGATGTGTGTGATGTCCTTAGGTTAGTTAGGTTTAAGTAGTTCTAAGTTCTAGGGGACTGACGACCTCAGATGTTGAGTCCCATAGTGCTCAGAGCCATTTGAACCATTTTTTGCAGTTACTCGAACAAACGTATGATACGTCTCCTGTATGTTTTTATGAGACATGTCACTCCAGGTGTTAGTCAGCCTCTATCACTGTACCGCTTTCGTCAATATCTTGCAAGCCGTTGATTGCTTTATTCATAAATATATATCCAAGTGATGTTAAATGTTATTATCTTTACATAAGGAAAAGTATCATCTTCTCAAAACCTTCAAATCATCAGCGACATCCACAATTTTTATGTACGAAATAAGTGAATATACGCATGACACTTTTGTTGCCTATGTCTGCGGTCACTTTCAGAATTCAAATTAATAATCGAATTAACTGGTTTAACACTACTGAATCACCACAATAAAATAAAGCAGCGAATAGACGAAGGAGAATGAATGAGAACAGTGGCGTATTTAAATTTATAAAATTAATGACAAGTTCTTATTAATCCTTTTACACTTACAATGAGCTGATAAATCTTATAAAAAATGACAAACATGAATCAAAAAAGGAATGGTCATTGACTGGCAAAGCTGGGAGACACTGGGATGGAAGCTACACAAATTCTCCCCTGAATTCATCCCTCGTACAATGCAATCTGACATTGCTTACGTGAATCCACTGTGCCCCAATTCCGTTCAAATGGAATCAACTATGACCAAGTACACCACAAAATATGGTTCATGGTGAACAGGGAGCTGTGAATATCATTTAACAACCCTTCGCCGATTCAGCAACACTTCACCCTTTCACCTTGATTCAGGCTGCAGCAGGAAACGGCACGCTGTGGGCGAGGAGCGGCGTGCTGCGGCAGCTGTAATGTTCTGATGCGTCTACGAAAATTTGCAAACTACGCAGACTGGCTTTCTGATAGTAATAACGCTTGTAACTTCCCTATCAGAGATCTGAAATCCCGACAGATTTCAGTGTAAGGTGCACCCGTTCGCTGGTCTGGCCAAACCAATTTGACTCACAGGCACAACGGTGCGTGATGGAATTTTCTAATGTCAAACGGTCGACTCAGGATGAATAACTTCACACTCGTGACACAATATGTTCGAGATGATATGAAGTTTCACTGTCGGTACAGTTGGAAACTGCCACTGGCTCTTAGTCCACCACAAGTTGCAGACCACAAGTCACAGCCACTAGAGAAAGACCTGGAGTTCCCCACCAGTGGAGAACCAAAAGACAAAGAAGGCAAAGAATACAATCGCTTTCCACCAGGCCTTGGTACGGGAGCTGAAATAGCCAGATTGTACAAACCAATCGAACTATCACCGAGCGAGGTGGCGCAGTGGTTAGACACTGGACTCGCATTCGGGAGGGCGACGGTTCAATCCCGCGTCTGGCCATCCTGATTTAGATTTTCCGTGATTTCCCTAAATCGCTCCAGGCAAATGCCGGGATGGTTCTTTTCAAAGGGCACGGCCAAATTCCTTCCCCGTCCTTCCCTAATCCGATGAGACTGATGACCTCGCTGTCTGGTCTCCTTCCCCAAAACAACCCAACCCCAATCGAACTATCCTGTACTCATTGAATCTCCCCTCTTGACCGTTCTGTTGGCCTGGTAGCCAATCTAGACACATCACTGCTGTCCCCATGCTCGTGACGCAAGCCTCTGCTTTGCGTATCCTGAGAGGAGCCCATCAATTGTTTGAAAAAAGAAGATTTTGGACTAGGGAGGCCTCGTTGTCAAGTTAAGCATGACCATGTTTCGGCAAAAAACATCTATCTAGGCAGGACCACACTCCCTCATTTACAGAGAGATCTAATCTTTCTAGGCTGACCATTTCCAGTTCCTAAAAGAAGGCCATTCAGCTTCCGAGATTGTCGTGCCCGTGAAATATATGTTTTTGTCGATTGCTAAAAGAATCTGGCGACTTCCTGGCGTCTGGGGAGTTACAGTCGCCCTGTCCATATTAATCCAGCTTCTAACATGAAAATGCTTGGAGTTTTATGACCATCTGTTTGCACAGAAGCTCAGATTACGGTAGTCTCTCTCAAATGGCTTCCTCCAACCACTTTCCACCAGCTGGCTGCCTTCACGACGGTCTGTTACCTGGCCCAGCTAAAATGTTTTGCGATCCAGCGCCCTCGTGCTCTGAAACTAAGTGGGAAGAGGGGAGTGCCATGGTCCGAAGTCCCTCTGCAGGTGCAATTCACTGAGCACTGCTTCCCAGAAGCACTCACACAGCCAGATCGCTGGGCACAGCATTTATGGCACACAGTCCATCTTTCTCCCCGTTCTCTGTCACCTCCACTACAGCCCCTCAGGTACAAGTTCTCTACAGGTTACACATGCAGCTATATGAACATTCCGCCCACAATTTCCTGATGTAAAAGGTCATAGACTGTACATACCAAATGTAGTGCTGGGGATCACCGAGATTACGACCTAATATATGAATTTTAATTTGCCTGACAGTGTTGTTAAAGTCGTATAGTGGCGTGCCACATGTCACTACCTCTCCATTATCTAATAATTTCTGCATTTCTGAAGTGCCACACTTCAATTAAGAGGTTAGTGTGACATGGGGCAGGAGAAATTATGAGACTCTGCCTGTGTGTTTGAGGATGACATACCAGACCATGATGGCTCTGTCACACCCTGCCTTGATCTCATACAACCAGAGGCATACACACACTCACTGCTGCATGCCTGGAAAACTTTTGGGATTTGCTGGGTGTCATAATTGTTCCTGTGGGCCCTCAGGTCTTTGACATACACCCCTGACCATAAATAGAATGATTTAATGGTTAAAAGGTCATGCAGATGATCAACTAACCCACTCACAACGAGGGTGAGGTCAGAGATGATTGGTATCCCTAGCCACAATACAATATTGTTGGCCATTGAGCATTCTCTGCCTCATAGACTTTGTTACCTCTGCCCAAGTATTCACAGTGATTCAATCTTTCATAGAGACAACAACATGATAAATTCTATCCAAGCATTCAGCAAAACTTGTTCTTTTAGTACAACAGGATAAATGGCGTTAGCACAAAATAAGCAAAGTTTAAATGATGTGTATAACATAGTGGGACTTTACAAAAAAACAAAGGCAAAATAAATACATGAGTCAATTTCGAAAAGATGGTTTGATTATTAGTGTATTTGTTGCGTGTGATCCTTTGTTAATACTAAATTTTAGAATAGAGTTAATCTTGTACCCTAGTACACATCTAAAAATGGTGTTGTCTCTTAAAAAATTGCCTTTAACCTAATAAAATAAATACAACAAGGCACACAAAAATAAGAATTAAAAACACAAACGTATTTTAAGTCTACTATTGCTCCCTTCTCAAGAGTATTTAGAGAGTCCAAAAATTAGCTTTAACATTAGACAGACAAATAAACACAGCACTGCACTCAAGAGGCGTGTAACAGGTTGGATGTGGTAGGTGTAGCAGGTGAGTTGGTGCTAAGAGAAGGGTTACCCCTTCGCTTAACATCGTCAGTGATGGCAGCAGTGTCACGGCAGGTCCTGTATCCAGTCTATGGCAGCAACAGATTAGCATCTGTACTACTGACAGACCAGAGATGGGGCAGCAGATGAAAAAGAGGCTGCACTTTTTGGAAACAGTCCTCCAGCAGCAGTTGTGAGTGTTGTGGCAAGTGCCCGGAGATGTCAGTTGCTTGGTCGGGCACTCTCCAGTCCCTCCTTTCTGGTCGGTAAAGCAGCCCATTCACAGCCGGACCGGTCCGCCGACCGACCCGTTGAGAGGGTTGACCCCGACCGGCTCGCCTGTGTGTGGGCGATGGGCTCGCGCTCGTGTCCGAAGTTCGGGTGCGTCGCCTGCGAGCCGCTACCTGCTTCCCCGACCGCCACCTGCTGAGCCGGGGCCACAGCTTCCTCCAAGCCCACATTCCGTCAGTACGGTGTCCCACTCTGTGTTATTCACTACGTCTTCCGTTGTCACTGCTTTTTGCTGCTTTTATGATAATGTCGTTCGAGGAAAACAAAGACTTCTGGGCGTGTTTCATTAATATGTACAGAGAATGGCCATGTTTGTGGGAGATAAAATCGAAGGACTACTCCAATAGGAATATGAGGAACAAAGCCTACGAATAGCTAAGTGCAAAGAGATAAATCGTGCAGCAGACAGGGCGTTTATTATTTAAAAAAAAAAAATAGTTCTCTACGAGCGTCTTTCCGGCGAAAGTTTAGAAAAATACAGGACGCTAAATCAGCAACTGGAAGCGCTGCTGAAAACGTGCCAGAACCGACACTTTGGTACTACGATATCCTGCAGTTCACCCTGGATCAAGAAGAGGTGCGATGTGGGATATCTTCACTAACACAGAGGAGGACCCTGGAGGATGAACAGACTGAGGAAGTAAATGATGAGTCAGATATTGATGTTGTAAGTATACAAACGCTTTTATTTATTAAGTATACAAAGTATTAATAAATGTTACTCTGGACATAAACTCTAAATGATCAAAGTTTCTTGAAATTATGATTCATTCACGTCACTGAAATATTGCTTGTATTTTCCTCGCACTTCCTCTGCAGCAACTGTGCTGGTTTGTCGTGTCGTATCGAGTCTTAACATTTGTTGAGTACCTGACTGCAAGTTTTTATCAGTAAGGTTTACAATTTGTGAGTTATTGCAATCAACGGCAGTATGAATGTAATTAGGGCTTTTCTTCCTTAAAAAGTTGTGCAAAACTGTACACGTAAGAACGATTCCATCAACAGTTTTTACGTCAACCGCTATTGGCGTTAATAACACTCTAAATCTGTTTGCCATTATTCCAAAAGCATTCTCAATTACCCGCCGAGCTCTGCTAAGCCTGTAATTGAAGATCTTTTTCTCCCTTGTTAACTTCCTTTTAGGATACGGTTTCATTAAATTCGGCATCTAATGGAAAGCTTCATCACCTACGAACACAAATGGCACTGTAGATTCCACTCCTTCCAGATAAACGGGATCTGGTAAATTTAGAGTTCCAGATACTAGTGAAGTGTAGACGTCTGTAAGCTTTAGAATACCGCCATCTGACACTCGACCATACGTACCGGTGTGAACATATATAAACTCATAGTTTGCATTTACAACAGCGAAAAGGACAACACTGGAAGTACCTTTGTAATTATGGTAATAGGAGCCACTACCCGCAGGTTTTTTTAATCAGGACATGCTCACCATCCATTGCCCCTAAACAGTTTTTAAAATTCCATAGTTCTTTAAACTGACGAGCAACGTTTCTCCAGTCTTCTTGAGGTGAAGGAGTCTGAAATTAAAATTGATACAATTACCGAAATGCACGATTAAGTGGCAAAGTTGTACAAACAGTGAAAACACTGCAATTTTTGATGCAGACATTGTGCTTTCCAGGTGAACCTGTCACAGGAGCTACCTTCATCTGGAAGCCCACCAGCTGCAACACCCACTACAGGGAAAAAGAGATGTGGTCGAACTGAGGAGAGAACATCATGGACGAAAAAGAGATCTCAGTTAGCAGATATTGTGTCCCAGTACCTGCAGGCTGATGACTCTACCCCTGACAATGATGCCACTGCCTTTGGTAAAAGTGTGGGTCTCGAGATTCAGGCAGTTACTGATAACGAACAAAAGGACATAGCAAAAAAAGAAAAAAAAATATTTCGAATGTACTCTTTTTGGCAAAGAGGAGGAAATTAAGTTGTGATTCCCAAATTTTTACGCCTCACTCAAATCCGTAGATGCATGTAATGCAATCTCCACCACAGTTTCCACTCCCATACGATTCAACACAATTGCAACACCATAGTAGAATACACGCAACAGGCGCGTATCAACAAGCTACACAACTGCAACCCCATGGAAGAACATTTGATGGAGGCGCATGTAAGCCATCGACAAGTGATAGTCACCAACATTAACTATATTACCGATTGTATTTTACAACAATAAAGATGAATTTCACCAAGAAACAACATGTTTTCAATAACAATTTTCCCGTAAGCAACCCTATACGCTTTAGTCAAATTTATATGTCAATTCTGACTTTACCAACTAAATATTTCATTTGTGTGTACCAAACACGTTTCGTCTATTCACGCTAGGCGTTCTGAGTGCTCAATAACAAAAAGAAAATTAGTTAATTATAACTATTCTGAAAAGAAAATTATTTTCTTTCTATTACGCTAGTTTGTGTTTCAAAACTTCTTTTCTGAGGTCACAGTTATTTTTAGGTGATCTTGTATATTTAGTGCACGCTGAATTTAAAAATGTAACTCACTTTGCTCAATCAGGTCAGGTTTCTTCCCTTCCTCAATTTTCAGGTAGTGGCCTATTAGGTAACAAGCGATTGAAGCGTTCGAAATTTTTAGGTTTATCACAATGCAGAATTATTTCCATGTCATATTGCAGTAAGCTGGAAAGTAGCATGACTTAAGTTTCCTGAGTGAAAGCAATATTATTACAAAACGAATCGAAAGTGCAGGAATTGTCCTGACCGATTTTGCTGCATATTGGATAAGTCATTAAGCCACACTAGACGTTAAACACCACTCCTTTTGTGACGAAAATGTATCTTGAATTCTTTGTAGGTAAAGCATCTAATAAGCAAGACCTTCCCTTTCATCTGGTTTGCACAACGTTAAGGCACAAGCCCTCCTGAATCCTCAGAAAATTCCACTTTCACTGCTGCACATTAAAGTTGGATTGATGAGGTTCTATATAATCGCTGTGAACAAAGAAACTAGGGCTTTTACTTTATTAAAACAAATTTCCATGTTTCATTGAGGCTAAATGCAGGTCCTTCCCCACGTGACCCGTGATGTTTCGGGTCTTCATAATATTGCTTCCCTCTTCGTTTACAGCTCCCACGTCAAATGAAATCGAAACAGATTTCTGTGGCCGGGAGCCATCAAGTGAATTAATATACATTGTTATACAATCGGTAATATAGTTAATGTTGTTGACTATCAATTGTCGATGGCTTACCCACGTTATTATAACCATGAAAGACCAAAATAAGCTAGTAGTTTCAATGTTCTGATTTTATATTATTTCCAAATTATTAGCAATCAACCATAAATGTCTTAATGAAGCCATTCCTGTCTGTTTTGTAGAAAAATTTGCTTCTATTATTTTTTTCCGTTGAGGCAGTTAGTTTATTTGAAACGAAGTGTTTCATTCCGCACTATTGGTTACTTTCAACTTCGTTCAGTTTCAAGTGCAAATTTTCATTTTCTGGGACGAATGACATTATACCATAATAAAGAACCAAACATGAGAATACAGTACTGAAACTCCAAGAAAATTGGTATCACGAAAACCACATAGAAAATTTGAATATCATGTACTTATGGGGGCATCTGGACATAGAAATGTGCAATTAGAGCGGAATGGTTCAAATTGCTCTGAGCACTATGGGACTTAACACCTGTGGTCATCAGTCCCCTAGAACTTAGAACTACTTAAACCTAACTAACCTAAGGACATCACACACATCCATGCCCGAGGCAGGATTCGAACCTGCGACCGTAGCGGTCGCGTGGTTCCAGACTGTAGAGCCTAGAACCGCTCGGCCACACCGGCCGGCAATTAGAACGGAATGAAGCATTTTAGTGTGGTTTATGAAATTCCGATGCCGCTGGATTAGTCTCTGATGTCCTGTTCCTTTTATGACACTGTAAGACCTCTTAATGCTGTATATGTACCAACATACGTAAACATTTACTTGAAGCTGACTAAGTAGGCAAATTTGGTCAGTAGTTTTAAACTAAATATTTTGTTTCAAATATAATGACAGATGTAGCAGAGTTTTACAAATCTGCCTTCTGTGAAAGTGCTTTTCGATCACAAGGCACTTTTCTAGTACTTCATAGAGGCCTGAAGTTATTTCTTAATTTATGTTTACGTCTTAAATTTATAGAAAGCCATTCTATGCTAAATTGTAGACTGGCAGCATATCTTGGCTATGGTTCAAATGGCTCTGAGCACTATGGGACTTAACATCCGTGGTCATCAGTCTCCTAGAACTTAGAACTACTTAAACCTAACTAACCTAAGGACATCACACACATCCATGCCCGAGGCAGGATTCGAACCTGCGACCGTAGCAGTCGCGCAGTTCCGGACTGCGCGCCTAGAACCGCTAGACCACCGCGGCCGGCTAGCATATCTTGCTTTATCGTTTTAACTTCCTATTCCTAGAGTAGAATATAAGCTGTCAGTTGTACAGTTTCTTTGTCTCACTGACATCCTTGTTAACTTTTTACACATTTTGGAATACTCATGAAATTTATTGTCCTTTATTCCGTTGTAAGCTACACAAGAAACTGTTTAATTTTTTTCATCATCATCATTTAAGACTGATTATGCCTTTCAGCGTTCAGACTGGAGCATAGTCCCCTTATAAAATTGCTCCATGATCCCCTATCCAGTGCTAACATTGGTGTCTCTTCTGATGTTAAGCCTATCACTTCAAAATCATTCTTAACCGAATCCAGGTACCTTCTCCTTGGTCTACCCCGACTCCTCCTACACTCTACTGCTGAACCCATGAGTTTCTTGGGTAACCTTGCTTCTCCCATGCGTGTAACATGACCCCACCATCTAAGCCTATTCGCCCTGACTGCTACATCTATAGAGTTCATTCCCAGTTTTTCTTTGATTTCCTCATTGTGGGCACCCTCCTGCCATTGTTCCCATCTACTAGTACCTGCAATCATCCTAGCTAGTTTCATATCTATAACCTCAACCTTATTGATAAGGTAACCTGAATCCACCCAGGTTTCGCTCCCATACAAAAAGTTGGCCGAAAGATTGAACGGTGCACAGATAACTTAGTCTTGGTACTGACTTCCTTCTTGCAGAAGAGAGTAGATCGTAGCTGAGCGCTCACTGCATTAGCTTTGCTACACCTCGCTTCCAGTTCTTTCACTATGCTGCCATCCTGTGAGAATATGCATCCTAAGTACTTGAAACCGTCCACCTGTTCTAACTTTGTTCCTCCTATTTGGCACTCAATTCGCTTATATCTCTTTCCCACTGACATTACTTTCGTTTTGAAGATGCTAATCTTCATACCATAGTCCTTACATTTCTGATCTAGCTCTGAAATATTACTTTGCAAATTTTCAATCGAATCTGCCATCACAACTAATTTATCCGTATATGAGAGACTGCTTATTTTGTGTTCACATATCTTAATGTCACCCAGCCAGTCTATTGTTTTCAACATACGATCTATAAATAATATGAACAACAGTGGAGACAGGTTGCAGCCTTGTCTTAACCCTGAAACTACTCTGAACCATGAACTTAGTTTACCGTCAACTCTAACTGCTGCCTGACTATCTATGTAAAGACTTTTAATTGCTTGCAAAAGTTTGCCTTCTATTCCATAATCTCGTAGAACAGACAATAACTTCCTCCTAGGAACCCGGTCATACGCCTTTTCTAGATCTATAAAGCACAGATACAATTCCCTGTTCCACTCGTAACACTTCTCCATTATTTGCCGTAAGCTAAAGATCTGGTCCTGAAAACCTCTAAGAGGCCTAAGCCCACACTGATTTTCATCCAATTTGTCCTCAACTAATACTCGCACTTTCCTTTCAACAATACCAGAGAAGATTTTACCCACAACGCTGATTAAAGAGATACGTCTGTAGTTGTTACAATCTTTTCTGTTTCCATGTTTAAAGATTGGTGTGATTACTGCTTTCGTCCAGTCTGATGGCACCTGTCCCGACTCCCACGCCATTTCTGTTATCCTGTGAAGCCATTTAAGACCTGACATTCCATTGTATTTGATGAGTTCCGACTTAATTTCATCCACCCCAGCCGCTTTATTGCACTGCAATTTATTGACCATTTTCTCCACTTCCTCAAATATGATCCTATTTCCATCATCATTCCTATCCCATTGTACATCGAAATCTGAAACATTATTGATCGTATTTTCACCTACATTGAGCAACTCTTCAAAATATTCGCTCCATCTGCCCAAGGCATCAACAGGATTCACCAGAAATTTTCCTGACCTGTCCAAAATACTTGTCATTTCCTTCTTACTTCCCTTTCGAAGACTGCTAATTACACTCCAGAATGGTTTTCCAGCAGCTTGACCCAAAGTCTCCAACCTGTTTCCAAAGTCTTCCCAAGATTTCTTCTTGGATGCTGCAATTATCTGTTTGGCTTTGTTTCTTTCTTCAACATAACTTTCGCTGTCTACCTGAGTTCTAGTATGTAGCCATTTTTTATATACATTCTTTTTCCTTTTACGGGCTGCCTTGACTGTGTCATTCCACCAAGCTGTTTGTTTCATCCTACCTTTACACACTATTGTTCCAAGACATTCTTTAGCCACTTCTAGTACTGTGTCCCTGTACCTCGTTCATTCCTTTTCCAATGACTGTAATTGATTACATTCAACTAACTGATACTAACTGATACCTTTCTGAGATCACTGTTATGTACTTGTGCCTGATTTCCTTATGCTGAAGTTTCTCCACTTTTATCCTCCTACATATGGACCTGACCTCCTGCACTTTCGGCCTCACAATACCAATTTCACTGAAGATTAAATCGTGATCAGTGTCATCAAAGAATCCCCTGAATACACGTGATCTGTTATTATATACTCAATGACAGATCTGGTTCCCTGCTTTCCCAAGTATACCGGTGAATGTTCTTATGTTTAAAAAAGGAGTTTGTGATTACTAAGCCCATACTGGCACAGAAATCCAAGAGTTGTTTCCCGTTCCTGTTGACCTCCATATCCTCTCCAAATTTACCCATAACCTTTTCATATCCTTATGATCGATTTCCAATCCTGGCATTAAAATCACCCATGAGCAGAACACTATCCTTGTCCTTTACTCTAACAACTACATCACTGAGTGCGTCATAAAAACTATCCATCTTATCTTGATCTGTCCCTTCACAATGCGAATATACTGACACAATCCTAATATTCTTGTTAGGCACTGTCAAATCTATCCACATCAGTCGTTAGTTTACATACCTTATTGCAACCACGCTGGGTTCCATTTCTTTCCTGATGTAAAGCCCTACACCCCATTGTGCTATTCCTGCTTTCACTCCTGACAGGTAGACCTTGTATTCTCCAACTTCCTCTTCTTTCTCACCCCTTACCCGAATGTCACTAACAGCTAAAACGTCCAGCCCCATCTTACTTGCAGCCTCTGCCAGCTCTACCTTCTTCCCAGAGTAGCCCCCATTGACATTAATAGCTCCCCATCTCGTTACCATTCGTTTGCCGAGTCGTATCTTAGGAGTCCCTGGTTTGTCAATTAGAGGTGGGACTCCGTCACCTCCAAAGGTCTGAGGCATTTTGCTCTGATTGTTGCCAGCATCATATTTAAAGTACCAGGGAAGCAAGTTGTTAGCCATACTTGCCCCGGGTCCCATTGAGTTTTACCCCTAACGGTTGAGGGACTAACCGGTGGGTTTGGTAGTCTTTGCCATCTGAGCACAAAGGTGACCACGACTCAGAATGTGTCTGAGATGCCCAGCCTTATTCCAAAGTAACTGGTATCCCGACTGTCAGGACCACTTACTTGACCACTCATACGTTGCCCGTGGGTCATGAACTAGGACATGACAACAGGAACCCACACCATGAACCACTTAATTTTTTTAATCAAGAAATTTGTAGTTCATCCTACTAGCTTTTTGCAGTGCTGTGTAGATGTAAAGCTATTGGAAATGCTACATAACAATATTGCAGAGTACGAATTAAAAAAAAATCTGTCAAAGTCGCCCCATAGCAAAAGCTGTGGAGTCTAATTTTGAAATGATATTTTGCCAAGAACTGCTTTCTTATTTGCATCCTTTATCTGGTGGGATATGATAAAACAATTGCTCTAAGTACAACTCTGTATGTCCTCTCAACAACATGCTGCAGGGCTGCACATGGTCGCGTCGTGCCCCACCACGTACGAAATTCCACCAGAAACGCGACGAAAAGCGTATGAGCAGAGCGAGTACCAAGCACGGGCTGCCAACGTCATCGTAGCTGCGCGTGCGCAGTGCAGCCTGTTGTCTGGCGCCGTCTGGTAACTTCTCAAACGAACCTAGGTAGTCATGTCATGTCAGGGGCGAGCCTCCGTTACCTGCTGGCTGCAGGCGAGGCACCCCTGTGGATGCTTCCCCTTTCCACTGGCATGAGTGAATGGGATCTGCCAGCTGCCTGCACTGCCACCTCCGGGTGGGGGGACGGGTCGCCTGTTGCTCACACCTGCAGAAGTGGCCCTGCAGTGACGTCACATCAGCTGGTCTCCCACCTGCGGATGTCGCCCCTGTTGTGACGTCAGGCTGGCAGTCGCGCACAAGGTCTCGCTACAACACCTGAGCCCCCCCACCAGCCGCGTTGTGATACGGGCACCTGTGCTGTGCCGAGCTACGTCCAGCTACAGTCTGCTACTCGGTCACCATTTCGAACGTCGTACTCCTCTACTTAATCCTTAGCACATGTTTTAGTGCCGTGTTTTTACTATGAATGATTACAAAAATACTTACATAGAAAATTCTAATAAAATATGAACTGATGGTCATTAAACTTTATTATATTATTAACGGAAAAACTGCCTTACTGCTTTCTTTCACTTAAACAATGAACCAAGGACCGAAAATTTCGCTCTTATCTAAAAAAATGAACTAATCGTTTTCTAGTTGTGAAGCCGTGTTGCTGTTGTGTATGTAAGTGTTATACTAGTTTCCCAACACCACTCATGCACCCCAATGGACTAAGCTGGCACAGACTGCACATTCATACTTCAAGCATTCTCACAGCTTACTTCTAATTATTCTACCCATTACCGAGTTTATCTATCTCTAACCTTTCCTGCTTCACGCTACTTGCACTTTGATACTTCTCCTGATGTCAACTTGTTGGACGGTGATGCTGATGCTGATATCTGGCGCAGAATCTGGGTCGAATACTACTCATCGCCATCTGTACACTTCTCTCTGTGCAGTCAGCGCAGATCAGACATCGGCACGAATTCAGCTTTCCCTCGGAAACTGACCAATAACTCTCAAAAAACGACCTTCAATTATCATCAATTAACAGCTGCTGCAGTGACATAAAAATACCTGGTCTTTTTAATAATTTTCTTTTAATGGAGAAGGATTTGTATCTTCCGTTTTCATCTGGTTCCATTCGCCATTTCATTCCTATCCACCTAAAAACATATTACCATGCCTCGCACTCCATATGCTCATGCCACGTAATACAAAAATTTAGCGATGACGCAACTCTGGAGCTGGCGATCCACAGTCAAAATACTTCAAGGCAAACATCATCGCACTACTGGCGATAATGCATAAGCGACAACCACTGACGGAAAAGTACCAACAGCGAAACATATCGCACCATAGGCGATTATCCATAAGTGTAATCAGACACGAAAACCACCAACGAGAACATATCGCTCTACTGGCGATAACCCTAACTAAACCACAGCGAGGAAAATAACCTTACTCGAACGTCAAAACTCATTTGGTGTGAATAGCCCTTGTCCATCTTGAAAAATACCCTCACCGGCATCGGTGGCATGATCCAGATCACGCCGAGATCCACTATAGGATCACAAATCAATTTCTGTGGCACCACTATCGCCTACTCACTCCAAATGGTGGAACGGACAGTGCATACGCCCCACTGGCATTGCACACAATATCAATGGAAGAAACCAAAAAACCTTACTGCATTCCAAGATGAATTCTGGGAAGAATTGTGTCTCCAAAAGAAAAAAAAGAGAAAAAAAACAGCTCTCAGTCTTCAGGCCACGAGTGGCCTACCGGGGCCATCCGACCGCCGTGTCGTCCTCAGTGAATCAGTGAAGGATGCGGGTAGGAGGGGCGTGGGGTCAGCACACCGCTCTCCCGGTAGTTATGATGGTATTCTTGACCGAAGCCGCTACTATCCGGTCGAGTAGCTCCTCAAGTTGCATCACGAGGCTGAGTGCACCCCGAAAAGTGGCAACAGCGAATGGCGGCCTGGATGGTCAGGCATCCAAGTGCCGACAACGCCCGACAGCGCTTAACTTCGGTGATCTCACAGGAACCGATGTATCCACCGCGGCAAGGCCGTTGCCGCGAATTGTGTCTCCAAGAATTGTGCAATTGTTTCTGAACCACAAAATGCAACTTTCACGTTGTTCCAACACGTAATTTTACTGTGGCGTGACAAGCTATTAAAACAGCAATGTTCAAGTGTTGAACCAAACAGTTTTGTCATAAACCCGAGATGTTTCCGTCGAGAAATCGGCACATTTCTTTACACGAAATAAATTTCCATCAGTGAAACACGAGAGGACACCAACACGTCACAAATTTGAGGTAGATCATCAAACTGAAAATGCTGGACAGAAAACTACGAACGCCAAAGTTCTTGATCAGATTATTCGTTAATAATAATAATATATTATGCAAGTGCGAACAAATAAAGAATAATACACTAAATGACTACATAAATGAATCGTAAAAAAATGATTCTTAACACTAACTTAATGATATAACGAAGCCGCAGCTGCCGACGATCAGTCCCTGCGCCGACTTCTGCTGCGGTTTCTGTTTGAGGGGCTAGGTGGTCTGTTTCCACTGCGTCATGCTGGTGATCAAGTTGCGGACTTCGCCTACAAATCCCTTCATTAATCCTTGTTTTCCCATAATTACAGACCGGCTGCACGAAGTGGCTAGTATTTTGTATTTCCCTCCTGCTGCTATTTCCGTTTCCGTGAAAGTTACCGCCATACGGTCCCATCTGCTTCTATCATTCCACTGAGGCTCATTATTAAATCTTTAGCCTTGATAATGGTTTATTGTTGACTTATTTCTATTTGTATTTTGCCCGTCATTATTTCCTCCTGATAAACCTTGCGAATTTCGTTCATTATGTTTCATTTGTTCCCTCGCGTTTTGTGCTTCCTTGACAAAGTCTAACTCTCGTAGAGAGCTTTTGAATTACTCTATTGTGTCATTACATTAGCCAGTGAGTAGTCCCTGGTACCTCAATGACAGTTTCATGTAGCATTGTCGCATTATCTTCTTATCACTACATGGTTGGTGCGGGTAACTGTTCTTGTTGACTAGCGTCTCGAAAAACTTTACCGGACTGCGGCACCCCGATGCTTCGTAATCCTTATCTAACATAATCTCCTGTCTAATCCTCTCTTAGGTGTCCTGTGACGAGTAGGTATTTAGGAAAGCCTCTCTGAATTCGCGGCAGATTGCTGCAACGCTACGCATGTTCTCTGCCATTGAACCTTCCAGGTATCAACACAAAAAAATGGCTCTGAGCACTATGGGCCTTTACATCTGTGGTCATCAGTCCCCTAGAACTTAGAACTACTTAAACCTAACTAACCTAAGGACATCACACACATCCATGCCCGAGGCAGGATTCGAACCTGCGACCGTAGCGGTCACGCGGTTCCAGACTGAAGCGCCTAGAACCGCACGGCCACACCGGCCGGCGTATCAACACACAAATTCCAATTTGTATACGAGTGGCCATGACTCGGGTAGTACCCAACCATACTGAGCAATCTATGACATGGGGTGTAATGAATTGCTGTTCTCTTTGTAAATCTGAAATTATGAATTGAGAGAAAATGTTTTAAGTCAAAATATTCGTAATTTTGCACCCCTGGACTTTCTCTAAATTATGGCATGCGTGCGCCCGAGATTTCATGGCCGACCGGTCCCTGAGTGCTGTTGTACCCTTGTCTCGTATCATCAGAGTCACGTAGTAATGTCTCCGCACGTCTGAGTCGCTCAAAGTTGTGGTCCGGCTTGATACTTTGTGTACTACGCGCCACTGACTGCGCGCGTTCTGCCGAGCGTCGTACCCCGCTACGCAAGCACTAACTGCCGTATATCGGCCTGAGCCGTGGATGTGGTTCCAGGCTCTTCACAATTCTGTCTTTGACATTCCTGGGGACCAACGAACTCACTGTCTTCAACCTCTGCTTTTACCCTCTTAACTTAATTCTCGATGTGATTTATGTTTTCGACAAACTCATCGGTTCTCCTTTGAATGTCCTCAATTTCTTTCGTTACTTCGACCTGTCTCTTTCCTTCTTGTCTTGTCGCTTCTGAATTTCCCTAATTTCATTACTGACGAACTCCTATCTTTGGTTTCCTTCCTGTCGTCGTCTCTCCTCTGCCTCTTGCAAAAACTGAATGATCGATTCTAACTGCGTACTTCCAGTAACGTATCCCGGACTAGACGCACGCCACTCAGCTACGCTATGGCGCATTGCCCACGAGTTTCTGCCAGAATTGGAACAGACGTTTCAAGTTATTTTTGTCTAAATCGTTAATCTTGTACCAGTTGAAGAAGATTCGTCAGTTATGAGTAACTGCTATGCTTTTTGTTGACATTTTTAATTTTGCTAATTTTGCTTCTTTTGACAAAACACAGTATAATTAGGGAAAACTCGTCCTGCAGTGAGTACTGCGACGTAATTCTGAAACAGTGCCGTATCAAATAGCCAACTGGCGACCGGAGATGTCTACAGCTTATGGAAATCCTCATTGTTTCAGTTTGGAGCAACATAAGAGAAGAAATTTTATGTTTATTTTAATACTAGCAAATTCTGTTTTCATTAGCTGTCGAAGACTTAAAAAATTACACTACTGGGCTGAAAAACATAAAATAAAAACCATAGCGTCTGCTATACCGCTGTAGATAAGAAAGTTCTGTATGTTAACCATACAGCAAAATAATGTTCTCTTAACATTGTATCACTTGCCAAAATCTCGTATCGATATCTCGAACGATTTGGGATTTATGAGGTATGTTACGAATATTTCAATTCCTCGCGCGTGAGGTTGTAAGTGAATATGCTACATATTCATGCTTTTCTCGAGACTGGAGACAGACAGCGACCTCCCCTCAAGTCTAAACAATAATTCAATATCTTAGCTAAATTTCATTCGTACCCATAAATGGCGGGATGCTTGGGACTGTAGAAACTCCACATTTATATGTGTAATGTAGATCTCTGAATGCAATTCCTGATGCAATGTACCTGGAATCACAAAAGAAATTGTTTATTTCAGTAACACAGTTGCAGAAGAGGTGGAAAAATGTAAGAGATCGGTACACTCGCGAAGTGCTCAAACAGAAAAAAAGTGAAGAGTGGTTCAGCGGCAGATGCCAGAAAACAACACATTTTCTTCAAGCAATTTTCGTTTTTCAGCGGCTATATGTAAAACTAAACCTCCTGTTAACAAAGAAGCAGACAATACGACAAATAAAGAGTCAAAAACTTATAAAGAACCATCACCTACTGCCTCAGGCTCTAGAATTCCCAAAAAGACTTTATGCAGAGCACAAATTTTTTAGTATACTTGCAGACAGATAGAAAACGAAATTAATGGAGGTAGATCCTGACTGATTATTTCTCTTGTCTTTGCTACCTCATCTCAAGGCCATACCGAAGAAAAGTGATTCAATGCGAAATTCGAATTTGTGAGTGTGGTGCATAAATACATTACAGACGATACTGCTCACGAAAACGTGGCTGTATTACAAGGAAACGTAAGTGTAACGCACATTGTGGAACAGGGCTCCTATGCTTCCGTGACCACTTATGAAGAACAGCTGGCTCAGATAGCACAAAGGGCGTCGATGGAATCACCATCACAGGTTTATGATACATCAGTGTACGAAGATTCATTTTAGGATGTCTACACATATTGTAATTTTCTTATGTAACGCAAATTGTCAAATTAAAATCATTTTGAAAGGGTACAGTACCGCCCGACATTGAAAATAGGTACAACATACTTCATTATTTTTGTCAGAACAACACATTTTTTGTAAAAATAACTCAATTTCAATTAATACAGCGAAGCCGGATATCAGTGTGGGAAAGAATGACAATTTATTTATTTAATTGATTACATGTGCACTCCCACAAAATAAATCCCTACATCCAGTTTGGTGCCGGCCGAAGTGGCCGTGCGGTTAAAGGCACTGCAGTCTGGAACCACAAGACCGCTACGGTCGCAGGTTCGAATCCTGCCTCGGGCATGGATGTTTGTGATGTCCTTAGGTTAGTTAGGTTCAACTAGTTCTAAGTTCTAGGGGACTAATGACCTCAGCAGTTGAGTCCCATAGTGCTCAGAGCCATTTTAACCATTTTTTTGAACCACTTTGGTGAGATCTGTGAAATGAATGAATGTATGGTCGTCTGCTAACCGCAGATAGTAAATGTGAATATATGATCATCTTTGAGATGATCCTTTGGCCACCTTTGGTGGAACAAAAGAGATGAAATTTACCTGAGCTTTGAGCGCCTGAAATGTGGCTGACCAATACGGTAGCAAGGTGCTCCCCCACTTCGGCAGAGGTGCCAGAGAACCTGAAGAACGGCCATGTTTCGGCACTCTGCCGCTGGATCTTGTGCTGTTAAGACCTGTCTTAGGTGTATTGACTGAAGACAAAAGAGTGGAGACATGGTATGCATGTGGAATACTTAAGAGTAGTTTGAGATAATTATTTCTCTATTTCAGGAACTTTTGTGGGGAGAATTAAATGTCAGGCAGATAATATTAATGGGATTGTAGTAATCTTCGGAAGTGACCAACGGTCACAATGAAACCACGTGTAGCAATAAGTTGAAATACTTCCGTGTGCTTAAGTTAAGCTGAATTACTAGCGTGTGTACTATGAGTTGAAATATTCAAGAAATAGCGTGTGCACGACTTGAAAGTACTCACCACATGGTAAGTACTGTGTGAGCCTCAATCTGTGTATGAGGCAAAGGATAAAGAGAAATACTCACCCATGGTATCAGTTGAGGACTCGTGTGTGTGTGATGAATATGTTCTTAATATTACTTTGCGTGGTATGTTTCCGTGTGACGCTTGATTCAAACTATAATACTCTGACAGAGAAGCAAGGTGAGTCCGCCATCTATCCAGCAACGCCATTTGGCTTGCATTGCACAGGAAGACGTGCATATATCTCCAGAGTTCATAGTAGGAAAGTAGAATTACGAAGTGGGGCAGTGTCGTGTGGAACTGGGATAAATATTAATTGAAGTGGGAAAGCTGAAAGTGATAATGTTGTGACTATTCCCTGTGTTGTATTTCATGTTGTAGTGTGGTGTATGTCATGTAATTTAAGTATGTGTGGTTTGCATGGGAGAGTAGCAAGGTAGTTTCAGAGGTAGTGGGTTATGCGTGTTCCTTTTGTACCGCTCAGTCTGGAGGAAAGTTTCGTGATGATGGTTGTGAGAGTTGAAGTGTGAGGTATAGCAAAAGAGCCACCATCCTATCCAGAAAGTGCACGGTAGCGTTAAATAATTACGAGACCATAAGATAGAGAGTCACCAATGTAAAGCCATGCCCACTGGGCGGAATTTCTCATGTGTTATTGTTGTAGGTTGTAGAATTTGTGTGTTTAGGTTATAGAATTTATCGGAATAAATATGATAGTGAAAAGAAAAAGATTGGTGGACTTTTCCTTCGAATTGTATGTTGTCATGATATCCAGAATTTATAATGTGTGCGCCACTCATATTCAGTGCGATGGCCACGTGTTAATAAAAGCCGTTAAATAAAAAAAAAGAAAATGTGGTATTGCCAGTGCGTAGTGAACAGTCAGAGTTCTGTAAATTACTGATAGTCAGGGATGCATTTCCGTTGCGTATTATTCATATAGGAGGATAATTTGTAACTTAATTGTGAGTACGAGAGTTCATGTTATTCGATAAATAAGAATGAATCAACTCGCTTGGCAGACCACTCATCTTGCAGGCCTGACTGCTTGATGCCACAGTATGAGCAAGGCATGTGGGTGCCTCTTATAATTTCGACCCTGCCAGGATTCTGCTGTTAGGGTTTGCTGCTAAGATTTTTTTATTTTTTTGATGGAATATATTGTGATAGCGCTAAGAAGTAAAATTTTTTTTGTTTGCAATTTCTTTCTGGATTGGTGAGGATCTTTTATTTTTTTTATCTAATTAATTGCCATATCGCCCAAGGCTGGAAAATCGTTGTATAATTTTTTATGTAATGTCCGTAGTAACTAGGTCGCAGTCGAAAAGTGTAGTCACCATGGAGAATAGTGATTCTGGGGTGAACGTAGCAGTGCAGCAGGAAGTAGGTGTCGACCTTGGGTTAATGAGCGAGAACGGCAAACACTCGGAAGGGGCTGAATTGTTCAGCGGACCGCTGCTAGGTGATCCTTTATGCGGCGGGTTTTGTCCACAAACGGGGGCTTTTCCCAACGACGCGGGCGGGCTGGGACTAGGTCAGGTATGCAGTGAAAGTGAAGCTACCCTGGGCGAAGCTACGGTTTCTCAGACGAACGAGGTGAGCGCACCGTAAGTAGCAAATGACAATGTGCTACTGCTGTTTTTACAGAGGATGGATAGAGATAATAAGGAAAGATTGGAAGCGATGAATAGAGATAATAAGGAAAGATTGGAGGCAATGGATAGAGATAATAAGGAGAGACATAGGGAGACTAAGGAAATATTGGAAGCAAATAAGGAAAGTTTGGAGGCAATGGATAAGGGAAATAAAGAGGCAATGAGGAAGCTACACTCAGTTATCGATGAGCGTCTGCCTGCAGTTAATAATCGGTTAGATGAGGGGGAGAAGAATCTGGGTGCATTGAAGCAAGTATGTGACGCCGTGAAAGAAAAAGCCAATAATTTGGAGGTACGAATATTTGCAATAGAGAGTGATACTACAGAACGTAGGGACGTGTTGCCGGATGAGCGAATCAAAGAGGTAGTGGTCAGAATGAATACGATTAGCGCAGATGTAGGAAAGATCAGTATAAGAGGCGAGACAGGCTCTGACAGTACGCAGCGAGAGGTTTACGCCAACCAGGGGGAGATACAATCGCTATTACAGCTTAAAGAGGCGCAATTAGAAATAAGTAGGAAACATAGTGAAGAACTAGCACACTTGCAATTAGCGTGCAGTAGCGAAGGTGACACACCACCAGGTAGATTGCAGAGGGAGAGTGAGATAAATTCAAAAAGCGAAAATAGGCAGAAAGAGGAAGACGAATTCAGAGACTCAGAAGAACGGTTGTGTCGGATAAAACAGGTGGCAAACCCAACTGGGTATAGTCCAAGGCTGTCTCAATTTCAAGATTCATTACCTTCATCATGGGGACCGCTCCTCAAAATGAAGTTTGTGTGTAATCATTTGAGGGACGAGGCTAGAGCGAAAATGCAGGAAGTTATTAAAGACTGTAGTAGCTACAAGAAATTTTGTGACAAGTTTTTGAATGAATTCTGGTCGAAAAGTAAGCAGGACCAGCTTAAGTAAAGCATATTGCTGATGCCAAATTATAACGAAGGTGGTATAAGAGATCCAGTGGCGTGCTATCAGGAAATGCTGAGACGAAATAGGTATTTGGATGTGCCATACGAACCTGGGGAGCTCATTAGGGTCTATATAACGAAGTTGCCAGGGAAATTGCGCAGAGATATAGCGATAGCAGGCAGAGGCTTAGATGATTCTACGTCATTTCAGCACTTGTTACAAGAATTGGGTAATGAGAGCAATATCGTGAACGGAGACACGACTCATAGTTCAGATAGTGTCGACGATAGGAACGGCAGAAACTATCAGAATGACAGGAGAGCATGGAATCCTGGCATTTCGTTCTTGTCATAATGGATTGAAGGATAGGAGAAACTAATCCAACATATCAGCCCTTAACATCTTGCTTTAAAACACATGCTGCTGGCACTGAAAATTGTTTATGTAGCAGACATACTCTGCTGATATGTAGGAATGCAAATACCATACTTCTGATCAGAGAATAAAACACCAGTAATGGCTTCTGTTAGGCTGGTCTCTCAGAGCAAAAATTTGCAAATTTTTATTTCGAACACAAAAGTAAAAAGACTGTTTCCTCAAAACAAACCAGTTCCTAAAAAAAAAAAGTTATGTAATAGTGCCAATGAGTCCAGGTTAATTAGTGCGATTTGGCTATTGCAGGTACTTAACACGAAATGTAAAAAGTCAACATTGTGATCGAAGTTTTTAAATTAGATGCCATCTGAACTACAGTATGTCATAGTCGTGGTGACAGTTATAATGAGGTGCTGCTTATGGTTGTTCAGAATCTGGTGTTAGTGAAAGAGGCCACTAGCACCAAAGTTTCTAACACTTGGGCTGTCCCATCTCTCCCAGCTTGTATATTCTCTGCACACATTTAATTTTCATGTAAGCACAGATTCCTAACTAGCAAATTATTTACTGTGTACAGTGAACCATTTAGAGTGAGGCGGATTGTCCATGAAAATGCTGTACAGATTGAGACGATCAAGGGAAAACAATCTCGTGGGCTTCATCACATTTCTAACGTCAAATTATGGAAAGGGTAATGGTAGATCGAAAGTAGGCAAGTTATGGTAGATAGTCAGTGTATTTATTTGTGGTGTGTAACGTTGTGCAGGGTCAAACCGAACATAACAATTTTCAGGCGGGATGTCAGGAAGTATGACGGAATAGACTGGTCGAATGAGTCATGAACAGGAGTCGACAGAGTGGTGTATGTACGTATTTTTTGTCATATGAATAAGGATCAAGCGGAAACGACGTGATGATTAATTAGTGGATAAAGATGATAGATAGAGAAGCGACGTGATAAATAGTAGTGGATAAAGGTGATATTTAAGGAGAGAAGCGACGTGAAGCAGTGTGATTAATAAAGAGATATTCGACGTGATGAAACAGTGGTAAATAAAGGTGAGTAGAACTAATAATGTGGAGATGTCTTAGAGGTATGTTACAGAGAGGCCTGTGTATGCTGCAATCGAGATTGATGCGAATGGCGAAGGAAGACCAGGAAATGATGGAGTAATGGACGGACGGAGAGCCGAAATACGAATGAAGAGATGAGGACAACTGCACAACGTGAAGGGACATAAAGGGAGTATGAGATCCAGATGGTGAACGTTGTGGAATACTGACGTAAGATGTAATATAAGTGTAAATCTAATTCTTACCATAACATTTGCAATGTGAAAAAAATAACTTTTGTTGTTGTTGTTGAAGCCTGATACCAGTATAACTAATCGAAACGGTACCAAGAATGTGTACGGTTATTTTGCAGGATGAATAATTTGTGTATTTTTTGTTCTTAGATGAAATGTCGCAATTCTAAGTTCATATTTAGAAGGATGAATAATCGGTAAAGTGAATGCAGAGGTTAGCCGATGGAGAGAGGTGCCAGAGTGAAAGGACGAATTCGGAGACTGGAATGCTATCTCCGAAACAGCTTCACGTGTTATGTGGTTGAGTATAAGGGAGCAAAGGTATGGTATGTTGTCGTCAGTGTGGTGGTGTTTAGGTTAGCTGACTTCTAGACCTATTCTGTTAGTGTATTAATGATTAATGGATTGAATGAGAAGGAAAATGTGATGTCTGGTGAGTGAGAGTCATAGAGTAGTGTGATCAATGCGCACACTCCTGTAAAGGGGATGCTACCAATCCATAGCTAAAACATTATTGTGCTTTATTGTTTGATTTGGATGAACCTCGATGGCAGGTCAGGATATGACATCATGTGGATGGTTCATACATGTCCTAGAAATGTTGTTATATATAATAAAAAGGTAAAATATATAGAGATACTAATTTCAGTCTGTCACAAGCACAAAGGTGCATTGTATGTTGTAGATTTAGAGTCATCAGTTTCTAAAATGTTTATTGTGTTAGGATGTTAAAGTAGTTTACTATTTAATAACATGTGGTAGGTAACTGTGAGCTGTGTAGATTATTTCTTTTTTTTTTGTTAGAACACTTTCAAGGGGTATTAATTTCAGTCTGTCACAAGCACAAAGGTTCAAGGTATATTGTAGTTTTAGAATCAACAGTTCCTAATATTTTCACTGTGATAGGATGTTAGAGTAGTCTACTATTTGATATTGTAATTATGAGCTGTGTACATTGTTTCTTATTCCTTTTTTTTTTTTTTTTTACACTCTCATCTTTTGTATGAGGGATGACAGGTACAATCAATAGCATAAGTGTGGGCTGTATATAGAAAAGGGATAAATGTTGATGTTGTATGTGTAGAAAACTAGGGTGTATGATTTTACGTTTTTTGGAACAAAGATTCTTTTATTACGAATGTATCTAATAGATCATACATGTAATCAATTAGTATTTAAATACTGTAAGAATATCCTTTTGTCTGTAATGTTGCGAGATGCACAGAAGGGTCTGACTGATTGGGTGTCGTAGCGCTGAGAGGCTACACAGGACGCGCCCGTACCACGTAAGCCAAGCTGACGTCGGCATGGGAGAGGCAACAGAGCCGGTGCGCTCCCCACTCCACTGCCGGTCGGGGTACACTCCACGCGCCCGCTACAGCAGGTCAACGGCCTGGGGCGACACGCATGTACCACTGGCCATTCATAAGTTCCGCCACCCTTACGACTGGGGAAAGTATCCCGCGGATGCAACAGCGGGTGGTTTCTTCTGCTCAATGGCTCGCGCGGCGGCGCCACGGCAGAATGAACGACGCGCGGCAGAGTCCGGCGGGCATTTTTTACCAGCAACTAGTAACTAGTACTAGACTGTGGAGCCGTGAAACAAGATGACTGCTCATATGTCTCCATAAGGTGGAAAGTGAAGGACTGGTGTTTCCACGTTGTGAGTGGCGGAAAAGCTTTTTGTCTTTAGCAAACAGGACGATTGTTTTGTTTTGTCTTGACCACTGAATGGTGGGATCCATAAACTTTTGGCAGTGAGTTGTTAAGTGTGCTTTGTGAATTGCATGTGGGACGCTTGGTATACTTAAAGAGGACAGTTGTCGTTTGGTGACTAATTATTGTATGAACGCAAGAAACTAGAGTGGGACATTGACATTTGTGTTTGTAGTAGGAGACATTTCTTTAGTTGGTGTGGGAATAAGTGCTGTTTGTTGGATCTTACGACTTTTAATTACACCATGAACTGAAAAGACAGAACCGTGGGTAATAGTAGTTGTAGGGCCATTTCTGGACGACCAGATTCGTGTGGATGGTACTCTGAGAGTGACTATGACATTTGTGTTTAATGTGTTCAAAATGCTGATTTGAGTGACTTAAAGACTTTCGTCCGGGTAACCATGGGAGAGCTTTGACACCGAGACAGTATTTCTAGGGAACCTGTCAGCAACTTTTTTGACCCCAAGAAAATCACAGAATGAAATGATTCCGTGTGACTCGCAAGATAGGGAATAATGTATTTGTACTTGTAATTGTGTACATTTTTTTTGTATGTTTCATTCCTGAAGGGACAGCAAGTGTAATTGTATTTCATTAACATTTGTGTTTAGAATAGTTAGTGTTTTTTTTGTTTGTTCTGGGTGACCAGTTCACGTAGCATGTTTATTAGAATATTTGGTACAATGATGCCTTAATTATTAGCCAGTGGCGTAATACTAACGTAGCGGCTCTTGTTGCATTGGTCAGTAAGGTTGTCACAGGGGACAAGAGTTTGCATTGCACAACAAATATCGGAATTAACTGATGCATTTTGATGTCGTGGACAGTAATAATCTTATTGGTGTGTTGACTGAAGCCACTTATTTTCATTATCACAGTGGTGATATTTCGCATTAAAGTGTAACGAAGGCTAGTCGAAATGCAAGTTCTTGTCGTCTAAATGTGTAACAACAGAGAAATGAGCAGTAGAGTAAGATACGAGAGCTACTGGTGGATTCAAGCACTTATTGCTAACTATTTATTGCGTGTATTGATCAAAGTTGATGGACTGACTAGCTCAGCAGCAGGTATTTGTACTGGTGGACAAGGATAAAGTTAAACTCACAGTCGAGTAGTGGTGGCAATTGCTTAAGTGATGATAGTTAATGAGGTATGACATGATGTCTTAGATGAACTATATTACGTGACCAGTATGTAACTTGTGCTATATATCATTGTTTTTCTTCTCAGTTTTATTTCTCTGTACGTTTGATGTATATTTTAGAGTAATGGTATGGAGCCTGACATTATACATGGAACTAGTGTACGCAATATTTTCTTTTGTTGATTTTGTTTTGTATTTAGACATTGCCGTGTAAAAGATTATTACAATGCAATTTATGAATGTCGGATTACTTGTTCTGGGGTTGGACCGTGAGCTATTTAAAATTTCATGAGTACAATTAGTATTATTTTTTTTTATTTGTCATAGAATTAGTGAAGTTTGGATTACTCATAAAAAAATAACGAAGATTCCAGTAACTAAGCAAATTTTTATCTCAACATTATTTTTTATTTGTATGATGTAATGTTTTATTTGTCATGTGGACTGTTGTAAATTTGTATGTGTACGTTACTCCGAATTGTGGAGAGTACAATAATGCAACAACTGTGTCAATAATTTGGTAAAGTAACAGCATTTGGTCGTCTATTTGAGGCCACCAGGGGCTAAGGTCTCCTCCTGGTTATTTTGATGACTTACTACGTTTGTTCTAATACAGCTTCCTTAAAAAAAAAATGTTCGAAACTACCCTCGCATTGCAAGGATAGTACCGTGCCATTTTTTTCTGCATGGGTAGCCAGTGGTGAAAGGGTACAGTATCGCCCGACATTGAAAATAGGTACAACATACTTCATTATTTTTGTCAGAACAACATACTTTTTTGTAAAAATAACTCAATTTCAATTAATACAGCGAAGCCGGATATCAGTGTGGGAAAGAATGACAATTTATTTATTTAATTGATCACATGTGCTCTCCCACAAAATAAATCCCTACATCCAGTTTGCTGAGATCTGTGAAATGAATGAATGTATGGTCGTCTGCTAACCGCAGATAGTAAATGTGAATATATGATCATCTTTGAGACGATCCTTTGGCCACCTTTGGTGGAACCAAAGAGACGAAATTTACCTGAGCTTTGAGCGCCTGAAATGTGGCTGACCAATACGGTAGCAAGGTGCTCCCCCACTTCGGCAGAGGTGCCAGAGAACCTGAAGAACGGCCATGTTTCGGCACTCTGCCGCTGGATCTTGTGCTATTAAGACCTGTCTTAGGTGTGTTGACTGAAGACAAAAGAGTGGAGACATGGTATGCATGTGGAATACTTAAGAGTAGTTTGAGATAATTATTTCTCTATTTCAGGAACTTTTGTGGGGAGAATTAAATGTCAGGCAGGTAATATTAATGGATCGTAGTAATCTTCGGAAGTGACCAACGGTCACAATGAAACCACGTGTAGCAATAAGATGAAATACTTCCGTGTGCTTAAGTTAAGCTGAATTACTAGCGTGTGTACTATGAGTTGAAATATTCAAGAAATAGCGTGTGCACGACTTGAAAGTACTCACCACATGGTGAGTACTGTGCGAGCCTCAATCTGTGTATGAGGCAAAGGATAAAGAGAAATACTCATCCATGGTATCAGTTGAGGACTCGTGTGTGTGATGAATATGTTCTTAATACTACTTTGCGTGATATGTTTCTGTGTGACGCTTGATTCAAACTATAATACTCTGAGAGAGAAACAAGGTGAGTCAGCCGTCTATCCAGCAACGCCACTTGGCTTGCATTGCACAGGAAGACGTGCATATATCTCCAGAGTTCATAGTAGGAAAGTAGAATTACGAAGTGGGGCAGTGTCGTGTGGAACTGGGATAAATATTAATTGAAGTGGGAAAGCTGAAAGTGATAATGTTGTGACTATTCCCTGTGTTGTATTTCATGTTGTAGTGTGGTGTATGTCATGTAATTTAAGTATGTGTGGTTTGCATGGGAGAGTAGCAAGGTAGTTTCAGAGGTAGTGGGTTATGCATGTTCCTTTTGTACCGCTCGGTCTGGAGGAAAGTTTTGTGATGATGGTTGTGAGAGTCGAAGTGTGAGGTATAGCAAAAGATCCACCATCCTATCCAGAAAGTGCACGGTAGCGTTAAATAATTACGAGATCATAAGATAGAGAATCACCAATGTAAAGCCATGCCCACTGGGCGGAATTTCTCATGTGTTATTGTTGTAGGTTATAGAATTTGTGTGTTTAGGTTATAGAATTTATTGGAATAAATAAGATAGTGAAAAGAAAAAGATTGGTGGACTTTTCCTTCGAATTGTATGTTGTCATGATATCCAGAATTTATAATGTGTGTGCCACTCATATTCAGTGCGATGGCCACGTGTTAATAAAAGCCGTTAAATAAAAAAAAAGAAAATGTGGTATTGCCAGTGCGTAGTGAACAGTCAGAGTTCTGTAAATTACTGATAGTCAGATGTGCGTTTCCGTTGCGTATTATTTATATAGGAGGATGATTTGTAACTTAAATGTGAGTACGAGAGTTCCTGTTACTCGATAAATAAGAATGAATCCACTCGCTTGGCAGACCACTCATCTTGCAGGCCTGACTGCTTGATGCCACAGTATGAGCAAGGCATGTGGGTGCCTCTCAATTTTACATCAACTGTCTGTACTTACCTTAATGTGATGGCCAACCTTTCCTCAGCAGAAATACTGTTTCTCATGCAAGTGTTTTGGCGTGAAATATGTTTTTTCAGCAAATGCAGTAGTTCTTCAAATATCAGTACTGACATCCTGAAGTAGTTGAAGAACTTAGCACTGTCTTCACGTTACTGCATACGGTACAGAAGCGAACGTATATTGTACGGATGGTGACACATTGGGTGTTGCCAGTACTCACTTTTACGACGTAAGAGCCTGAGTTTTCTTTCGGTCAACACAGCCAGAGCCAACACTTCTTCGTCTGAGTCCATATTACCGAATGAGCGGGGAACAGCACGGCGTAAGCAGCGACGATTAACGAGTGGCAGCACTACTAAATAGTGCAACAGGAAAACGACCGCGGGAAACGACGCAAGCTGCTCAGCAGCACTGCTGAAAACCGCCTGTGTGTAAGAGGCCTTTAAGTGGTCTGACGCGGTAAGTTGGCGCAGCCACCTGAAAGGTGCTATTACGCTGGGATTGCCGACCGTAGTCGTCGGCAGTGACTGCGGGCCGTTAACTACTGTTCTTAGGCAATAAGGCAAAGCAACGGACTATATGGCTCTGTAACTGCTCTACAGTCAACTGTCTTGACGAGCGAGGGGAATGACGCAAGCTGTTCAGCAGCGATGCTGAAAACCGCCTCTGTGTAACATGCCTTTAAGTTGTATGGCGCGGTCAGGTGGCGCGACTACCCGAGAGGTGATGTTACGCTGCGACTGCAGGCCGTAACGGCAGTGCTTAGGCAAATCAAAGGACCTTATGCCTCTGTAACTGAACGACAGATAACGGTCGTGACGTCCTCCAAACTGCTACGACGGCCGCTGCAGAAGCTGTCTGGCAGTCGGGCCGGGTCTGTGACGACTGCAGTGTCGAAGAAAGGGTCTTATGATGACGACGACGACCAGTTTGTGAAGTATATGAGCAGATAATCTACACTGCATGATTATAAGCATACAGATTTCAGAAATGTCGTGGCAAAGGATAAGCTCTGGTAGAAGATAGGAGAAGCAATGAAAATACTTGGTAAATCTTTTGCATACACACATTTATTTACTTATGACTTTTTTTCCTTATGTGACACTTAATTTTACAATATTGAAGTTGGAACAATACCTTCCTTCTTCGTGTCGCCAAAGAATTACAATAATGGTAGTTATGAGTAGTAGCAATAAACTATTTCCTTTATTTGAGCCTCAGTTCTTTTCCAGGTTGTAATCATTGGTTTGTAGGTTAACAGAAGTAATTCTTGAATGTATCTCGTACCTGAAACCCTTCAGCTTGGCAGAATCCGCCTATTAGAAGCACCGGAGTAATGTGTTATGGTAAACTCATCACGGTCAAATTCATAAAAAGGTCGTACACTTTTTTTCTAAGTTGGTATCCCTGAGGAGATTGTGTAGACGGCAGTAAGCTGTAACGAGTTTATCACATGTGTTACGTTGTAGATCTACATTTGTCTGAAACAGTTGAAATACCTGACTCAGAAGTCCAAAGATATTTTCGGAAACCCTGCGCACTCGCGTCAATTTATGGTTGAAGGTAGCTTTTGATTTATCTTGCTAGGCAATGTAAGGCTTGGGAATATGATTTCGCAAATGCAATGCCTCGTCAACAGCTATAACAAATGGCATCTTGATTGCAGTCAATTTCACCTGTTGGAAATACGTCTCTGTTCATGGTCATTTTCCCCATAGCCGACTTTTAAATACGCCACTATCTGCTTCTTTCCCATATGCGGTTACCAACTCCAAATTATTAAAGCAGGACAGTGCTTTACAAAAAGCCTGATATTTTTTAAAGAAGCCTGACAGTGTATTTTAGAATAAATAAATTGTTTATATTTTACACAGTTGTGTAATAAACATGCTGTAATCTCAATATGAGCAAAAAATAATACATTGAAAATCTGCTATAGTATTAAACAATGGTATTTAATTGTTGGCCATATAACACAATCATCTAGAAGTAATTTTCAGTGTTTTTCTATAGCGTTCCCTTGGAAAGTGTATTTTTCAATAGAATGAACTGCTGAGAGAAGACCTCGTTCATTGTTTTGAAGAATCTAGCTATAAAATTCCTCTCAAAGCATATCAATGAAGTTGTACTTGAGCAGTGAAATTCTTTTCACTGAATCTGTCAACAAACGTTTCCTCTCTTTTTTTGCACTGAGCAGCTATGAGATAAAACAAATGTTAATAGATGCATTGCTTTCAGGAATTGCAAACAAAATTTAGCAAGTTTTTAAAATTTCAGTAAATGGTGTGACATTTTGACTCTTTTTAAACAAAGAATACCACTGCTGGCCTAGTTTATAGTTTTCTTCCAGCATTGTTCATTTGTCACACTTCTTGATGTTGCAGATCTGATCAAACTATTTCGAATCATCTGTTTCACGCTTTGGTTTATAAGTACTGAAGACATGTAAGAATGTCGTCTAAGCAAAGGTCCTTTAAGTCTTTGAATTTAAGTCATTTGAGGAACTTGAACTCTGCCATTGGTTGCATCCACTTTTCTACGTATTCACTGCGAGTTTCATAGAAATACTAAAGATTTTCCAAATACACTGGTATTCTTTTTCCAAGCCACCATCTGAAAAGAAATGCAAAGCTTGTCTTACTGAGAGAGATGAACTTATTCTAAAATCTGTTTTTCAGAGAAATTAGTATAGTTTGTAATAAGTCATGCACTCAATAGAACTGTTTTCCTCTTAATAAGACATCATTCTGCAATGTAAAATTTGCATGATCGAGTAGAGAAGCAGAAGATATGGCTCCAAAAAGTCGTCCCGTCAAGGGTTCTTAATTTTTGTATTAACAGAGTTTCAATTCTTTGAGAAGAAGTAACATTTAAGTGCTGGCTCCACTTGCAGAATCTTTGTATTGTTGGATACGATGATAGCCACCCCCTCACGTAATAGTTTAGGAACTACTGGTAATTTATGTCTACAAATTCGCAGAAATTTTTCGGTTCATCCTTGTGTACTACATACACGTAAAAAAAATTGAACACTTTCATGAAGAAAGATTCTACATCTAAAGGGAGAGAATCAGTTCCGTGTTGCAAGTTATTACGCAGTATACGCAGGGTATTTGGCTATCGTTTAGCTGTGATCTGAGAGCAGAATACACACTTGTTTCTCCCCTGCATGCAGACCACCGAAGTTTGCATCTGAATCGTCACCAACAAAAGCAGTTCGTTGAGAAATAGTAAGGTGCTGCTTTCTCAAAGTATCTATAATATAATTGGCAATGATTTCGTTTGAAAAACATTGTAAGTCAACGGTCTTTGTCTGAATACCACTGATTTAGTAATCAAAATACTGAATTACAATTGGGAAACTTTTTAGTGCACCATTATTACTTTTATCTGTCCCCGAGTCAAAATACGGAATTTTGTCATTCAAAGTTTTGACAAAAATGTCTACAGAGTCAGGTACGACGACATAATTAGTTATAGCTTCTCTTTTAGTTCTTCTACAAGATAAATTCTGAGCAACCTCAGATTTTGGGAATAGTTTTATATTATTGTGCTTGTACAATCAATCGATTGGAGTGGTATGCCAGAGTGCCTTCTGTGGCTTGAAAGTTTCTAACTACAGGCGTATGGTTTTTACTAACAAAATCTAGCGTTGAGCACGATGTGGAGCTGGTTCGTACCATTCTTTCATGTTTTCCTATGCTAAGATGTTTTTCCTAGTCCATAGCACCCTCATTTCCTATATTAACGTAACAATCACACACTGAACATTTACCTTCACTTTCGTTTCGTCAAAATACAAAGCACTGGTATTTTGCATTTATTTCGTCTGAGAAATTGCACTGCCTTTTTCTGTCGTCACTTCTATATAACTTAGAAGACTTCATACTCCAAATCAGATATTAACTAACAAGCTTTTGCTCAAGTATGGGAATATCAAAGCAGTGCTACACAAACTACAGTATCTGGAATTGAGATATCACACACATCAACTATGAAAATATCGAGACAGTGCTACGACAGTTAGGCCATTGGCAGCGTGCCTCATGAAAAAATATATAGCAAAGTGTGTGCAGCTTACAATTCAGTGCAGTTACGCTACACTAAAATTCTTTGTATCATGAAATGCAACTTTGGTACCAAAAAGTCGGACTTTTCTAAAAAAAAAAAATCCGGCCGGTCATTATGAAAAGGTTTGAGAAACTGAAGATGTTCGTAAAAAGCCGGACGCTTGGTAACTCTATTCCCAATGAACTGATGTCGATCGCACCGAATTTACAGTTCGAATCAACCAATACCGAAAGTTACTATGGAGAACTAGCCTTTAGAATTCCAGAAAAAAACAGAACCAATTTTTCCAGGATACGGTATCCTTACATGTTTCCCGTCAATAGCAGCGCAATACTTAGGGAAACCCCAAAAAGTGCAGAATTGTTTCACACTTTACCAGAACGATTCTCGAGATGGAGGAGGTAGGAAGATAGTTGAGAATCTTTGTACATAGCCTCCAAAGTGTCACGAATCATGGTGCTCACATAGCTTGGTGATGCCCATAAAACTCTCACCTGTAGCTAGAAACCTGTAACACAAACCATAATTATTATTAATAGGCTCTACATGAAACATAAATTATATGTATTGTACTGGTTACGCATCTAAAAAAAAAATATCTTTCTGTTTTAGGTAACCCGTGTAGGAAGAGAAGGGAGTGGTTCAACAGACTAAGTTTTTTGAGAGATTTAGAAAGGGAGGGATCTTCTTTTTATAGTTTTCCGCTACACGACCCAACAAATGTTGAAAGACTGCCATCTGATGCAGGCGTGCAAAATGCTGACAAATGTTCAAATGTGTGTGAAATCTTATGGGACTTAACTGCTAAGGTCATCAGTCCCTAAGCTTACACACTACCTAACCCAAATTATCCTAAGGACAAACACACACACCCATGCTCGAGGGAGGACTCGAACCACGCCGGCACGGTAGCTCAGCGTGTTCGGTCAGAGAGTTTAGCTACCCTCTGTAATAAAAAAAAAAAAAAAAACTGAGTGAACAGATCAACGAACAACCTGAACGGGTGTCATCGGACGTCCGCCACGAACAAATTCGACGAACAATACAGAACAAAAAAAAATGAGATAAAAAAAACCCTCCGCCTGGATCAGCCGCACAGTCCATGACTGCAGCACCTCTGACCGCTCGGCTAATCCCGCGCGGCACAAAATGCTGACGAGAAAGGGTGTGACACTACACAAGCCATTGCTTCGTTGTCCTCTAGTGATACGCCTGTTGCCAACTCTTCCTTCTCAGTTCACAGTTCGAGGAAAACCCAATGGGATCCCATCAAGAAAAGCCCCAAGATGATATGGGGCTATTCATAAGAAGCATCGCAGCACCAATTAGGAAACTGACACGTCACCTCACTAATAAAGCGAAAATTGACATTTTAAGCTATGTTACAGGACTTGAATGTTCTTCTGAATCATCTCTTGTGCAACCAGCTATGACCATCAGTGCTTCCAGCTCTTCTTCCTCCCATCTCCACTTTAACGGAATTCACAACCACTAGATGTTTCGTCAGTTGGAGACGATGGGTACACTTTCATCCCATTAATAAACATCGAACCATGGGCAGGTGATGCTGCTACTTTTGCAAATATTTGCTAATAATAATGTAAACATAAAGTAAAGATAATGTAAAAATAAACAACAAACTGTACAAGCCCTGAATCATTTTTATATAAACCTATTATCCTCATAGAATTTTATCCTATTTCGCAGATATGCAGAATTACTCATTTTAAACTGATGTTGATGATTAAGTATATTTTTATACAGCTACTTACCGTAAAATCACCGTCATCTGTTCATCAGCTTCTATTGGATTTTGCACCCCTTGTAGCTGTTCCTGCTATATCTTCTTTCACCAGGGTTAAAGCAAAATCGAACTAAAATGGATTAAGCCTAAAAAATTTCTGAAGCTTTCTTCATCGTTGTATGAGTGGCCGTTTACTAAGTTATCAGAAATTCCTTCACTTTTCCGTGTTTGGAAAATGATGTGGGGGTGAGCTCTCTGAAGCATTGCCAAAATTTCCTCTTCCTTTTCTTCCTAGTGTGCCAAAAAACCTACAGCGGTATTAGCATCTATTCCGCGAACTCACGTGCCTGTTTCTTTCACAGAGGCGACGCACTGAGTGACGTGACCGCCGCGGTTTGCAGATTCAACGAAATACGGACACTGACGGGCGGCAGTTACGGCTGGTAGTTACTGCCGGCCGCTACGGCGTGCAGTCGCAGCGGAATAATACTTTACAGAATACTTTACAGCGACATAAGTTTCATTGTTTCCACTAAGAACATTAGTTAATTGCCCACCGTCACTGCCGACTGGCCGTACTTGCCGCTGGCACAAAGGCGTCTGCCTCGCTGCGCGTGAATGCAAACAGGAATATCGTCGCATTGAGCCGCAACCACGTTTGGTTTCCCTTTGAGGGCCGCCTGCCTGTCTCCTGAGTCAGTCCCTCATGACTAAGTTTTGGGTTTTGTCTAGCAACAATTATTATCTCTCTCCAGGCAACTAGGCTAAAAAAAAACTTGGTCACCAACCGCAGATGTGAAACCGGTATCGTTCCTGTCACCGCTAACGCTTGGCCAGTAGTGGCTAACAGGCACAATACTGATGCAGTAACGCCTACACTCGTTAGAAACTCGTGTGCGTAACAACTTCAGGAATTCTAAATTTCACTGACACGTAACGAGTCCTGTCACTGTCGCCATGTCTAGGGTGGGTGGAGGGTTTTTTTTTTTTAAGCTGAATGAGGAATGAGTGAATAATTAATTTGACTGTCCGTTTTCCTTGTTTCCCTAATAACTAGCGATATTAAACCTCACCTTTGATTGTTCCTCTCTGCCGATCGCCGACAGCATCAGGCTCCATCACCTTTAGCTGGATTTCAGAGATTAATTAATAAATAGACAACAAGAGGAAACCACAGACCAAGAAAACAGACAGGCAGACGTGGTACGATGATCCATATATCGGGGCAAGGCAACATGTTACGTGCGAGATAATCTGTTACACGTGACTATTTGTTACTACTCGCCAACTAAGTTAAGAAATTAGCAAGACTCGTCTTGCTGCAGGTCAAGACACAATAATAATCAAACAGCACGAATTATGGACATGATATTGAATGGTCCAACCCTTGCATTAAGAGAGAGTGCGCCAAGAGATAGTTGAAATAGGAACTGATGAGGCCAGCGCAGGCAGGGGCTCTTGAGACTGATTTTACAGAAACGTGATACGGTTCTTGCATCAACCTTTTGGCGTTCAGGTTATCGCGTCGCGTCGGAATTACTGTTGACCAGTACGGAAAGTTGAAGAACAGAGAATTAGAGAGAGAGAGAGAGAGAGAGAGAGAGAGAGAGAGAGAGAGAGAGAGAGATTTGCGTGCGTATAATAAATACATTACCTCGAAAATTCCTCTCCTTCCTTGTCTGTGTTACCGCATATGACGTGTCACTGACCTTATTTGTACTAAGACTGCGGTACACGTGAGGTCCCTATTTGCTTCCACCGCCTGAGCAGAATGAATAAGTTAATAAGTTCTAATAAATATTCACCAACCTGCAGTCTTCTGTAGTTGTTGTCCCCTGCGCAGAAAACAGCACGTAGGTCGTGAATCCGTCATCTTGAAGCTGTAAGAACCTCTTAGCGAGGAACTGTTATTTTAGAAATAATTAAATTTCCAATTAGTTTGTTTATATGGGATGGCACTCCCTTTTTTTTATTAGCAGAACGCGAGAAACTGCACAGCTATAATCCGTTTTATGAATCACAAATAATCTCCATTCTTCACACTTTCGTAAAAAATAAACAAATTAATGAACAGCGTATTTGCATAGTTACTATCAAATTGTTCTCAGTTGCATGCCCACATAACCAGAAACTACTAATTAAGTCCGTAACCGATACCGACCAAGGCAGACAACATGTCTTCTAAGACTGCCGAATCAGCTGTGATCTTACAGCCAAGCCAATTCGCCCGCCATCCGAATTAGCCCCAACCCGAAGATCTCCGAAGTACTTTGCCTGCCTTTTTTGATTAACTATTGTTTATTATTCTGCTGATAATTGACAATTTTGAAATAATGGAATGATAACCTGCTATTGAGAGACGGTTTTATGTGAAAGGCAAGTAAATCCATTGTTCAGTTTTTCTAATATTAGTAACAGAAGTTTAGCATTTTGGCGCACAACTTCCGAAAGCAGCCGCCAATCGAGGTGTAATACCACAATTTAGGCGGTCTTTCCCATGATACCCGTATCAAACAATTCATCTGTCAACGGTACCTCACACCACATTGCGTCATCTTGCCACTGCTGCCTTCTCAATCTCTTGTAGATGAATGTGATACCTGTAAAGCCACAAGTATTACACATCCCCCTTATTCTGAGATTTCCAAAAATTGGGATGTTCTCGTAGACAACAAACAATTTTCGAAATAAGCAAATTTTTATTCAAATTTTTATCAATTTTTCAGCTAGCATCTCCCTACAGCTGTATCATTTCACTCTACTTGTGATTCGTTATTGTTTTTCAAAACTTGAATCTGCCTCGTATTTTTTCATTCTCAAGTTATAAATTAATTTATATAATTATCGACTTAATTATTTTATGATTAGAAAATACTAATTGTTTCTCACAATAAAATCCGGTTATAACCTTATATCCTAAAATAATTAATGTTAAGTTACACTTTCTATAGTAATAACACTATTGTCTGAGTAGTAAAGATTTTCAAAGTCGCATTACTCTGCACCTTTATGTTGTTGATAGTCTTTTTTTAACTTAAAATCTTTCATTTCTGCTAGAATACTCCACAGAAATTCGTTACCTCATAGCCAAGTTTCAATCAATCAGAAATTTTATACTCCTGTTAAGCCACTATCGGCGCATTGCCGTACATTAAATTCAACAAAATATTTCTCATGACTAATTTACATTGTTATTCACTTTTGTCACACTGACTTTCTTTTAAATTGACCAATTACTTGCTATAAAAAGTTACACCTCTATTTGAACTAGTGTCGGCGCATTGCTGTCCTTTCAAATCGATGGAACATACTTTACACTATTCCGCACCATGCCGTTCTGCATTTAATTATATTTTAATGCGTTATACAGACGTCCATTTCACATGTTTACAAATAAAACAAACACAGCATCTATACATTTCACAAACACATGGAGACGGATGAACGTTACACTCACAACCTTTACCACAACATACTCAAGCAGCCCACAACAGCAACCCATATTGAGGAGTCTGTTGTCCATGATGTTGCCCTGCACTGTGAAACTCCAGACTTTCCCAAATGATGTTGAGTTCAGCAACTGTCTGTCCATTCTTCCATCTAAAACTTCTTCATACAGCTCCAGTACAATTCCATGAAAAATTACGAAACGTCTTAAATTAGTTTCTCAATAACTTTAAACAAATTTCAAATAAACATGTTTTCATACACTGTTACAATATACAAGGACATCAGCATATTTGGATAGTGCGGGTTTCCTACATCAGGAGGAGGTATGCAGTCAGGGGCAAACCAATTGCTCTTCTTTGACTGACAGGTTATTAACCTATTGTTCTCCTTTGATTGACAGGCCCTTAACCTATTGTTCTGCTAAAAGGATCCTCCCTACTCTCCCCCCCCCCTTCCATCCTCCCAAGCCCTCAGGAAACCTCCAACCCATTTCCTCCCACTCACTGCTGCAGGTACACTTTCAGGTCTGAGTTATTGGAGTATCCCCTTTCAGTCTTACCAATGTGATTGACTACATAATTAAATTGATCAATTAATTAACCCCTCCCCCTCTGGTAAAGCTCCTCCCCTCCCACCTCCCTCCTGGAAATTGGCGGGAAAAAGAATGAGTTGATCGGTCATTTGGAGGAAATTCGATTGCAGTTTATGGAATATTGTTTATACAATTTAGACCATGTATAGAATGTTGTTTAATTATTTATAGGTACATACAGAATATAGATTATTCTTTTAGTTAACGAATTTGTCCAGAAATCGATTTCAGTGTACGGACTACTGTTTAAACAATTTAGACAATGTGTGGAATATTGTTTATTTAAACAATTTATGGAATTCAATGCAGTGTATGGAATATAATTTATTTATTTAAAGAATTTTTCAGGAAATCGATTCCCACCTCTGGTAAACCCCCATCTGCCCCCCTCACATCTCCCCTAACCCCCCCCCCCCCCCCTCCTGGAAATAGGCGGCTCTGTGGTGGAGAGGAAGGATGTCATGAAAGGAAATTCAAGGGTATATTGTTTATTTATATAAAAAAAAGTCCCTTTGAAGGGGTTGGATTTCTCTTGCTCATCATTCTATGCTGTTTGCAAAGAAGCAGGTCTTGTAAGAAGTAATTAAATGGACCGCCTTTCTTTTTATTCCGATCATGCAAGGAATACCGTCATGCAACACACACCACACATAATTACACAGTTAAAATTTTTTCGATCGCAAAGCATGCACCGCTCACCGACAATGTGCACTGGACAACACATGCTGCCAGGAGTCAGGATGTACCAGTAGCCCCGCAAAGTGACGATGCGGCCATCAGTTGCCGAACCACGTGCAAGTGTCCGTTCAAGTCCAGCAAGGATGAGGCGGCGGCATCTCTTTCATACTTGACACCTGAGAAATACCTGTTGAAACACGTGTTCACTTAGGCACCATTGAGGGCATGATGACGCATAGCTGCGGGTGCAGTACCAAGAGAGATGTTTGCATAGTGGCTCACCCTCGCAGATGCAGCTAAAAGGTCCTCATTGTAATATTGACATCTAATGTCTATGTAAATAACAGCTAAGTCTCCCTCTGGGTGTGCTATAGAAATTATCCATAGTGACCCTAACAGGACAGCCAATCCATTACATATCAGTTCCTTCTTGGAATTCGTAAGTGTCGCAAACATAGTTAACGGTCTCTTTTGTTGTTGTTGTTGTTGTAGGAGATTTCGTGATGTATCAGCTTGTCTGCATGGAAATTGTTGTTCTAACAGGACCTGTTTACGAAAATAGCCATGAATAACACCGAATGCATTGTTCCTGATGATCCTAACAGGATAGCCCATCTGTCACTTAGTTTACCTGTAAAACTACTGCTGCTGCTAGTGTGGCAGCATCGTCTGCCATTGTTTTCTGCAGATGAGGCTTTCAGCGCAAAACTATTTTGTACAGATCGCCATATTGCACTGACAGTAAAGCCTCGCAAAGTGGTCTACAGATCATCAAATACATCCCAAGTACTCACGGTGCTGCAGTGCAGGGCCGGCGGAGGATATTGCCTCCATAAACACAGCCCATGACTGCAGCCACGGAAGCGAGTGTTAGCCAGGGAGAGGCCAGCCGACCGTGGACGACCTCACATCCCAGGAGGACCTGAGTGGTAGGAGTTTGAACGCTATGGATACGCAAAAGCTCGTCGTATTGAATCATCTCAAATTTCCACAGAGGATACATTCGACACACGCGGTCCCGAAGGCAACCCAACGCAAACTGGGTATTAGTTCATTATTTACCCATTCAGGGGGAGCCGCAAGCCAAATTGTGATAAGTCGGAAGCTTTCTTGAACTCTCTGAGCTGGTGAACAAAGGATGTGCAAGTCCCAGCTCAGAACAAAGCTGTCCGCTGAAATGCTGTTTCTGGTCCCGACCTGCTTGCTTGCTGCTACGCTTTCTATGGCCATCTCCAGACTCACAAGAATATTGGGAACCAGGAATATATTTATCTGTGCAACTACAATTAAATTGGATTTCTGCTGCAGTCTGACACTGAGCGATGTCCTGGAAATGTCCTCTCTTGCCGGCCGTGATTTTGGAACGAATCTCAATATCTATAGCGCACATAATTTTCCACATGAAAAAAACACATATTTCATTCCCCTTGCGACTATCGATCTGCTGGATCTATACCTTCCTCACAATAGGACACACAGTAGCAACCACCAGACACTCGTACATATACCGCAAAAACTGTTGTACAAAGCCTGGGACGGTTCCTCTCGGCACAAAGGCGTTACTGTTTCTGGCCCCCACCTCCTTGCTTGCATGCTTTCTACAACCATCTCCAGACTCTGGGATTACAAGAACATATGTATTTTCGCATGGTTTTCCCGAATTTTATACCATTTACGCGATACTTCTCGATATCAAGCACATAGCAACATCGCTTGCATAGCAGTGTCGCTTACACAGTATAATTAGGAAGATATAGACTGGAAAATATTTCTCTAGAAACTCGAAACGTTAGCGAGGTGCAGTGTGCTGTAAACTATCGTATAACTAGAAACTTATCCTGTCTGTGGAGATCTTTACGTGAAAACTCGAAAAAAATAGAGGAAACTGATATTTCCAATCACGATTACCGATGTCAGTGATATAAGTGATTTCAAAGCATTCTTATAATTTACGAAGTCAACTAAGGTGTTTTTCATGTCTGGAGAACCAGCAAGCATGTCTTCCACCCGTCTTTCACCTGCTAGATGCACACATCACAATCGTTGTTCTCTGAACCAAATAAAGCTAAGAAATGTGCACAAGCAGTCAATCGGACGATTTACATGGGAGGGAATAATGGTCCAGCGTAAACACACGTCGATATTGAATCTTCTCAAGTTTCTACAGATTACACACGCGATCACGAAAGCTGCCCAACACATACTGAGTATTAGCACGCTATTCAGCCGTCTAGAGGGCGAAACAGTTAGGTCAGCTACATTCCTGTACCCCAACCGGTCTGTCGGTTCGGACGGCTCCTACCGTTAGCGGGAAACGTGAACCATTCTCACCATAGGCCACCTCCGCCGCGCGCCACGCACCCCAAGACAAAATCATGTTAGGGAACCAGCTACAAATATATTTTATCACTGTACTTATAATTAAATATTACGATCGCAATCTAAACTGAATGATATTCGACAATGAGTGAAATATCGGAAATACCCCATGCTGACGGCTCTGGCTCAGGAAATAGAAATATCCCTACCATTCTTATGGCTTGACATACTTTTCCCTTTGCTATCACAGTATTCCACGTCAAATCCATACCTTCCTTACGACTGGACATAGTCACTTCCTTTGCACAATCAGATCACACACACATACTTTATAAGCCTGATGCTGTCACGCATCCCCTACTACTAAGTATAATACCTTCCCCAATAACTGATTGCTGGCGATATGAAATAATACTCACCGAAAATCAGTCATGGGTGGACATGTCTCATAAGCTTATCTTGCGGCTGGTTACCCCTGTGTCTTAGAAAGAGAAACGTAATCGTCTTACAAACCGCCAGATGTTAAAAAAACACGACCGCAACAACTACTGTATGTTACTGTCACAGGTGGTCTTGGTTTTACAGATGCTCACAAGTATCCATGTTAAAAGCTATACTGGCTTTATAAATCGAAGTATTGCATTGCCTTCGAATGAAGTGGTCTTGGCAGACAAATACTGTGACACTGAATACAGACACTGAACGCTGGAGTGTATATACACTCCTGGAAATGGAAAAAAGAACACATTGACACCGGTGTGTCAGACCCACCATACTTGCTCCGGACACTGCGAGAGGGCTTTGATCACACGCACGGCACAGCGGACACACAAGGAACCGCGGTGTTGGCCGTCGAATGGCGCTAGCTGCGCAGCATTTGTGCACCGCCGCCGTCAGTGTCAGCCAGTTTGCCGTGGCATACGGAGCTCCATCGCAGTCTTTAACACTGGTAGCATGCCGCGACAGCGTGGACGTGAACCGTATGTGCAGTTGACGGACTTTGAGCGAGGGCGTATAGTGGGCATGCGGGAGGCCGGGTGGACGTACCGCCGAATTGCTCAACACGTGGGGCGTGAGGTCTCCACAGTACATCGATGTTGTCGCCAGTGGTCGGCGGAAGGTGCACGTGCCCGTCGACCTGGGACCGGATCGCAGCGACGCACGGATGCACGCCAAGACCGTAGGATCCTACGCAGTGCCGTAGGGGACCGCACCGCCACTTCCCAGCAAATTAGGGACACTGTTGCTCCTGGGGTATCGGCGAGGACCATTCGCAACCGTCTCCATGAAGCTGGGCTACGGTCCCGCACACCGTTAGGCCGTCTTCCGCTCACGCCCCAACATCGTGCAGCCCGCCTCCAGTGGTGTCGCGACAGGCGTGAATGGAGGGACGAATGGAGACGTGTCGTCTTCAGCGATGAGAGTCGCTTCTGCCTTGGTGCCAATGATGGTCGTATGCGTGTTTGGCGCCGTGCAGGTGAGCGCCACAATCAGGACTGCATACGACTGAGGCACACAGGGCCAACGCCCGGCATCATGGTGTGGGGAGCGATCTCCTACACTGGCCGTACACCACTGGTGATCGTCGAGGGGACACTGAATAGTGCACGGTACATCCAAACCGTCATCGAACCCATCGTTCTACCATTCCTAGACCGGCAAGGGAACTTGCTGTTCCAACAGGACAATGCACGTCCGCATGTATCCCGTGCCACCCAACGTGCTCTAGAAGGTGTAAGTCAACTACCCTGGCCAGCAAGATCTCCGGATCTGTCCCCCATTGAGCATGTTTGGGACTGGATGAAGCGTCGTCTCACGCGGTCTGCACGTCCAGCACGAACGCTGGTCCAACTGAGGCGCCAGGTGGAAATGGCATGGCAAGCCGTTCCACAGGACTACATCCAGCATCTCTACGATCGTCTCCATGGGAGAATAGCAGCCTGCATTGCTGCGAAAGGTGGATATACACTGTACTAGTGCCGACATTGTGCATGCTCTGTTGCCTGCGTCTATGTGCCTGTGGTTCTGTCAGTGTGATCATGTGATGTATCTGACCCCAGGAATGTGTCAATAAAGTTTCCCCTTCCTGGGGCAATGAATTCACGGTGTTCTTATTTCAATTTCCAGGAGTGTAACAGACCAACAGTTACACGTCGCCGACGGTGCTACCTCGAATAAAATTACCGAATGTAGGAAGTGATTTGGCTGAGGAATGTGGTATGAAACCGGCATTTGCAACTCACTCATGCCGCCGCTAGGTATTTCTCCAGTATTTGTAACGCAGTCTCCGGCCATGTCAAAGGTCCGGTGATATATCCACTGGGTTACAAGCGATGGTTGATTGAGAAGGATTACAAACAGTAGATGGTGCGCTGTTTGGGGTCGTAAGAAATGTACACTAGCTTTTCAGATCTCTAGTGCTATGTTTTCCGGTAGAATGATGTCTATGATTTCGAATCAAGTCTTTCCATTCAGCCACATACCTGCGTAGTATCCAATGGAGAAGCCTTTTAATGTTTACAGCCACTAGTGAATCATATTTCTGGCGTTCTCATAGCTCGAAACAAGTCATCTTTCTCGAACCTATCTGCTACAGTATAATTTTAGATAGTCCCTATGCCTCTTGCAACTCCTGCCATTTCTGCAGCTTTGCACATGTGATCGTTGAAATTTAAGTCGGAACTGAGTAGAAGTCTGAGAGAGAGAAGGTGGTAAATATAGCTCTCTCAGACTTTTTACTGTAGCAGCTAGGATCGGGAAAGGTGACTCGTTTCGAGATGTGGGAGTGACTGAGTAGTGGTTGTAATCATTAAAGGAAATGTCAATAGGATCCAACGCAGGTATGTGCTTGAATGGAAAGACCTGTTTCGAAATCCTAGACATCATTTCTAGAGGATAGCGTAACACTAGAGATCTGAGAAGCTAGTGTACATTTTCTTACGACCTCAATCAGCACATCATCTACTACTACTGTTTGTGGTTCTTCTCAATCAGTCATCGCCTATAACTCAGTGGATATATTGCGGAACCTCTGATATGGTATCGAGACAGAATATGCTACAAATACTATAGAATTATCTACCTGGGGCGGTGTGAGGGAGTCGCAAATATCGCTTACATACCACGTTCCTTAGCCGAATCACTTTCAAAATGCGATAATTTTATCACGATGTTGCATCGAAGGCTACGTGTTGGTCTGATAATACACATTCCTATAATCACCATCACGGTATTTGTCCGGAAGGCAAAGGTCCCGAGTCCTAGTCTCGGTCCGGCACACAGTTTTAATCTGCCAGGAAGTTTCATATCAGCGCACACTCCGGTGCAGAGTGAAAATCTCATTCTGGAAACATCCCCCAGGCTGTGGCTAAGCCATGTCTCCGCAATATCCTTTCTTCCAGGAGTGCTACTTCTGCAAGGTTCGCAGGAGAGCTTCTGTGAAGTTTGGAAAGTGGGAGACGCGGTACTGGTGGAAGTAAAGCTGTGAGGACGGGGTGTGAGCGAAAGGCAAAGGTCCCGAGTTCGAGTCTCGGTTCGGCACACAGCTTTAATCTACCAGGAAGTTTCATAACAGCGCACACTCCGCTGCAGAGTGAAAATCTCATTCTGGAAATTTGAGAAGGCTCAGTCTTGGATGGCCATATATCATTTCAATCAGTAGTATATATGGCAACGATCCCAGATTAACCCCCAAATATTAAAGGTTCGGTCTTGGGTCCTCTGCTGTTCTTAATATATATTAATGACTTGCTATTCTATATTAACGAAGATGCAAAGCTGGTACTTTTTTCGATGATAGAAGTATAGCTATCACACCCAACAGACAAGAATTAACCGATGAAATTGTAAATGATGTTTTTCAAATATTCATTAAGTGGTTCTCTGCAAATGGGCTCTCATTAAACTTTGCGAAAACACAGTGTGTACAGTTCCACACAGTAAATGGAACGACACCATTAATAAATATCGACTTTGATCAGAAATCGGTAGCTAAGGTAGAATATTCAAAATTTCTAGGTGTATGCATTGATGAGTGGTTGAACTGGGAAAAACACACTGAAGATCTGCTGAAACGTTTGAGTTCAGACACTTATGCTATTAGGGTCATTGCAAATTTTGGCGATATACATCTCAGTAAATTACCTTACCAGCCTATTTTCATTCTCTGTTTTCGTATGGCATCATTTTCTGGGGTAATTCATGGCAACCATCCCAGATTAACCCCCAAATATTAAAGGTTCGGTCTTGGGTCCTCTGCTGTTCTTAATATATATTAATGACTTGCTATTCTATATTAACGAAGATGCACAAAAGCGAGTAATCAGAATAATTGCTGGAGCTCATCCAAGATCATCCTGCAGACACTTATTTAAAGAGCTAGGGATCTTCACTGTAGCCTCACAATACATATATTAACTTATGAAATCTGTTATTAACAATCCGAACAAATTCAAAAGTAATAGCAGTGTACATGGCCACAACACTAGGAGAAAGGATGATTTTCACTACTCAAGGTTAAATCTAACTTTGGCTCAGAAGGGGGTAAATTATGCTGCCACAAAAGTCTTTGGTCACTTACCTGCTAGCATCAAAAATCTGGCAGATAGTCATACAGCATTTAAAAGGAAATTAAAAGAATAACTGAATGGCAACTCCTTCTACTCATTAGATGAATTTTTGGATATAGTAAGTGGGTAATTTCCCCACCCCTCACCCAAAAAAATGATAATAATATTAAGTTCAAACGGTTCAAATGGCTCTGAGCACTATGGAACTTAAATTCTGAGGTCAGCAGTCCCCTAGATCTTAGAAGTACTTAAAGTACTAAGATTGCTGGTACTTGTGGGAATCTGTTACTGTCACGATGGGAGTAACCAGTGATCGAACTAAGAAAGTCTAGTAGGAATCTTGTTCTGAGTTTGAACAATTTTTTGTCATCAGAAGAATAACTAGTATTAGAGGAGTGTTTATTACCATATTTGGTTGTTTATTAATGTACAGTTGTGTGGGAACAGTTGTTGAAGCTGGAGGTGAAGATGATCTGTTAAAGGATATTTATTGTCCCAGAGACCAACAGCAAGATTCTGATGTTGTCGACTCGGTAGCGTATGCTTGGTTGTCAACAAATGAGGGAGAAACCGTAAGTATGGACGAGTGTCCCCGTGTGGTGGAGGCAGAATGCAACAGGTGAGGCACAGTTGGAGAGGCCCCTCTTTCGGCAGTGTGTACCAGGGAAAGTGACTGCCAGGTACTGGACGTAAACTACTCCAGTTACCTCCCCAACGCAATACTGTCCTAGGCACTCTTCAATCGGTGATCTGGGGCCCTATTCTGTATCGTTCATACCGATCGGTGCAGTTGCTTAGAATCGGTAATGATGTCATTTTCGGTTCTTTATCTGAAGTTCCTGTTCAGTAAGCTTCTGAAACCTATTATCGATCGGTCCTCCTGCCGATTTTTCGACAACTGTACTGGGAGGTATTGGATTTCAGTATGGCCCTCTCGTTCGGTTTGGTGTGGTTTATTTACACCTAGAATTTGTTATTTTAAACATACTGAGCGGTTTTAGCTTCGGATTTAGTGATTGTGTTAAGAAGAATCACCAGGACGCATCCGGGTGGAAAGAGAGTTCGTAATAGACTGTTTTCCTTTGTTAGAAATATGGTTTTAATTGTTGTTACTACGAATGATTATAACATAAAAAACAGTTTCGGTCAATATTCTCACAAAACATCTGCTATTTGCACATAATTAAGAGTTTAAAAAATCATTAAATTTGAAAAGGTCGGCTCTGCTTTGTATATCACATGAGTGCTACCTGAAATTACTAGTGACTTCGCGCACTTTTCCGCAGTTGGTGTACTTATTAACTATCGAAACACGTTTAAAACTTTTAAGTAATAATGCAAAGGAATTTTTTGAAGCCTGATAGAGGAAACCTTCCAAAATTTCATTCATATACGGCTTACGCCCACATCATTCACAACAAAGTAAGCCTGCGTCTCTCTCGAGTGGAATTATGTGGAATAAAGAAGTGAAGGCATGGGAGCTGTAGTAGCCAAGTTGTTGCCGGCACGGTAGCTCAGCTTGTTCGGTCAGAGGGTTAGCAGCCCTCTGTAATAAAAAAAACTGAGTCAACTCGATCAACGAAGAACCTGAACGTGTGTCATAGGACGTCTGCCCCGAAAAAATACAACGAACAATGTAGAACAAAATGAGGCTGAAAAAAAAAGAAGTTGAATAGGCAACGAACTGCCATGTCGAAGGTCGTAGGTTCACATATTGCTGGGTACGAAAATATTTTCTTTTTCTCTTCGTGTTCGTAATACATTCTGAGACGTGGTTAATCCTCAAAGTTAAGGATTTTTCTAAAATATTAATTGTTATTTACATGTATGAGCGTGTTTTCTCAGTATCGAGGATCTTCGATTTCGTGACTTCCATATGTTTAAGAAATGAAAGATGAAATTGCTGTGCGCGAATCAACTGACAGTGACATTTATACTTTTTCTTGTCACAAATATTTCACCATTTTTTTCTGAACACGTAGCGATTTCCGAGAGTGTGGTCAGACAGGAATCTTAGGCTAGGCGCAAATTGAGAAGCGTATAGCATGTGTGACGTGACACGACACTATAGCGCGACACGCACGTGCCGCACGGGTCGCGCGGGTCCAGCGCATATTGCGACGCGTACACCAACTTCGTACGCGCCGACTGGCGAAGCTCTGCGCTGACTGAACCGAAGCGCGCGCAACCTCTTATCTTTCTCAAACGATTTTACAGAAACTGTTATCTGAAAATATATGATTTTTGCCTTACTTGTAGCGTTATATGCCAGCTTCGTGACGAAGTACCCATCACTTCGCTAATGACCATTCTTATTGTGATGTACACATTTTAGTAAGACACTACGCAAAACTCAAAAAGTTTGCAACGAAAAATAGGGGTCGCTATGATCTTGCGTTTGGTGCGTATTACACCATATGTTGCTGCGTATGAAATTTAGCTAACATGCTGAATTTTTGTTTAGACTTGGGAGGAGATCTCTATCTGCCTCCGATCTCGAGAAAATGGATCCCATGTAGCGCGCTCACTTCCGATCTCACGCCCGCGAGAATGAAATACTCGCAACATCTCTCGTATCTCCTAAACCGCTCGAGACATCGAAACGAAAGTTTGGCGAATGATAGCACACAAGGAGGAGAGTGTTTTGCCAATTATTAAACACACGGAACTTTCTTATCTATGGCGATATATCACTATTTATACTTCTTTTTTTATTTATTTCACTCCAGTGACTGTAATTTTTTAAGAGTTATCGACAGCTAGCGAAACAACAGCTTCCTAGTATGAAAACAAACATGAAATTTCTTCTTTTACGTTACTACAAACCGATACTATGAGGTTTTTCGTAACCTATTGAGCTCTGTGATTGCCAATTACTTGTTTAATGAGGCCCTCCGTTTCGGAATTCTGTCTCAATAGCTGCTGTGAGATGAGTTTGGCAAATTACATTGTGACAAAGGAAGTCCAATTAAACCAGTCACCAAGAGAAATGTGGCCTTTACTCATAAATGGTGATGCTTCTTCGAATGAAAAAGGTTAACAACTCACACAAAAACAGATTGACAATTCTGTTGGAATTTTGGTGGGATCCCCGTAACCCATCGTATTTTTAACACTGAGCGACTGGAATGGAAACTTACCAAAGGATTTTATTCCTTCTCTTGATCTGAGCAGTATTAAAATAATGACGATCGTTCCTTCAGGCGGAATGATAGGCACATGCCAGATACTGTTTACTCACCTAGGGCTTACCAAACTGACAATGCGTGATCGCGAATAAAATAGTTGTTATTGAGAAAAATAAACAATTGATCTGTCGCACAACACAATGGTCCGTGTATCGTCAGCAGCGATGGATAATGCGCGCGACGGGAATGCAGAAGCTACCCATGTGTGCCTTGTGAGATGGTGTTCGAAAAACATTGTCGTGAAAGTAGATCTGCCATTGTCAGCAGCACATTTCAACAAATTAAATATATCTAATCATAACACTCTTTTAGGACATTCCTACTTTCGTAATAATACCGACCATTTTCTTCATTTGTGTAGCGTGTTGTTGTATAATTGGTTTATTCATGCTGGTAATGTCCATGCAACAATTGAAATGCTTTTTCTCAGCACGGCGAACCAATTACAACATTGTTATTTGTGACTGCTTTTCGACTGTTTCTAGCTTGCAGTGGAAATATGTTGTTCACATGCATGTAGTACAGTGTGTTGTATTACATTCTTACACCCATATCAGAGTAATCACAGTGAAACTTCTATACTTCAGATCTTGGACGCTTTTTACCACAAGCACAGAGGGATCACACCTGTAGAGATTATCCCTCTCTAAATTTTTGTAACAGATCGTACAGATACGCTAGCTTACTAGGCAGCGAGAATATAACCTTGCTTTACTTTCCTGCCTTGATTCTTAATCACATAATTTTGACTATTCCTTTCTTCCTTATTCACTACCCCCTGTCCCTTCTTGCGAGCTGAAAACATCGCGGAGGCATATGGTGCAATTCCAGTGGCCAATGGCTCATCAGTTACTGAAGTATACATTTTTCTTGACAGAAGAAAAACAAAACAAAACTACGCAGATATAAATAACAGAAAAGTATATCGTGCTAACGAAGAAAGCTGGAGCGTTTAAATGGCGAAAAACGAAACACTACCCAAAGGCAATAAAATTCAGGACACAGTAAGGCAAAATTTATCGTATTGGCAATACTACAAATGCTGATATGCGCCGTTCCGATGTGAGCATGTGGCCGGGCTACTTTTGCGCTCCCCGCCGCAAATTTCCCACGGTGCTAGCGAGGCAAGCGCGACGTGCGGCGCGAGAAACTGTGCCTCAATCACAACGCCGCGCGACCTGGCGCAGGCGGGTGTCACGTCCCAGTCGCGTCGCGTCACAATTTGCGCGGTCCCATTTGAACCTGTGATGTTATAAAAACGCGCGCTGCGCTGCGTCGCGCCACACGCGCTATACGCGTCTCAATTTGCGCCTAGCCTAAGAGCACAACTTTAAATTACCACAACTGAAACTAGGAGCAATCGTCTTTATGCTCTAGCTTGTCACAAGTATTTATCTGCGATCAAAACTTAACAACAGTAGACAGCGGTGAAAGATTCCTGCGACAATATTTTCATACTATACCACCATATATGAAACATTTTGATTCATCAGATGCATGTTATAAACTACAACAATTATAGCTGCACTCGCCACACGCTCTGGAAAAGGCGTTTCTTTAAATTTTGTTTTTAAGAACCAAATCGTTGAGGTATCATATAGGGAAGTAGGCTACTTCATCATTTGGACCTCTAGGAGTGAGTTCCAGCCACATTCTAGGCATCTTCTTATTCTTAGACATTCTCTTAAACAATTTTTATGGTTTCTGGAAATGTCTTTGCAGCTAACTGAAGGCAGTTTGTTTATTGCCATACGCGTTTCGCTTCTTTTATTTGTGAAGCGTATTCACGAATGAAAGAAGCGAAACGCGCATGGCAATAAGCAAACTGCCTTCAATTAGTTGCATAGACGGAACGTACCTCTATGAATTTTGAAGCCACTAAGGAACGACGGAAAACAGAAGATAATGACGAGTTTTTCGGGTGTTTCTGCAGATGTATTTGTACAATGCTGTACTACACTCCATTCCTAACTCATATTCTGAAACGTAAAATGCAAAACAAGATGTCGATGTGAATGAGGATAAAATGACATAATGTGACATTCATCAAAGTTTCCAGAACATTGACAATATTCTATCGTCATCATGCATTCATGGAAGCATGAATCTGCCAGGAAAGTATCATAACAGCGCACACTCCGGTGCAGAGGGAAAATCTCATTCTGGAAACATCTCCCAGGCTGTGGCTAAGCCATGTCTCCGCAATATCTTTTCTTCCAGGAGTGCTAGTTCTGCTAGGTTCGCAGAAGAGCTTCTGTGAAGTTTGTAAAGTAGGAGACGAGGTACTGGCGGAAGTAAAGCTGTGATGGCGGGGCGTGAGTCGGGCTTGGGTAGCTCAGATGGTAGAGCACTTGCCCACGATAGGCAAAGGTCCCGAGTTCGAGTCTCGGTCCGGCAAACAGTTTTAATCTGCCAGGAAAGTTTCATAACAGAGCACACTCCGCTGCAGAGTGAAAAACTCATTCTGGATGGAAGCATGTGGTCAGCGAAATCTGAACAGTATTACGTACTCTAACCACACTTTTCAGTACTGTGAAGAATAGCGTTCCTGGGTCGGCTGCTAGCTGCTTCGGGTTCATGACGCTTTGGCGCTGCGGTGCGCATGCGCGGATCTGAGGCATATTGCTATTGATTTATTTGCTTCGAGGAGAACTGCCAACAGCATTTCGGCTTGCTTTGACGCTGCGGTGCGCATGCGCGGATCTGAAGCATATTGCTATTGATTTATTTGCGCGAGGAGAACTGACAACAGCATTTCGTCTCGCTAGGACCCTTCGGCATCGTTTCCGGAATGCTTACAGAATAATGTTGGGGCTATCCTTCTAAAACAAGACTGTTCGGTGCGCTCGCGTACTGAATCGATAGGCAAAATGGCGGAAAGATGCAGAACAGGGCCCCTAAGGCGATATTCTGTATCGTTCATACCAGACGGTTGCAGTAGTTCAGCCACGGAAGTGACGTAATTTGTTCTTTATACGAAGTTGCTGTTCTGTAAGCTTCTGAGACCTGTTACCAATCGGTCTTCCCACTGATTTTTCGACAGCTGTACTGGGAGGTTTTAGGTTTAGGTATGACCCACTCGTTCGGTTCAGTGTGATTTATTTACACCTAGAATCTGTTATTTTGGACATGTTTAGCGTTTTTAGCTTCGGATTGAGTGATTGTGTTACTTAAGAATCACCAGAACATATCCGGACGGAAAGCGAGTCCATAATATACTGTTTTCCTTTATTAGAAATATGGTTTGTATTGTTGTTACTGTGAATGGTTATAACATCAAAAAAACGGTTTCGGTCAATATTCTCACAAAATACCTGTTATTTCTACGTAATTAAGAGTTTAAAAAATCATAAAATTTCAAAAGCTCGGCTCTGCTTACGTATATCACATGAGTCAAATGTTTTTTATTCCAGTCTTTGATCACAATATCAATTCTTTTGACGATGACCGGTTTCTGTCAGTAATAACCATCCTCAGATCTTTTCTACACCATGTCCTAAAGTGATAAGGTCGTAATGGCCGTGCTGACTGAAACTGGTCATCGTCAGAAGAATTGATATTGTGATCAAAGACTGGGATAAAAAACATTTGGCATTATTGGATCACTGTTATACACGCGACTGTGTTGCAGCTGGTGGTATCACATGAGTGTTGCCTGAAATTTTTATGGACTTCGCGTATTTTTTTCCACAAATGGTTTACTTATTAATCATCGAAACGCGTCTAAAACTTTTAAGCAACAATGCAAAGGAAGTTTGTGAGCCTGATAAAGGAAACCTTCCAAAATTTCATACATTTACGGCTTACATTCGGCAACGAAGTCAGCCTGCGTCTCTCAAGACTGGAATTATGTGGAATAAAGCACTGAGGGCACGTGGGTTGTAGTAGCGAACAAGTCGGCATGGTCCTCAACATGTTCTGTCAGAGAGCTGGCTGTGCTCTCTAATAAAAAAAATTAAATGAAGGTATCAACAACGAACTTCATCGGATGTCATGTGACGTCTGCTGCGATCAAATACAAAGAGCAATAACGATCAACTGAGTAAGGCAACGAACTACAGTCTCCAAGGTCGCAGGTTCGCATACCGCTGCGTACAAAATACTTTTTCCCTCTTCGTGTTTGTAACACATTCTGAGACTTCGTTAATAGCCAAAGTTAAGTATTTTTCCGAAATATTCGTTGTTATTTACATGTAAGATGGTTCAAATGGCTCTGAGCACTATGGGACTTAACGTCTGAGGTCATCAGTCCCCTAGAACTTAGGACTACTTAAACATAACTAACCTAAGGACATCACACACATCCATGCCCGAGGCAGGATTCGAACCTGGGACCGTAGCGGTCGCGCGGTTCCAGACTGTAGCGCCTAGAACCGCTCGGCCACCCCAGCCGGCTACATGTAAGAGCGCGCTTTCTCAGTAATGAGTATCTTCGATTTTGTGACTTTCATGTGTTTAAGAAATGAAAGTTGAAATTTCTGTGCATGAAACAACTGACGGTGAGTTTTCCTTGTCACAAATAATTCACAATTTTTTTCTGCATACATAGCGATTTCCAAGTGTGTGGCCAGACAGGAATCTAAGAGCACAACTTAAATTACTGCGAATCGAACTAGCAGCAATTGTCTTTATACTCTTGCTTGTCACAAGTCAGGCTATGGGGAGGAGGGGGGGGGGGGGGTGAAACAAGAGCTGGCTGCACTGCTGTAATCTCTCCGAAAACCAACCCTTCGCTGAACAGTAGTGCCAGCCACCTGGGCACCTGTTGCAGGAGGCTCAACCATCCTGAAGGCTGTTCCCGGGGCCAGAGACCACAGTCAAGCGCCTGTGCTCCCACAACCGTCACCCAAAGCACCCCCCCCCCCCCCCCCCGCGCCCCTTACCCATCCCCGTCCTCCCCTGTGCGCCCGCCATACCGCCATCGCGCCATTGCGACTTTGACAGTGTTTGGGGGTATGGTCCGTAGTGGGGGAAACAACCAGGCAGGACCATTATGCGCGTGAACAGAAATTATAGTGACGTCCACATAAAGTGAAATTGCTTGTGTAGTAAGGAGTGCGAGACATACAAAAAGTCTACGTCTTCATACATACTCCACAAGCCACTGTACGGTGCGTGGCGGACGGTACTCTGTACCACTACCAGTCATTTGTTTTACAGTTCCACTCGCAAATAGAGTGAGGGAGAAACGACTATCTGTATGCCCCCGCACGAACCGTAATCTCTCTAATCTTGTCTTCGTTGTCCTTATGTGAAAAGTTCGTTGTCAGCACTAGAGTCGTTCTACAGTCAGCATCAAAGGCCGCTTCTCTAAATTTTCTCAATAGTGCTCCGCGAAAAGAACGTCGCTTTCCTTCTAGTGGCTCCCATTTGAGTTACAAAAGCATCTGAAACTGATTTAATTTACTTAGTGGACTCTCAACTCAAATTTAGAAGGAGAGTTTATTTGATTCAGTTGTTTGGTGTTCTTTCTTCTGCCATGTGTAACTATCCTTCGAGAAAAGATTGAGTCCTTTATGAGCTGAAGTTTAATAAAAACATAAAATATATAAGGACATTGTAAAAATTCATGCAGTGAAAAGTTCCATTTCGACGAAACTTCGTTCTCAGAACTGTGCCTTAGATTAAGAATATTAATGATTTATATAAGAGGAAGTCCTGAACGGATTTTTCTATTTGAGTATTTGTGTATCTTGTGTGGAATTTATTTTGTTTTGTTGTATTACAGCTAACATTTGTTTTGCTTGGAGTGTACCAATGTTTTGTGTGTCTTGATCTTGTCATTTATTTAAATACCAATTAGGGTTCTATTTAGCTTAATCGCACCTTAGAGGTGCGGTCTTCTAAAGGACGCCGGCCAGTGTGACCGAGCGGTTTTAGGCGCTTCAGTCCGGAACCGTGCGACTGCTACGGTCGCAGGTTCGAATCCTGCCTCGGGCATGGATGTGTGTGATGGCCTTAGGTGAGTTAGGTTTAAATAGCTCAAAGTTCTAGGGGACTGATGACCTCAGATGTTAAGTCCCATAGTGCTCAGAGCCATTTGAACCATTTCTAAAGGACGTCAGCATGTCTTCAGACTGCAGATTTTTCGTGGACTGCCCACAAAGCCTGCCATCGATCTCTATTGCTGCATGGTCCAGCTCAATGACATAGAGAGAGTGCACTAAGCAAATTAAATGAATAACTTTAACATCTGATTCGGGTTAGTCAGAAAATTATCTTTCGTTTGACACTCGTCTCCAGTTGATTAAACTCTTATTTCAAGAGTCGTCATAATTAATCTTTAATTATTCACTATCAGACTAATTTTCCCCGACGATTTGAGATCACCGTTGGCTTGCCTAACCAGCGGGTTTTGGGTTCGTGAGGGCGGAAGAATTTTCTGGGTCCTAATTTGGTTAATTCTGTATCGCAAGGTGGCAAATATTGGCAGAAGCTAGCTAGCCATTAGTTTCAAATTCAGGCCACGGCAACTTGCCGCGGAAGGACACGAGCGTGCTGCCGTTCTCGCGGAAGGTGCTGCCTCTTCATATACTCAACCCTTGCTTGGACCGCGGTCTCTGACCGCAGCGCTGATTGGGTCGGCTATACGGTCCTCTTGTTGTCGGCGGAAGCCTACTGTGTCGACGGCTCTTCCGCTATATAAGTTACGAGAGACACCTTGACCGTCCATTTGTGACTAGTTGATCCAGTTAAACGGAAGTGAGCAGTTACGACGGCACATTCTTATCTTCGGTTAGCCGAAAGAAAGGTGAATGACAAACTTCACCACTTGCAAGGAAACAGAGAAATCGTCCGCAAAAAAAAAAAAGAAAGAAAGAAAGAAAAGGTTCAAATGGCTCTGAGCACTATGGGACTCAACATCTGTGGTCATCAGTCCCCTAGAACTTAGAACTACTTAAACCTAACTAACCTAAGGACATCACACACATCCATGCCCGAGGCAGGTTTCGAACCTGCGACCGTAGCGGTCGCGCGGTTCCAGACTGAAGCGCCTAGAACCGCTCGGCCACACTGGCCGACCAAATCGTCTGCACAATTATTTTGCAACATCTCTGCAGATCAACCTTCATTTGTAGAACTTTTCTATCTTCTTCGGCACAGATTTTGCGTTCCTGTTTCATTGGTATGAATATTTACGCCCCATAACTCATGGCGGATAGAGAAATATTTGTTAATCTGTGGAGTTTTATTGATTGCTATTCCCGAAGAGTACATAATGGCATGTTTTTCATTGTTACTCGTACGATGGACAAAATATTTTGCCACTTATAGCGTTAAGGCTGCTGGCACCTTGGCACCGACACCTGACCATCCAGCTGACGAGCGACGTGGTCGAACACAGCTCATGTTTTCAGTGTTGCGCAGTTCCACATGTACGATTTGATTGACAATGAATTTGAATTTATCGACTGACTTTCCCGACGTCTGACGGTGATCGCCGAAACTGAAATTTTTTTTTTTTTTTTTGGTCGACGTCACAAACAGTAAGAGATGGATGCGAAAAAATTATGGTTACATAAATATTTTTGTATAAAGAGTACGTTGGAGATATTTCTGGAACTGGTTTGTTAATTATTGCTTTGCTTAAAATACCGTAAGGAAAAGAAATTGTTTTCCGCTTTATTTTTTCCGTGCCACCCGTTCGCCACTCCCTTGTGAAAAATAAAAGGCTTATTATGTTACATGCAATCGGGAAGATTCTTAAATGTGTAAAGAAATACTTACCTTTTCCATGTTGATTACTGTTAATGTGAAATCTCGGAGTTGCTCTAATACACGCACTTGATTCTTCAGTGCTCCAAGTACAGATACCCACGTGGGTCCAGTGTGGGCTGTAATTATCGTATGACAGCGAAACTTGCTAGATATTCCAACGCGTTAATGTGGAACTGATGCGGTTTGGAAAAAAGTTAATTCCAATGGCCGTCAGATGCAAATCTTGCGCTGTACAGCATTTCGTCGACGTCTCCGGTGCTGATATTAAACATACTGTGTAAATGGCGGGTAATAATAATCTCAACATTATGAATTTCTCACTTGTTTCACCTTTTCTGTCCACGTCTTCCTAATTAACTGCATATGAAAACATTTCTATACGTCTTTGTTGAATTCACAGTGCCTGATTTACATATGGTTGCCAAAATATGACCAAATTTTTTTCCATAGTAAATCGCTTCCGCATTAACGGATTAGAATAACTACCACGTTTCGCTGCTACACAGCCCACACTGGACCTCTGTGAGTAGCTACACTTTAATTACAATCACCTAGAAATACAGAAAAAGATGAGATTAATCAATTTAAGATTTAGTTCAAAATTTAACTGAAAATAAGTAAACGGTTTTTAATCTGAAATAACAATGTGTGACCAGTTCTGTAGTATTGTACCAGGGTCTGGAGGTCTTCTCAGGTAGACATGACAACAGACATCGAACGAATTCAGATACGCGCCGCTAGAATTGTAACGGGCTGGAATAGCCCAGTGGCAGCTTATGAAAAATTTTTCCACTGTCATACAATACTACAAAAATAAACAGATTGCGTTCCCGTATGTCGTCACGATAGGCACACTTAATAATGTTGCTATATTAGCTGTACTTAATGCACAAAGACCATACATGATGTTTATATGTTTATGACTTCCACTATTTTTTTCACTCCCACTGTACCCCACACATCTCTGTTCCCAAATAACAAACATGAAAAGCAAAAAAAGATCATTGTAAACATCACACCCACAAATCCAACCCTTTTCGTATACCTTCGTACTAAATTTCCTTAAATACTCGCTTTTTTAGCACCACGTACTGCTTTTTGAGTTACAAGGCAGATAATCATGACTAAATCGAGTATATTAATTTTGCATATGTAAACTGAACTCTTTAAATATATTTAAATTTTGTAAGGAATGGTGGCAGCAGGAGTCAAACCCAAACTTAACCACTGCGCACGACACTGACACTGACACGTCATTTGCTGGTCAAAAATCCCTCATACCTCATATTCTACGCGTATATCTTTACAGAGCATTTTATCTTTTCCTACGGCCCTCTCAGGCGAAATATTCTAGGAACTTGAAAGGGACATCTACCTGCTTCTATTCACATATGTAGTTTGAGCCAAACCAGTGTTCTCTTTGTCATGACCTCTCCTTGTTAGATTTGAACTGGAGTATGTCTACCTAAGTCTTTAACTCTCACTTTCTATTCCAAAGATCCACTGGAAAAGGGCCTCTTTAGCAGATCATCTGTAGAATTCACCATGTTGGTTCACAATACTTTACAAGCACTTTCAAAGAAAAACACTACCCTGGTGCTGTGAGCACGACAGCACACACAGTGCCAGAAGTGATGACATTACATCAGAGCATGCACAGTCGAAAACGGACAGCTGCGTTCCTTCTGTGAGATGTCTGCAGCATGGCTGACATCATATCAGCGCTCGGCACTGGTTTCTAGTTATAGCGGAGAAAACGCTACAGAACATGGTTTCATCCTTTTTATATGCATACCAGCATGCATGTGAGGAGAAGTGGGATAATTTTACAGCGATTCCCATCTCACATTTGAAGAGAAATGTCATAATTTAAGTGCGATATTTACAGCGTGTTGTAGCACGTTAGCACATGAACACTTGTATACCACAAACTAAAATGTAAAAAAAAAAAAAAAATGCTCAGGGAACTTAAATTGGGCTCCATGGATGGAAGACGACGTCGTTCTCCCGAAATCCTGTTGGGTAAATTTAGAGAAACTGTATTCAAAGAGCACTTTGTGACCATTATGCTGCTGCCATCGTACATCCTGCATAGGGAACATGGGAACAGGATAAGTGAGTTTAGGACACATAGGAGCCTTCAAAGTCATTTAGACATGCATTTTACCACGTTCAGTAAGTGAATTAAATAGGAAAGAAATGCGCTAGCAAATTGCAGTAGGTAGAAAGAAAAAGCCTTTTTTTCCTGTAAATACATTACAAAATAATGAAAAGGTGCTTACACTACAGCATTTTATTCATTACTTGAAGACAATGTAGTTTTCTTTCATGTGGAAAACTTTTTCACACATACTTACTGTAATAGTGTAATGTCTTAACATTACGTTAATTAAACTTACATTTTCGGTGTATAGTGTGTGTCATTTGTTTCTGTAAGTGATGCCAGCTTTCCAGGTTTTTTGTTTTTACTTGTTTTCTATCTGTCTTTATATGTGTTTGTGGAACTGTGTTAATATAGAATTAGGAGAGGAATGAGATTTGTAATCACGTGTAGGAATGTATGTCTACTGCGTAATCAAATATTGTTAACAGTGAGTTGCTTTTCCTATTTACTTAGTCATTTAACAGCAGTTTATTTTCTGTGTTTGTTTCCTATACATAATAGTTTTCTTGTACAGTTATCAGGTGTTTAATTATTTATTCTATTTTCATGTATTCCTCTCTTGTAGATGGTCTATGATTAATTTCTATTAACTGTTTTGCTAAAGTTGGTGGCATGTCCTATACCATTAGCCTCTGGCACGGAATATGTGTTCCCCAACTGTTTGCGTGTAGTGTTATTCACGTGAAAATGAGCAAACGTTTTCTGACTGTTTGCGAGCCGTGCATCTGGCCGGAACTTTGGTACCAGCTGGGTATTCACCTAATGGGATGTGGAAAACCGCCTAAAAAGCACGTCCAGTCTGGCCAGCATATTGATTTTCGTAGTAAATCCGCTGTTTTGATTCGATCCAAGGCCAGCGCACCCTTACGTCACGGAAAAGGTGCTTTTAACACGCTCGGCTAGCTTCTTTTTTTGTGGGAGGGGGTTCTCCTTCCTCCCCTCCAACCCATCCATACGCTCGCCAACTTTTACTTTCTCGGCACGGCCTCTTCGCCTTTAAGCAAAAGATATAATGAAGACAAATATAAAAGTTTTACTTCTGCATTACATTAAATCCAGTGGTTTTTTAAATTTTTTTTAAGGAAAGTTGTCGATACCAGGAAGCTGGAGACAAAATGGGCAGGTGTCAAGGAACTTGAGACCTGGCCAAAAATCTGGAACTTATGGCGACATTTCTCAGGAGCCACAATGTGTGAAGGCGCTTTTTGTGGTGTCACCGCCAGACACCACACTTGCTAGGTGGTAGCTTTAAATCGGCCGCGGTCCATTAGTACATGTCGGACCCGCGTGTCGCCACTGTCAGTGACCGCAGACCGAGCGCCACCACACGGCAGGTCTCGAGAGACTTACTAGCACTCGCCCCAGTTGTACGGACGACTTAGCTAGCGATGCAACGCTGACGAAGCCTCGTTTATTTGCAGAGAAGATAGTTAGAATAGCCTTCAGCTAAGTCAATGGCTACGACCTAGCAAGGCGCCATAGCAATTGATAGTTATCGTATGAAGCATGTCTCATCAAGAACGATGTATACAAATGATGGATTAAAGTTAAGTATTCCAGAAGCTACATACTTTTCTTTATAGCATTCATTACGTATCCTGTTTCAGACCTCACGCCATCCTGCGTGAGCTTATAGCGTGCATTTCGGCCTTCTCTAGCAATATAACACTTTTCTTTATGGCACTGTCGCTGTAGTATGGTTTTTCTCTACTGGATAAAACAGAAAATTATTTTCCCTCCTTTTTTAAAAAAAATGAACATTGACACATATGACAAACAAGTATGACTCAAAGAAAGTAATCTCTTCTTGAAAGGAAAAAACGTTTTGTCGTGAATTGCGATATTTACTAAACATGCAGATAGTTTGTTAAACAGCTTTGCATCCACTCTTTGTATTTAGGTTGTGACAAACGAAAGTGCTCCGCCGTAAAGAATAGTGTAAAATGTAGCAAGGAAACGTGTCCTTTCGAATCACATAATAATAAACATATGGTTCCAGCAGCCAAGTCACGCTCTTAGTTTTTGCATTGGGATAGCAGTACCAGGCAGGTTTCAGAATATAACTTACGACAATCTGCGATCGATGGTTCTGATGATACTTGATACTTTCTTCCTTATCCATTTCAAGGTTTCGCTCCGATCTCTGCACACAAACCTGTGTAGGAAGGAGTCAACGATCTGACCTTGTCGACACATACGGCTTGGCGTTAGATTGATTTTATGTAGTTTTTCCTTTGTGGGAATTGTGTTGTTAACAACATCATACCAGGTGGCCCTGATGTGGGACAGTAGGGTAGGATTGTTGATATTCTTCCATATCCTCTGCCAATTTGCGATAGGCTATTTTTGTTTTGCTGGCTTCCGTGGAAAGTGTTTTGTTAGTTTGACGTACAAGGATTTTAATGGTCGATCGGGGTGGTACTTCTTGCAAATGACTAAGTTCCAATAAGTATCGCCCTATATAATCTAGTTCTGGATTTATGGAACCCACATTGATTGGGGGTAGGCTGGTCGTAGGTTCTAATCGCGTCAATAAGCATTTTGTTATGGCATTGTAGTTGTTATGAAGGTTTTTACGAGTTTCCTTAAGAAAAAGAGCTGTAGCTTGTGGCATGAAGTTCTTGATTCCTAAGCCTCCGTTTATCCGTGTTAAGTCTTAAAAATGGTACCCCGCCAGACGTACCAAACCAAGAGACTGTGGATTTTCTGAGCAATTGCTGTTGTTATGGCTAAGACAGCTGCCACGTATGTATTTTGCTAAGGACATAGATGTTTAAAAAATCGAACCTCTGAAATCTGACGTTCTTGCTTTATGTTCTTTAACTGTAGCTAGAAATACATTAAGCTTATCTGTTCCGTTATCCGTGCTGACGTCCTTAGGTTCGGCCCATATTTTCAGTCCCAGTTGAGTTCTGTTTACTGTTGTAGCCAATAAGTTATGTGCGAATGTGTTAGCAACTCGACCTAGTTTCAGTGATTTGATATTTCCGAAAATTAATATTTGCTCCTACCGCATCACAACAGTGCTCGTCAATGCGTTTGGGTGTCTATATTTCCCCATTATCGTTCACTATGAAACTAATGCCGTCCGCATATGCGAGACATATTGCCTTGGTGTTAAAAATTTGGAGAGCTTTTAATGTGAGATGCAACGTTTTTACTAGCGGTTCCATACATAATACGTATAAGGTTGTTGACAGGGGACATCTTTGGCGATTTGAGCTGGTCCTGTAAGCTGTCCGTTGATTTTGATCCTTGAAAAGGATTCCGTTAAATTTTTTTCTATAATTTTCGCGAAATGCACACTAAAACCCATTGTCTTCAAAATAGTCAGTAAAAATGTGTGATTTAGCTTGTCCTAAGCTTCATCGAAATCAAGGAAAACGAGAGATAGTTTGGTCCGGCATACTGACGTGAGCTGTACTGTGTGTCTGTATTCCGACAGAAGATTAGACATAGAGCGACCAGTTGCAACGCTGGAATGATATGAACCCAAAAGTTTGGTAAGTGCCAATTTCTTTCTGTCCTCTAAAAGACGCGTAAAAATTTTAAAACCGCCATTCAATAAACTTATGGGCCTGAAATAATTTACTTGTTTCGCATCTCATACCTTGGGTACCAGGACTACCACTCCTGCAGTGAAGGTGTCGGGGAAGCAAAGTATCTGATTGAACGTTTTTGTAATTTCTTCGCCAATATCATCCTACATCAGAGTATAAAATTCTAGAGGAAACCCGTCTATTCTAGGGGCCTTGTTTTTAGGTGCTGGGTTGATCTTTAAAAGAATTTCTTGCGACATAAAACGCTCTAATAGACCCTCATTGTCAGCTGCGGTTACCTCACTACGCACTGAAGACGAAATGTTGTTCCCTTTGTAAGGTGTCAGGCAAATCCAACACCTTCCATGAAAACCCTGACATGATAAGCAAATCCAGTAGTATGTCACATAGCTCCGAATAAATCGTGACATTAAATTAACCAAAGTAATACGAGTGACGAGTGAGCAAATGGAATACCACAGACTAACACAAGAATGCCTAAATGCATGTCATACCTTCCCACCATGAGACAGATGCAGTTCCGAGGGGAGAAACGAGAACAGAATCCGAGAGCAGAACCGTGTTAAGCTGGAAGGCCCTACGATAAGGGACGGACACCCACGTCGCCAGCTAACCGCTAGGACCACCCCCAGCCCATGTTAAAAGCTAGAGCCCTCCAGAAGAACAGTATAGATCTTACGATAACACAAAAAGGGCCACCCAAGCTGCAAGTTTTAGCGTGAGACTTTTTCGCGTCTCTGTAACGTCAGGACCACCCCCCAGCCCATGTTAAAAGATAGAGCCCTCCAGAAGAACAGTATAGATCTTACGATAACACTAAAAGGACCACGCCAGCTGCAAGTTTTAGCATGAGACTTTTTCGCGTCTCTGTTACGTTGCAAACTTTAAAAACATTGCCCCACCACGAAAAGTATAACGTTTCTCATTGGATAGACAGAATTTTTGTAGGCGGAGCTTAAGGTAAAAATTGAGACCCTGATTGGTCAGATGAAAACACAGCCAGATAGTTTTTTTAAACCAACTTCGGTAAATTGTAGTAAGGAGAAGTTAGAGGAGAGTTGCTTCCGAGATGGCGAGGTGAGCGGAGCTGTGCTGCCTGCCGCCCACTGACGAACACCGACAAGGTAATGAACGCACGCGATGCCACATAACAGTGCATAAAACTTCACTCAGAACTGCAGAAGCCTCATCTGTTACATCCCCTTTTTGCGTAATACTAGTGTCAATCGTCAATTAAAGCTCATGGTGTTCACATTTGCCACTTGAAGTAAAAATCTGAAACGCGATGATTTTTCTGTTATATAGTTATTGAGAAGCCACATCAGCCACTGTAATTTACGACAAGTTAGATAAGTAATTAAAGATAATTGAGGGTCACTGTAGACCATTTTAATAGTTTTCTCTGTTGTGAAACTTATTTTAAACCTAGATAATTGATGTGATATGGCATAGGTCATCCTTCGATCCATTGTAGAACTTGGAAACTCACTCAGGGAATATTCGTTCACATTTTTGTTGAACGCAGTTGGTTTTTATCATCCTGTATTAAAACATTTCCTTTTATCAATAGTGCAATTTATAAACAATGTTTTGTGAGTAGAATAAAATTTCCAATGGTAAACTTCACTGCTTTTTCGACGTAATTTTACCAGCTAACTAAAAATAGGAAAGCCTTGAACCACTTCCACTAAATTTAGTTAGTATTAAGATTCTTTTACAGGGAGTGCAGTGGAGCTGACGCTGAAATCATTAAGTATTTGGTTATATCATCGCTAGTCTCACTGAACTCTTCTGAACTCTACATGTGATGTGTGGTCTGGCGTCTCCTTACCAGCAACAGGTCCCAGGTTCAAACTAGTCAATTCCCTAAAAAACACGCTCAGAGCGTCGTTGTGCGAAAGTGGAAGGGAGACACGATATAGAACAAACAGACACCACGCAGAATGTTAGAGAATGGCGGCCCTGCCAGGATGGTAAAATACCATGATTGAAGGTCGACCACAAGCCTAACTAGGTCAGAAAAATATCCTGTTAAAAATTTTCGTAATAAAAAAAATTTTTTTGAAAGGCATAAATAGTTGAAAACAGTAGCTGCAGCGATAGATAGTGAGACATTCTAGCAGAGACAATAGCATAATTATGTTATGAATTTTAAAAATTGTTAGAATTACGTTTTCTCCTCAATGCAAGCGCACAGGTGGTGGATACATCGTTGACAAGTTGGTTCTGATCCAACAAGTAAGTGAATGGATTGTCAGTCTTGGGTATAATAAGTGTCAAGTCGTGTGAACAAAAAGTTTATGAAACGCGTGAGATCGTATGAGCGCATGTTGACTCGAAGTAGAGCGCGCGAATTGCTTTTAAAACAGAAAATAAGGGATTCGGAAAGATTAACAATGGCAGATCGAGACCTTGACCGAATTGAGGTAGAGATCCAGCATGAAAATGGACAGAGAATAGAGGACAGTACAACAGACGATGCATTATCGCGAGAAATAGGACATATAACGCACCATAACGAGGATAATGTACGTCAAGGTATAGAAAACGTAAGTAAGCATACGACAGAGGAGCAGAAAAGTAGAGAGACAGTCGGTGAGGATTCTAACTTGCGTCTTCAATACGTAGAACCCATAGTACAAGTAATCAGAGCTACCTCACCACAGAGTACAAGGAATGCGAGCAGAAGTGTGTCACAGCACAGTTCAATGCAATCGGTTGCGAACCAACACTTGGGCGAAAACATAGAGCGTAGGACGTCGGAAGAAAACGCAATAGGACCCACCAATCTGGCTGAATTATTACAACAAATTACTTAAACCATGTCAAGGCAAGATAAAGGCTCAGCGAACCAAATTCAAATTCAGAATGCAGAAACCACGAGACAAATGCGTGCGATTAAAGAACAAAACAAAAAAATTCAGTTACACCTAAATCATATTGAAGACGAGGCAAAAGAATCTCGAGAAGTGATAGGAAACTTAATAATAGGTCACAATCAATTGAGAACAGACATTGACAAGGTACAAGCGGACGTACAAACATTGCGTAATGACATTCAGGGCGAGATCAAAACATTACGTAACAACACCCAGGGAGAAGTCAAGAAACTAGAGAAACAGATAAACGAACTTACTAGACAAGCAGCAGGTACAGCGCGTGAAGTTGTTGAAAACAGTGTGTTACACAAACGTATCACAAAAGCAGCGCTGAAAAGATATGATAACCGCATAGTCAAAATAGAAGCGCAAACGAAGCGACAATTTCAGAAATTGCGAACAGAGTTGTTGCAAACCATTGAAGAGCGTAATGAACAGGATCGAACAAGCACAGAGTCTGCAACCACATCCGTATCTGTAACAGCACCGGAAAAACAAGCAATTAACGAAGATATTACGCATTTGCGATTCCAATCACAGGCGGAAAGTAACATACGTGAAATCAGACAGCCTGCACAGCAACAAACACGTTTCGAAATTCTTGATGAACAAACGTCATCACAAACACATGCGGAACCACAAGTGTATGTTTCAAGACGGTTTGGATCGTGCAATGAAACACCAAGGTTAGCCAGACAAGATACCGAACCAATACCTGACAATAGAAAGTCAGGTCGTGAAGAGTATAGTGCAATGCATTCAGATACACGTTCACAACCGATGGAAGAAAATTATTGCGTACCACTCCAACGATACTACGCAAGGGTAGGCGAAAGTTACAGTGGACAATATCCAATGGATCTACCACAACCGGAAAGAACGACGGGAGAAATGATCAGAAACAAAAGTGGCGAAGAATCGCGAATTTCATATGGAACTATGACGAAGTACGACAACGATCATTTCCTCAGTCAGAAAATTTCAACACTTTCGAGAAGGAAACTCATTAATCCACGAACTTTTATTGATCAATTCCGAGTAGGATAACCAGAACACTGGACGCTAGCACACAAATTAGACTTTATATGTGCAAATATGTCAGGAACAGTCGCAGAAACCATGCAGAATGTTGCAGTGACATGCCGATCGTACGAAGATTTCAGAGAGAAGTTTCTCTCACGATATTGGTCCAGCGAAGCACAGAACAGAGTGAAGTACGAATTATCACAGAACCCATATTTTGAAAATTCAGGAGAGAAGAGTCCCGTGAAATTTTTCGAATTAATGCAAAGAAAAATCAATGCTTAGATATACCATACAGTGACGGAGAGTTGATTAAATTATGCGCGATGAAGTTACCATTGAAATACCAGCAATTATTAGTAGGTCGCGGAGGCAATGACGTCGAAGCATTTAAAGGTATTCTAAGGGAACTAGAGTTCATATTTTCGGAAGATGACGCAAGAAAAAGACGAAGCGCACGTGAAAACGAAAGCAAAAAGCAGTGGAATCCACAAGACACAGTACGAAGAAACAATAATTACGAACCATGTGATAACTTCGCACCAAGAAACGACAATAGATTTCAACAAAGAACCGGTTATGGATTTAGAAGAGAATATGGCAATAACTATAATTTACCCAGGAACGGCAACAACTATTACAGAGGGAATAACGACAACCGGAACGGGTACTGGAGAACCAATAGACCGACAAATTATCAACAAAGAAACCGCTGTCAACAAGCTGAACAAGAAAAGAGAATACAGATAGAAGAGGTGGAGGTAAGACCACCAAACCCCGATAAACGTTCGAATTGACAGCTAAGCGCCCATGCCAAAGAGAATGACGCACCGACCCAGGACAATTGCAGCACCTTGAGCAGAGAAGTAAAAATCTTATCACGAGAAGAGAAGAAGGAAGAAACAAATCCGCAGGGACCACATGAAAACGAAGACAAGAAAATAACAATAGCGTGTTGGGACGAAATTAATTGGGAGAATACTGACGAGGAAGATGAATTACCAGAGGCATGCACAATTAATGTAGCAGGAAAGGACGAAGTAATTAGTATTGCAGAGCTATTTGAGATGGAAACCAGGGAAAGTGAATTCAATGAGGATAATGCGCAGTCGACAGAAGTTGAAAATAAGTTACGAGTTGGCACACAACCCAACGTATATAATGAAGGAAGTTATGAAGCGATAATTAGAGCATTTAGATGCGATTATGTGGAAGTAGCGACGAATAAGGAGAAGATAGACGAGGATGAGGAAAAAGTAGAGGATGTTGAAGAAAGCGTAAATGAAGGAAGAAATAGAGAAGAGGAAATAAAAGGGAGAGAAGTAGCAGTCGAAGCTTATCCTACAGAAAGTTCGAATTCACAAGGGAAATTCCTAAAAAGACTCATGTATGATTCAGTGGAGGATTCGTTGATGCAAGAAGAAGAAAAACAGTACCAACCCTTTCAAATTCAACCAATTGTGAAGGCCATGGTAAAGCATATCCCAGTCAATATTGTAATTGATAGGGGAAGTGAACTGACTGCGATCTCAGAAAATTTATTCATGCAGTGTAATGCCAATGAGGAATTGCCAGTTCTGAAAACACGTAAGATTAAAGTAAGAGGTCCTATTAGAAACAATGCTGCGGAAGTTACGATACAAACAAGGTTAACTCTTTCGTTAAAAGGTCAAAAGATCGAAGCCAACTTCGTGGTTATACCTAAACTAACTGTAGATTTGATTATAGGTGCAGATTTTTTAAATGAGAGACGAGCGATAATAGATATGGGGAAAGGTAGCGTAACATTCGGGAATGTCACACTTCTCTTTGAGCAAAAGCTAAAATTAGAAGAAATACCAGTTATAAACAAACAATTAAGAATGACGCGTGATAAAGAGGATGAAGAATTAGCATGGTATGCACAAAAGGGGAAATCGCTTCAACTCATGTTAGAAGTCCATTAAGAAATCGACGAAAAATTGCAAGAAGTTCAAGGTATTTCGGAACACAGTAAAAGAGAATTAGAGGGTATTTTACGAGATAAAGCAGAGGTATTTTTACCTAAGACTGGCAGTATTAAACACTTTCAGTACAAGTTTGAAGTAAAACAGCACAAACCATTTAGAGTGCCACCCTATACAATCCCATTAAGCTACAGGAATAAAGTATTCCAGGAGATATCTAAAATGATAGATGACGATATTATTGAACCAGCTACCTCCACATATAACAGCCCGCTCCACATTGTACAAAAACGAGATGGGAGCATCAGGTTAGTGCTTGATTCCAGACAGATCAACACAATCATAATCACTGAGACAGATCGCCCAGAAAAATTAGAGGAATTGACACAAAGCTTCCACGGTGCTAAGATATTTTCATCAATTGATTTACGGAGTAGTTTCTGGCAAATAGAATTGGCCCCAGAATGTAGAAAATTTACAGCATTTATCGTATTCGGTAGATGTTACCAGTTTAAACGACTGCCATTTGGTTTAAACATATCATCATCAGCGTTTATTAGGGGATTTAATACTATACTCAGTCCTGAAATTTTACAAAAAATTACTTGTTATGTTGATGATGTGATTATAGCAGAACCCTCTTGGGAACATCACAACGACACATTAAATCAGTTTTTACAGATCATGAAAGAGCATGGGATCACAGTAAATATAACAAAATCCAAATTTGGAAGGCGAAAGGTCAAATTTCTAGGACGCATAGTTTCCGAGAAAGGGGTAACGCCCAACCCAGAAAACTAACGGCAATCAAAGAATTCTGTACTCCATATAATAAGAAAACTCTCAGAGGATTTCTAGGTCTCACCGGATTCTGTAAAAAATTTATTTGGATCGACTCTCTCACAACACCACGCCTATGTGCATTGACTGGAAAAAACACGCCATGGGTATGGGATCAACAAACCAATGAAGAATTTTTAAAAGTGAAAAACGCACTAACAACAGCACCGATTTTAGCACATCCTGATCTAACACAAAATTTTTGTATGGCCACTGATAGCGCGAAAACAGGTTTAGGAGTTGTTTTATTCCAAGAATACGAATAGGCAGGGCTAAGATCATATAGAACAATTACATTTGCCACTCGGGTTCTCACAAAAAGCGAAAAAAACTATTCAGTCACGGAGCTGGAAGCATTGGTCGTTGTATGGGGCTTCCAACGTTTTCGATACTTCCTATTCGGAAGAAAAACAAAAGTATACACTGACCACAAAGCATTAGAATCTCTGTTATCCACCAAACTAACTCATGGGAGGTTAGCCAGATGGATGTTAATACTACAAGAATTTGACTTCACTATTACACACATACCAGGACCAGCGAATGTATTAGCAGATGCTTTATCACGATGTCCACAGGGTGCATCCAATAACATAGGTTTGGAAGCAGCAGAAGACCAGTTTACAATGTACTATATGAAACAAGTATCTTCCGAAAACTGCATTACGACAGCATTGAAAAACATAGGCAAAGAACAGGACAATGATCCCGAAATACTAGGAATCAAACACAAGTGGAGAGGTAAGGATTTTCCAGACATTCGACAGCACTATCTTGTAAAAAACAATGTTTTATTTTTTAGACGAAATGTTGCAACGAATGAATGGTTAATTTATATCCCAGATGAACTAATTAATAAGTACATATGGTACACACATTTAAGTAATGGCCACTTTGGACCAAAGAAATGATTTTTAAAAATAAAACAAACAAGCCATTTTCCTAATATGGAAAGACGAATTAGAACAGCATTAGTCAAATGCAAAAAATGTATGAGGGCTAAACACGTCACTTTCCAAACCAAGCCACCTATGTTTCCAATAATCCCTAAAAGGTTAAAACAAATCGCTGCAACAGATTTGATATGGCCCCTCCCATGCACAAAAAATGGATATATTTTCATATTTGTCGTTTTGGAACTTACTTCTAAATATGTTACCTTGACACCATTAAAACGGGCAACAGGTCTTACTATAAGTAAAGCATTTAGACAAGATTTTCTCAGACAAGTAGGTCTAGTGGAACGAATAATTTCGGATATGGCCCATAATACAAATCAGTGCAATGGCAGAACACGTTAAAATAACACAAAATAAAACCCATCCACATATCTAAGTACAAACCTAGCGTAAATCCAGCAGGACGCTCTATGAAGGACATAGGCACTTTATGCCGATTATATGCAGGCAAGAGACACAACACTTGGGATATATACCTTAAAGATTTTCAAGAAGTAATAAATGAAAAGCCACATAGCACTACACTATTATGTCCAGTTACTGTACTTAAAAATATTGAACCCCCAAACATAAATAGAGAAAAATGTTAGATTTCCTATTGTACCACGTAGACAGCACAAACAAGTCATAGCAACAGCACTCTCCAACATCAGAAAGGCAGCCATTAAAAGAAAAGAAAGAGGAGATAGAACAGCAATTAAAAGAACATTCTCAGTTGGCCAGAAAGTATTTGTAAAAACACACCATCTCTCCAGCAAACAGAAACACAAAATACATAAGTTTTACGCTGCATACAAAGGACCTGTCATAATTAGCCGAATTGCTCATGATAATGCTGTGGAACTAATGAACCCAAAAACAGGCAGAACCTTAGGACTTCACCATGTGAGCCATATCAAAAAGTTTGAAGATTAATTTTATTACTGGTAAATAATCAGCACAATATTTCAAGATTATGTTGCAGATAAGATCGTCAGGAGAAAGAAGAATGAAGAGAGAGGAAGGTGGGAAAAACAAAGTAGTTTCAATAAAAACAAAAATAACACCAATAGTACCATAGAGTAAGGTGAAGGGATAAAGCGTAGATAGTCTAACACCATGAAATACTAAAATGCTATACACCACGACACTACACAAAAATAAAAAACGAATTTGAGGATTCTACATCTTGTAGACGTTAAGACTCAAAATATCATAGAATTGTAACACGGAAAGGGCGCCGAAATTTGTAAAGCTTTTAAGAAGGCGTAAAACAATGTAGGTACTAGACATATGTTAGATGATTATAAGTAAAACTTTTTGTAGGAACCATTGTAAAAACTCCAGCGAGGACGAGATGCAATGACCCACAAGTTGCAACGCGAAAAGTATCAAGAAAGGAAAGGACGTAATTAGCAAGAGACGATTCCTACAAGGCAGAAGCGTCAAGATAAGAGAAAGGACAGCAAGACCAACAGAAAGCCCTTGTAGCCAGAGTGGGCAGTAAATAAATCTGCTGCCAGGCTCAACCACAGGGTGGCGGAACCCTGCTGGGACGGAGCACGGAACCACACAGTGGCAGAGCCCTGCAGAGACACGACAGGACGCCGAACGCCAGAAGGGTCTCCGAGCGCCCTGACTCGGCTGAGTGAGCAAAAACCGGCCTGGTGAGAAGACTGCTTGGGCAAGCCACCACTGGCAAAAAGATATGTGTAAAAGTCACACTACTGCTATTAAACAGCACGCTGATGCACGAAACTGAAGAAAACTTCCACAAAGTAAAAATGACATGCCCAAACAATTTATCAAACTGTTACTAAGACAAGAACTTCAAAGCGACTAGTTACCAATAAATATTTCCATATCCTGCCCAGAGAAGAACCAAGAAGCAAGTAAGAAGCAGAGAAAAAGCAGGAAGAACAGAAGTTGAAGATTCACAAGACTGAGACCAAGAAATAAATAGCTCTGAGCACTATGGGACTTAACTACTGTGGTCATCAGTCCCCTAGAACTTAGAACTACTTAAACGTAACTAACCTAAGGACATCACACACATCCAGGCCCGAGGCAGGATTCGAACCTGTGACCGTAGCAGTCACGCGGTTCCAGACTGTAGCCGGCTGAGACCAAGAAAGAAGATGGGTGAAGAATAGATGACATACCTTCCCAAATCCCTATCCTATTGTAGAATAGTCGTCTGCGAAGTATTACAACGAAAAACGACCGCTTTCAGCGACACATACCGATGACTGTCACGCATACAAAGCCAATAAACCACGAGATTCTGCACTCCCAGCTCCATTCCATTATGGGACCTCCACAACAGCAACACACACTTGCAAAGCCAACAAGGAACGACGAACGAAGCTGTACATCAAATACTTGCCCACATCCATCTCGCTCAAGTCCATCACCTTCGTGCAAAAAACATTCGCCAACCTCATGCTTAAACATTCATAGGATTGTATGAATGTGTGAAATCAAATTATGTGATGTAGGAATTGTGCAAAAGAAATGTGTGAAAAACTAAATAAGTTAGGCACACCAGACAGCTAATAAACTACAAAATAACAGTCATTGACTATGGACTTAAGTAAAAAATAGACTATCGATAAAAATAAGTCATTAGTTCTGAAATGGACAGTATATAAAGAACAAAAGTAGGTCATAATAAACACTAAAACTATATGCCACTTATTTTCTCCTCATAAAAATAAAAGAATAAATATATTTTACTTATTTTCTCCTTATAAAAACAAAGAATAAAAAATTATCTTGTTGGATGTTTTCCCGTTTTTTTAACATTTGTACCATTTGTTAGGATAATATCGCAATACTTGTGTATGTATATTTCTTTGTCAAAGCAATTCTTGGAAATAATTCTTATTTGTTAGTGTAACAATGTTGAAATGAGTGTCTAGAAACAAAAACATTTTACTTGTACATGATATTTAGAAAATGTGTTAGGAATAGATTTTACTTAATTACTACATTTATAAAAACAATATTTCTAAGAAAATCGATGTGAAAGACTCCTCACTTTCGATAACAAACTTCTTAAAAAACAAACTTCACAATTAAATAAAGAAAGAAGATAATTAAAAAATAATAATTATAATAGAATAAAAATATTCTTCCCTTGCATATATAAATATATTTTTGATAATAATGTGGAAGAATATAAAAATATAAATTAGTAATACAAACTAGCATAGAACAGAATAACATGGCTGAACAGTAGGCAACAAAATTTAGATAACGGAATAAAATTTGACTGACTTAGACAACGATTCAATCATTGCCTAACTTCAGTGCAAAAATTAAGTTCGAAGGGTGGTGATATGTAAGGTGTCAGGCAAATCCAACACCTTCCATGAAAACCCTGACATGATAAGCAAATCCAGTAGTATGTCACATAGCTCCGAATAAATCGTGACATTAAATTAACCAAAGTAATACGAGTAACGAGTGAGCAAATGGAATACCACAGACTAACACAAGAATGCCTAAATGCATGTCATACCTACCCACCATGAGACAGATGCAGTTCCGAGGGGAGAAACGGGAACAGAATCCGAGAGCAGAACCGTGTTAAGCTGAAAGGCCCTACGATAAGGGACGGACACCCACGTCGCCAGCTAACTGCTAGGACCACCCCCAGCCCATGTTAAAAGCTAGAGCCCTCCAGAAGAACAGTATAGATCTTACGATAACACAAAAAGAGCCACCCCAGCCACAAGTTTTAGCGTGAGACTTTTTCGCGTCTCTGTAACGTCAGGACCACCCCCCAGCCCATGTTAGAAGATAGAGCCCTCCAGAAGAACAGTATAGATCTTACGATAACACTAAAAGGACCACACCAGCTGCAAGTTTTAGCATGAGACTTTTTCGCGTCTCTGTTACGTTGCAAACTTTAAAAGCATTGCCCCACCACGAAAAGTATAACGTTTCTCATTGGATAGACAGAATTTTTGTAGGCAGAACTTAAGGTAAACATTGAGACCCTGATTGGTCAGATGAAAAACACAGCCAGATAGTTTTTTTAAACCAACTTTGGTAATTTGTAGTAAGGAGAAGTTAGAGGAGAGTTGCTTCCGAGATGGCGAGGTGAGCGGAGCTGTGCTGCCTGCCGCCCCCTGACGAACACCGACAAGGTAATGAACGCATGCGATGCCACATAACAGTGCATAAACCTTCGCTCAGAACTGCAGAAGTCTCATCTGTTACACCCCCTTTTTGCGTAACTAGTGTCGATCGTCAATTAAAGCTCATTGTGTTCACATTTGCCACTTGAAGTAAAAATCTGAAACGCGATGATTTTTCTGTTGTATAGTTATTGAGAAGCCACATCAGCCACTGTAATTTACGACACGTTAGATTAGTGATTAAAGATAATTGAGGGTCACTGTAGACCATTTTGATAGTTTTCTCTGTTGTGAAACTTAATTTAAACCTAGATAATAGATGTGATATGGCATAGGTCATCCTTCGATCCATTGTAGAACTTGAAAACCCACTCAGGGAATATTCGTTCACATTTTTGTTGAACGCAGTTGGTTTTTATCATCCTGTATTAAAACATTTCCTTTTATCAATAGTGCAATTTATAAACAATGTTTTGTGAGTAGAATAAAATTTCCATTGGTAAACTTAACTGCTTTTTCGACGTAATTTTACCAACTAACTAAAAATAGGAAAGCCTTGAACCCCTTCCACTAAATTTAGTTAGTATTAAGATTCTTTTACAGGGAGTGCAGTGGAGCTGACGCTGAAATCATTAAGTGGTTCAAATGGCTCTGAGCACTATGGGACTCAACTGCTGTGGTCATAAGTCCCCTAGAACTTAGAACTACTTAAACCTAACTAACCTAAGGACAGCACAAAACACCCAGCCATCACGAGGCAGAGAAAAAATCATTAAGTATTTGGTTATATCATCGCTAGTCTCACTGAACTCTTCTGAACTCTACATGTGATGTGTGGTCTGGCGTCTCCTTACCAGCAACAGGTCCCAGGTTCAAACTAGTCAATTCCCTAAAACACACGCTCAGAGCGTCGTTGCGCGAAAGTGGTAGGGAGACACGATATAGAACAAACAGACACCACACAGAATGTTAGACCTTGATCAGAACATGTCGTCGTCGGCGCGTAAAGCTTAGTAATATAGTCTGCTACATGTTGATTTATGGTCGTTTAAGTATCGCAAAGTACACCTCGTGCATCAGTTATACGATTATTTGACTTCTGTTTCACTCTTCTTTCTTCTCGGATTACGCGGAAAACAGAGGTGCGTTCCGAATGAACATCACAATCGTTTCGGGCAAGGATGCATCTGACATGCTAGGATTGTCGACTTAAGGAAAGAATTTTCGCTTTTGTCTGCTTCATTTTAACAAACTTTTGTTTCACTTCGTTGTACTCCGCGCAGAAATCTCTGAGACACATAAAGTAACATTCTATAGCTGATTTAGTTCATTTCGCTTTTTCCTTGGTGTACTGCATAGTAGTTCACTTTATTTGGGGTTTGACGTATTCCAACCACTAATATGCACGATTCCGATGTTGTGTTTGCTTTGAGAGACAGTGTAGCGACAGCTGCCGAGCCGAGAGGACGCACAGCAGAGCAGCAGCAGCACTTGTGTGATAAACTGTAAATTAGTGAACAGTACGTGTTTATTTTACTGTGTAGCCTAGAGGTTAGAAAATTAATCGTAGTTTTTGTTTTTGCGTAAGTCTTGTGAAGGGCGGCTTCCTGGTGTAAATTTTCCGTACAGAGAAATTTATTTCTGTTAAATAGCTTGCGGTCTCAGAGTTCAGTGACAAATCTTCACACCAACTTTTATTGTTACTTTCTTCTCCTTTGGTATATTTTCAAACTTAGTAGCGCCATTTGACACCTTATATCTATTTTATACACAGTGCGATTTGGCTAGGGACTGTGCTTGTTGTGAGCGGACAGAAGGAGAATTGGCTGCTGTCCGTAAACAGCTGGAAGCTGCGTTGGCTACCGTCAACAAGCTTCTAGCTAATGCTCGAAGCTGCGGTGACGTCGGGGCGGCAGTGACGAGACCTGCGACACCTTTGGTGTCACTGGAAACCACTGGTGGCCCGGACGTCACTGAGGTTTCCGATACGCAACTTCTGGCCGGTCCGTCCTCACTCCAGAGTGGGTGGCAGAAAGTGGTGGGTTCGCGTGTCACTGGGCGGAAGGCGAAAGAGGGAGCAGGCCGTGCGGCTGGCTCCCTACGTCTTAGCAACAGGTACGAGGTGCTTCCCAGTGTTGATGATAACTCTGGGCCAGCACGGGATGCCCTTCCTGTTGGGCCAGCGGTAAATTTTCCTGCCCAGTCCGGACAAGTACAGAGGGTGGGTATGCTAGTCATTGGGAGCGGGTGATGGAGCCCCTCAGGGAGATAGCAGGCAAGACGAGAAAGAATTCCTGTGTGCATTCGGTACATTTGCCGGGAGGAGGCCCTGCCGGCGGCTATCGACTGCGCTGGGTGCAACCGGCTGCATGTAGTGGCACATGTCGGCACGAATGACGCGTGCCACTTGGGTTCTGAGACCATCCTCTGCTCCTTTCGGCGGCTGGCTGTTTTGGTGAAGGCAACTAGCAACACAGGATAGGTTAGTCGCCAATGGTGGCGGCGTGTTTATTGCAGTAAAAAATTCGACAAAATCTAGCGAGGTAATCACGGATTCCGAATATGAATTAATCTGGGTGAAACTGAGTATCAAAGAACGGTCAAAAATGTTGATCGGATGCTCTTATAGACCACCTGGGTCAGGATCTGTAGTTGCAGAGCGCTTCAGACAGAGCTTACAGAATATGATTAATAATTTTCCTGATCATGGCGTTGATATAGGGGGTGACTTCAACTTGCCAGGCAGTGTTATCCCGTCAAAACTGTTGCCAGAGACGGGGAATCATCTGGCACTGTCCTGGATGTCTTGTCCGAAAATTACCTTGAGCAGACAGAGAACCAACTCGTGAGGGTAGCGTCTTAGACCTCCTGGCAACAAACAGACCTGAACTTATCGAATCAGTTAACGCAGAGTAAGGTATTAATGATCATAAGGCTGTTACAGCATCTATGACGATGAGTCCTACAAGGAATGTTAAGAAAGGTAGGAAGATATATTTTCTCAGCCAAAGGTGACAGGATACAAATTTCAGAATATCTCAGTAGTCAGCATCAAATATTCGGTGATGAGGACGAAGATGTGGAGAAGAAATGGAAAAATTCAAAGGTATCGTTCAATATGCCCTAGACAAGTATGCTCCGAGTAAGGTTTTAAAGGATGGGAAAGATCCATCATGGTTTAATAACCGTGTTAGAAAAGCGCTACGTAAACAAAGAGCACTTCATCTCAGATTCAAGAGAAGTAAGAACCTAGCTGACAAACAAAAGCTGAACGAAGAGAAAATGGGCGCAAGGAGAGCAGTGAGAGAAGCGTTCAATGATTTCGAAAGTAAGACGTTGTTAACTGACCTGAGTAAAAACCCTAAGAGATTTTGGTCGCATGTAAAATCAGTAAGTGGGTAAAAATTATCTATTCATTCTCTCAGCGACCACACCTGCACCGAAACGGAAGATAACAGAGAGAAGGCCGAAATACTGAAATCGGTATACCGAAGCTCTTTCACCGCGGAAGATCGTCACACTGTCCTTTCTTTCAATCGTCGTGCGAACGTCGAAACGGCAGATATTGAGATAACCGATCGCGGAACTGAAAAGCAGCTATAATCGCTTAGTAGTGGAAAGGCTTCAGGACCAAATGAGATACCTATAAGATTCTATAAAGATTATGCGAAAGAACTTGCTCCCCTTCTAGCAGTAATTTATCGTAGATCGCTTGAGCAACGAAAGGTACCTAACGACTGGAAAAAAGCGCAGGTCATTACCGTTTTCAGGAAAGGCCATAAGACAGAGCCACACAATTATAGACCTATATCGTTGAGGTCAATCTGTTGTAGAATTATGTAACATGTTTTACGCTCAAGAACTATGACGCTTTTGGAAAATGATCATCTCCTCTATAAAAATCAATATGGACTTCGCAGATAGAGATCCTGCGCAACTCAGCTCACTCTGTTCCTCCATGAGATCCACAGTGCAGTGAACAACGGCGCTCAGGCTGATGCCATGTTCCTTGATTTTAGTAAGGCATTTGACACCGTCCCGCATTGTCATTTAATGAAAAAATGCTAGCTTAAGGAGCATCGGAACAGACTTATGAACGGATTAAAGACTTTCTTGCAGATAAAACTCAACACGTCGCTCTTAACGTAACTAAATCAACAGATGTAAAGGTAATATCCGGAATACCATAGGGAAGTGTGATAGAACCGTTGCTGTTCACAATATATATAAATGATCTAGTAGAAAGCGTCGGGTGCTCTTTAAGGCTATTCGCAGATGATGCAGTTGTTTATACCAAAGTAGCAACGCCAGAAGATAGTAAGAATTTGCAGAACGATCTGCAGAGAATTGATGATTGGTGCAGACTCTAGCAGTTGATCCTGAACGTAAATAAATGTAATATATTGCGCATACATGGGAAAAGAAATCCACTACTGTACAGCTACACTATTGATGACAAACAGTTGGAGACAGCGTCTGCCGTAAAATAACTAGGCGTAACAATCCAGAGTGTCCTTAAGTGGAATGACCATATAAAACAGATAGTGGCAAAAGCAGACACAAAACTCATATTCATCGGAAGAATCTAAAGGAAATGTAACTCATCCACGAAAGAAGTGGCTTATAAGGCGCTTGTTCACCGGATTCTTGAGTATTGTTCATCCATCTGGGATCCCTATCAGGTAGGAGTGATAGAGGAGATATAGAAGATCCAATGAAGAGCGGCGAGTTTCGTCACAGGATCGTTTAGCTGGCGAGAGAGCGTTACGGAGATGCTACACAAACTCCACTGGCAGACGTTACAAGAGAGACGCTGTGCATCACGGAGAGATTTACTATTGAAATTTCGGGACAGCACTTTTCAGGAGGAGTCAGACAACATATTACTTCCCCCCACATACATCTCGCGTATTGACCACGAGGAGAAAATTCGAGAAATTAGAGCCAATACAGAGGCTTACCGACAATCATTCTTTCAACACACTATACGCGAGTGGAACAGGTTTGGAGGAATCAGCTAGTGGTACCGTAAGCACCCTCCGCCACGCACCATTAGGTGGCTTGCGTAGTATGATGTAGTCGTAGATGTAGATTACAAACTTCTAAAATAATCTGTTTCAGCGCTGGCTCATACAAATGGGAGATGTTCAGATTCCAATTATCACTGCCTCGAGAGATTGGCGAGAAAATTTGACCCACATATGGTACGCACAGTCATCGAAGAATCTTACCGACCATATTTCCGTGCCAGTGCCACTGGACATCATAGGTTTTGATACACATATTCCTGTCTAATCTATTCGCGCTGTTATTCGTTGCAAATGTGTACGTCGTAACATTTGACCGTAATGTGCACGTGTCTACCAAGAACGGCAAGTGGAAGGAGAGAGAGACAGAGATGCCGTTAGTGAGATGGATCTCCGTGCGTTTGATAAACCCCTTCCCTCGAAAATCTGTTTCCTTCATACCTCCTCTGTGTTACCACATTCGACATGTTACTGATATTATTTGTACTAAGATTGCAGTACACGCGAGGTGTCTATTGCTTCTACCGCCCTGAGTGGAATGCATAAGTTGTAATTAATGTTCACCAACCTGCAGTCTTCTATAGTTGTTGAACTCGGCGCAGAAAACAGCTTGTAGATCATGAATCCGTTATCTTAAGGTTACAATACACTCTTAACGAGGAACTGATATTATATACATAATTATATTTTCTGTTAGTTTGTTTATACGGGATGCCACTCGTTTTCTTGTTAGCAGAATACGAGAAGCTGTACAATTATGTTCCACTTTTTGAATCACACATAATTTCCGTTCTTCACACTTTCATAGAAAATAAACAGAACAAGGAACTGCGGATTTGCGTAATTATTATAAAATTGTTCTCAATTACGTATCCAAATAACCAGAGATTGCTAATTATGTTCTTAACCGATACCGACCAAGGCAGACAACATGTCTGTCTTCCGAGACTGCAGAACCAGCACTGATCTTACAGCCGAACCACTTCGCCCGCCACCCACGTTGGCGCGATTCGCAGATCACCGGCGTGCTTCGTCTGCCTTTTCGTGTAGCAGTTGTTTACTATTCTGCTGGCAGTTAACATTTCTGAAATAATGAAATGATAGCCTGCTAAAGAGAGGTGCTTCTTCATGAAATTCAAGTAAATACACTGGTTAGATTTTCTAATATTAATAACAGAAATTTATATTTGTGGCGCGCTATTTCCGAACACAGCAACCAATCACGGAGAATGACCACAATTTATGTGGTGTTTTCACGAGCCCGTACCGAATAACCCATCTGTCACCAGTACCTCACATCACATTACATCATCTTTACACTACTGACTTCTCAACTGCTCTACGATGGCTGTGAAGCCAGAAATATTACACAACTCCAGTCCACTTGTTAAAGTCTGCAGTTCTTCACAGACATTGAAGTTTGGGATTTGGTCCTGATTTCGTAATACACTGTTGAAGTCCCCACCAAGTAGCACTGAGCGGTACGGGCTTGCTAAAAGAATTAATTAATACGTTGTCTGTAAAAAATGGTTTCTGCGCGTTGTTTGTTCCCCGTGGCGCACACACACTGATATGCAACGTATCCTGCAGCTGGACAGCTACGCCCCTTGCATTGTCCAGGACCGCCGTTGTCGTCAACTGAATAACTTCTTTCAATAAAATTGCAGTGCCACAGGAACCGTCAAAATTAATAATTGCCTCAAAGTTACTTACTTGGTTTATTTTACAGTTCGTGCTTCTTGGAGCTAAATAATATCATTGTCTGCAGCAAAAACATAATCTTGCAAAGCCTGAATTTTGAGACTCGATTGAATGCTGTTTAATTGAGATTGGCAAATTTTATAATCTTGCATAGAATGCGGTTTGGTAGAATGCTAACATATCTCGCAAATGACCTAAATAGATGTAAGTACAAAATTTTATTACGGTTGAAGTTGCAATTTTGTAGAATAACATAGTCGACTTATTCAACAATATATAGTCATTTTCAATGAATGATAGCTCAGGAGGGATGAAAGAAAACAAATCTGGTTAAATGAGTGTTCGATGTCCGTATTCAAAGCGATGTGTTTCCCATTATTGGTGACCCACATTAAATTAATCGGTGTATGTAGTAATTTTAACATGACTATACACTGAAGCGCCAAAGAAACTGGTATAGGCATGCGTATTCAAATACATAGATATGTAAACAGGCAGAATACGGCACTGCGGTCGGCAACGCCTACATAAGGTAATAAGTGTCTGGCGCAGTTGTTAGATCGGTTACTGCTGCTACAATGGCAGGTTAACAAGATTTAAGTGAGTTTGAACGTGGTGTTATAGTCGCCACACAAGCGATGGGACACTGCATCTCCAAGGTAGCGATGAAGTGGGGATTTTCCCGTACAACCATTTCAAGAGTGCACCGTGAATATCAGGAATCTGGTAAATCATCAAATTTCCAACATCGCTGCGGCCGGAAGAAGATCCTGCAATAACGGGACCAACGACGACTGACGATAATCGTTCAGCGTGATAGAAATGCAACCCTTCCGCAAATTGCTACAGATTTCAATGCTGGGCCATCAAAAGAAATCAGCGTGCGAACCACTCAACGAAACATCGTCGGTATGGGCTTTCGGAGCTGAAGCCCCACTCACCTACCCCTGATGACTGCACGACACATAGCTTTAAACCGACATTGGATTGTTGATGACTGGAAACATGTTGCCTGGTCGGAAGAGTCTCGTTTCGAATTGCATCGAACTGATGCACGTCAGCAGGGGACTGTTCAAGCTAGTAGAAGCTCTGTAATGGTGTGGGGCGTGTGCAGTTGGAGTGATATGAGACCCCTGATACGTCTGGATACGACTCTGTCGGGTGACACGTACGTAAGCATCCTGTCTGATCACCTGCATCCATTCATGTCCATTGTGCATTCCGACGGACTTGGCCAATTCCAGCAGTACAATGCGACACGCCACACGTCCAGAATTGCTACAGAGTGGCTCTAGGAACACTCTTCTTGGCCACCAAGGTCCCCAGACACTGGGATGCCTTGCAACGTGTTGTTCAGAAGAGATCTTCACCCCTCGTACTATTACGGATTTATGGACAGCCCTGAAGGATGCATGGTGTCAGTTCCCTCCAGCACTACTTCAGACATTAGTCGAGTCCATGCCACGTCGTGATGGGGCACTTCTGCGTGCTAGCGGGGGCCCTGCACGATATCAGAGAGGTGTACCAGTGTCTTTGGCTCTTCAGCTTATTTCGGATAAATGGCAGCATCGATCGCAAATATTGAGACCCTTTATCTTAAAGATCGATTTCGTTCATTGTGTGACCATCTTCAGTATTAAACATTCATAAGAGCCATCAGACATGAGGATCTTAACACAGATGTGTGTGTGTGAATTCCTAAGGGACCAACCTGCTGATGTCTTCGGTCCCTAGACTTACACACAACTTAAACTAACTTATGCTAAGAACAACACACTCATCTATGCCCGAGGGAGGACTCGAACCTCCGTCGGAAGGGGCCGCGCAATCCGTGACATGGCGCCTCAAAAAGCTCGGCCACTCCACGAGTCTTAACACAAATGTGACCCTATTAATAACCACCATCAAAAAATACAGAAACAGGAAAATGTACACAAATATACAGATTCTCGTTCATACCAAATTATTCAAACCTTGTAGGCCCATATCAAACAGCTGAACATTTTCTGTGAGGCGAAAAATGTACTGTGATGATTAATTCCAACAGATACCTTCAGTTTTACTGCATACAATAATTTTTCAATATAATATGTGGGCCAGATGGGGTGAAAACTCAAAGTTAGATATTGTGAGCATGTTTCCCTGGATGGGAAGGATATTGCCGATAGATCCAAATTTGCGGCACATTTGATTGATGCAGGCCATCTCTCTCCTGACTTGACATTGCAGCTTAAATTGCTGCATAGAGGAGAAAAAGGCAAATATCTCGATCTCCTTGAGCAGATGGAGATTTTCTGCAATTTGGATATCGTAATTGCACGTTGTTTAACTAGAAGACAGTTATGGAAAGTGCCTATTTCTTGGCAGCAATTTGAGAACTGCCTAGCGCATGGAAAAAGCCGGCCGCAACGCCAACGAGGAGGAACATTAACTTTTTTTTTCCTTTATTGGATTTCAATCCCCCCCCCCCCCCCCCCCAGTGGGGGAAGGGGGGGGGGGGAGCGGACTGGCAACAGCGTAAAATGCTGCTCTACAGCGTACAGAAAAGTTAAAAACATAATGAGAATATAAACAAACAAGAAAAACAGGCGATAAAACGGTGATATTGTAAAAAACTGTAAAATGGCGGAAAGTTGTGGAATTTAAAACATAAAAACACTGCGGTGACGATGCGGATGAAGATACACAAGAAGGAGACAGACATAATTAAAAAACACGGCGACAGTCTCGTTTTCGTTCGCACGAGATAAAAAACACAACTAGCGACAGTATGGTGGCTGTTCGCAACACTGACACGGGACCCACAACACTGATCACTCACTTACAACAGCACTATACAGGTGACACGGCGGCAGATTGGGTGGTGAGGGGAGGTGAGGGGAGGGGAGGGGAGGGGAGGGGTGGGGAGGGGAGAGCAAAAAGGACTGGGTGGGGGGGCGGGGAGTGAAGTGAGGCAGAGAGAGGGTAGGTGGGGAAAAAACAGGATGGAAGGGAGGGAGAACATTATCCGGTATGACGCTCTTATACAGCGCAACACGCTGATTCATGAGATGAGCATAAACTTGGTGCGCATTTAGGCAAGCCTCCTCTTCAGCAATTTTTTGCTATGAGGGATTTAACAGGTTTCCTAACAGCAAATGGTGAATTTAGTTTTATTTTTGAGCGCTATTTGCTGTTTATATTTGGCATATGCCTGTTTATCCATTGAAGTAACCAGTCATGCACTTGATCGTTATTGAAATTTAATGTCATTGGTCACTTCGAAAATAGCAGTATTACGGCTCTGGTACATCATATGGGAGATTATTGTAGATTTGTTACTGTCTTTGTATTATTCTTTGTAAATGTCTGTTAAGAATTTACGCTGATAATGTCAATCAATAGGTTGGTCCAGTCTTCGAGTATGATAGAGAGGGCGTAATGTCCAATTTTAAAGGGTTAATGTTTCTACATTTAATCGATGATTTTGGAAATGTAAAAAGGCTGTTTCTGATGTTAAGTTTTCTGTGTTTATTTTTAAGAAATTACTATGTGCTTTTACATTAGGTATACTCCTATAAAATTTTATCTTGTACTTTACATCAGAGGGTGTAACTTTATTGTATTTTTTGTTATGCCTGTTCTGCGTTTTTAAAGTTTTTCTATGACTTGTGACGGTAAAAATTCATAATATGATTTTGAAGGTTATCTTTTATGTGAGCTTTGGTTCAGATCGTTAGTACAGTACTTCTAATTTTGAAACAGAAACAGGATGACAATGTGTCTCTGAAAACACTGGCCAGTCGCTTTAGGAATTTGTTGTCCGCATAGAAACCACAACAATCACCTCAAGACGACGAAAATACCGATACGTAAGGGTGTGAGTGTGATACAGTGCTGCAGTTTGGACTTCATATAACGGTAAAACAAAAGTGCATATTAATTTCGCTGGACACAGGTCAGGAAAATTTTACAAAGAGAGATTAAAGAGAAACTGTCAGTTCAGCGGACATAAGAATAAAAAACGCCCAATTATTTTTAATCGTTATGAATGACGCCATGAAACAAAATACGGAAGTAAATGCTTCTAAACTAACAATAGAATTAGCTCGTTTGCATGCATTGTATCCTCCATAGCTTCCACCACTAAACATTACTCCCACAACAAAAACAACGTCACTTAAAACAGTTGACACAGGAACTCTTGTCTGCACACAAATAACATCAGTAAAAGAACCACACACATATCTTCATATCAACAAACCTTCGGTATGTTCTGGAGGATAACAGCCGAAAGTCATCATATACTCAGGTAACAACACTTGACAACTTACTTCGTCATTCATTATATCTCTTAGTACAGTACATCACTTAATATATGGTAGCTCTGTGCACTGCGTAACCAGTTACAAGCAAGTATCACTTACGAAAAAACATAAAATATGGGCAAAATAAAACTTGAAGATGGGGAGAGAAAAAGTAGACTGGTAGAAAGAAGAGAAGAAGATGACGGAGAAAATTCAATCCTTTCGTTCCACAATCTGGCATATCACACAGTGTCCCATTGGTTTCGGCAGCACAAGTGCTAATTTTGTAATTATGGCTGTGTACGTGCTTGGGGCCTAAGTCGCCTGTCTGTCCAAAATTACTTCGGAATTGACAGTTTGCAGGAGCGCGTGGAACCGCGGAAAAGTGTTGCCACGCCCCGCACGGAACATTTCATTCAACTCGTGCAGACAGGCAAACTATTCACTTTATAAATACGTAAATTGCATCAATGTGTTCTGGAAGAGTTACACTACGTTTTGATTTTTGTTTTATCTGCGGCAACAAATTATTAAGACGATATGACAGTTGACGGAAGTGCATTTTCTCACGACGTTACCGAATTTTGGACATGCGGGAAACTTATGTTGTTATTGAAGTTAAGTGAATACAGTATGCGAATGAAATCTACGACTACGTCACATTTTCATATGTTAACCAGAACTCTTTCGGAGATCTCTAATGCGAGATAATTTGAGCTAAATATGACGCGTCAACTACTAATCGGGCGCCTGTCCAATTTCGACACGAGAAACAGATCACTATAGGTTTGTAATGAAACTGTTATTAACACAACAACAAATAAGATTAAGCGTATTTATCACAATGGGAAAACATATCTTAAATAGGCCGACCTCAATTGCTTAGAAAGAACAAAAGCGATGTAAATAAAAGGACCTCTGTATTTCAGCAGTTATATTTACAATAATTTATAGTAATATTTATTTTGTGTGATACATACTGAATTCCTCACATGAACTTCCTTTGGAATTAGTTGCTATTAAGGCATTCTTATTAAAATTTCACGAATTATGACGATATCATTTTGTTATATACATACTTACAGATGTAAACTGCGCACGCCAAACACATAGCTGTATGTGCCTGTGCTCCCTTTATATGGGGATAACAGAAAAACTCTGCTGATATCACTAATTTCGCGATGACGGATTCTTGTATCGTTACTCTCACTGTCACTGTCGTCATTTAAATGAAATTGTCATCTCCTCCACTCAATTTTACAAAAGAGCTTTATTCTGCCATGCTCTTACCATGATGCTCCGCGTATGTTCGACGGCTTTCTTCAATCTTCAGCAATGACGTTCCTGACAGTTTCTCTTGTGAGTGCTTCGACTGCAGAGAGGGTAAATTTATAATTAGTCCTAGCAATGTAACTTTTGATTTGAACCCTATTAACTCTATTGGGTGGAAACGGCATTCGTGCGGTGGTAGCCTTACTGTATGGTCATGTTCTTCTTGCCAGTTAGTCGATTTCATATAGGGAGAACTGTAGCTTATGGGGAACTTTTTTTTACATACTCTCCACCTTTTTAAGGTCATCACTTACATCGACGTTATGACGCTGGAGCCAAACAGTCATTTCCTCCTTTCGGTTTGGCATGATAGGTACCTTGTCAAAAACAACTGAATGGTAAGTAGCATTATCTAGAACAATTATTGACCGTTTTCCAGTTTTTGGTATTGGTGAACCTTCGAAGCACTTTTTAAGTGTAACATGCTTCTTTTCTTCGTGATAATCTCCTGTTTTCTTTAGTTTAAAAAGCAAGAGACTGTTTGGGAGAAAACCTTGCGAGGTGCCTGCAAGAAGAAGAAGAAGACTGCCCCCCTTGCCGGAAGACTTTGCCATAGTTCCCATAGCTGTGTCGTCTGTCCAGCTCTGCTTGACAACGTGACGGAATTTGACCTACGTTTCTTCAAGCCACGCCACTACGTCGATATTTACGCTACGGATGTCCCTTAAAAATCGGCACCGCCATGTGGGTATATCCTCCGTTTCCATCAACAGCTTACGGCCACAGAAACGGCCATAGCGAAAGCCAAGGTTGTGTAAAACTGTGGACAAGGATGTGCGACTACCTTGAAAAAGTCCTCATTCTTTAAGTGTGACCAATAAATTGCTGAGCATTGGACGTTTCTTCCTGCGATAATAATCATAACATGACGACGAATCGCATCCTCTGCAGAGCAATCGATATTGTTAATCCGCTTATCCATACGACGGTTTTTGCCTGGGATGTTAAGCTTCCGTTTCTTTCTCGAACATTTCCTTCCCAATCTTCACAACAGTGTTTTTGTTTATATTCAAAGCTGTAACAGTTCTGTCGATAACTTTGGTAATGGAGAGCACCGCCATTAAGTTTTTAATTCTCAAATTTGGCTCGCAACTGTCCTCGTAGGGCAATTCCCTGGACAAGAGAACGGCCTCGAACTTTTCCTTTTATAACTTGCAACGAATTTAACGCTGACATCGTTCAGTACTACAACGAATAACGGAAACAACAAATAAAAGATTAACTCCTACAACCGTAAAAACGAACGCACAGAAAGTCACAGGGCGCAACGATTACACAGGACAGCAAGCTGGCTACAGCTGAAGCCCACTGCAAGCAGGAAGTGTTGCGGTGTGGGGTAAAGGTCATGTTATAAGCCGCAGCAACAGCAGAGCCCGCGACAAGATCTGCGCCTGTTAGCAGCGTGGCGGCAAGGCTGCGTGGCCTGACACATTGCACTCAGCGGAGTGGTGGCGTCAGTGGGGGACGCAGGTGGGCGACAAGCAGCTGGTGGGCGGCGGCAGCGTCAGTGGGCGACGCAGGTGGGCGACAAGCAGCTGGTGGGTGGCAGCAGCCGCAGTGAAGCCACGACGACCGTGGGTGGGGCGCCCCGGGCGATTACTGAGCCACGGGAGCGGCACTGACGCAACGCGCTTTTTTTTATGTCTCAGCTTCCTGCTCAAGGTTTGCGCGAGGCGACAGAGTAGCAAAGGCCGCTGCGACAGACTATGTGGCCGACGCGCACGCTGCATGCACGTGCCCTGCGCTCCACTCAGAGCACAGAACTAAGCAGAGGGGCTTATCCCTTGGCTAAGGACCTGCACCTACCAAACCTAGCGCAGCATCAGCCGCGCTCTGTTTTCGCCGTGTCTTCTTGTTTACTCACCATCTCATTTCGCCTTTCTGTATGGTTTCCTTTAGATTTGTTAGTTTTTCAAGTTAATTATAACTTGTTCATTTTACAATTGCCGACGGAAAAACGCGAAACTCAACTTTATTTACTTGCAGACGGGACGAAAGGCATTCGATGATACTCGACAGTAAACGATTGACGCACATACCTCGGTATTGTGCAGTCATGTTATAGTCATAGTGTGTTACTACTTCTGCGTATTGTTATCGTCTGCTGAAATGGAACGTCACTGCGCAAATATTCCCTGATCGCAGAGTATGCTCAGATGGAAATGTGTTGATAAATAATGTAGTTAAATTCTGTCGAGAAGAAAAACGGAGAGGTTTGCTTCGGTTTAAGAAATGTAAAAACAGGATATTTCTGTTTGTGTGAGAGGACATTGTAGCATGGCGTCCACACATTCTTAGAGCAATGAAAGAAAATGGGAAAGATGCCAAGAAACCTGCACCTGCGATCTAAACTCCAACTCCAGTTATTAGCTCGTAAAACAACAGTTTTGTTTTGACTGAACAGCCGACGACAGTTCGTCAGCGCACCTGACGATGGTGACATTTCTGACCGCCAAAATTGCGTGTCCGTTTGATACTGTAACCAGCGGTACACCGGTGAACTCTTCTGTCAACAAATACGCCAAGAGAAACTGAAAAATCACAATTTTATTTTAATTTCGTACGCTTCACTGTATAAGAATAGCAGTTGTATTAGGCGTTCACTGCTGTTAGACAGTAACACAAGTTTTATTTTATTTATTTATTTTCATTTCCTACGCTTTTCTGTAGAATATATTAAAAGTGAGAGTACCGTTGTCTCGTCGGCGGTGGCCGAACGGTTCTAGGCGCTTCAGTCCAGAACCACGCGACTGCCACGGTCGCAGGTTCGAATCCTGCCTCGGGCATGGATGTGTGTGATGTCCTTACGTTAGTTAGGTTTAAGTAGTTCTAAGGGACTGATGACCTTAGATGTTAAGTCCCATAGCGCTCAGAGCCATTTGAACCATACCGTTCGCTCCTACACGCATAGCTGGAGTGTTTGACTGTAAAACAAGTTTCATTTTCCTATTGTTAATTTCCATTGTTTTTGCGTAGACGTGTGTTAACAGAATATGTTTGTTCTACTTGTTGCACTTATACCAAGTACACGTCAGGAACCGTGATAACATTTTGACTGAGCGCAGTTATATCGCTCGTGCGTCATACGAAACAACCAACAGCAGAACATGTCAGCAGCTCTCAGCGCTTTCAGCTAAAAGAAAAAAAAAAAAAAAAAGGTGTGAAATCTTATGGGACTTAACTGCTAAGGTCATCAGTCCCTAAGCTCACACACTACTTAACCTAAATTATCCTAAGGACGAACACACACACCCATGCCCGAGGGAGGACTCGAACCTCCGCCGGGACCAGCTGCACAGTCCATGACTGCAGCGCCCAAGACCGCTCGGCTAATCCCGCGCGGCGCTTTGAGCTAAAACGGAAGTGCTAAAGTGCACAGGTTATATAGAAATAAGTTAGTAATATGTTACTAACGTACTAACGTTGTGAACAAAATAATACAGGTAACATTGTTCCCTGAAACCAAGCAGCATAGACTGAAAAAAAAAAAACAGTAGCGTCATGAGCTGATGACTCCCGGTGTCTTTTCATTTCATTAAGTTTTTCTTTCATTTCTAGCTTCGTTTCGTGACACCAGATACGAAAATGAAGCAGCTCCGCATGCCGCATAGGAGGCGCCAATAGCCGCACGTGACGCGTAACTTCCAACCTCGTTGCGGACAGTCTCCAATATATCTCACGTATTTTCTCGACAGTGGAAAGAGGTATGATTCTCCCTCCACTCTTAAAAACAATTTCGATATGTTTTCCACTTTTCATACGCGTGGACCTATGCTCTAAAACCCATCAAATGTAAACTGGCCAGCGCTACATTTTTCACTGCAAACTTTTCAAGATATGCACGGTGTTGTACTTCGAAGTATCACAATGACTATGGGCCATAATGAAAGGAAAACACGTTCGTTATCAAGCTGCAATGTGTGGCTACAAGATGCGGAAAAATATTATTTTCTTACTGAATAGTATCCTCAGAAACGAATAAGAAAGATTGCACAGCAGAGAACACGCACGAATCCCAAAACAGTGCTCCTTTTTTTTACGCGATAACTAAAAGTTTTACTGAGAAACTAAATACAGAGACGGATATAGCGTTGATTCACCTACGTAAAACAATTTTGTTGAGGCAAATCTGATGTCACGATATCACTCCCCGTGTATCGAGCGGTACGTCCTGCTTGGATCGACTAGCAGCTCAGCGGTAGTGGGTACACAGATGGAGGGGGAAGCTTGACATATCTCGCGCGGCCTGAAGGCCACTATTTACGTCTGTGCTCTCTGGCTGCACTGCTCGGCTCGGTTACTCGGGCGCGCGTGTTGGTGCGACGCGCTGTTGTGAGACAGCTCGCGCTGCGGCCACTGCCTGCGACAGGCAGCGAAGCGATGCAGTAGATTTTGCCCCGGGCGCCGGAGTATGCGAAGGCAGCGTCTAGCGCGGTAGCAGGCCAGCGCGCTACGACAGACAGGCTCGGCTGGCACCCCCTCTATAGGGGGTGCTGGCTCGGCTCGCGCCGGACTGACAGCGGCGAGTACTGAACGGGCACACATCGAACATGAACCAAAAGTAAACGGCCGCCCTATAGACTGAACGGTAGAAACGAATCCCACTCCTGACACCAATGTACGTGAACGAGGAGAGAAACGCGTTGTTGCATTCCGCTTCTGAGAACAACGTGCAATAGTGGGGAGATAAGGATTTATAGGATCTGGCTTGTGACGACAATGTACAGGAGGACGAGCGGTCAGGACTTGTGAGTGGGTATCCAGGGTTTACGTTCATTGATAGAACATGAAACAAACACAAGACCAACGATGAACAAGTGAGCAACGACAACAACATGACACCTCTCACTGAGTGTGTTGTCAGAAGCGTCTGCTCAGATCACATTTCGCCATTTTTGAGTAAGTGCATGCGAGGTGAAGTAGTGAGCGGAAATTTGTGAAAAACTGAGTGAAAGCAATGCACTAAATAGCAACTGATTGAGACACCAACCAGGCACACGAAACAGGACGGATAATGTAAGTACAGAAACGTACATAACCTTTACCCTCGAAATAGCTTTCCTCAAATACGCAATAATTTTCTTCATTGCTAGTTTGCGGATGACATGCTGCCAAAAAACGACGAAAACGAGCACTGAAATCGATGTATAACAATACAGTTCAGTTAGCTATCTAATTTTAAGGTGAGTGTCAAAACAAAACGAAGCAAATTGCAAATATTGTACTTCTTAGGCCTACAACAGTTAAATTATTACAAATGTGATATTGCACTTTACAGAAATAAAAATTTGACCCACAGAAGATGACACATGTGATGATAAATATAAAAATAAACTAATTGTGTTTGCATAAGGCTGATTTTCAAAACAACCAGTTTTTATTATGAATGAACTACCTGAGCAGACGATTGCATTCTTTGCATTACCAGGTAATTGACGATTACTAGGTGCACGAGATAAGTGACAGTGTTACTTCATCTTCCCTCATGTCGTTACTTCTTCATCTTAGATCATTCTGAACTAAATCTGTCATCTTTACTTTTCTTCACTATCCAGAGGTAAGACGAGCACTATCTCAGGGGGCAATAGCACTCTTCGCACTGCCAGGTAATTTACGATAACCAGGTGCCTGAGTTAAGAGCCGGAATTATTTTATTTTTCTTCATGCTGTTACTTCTTCCACTTCGATCATTCTGAACTAAATCTGTCTGTCTTCTTCTATATCAAAAAAGCTAAAAGCTAGAACGAAAACACAATACACTGGATATGACAATAAACACGTAGGTAACAATTAAATAATCACAAGTAACCCAGCAAAACAAACATCTGCAAAGTGCAGGTGAAAATAAATATGTAAAGGATATTTGACAAGGATCATAGATTCGCAGGCATGAGAATATAAAATAACGTTGTATTACGAAATATATATATAAGTTAATAACAGACATCGATGACAACTGGTACAACGGAAAGATGTTTTTTGAACTGCTAGGGCTATTATGATGGAATAGAGGAACAAAAAGATTAACATGCATAATAATATGAATAAGCAGCAGAAGCAAAGGACTGCACTGAACCAGGTACGTGCATGTGACGTATTAAGAGGGAATGGAGAATTAAGTGGCGAAACAAAGCAACAGCTTGTACATCGTCTCGAGATAAGAAATAAACAAAGGCTGTGTCAAACTAAATAGATAAATGTTATACGTTGAGGGAGTAATTAATAAGTGGCAGAGGTTTCCGCTCAAATAAATGATTATACGATGATAGGCAAGGGATTCTTCTGTCAATAAGGTTTATTATGAAATGAGGATAATTGATAGACGACCGGTAAGTCGGCTAATACGTTATAGTGTTTGGGATGAAGAAGGCGACGTGTGAGTCAGCCAATGGTTTACCGTATTGAAGTGTATAAGCTGACAGGTAAGTCGACCAATTATTTATGGAAAGAAAAAGTGATGTAATAGGCGAAGTGGTTTCCGCCAATTGTTTAAGAAATATGATGAAGTAGACACGTTGTAATGTTGTTACTTTATTTTGTTCTGCTGGGCATTCAAGACCATAAAAGTGGGTTAAAACCTGTGAGCTGTCTGGGGAAGTTAACCTTGCATTACTGCGCAACTGTTTCACCAGGTATCCAGTCTAGCTTACCAAATTCCCAACCCGACTAACATTAATTATAATCCTTTAATAGTCATACGACAACCCGTGATATATATATATATATATATATATATATATATATATATATATATATATATAAAAGAGAGTTTAAATAAAAAGAAATAAATCAGTTTATATTTGGAAATTTATTTTAACATTGATCATTGAAATTTCAGCATATTAAACTTGATTCATAACTAAACTGGTGCCTTATTTAGGATTGTGAAAATGTGAGATTGTAATCTTACGGAACACATCAAATATGGAGCCAAGATTGGGAGACTGCATACAACACTGCATTCATAAAATAGCACACGAAGAACGTTGAAACATATGGAAGAGGAAATTAACCACAACCAACCGATTCAATTTTCACCCAAAGAAGTTACGTTCGTAGCATAATCCTGTCCGTCATGTAATTACCACACACTGGTATACTAAATTCATACTAATTCCCTGTGAAATCTTCCCGAAAAGAGTAGCTGAGGGCTACTTTGATGATTACACCACATGCTTCACGAGGTCAACTTGGTTTACACAAAGAGTGTAACTCCACAATAATTTTGATAATTAAAATAAATTAGATCGAAAAGCAATTTACAAAAGAAAAAAACCTCAAACTGGTTACTATCGTCTTACTATTAACCTGATGGGTCAAACTATTGTATGAGCGTGTGGTACTGGTCTCCCAAAGTACACCCCACGTGGGTTGAACATAAAGAAAAGTTGCTATATTGAAAATATTGTCAAGACGAGACGTTATAATCTCACGCACATTCGCATTTAAGATTGATGATCTTAGTTAGAGTTACTGATCAACACGTGGTTCCACTTTACTCACAAAGTAGTGACAAAGCAACTACCGGAATATATTCTGAACTTCACACTCGAATTACACTGCGCTGTAATTTAAGATAACATTAGATATTTTAGAGCTAAACCTGAAATAAAGGTGATTAAATTTTCAGTTAGGCTGAATTTAAGAAATCCATTGTCCTACGGACTTAGCAGACACGCGCTTAGCCGGAGATCTTACCACTTCAGACGCTCGCCGCAGACAGACTGCACTGGTCCCTTCCTGAGGGTGGCTCACAAATACAAACGGAAGTGGCCAGAGAGGCAGCTTCCTATACCAACATGACAAGGGACGGACAGGACCATACTAAGGATAGAAAACTCTTTGCTTTTAGAAAGCGTAGCTACCTGTTCCGACGTTGGTCCTGCTGTTCTCTAGCAGACAGGCTTGTCTGCTACCATCCAGCATGCAACTAGAAATACATTTGCTCATTCATCCTCTCACACAGAAGGGAAGGGGGATGACAGTATTTTATCATATACAGTATATAAAAGAAAGCGGATGTAGGTTCCGTATGAGACTGTGTGACATGAATTACATATAAACTGTGTTTTAAAGTGTAGTAGTGTGACAGATCATTCTTGTTTATGTGTAAAAGTAACACGTTTCACTGCTCAGTCTCCTCCCAGATAGTCAGAAACACCAAAGTAAATTTAGAAGAGTAATTTATGCCGTAAATGACAACAGATTTAAGAAATTAACATGAGAGGAATCCAACAGAGACCTTTCAACGTATTATCGACATTCGTGAGGCACAAGAAGAAGTTATAAGGATGTAACAAAGGATGCCAAATGGTACACATAAGATTTGGGTATGAGGTCACATGAAATGAAGTAGACAACGTAACGTCATGCGCTTGACCAAAATAATAGGAAAAAAAACAAAGGCCTAACTGTAAGAATCATAAACAGCCCCAGAATACATTATAATATTAAACGTTAGTAGGTAGGTATACAATGCACACCTAAAATTAGTTCCACTGGCGATGTTGATAACGACAACATAACATGCAAGTACACAAGGAGTAAGAAACTCATACTGTCGAATGAAGCACTGAGTACAAACTTGGATTCAACGAAGCAAAGTATTGGCTCAAATGGCTCTGAGCACTATGGGACTCAACTGCTTAGGTCATTAGTCCCCTAGAACTAGTTAAACCTAACTAATCTAAGGACATCACAAACATCCATGCCCGAGGCAGGATTCGAACCTGCGACCGTAGCGGTCTTGCGGTTCCAGACTGCAGCGCCTTTAACCGCACGGTCACTTCGGCCGGCGAAGCAAAGTATTAGCAGCATTCTCTCAGTGTATCTTTGAACCGCAATTGTGTATCTTAGAAAACACAAATTGCTCAAGACTAATAGGTAAATAAATAATAGTTGAAATGTAATCCAAAATGTGACGTAATTATGAAATAAGACTTAGAAGGGACATAAGTACGTAAAGATGCTTTTGAAATTACGAACAAAGCAGACGAGTAATGCTGTTTTTATATCACGACAGAGAGTACGCTGAATATCACTGTGAGTCATGGATATATTTGCGACAGATGATTTGCTAGCGTATAAAGACGCTGGGAGAGTGTTACGAGCAATGCCCCAGCAGTAAACGTGCCGTTTGAATGTCACACAGCCACGCTTAAAGAAAAAACAATAATAATACGTATTAATTTATATTCATATATAATAATCATGTGTTTGTTTCACTAATTTAAGTTATTTTGTATTGTTACGTAGAATGGTATGGGTCCTGTATGCTGTCTGACGTTGGAAACGGGAGGACTAGTTGGGCAAATCTGAAGTCACGCAATGTGAAACCATACCTCAGTCAATGGAATCATGTCAGCGTGTTGCTGTTGTGTGTTTTCTGCACTTGTTTATCGCATCTGTGGGTGCAAATTTGAGCCGGCCGGTGTGGCCGTGCAGTTCTAGGCGCTTCAGTCGGGAACCGCATGACCGCTACAGTCGCGGGTTCGAATCCTGCCTCGGGCATGGATGTGTGTAATGTCCTTATGTTAGTTAGGTTTAAGTAGTTCTAAGCTCTAGGGGACTGATGACCCCATATGTTAAATCCCATAGAGCTCAGAGCCATTTGAACCATTTTTTCTTTTTTTTTTTTTTTTTTTTTTTTTTTTTTTTTTTTTTTTTTTTTTTTTTTTTTTTTGCAAATTTGATCCATCGTCTCCACGTCCATATGAAATGTGCATAAAGGTTTTTTGCTTTTACCCTGTAAAGTGAAACGTCTGCTTAACATAAGGAAGCGTTGAACTGTGTACAAGACAGTAATGCGCCGATATTGAAGTGTGCAAAGACATCCAAATGATGCAAACGTTTCTTGTTTATAAATTTAAAGGATGGCAATGCGTCGATAGGAATAGTGGGTGGTTACTCTGTTAAATGAAATGGCTGCTTGACGTAAGGGATTGTTGAATTATGTAAATGACGGCAATGCGCCGACTTGTAAGTTATCGTAAGTGTGCAAAGACATCCAGATGATGCAAATTTTTCTAGTTTATAAATTTAAAGGACGACAACGTGCAGTTAGGAAATGTAGACATTTAATCTGTTAAGTGACATGTCTGCTTGACGAAAGGCAGTGTTGAATTATGAAAAGAACAGCAACGCACAGGTATGTTAGTGGTGATGAGGTAAAATATCCTAGTTTAACTGAGAACGTTTCAGAGAGAGAACCCCCAAGGTTTCCTAAGCTGGCGCAGACTCGGTCGTTCGGACAGCGGGGTTTTCTATGTTTGTGCGCGCCTCAAGATCAAGAAGACGCTCCGTTGAAACTTGAATCTTTTTAACTGCCGCAACCATATGGAACAGTTTATTAATTCCTCGCAAAATTACTGCTGCCGAAATCTGTTTACACACATCGCTTCCTCTGTATGTAGTGATTTATTATTACAAGGCTTGTTTTGTTTCCGTAATTATTTAGGTGCTTCAATTTGTGGTTGAATCTTTAGATACCTCGAAATAAAACATATGCAAATTATAGATGGAGCAGCTGTTTGTTTCTCATCAAACCGTCCCAAATATGTCCCCTGATTTCATATTCATTAGTTCTTTTTGACTCCTTGACTCCTCCTTTGTTTCCCACCTTGCGCGGCCACTCGCGCGCTTTTCGCAGCACGTGGCGTTCTTGGAAGGGCTCGTAACACGATATGTTATAACTTCCCCCCCCCCCCCCTCCCCTCAAGAACTCTAAGACAGGTCAATTAACTACGGTTCAGTCATCCCTTCCGCTACCAAAATTGGATTACCCTTCGTAAAAATAAGTAGCCTAACACATGAATGAGTCAATAGAAGGAATTAACACTATTATTGAACCAATACAAACGAAAAATATGGGACAAATATAATTATGTAGCACGAGAACTAAGACAAACACATTCGAAATAAGAACTCTTTCAACATTAATTTTGGTCCTTTTCATTCAGACTTGTTTGCAAGAGCACTGGAAGCTCAACTCCTCAGAGACAACGCTGATGCGTTGGCTCCGCTCCTAGTAGAGGGTAACTTACAGTTCATAACTTATATACAGATACCTCCTCTTAGTTTCACGAATCAATATAATTATACTTGTTTCTCTAATACACACTACACTCTGGTTCCTAAGGAATTCATGTCTCTTGCATTTCCAGTCACACAATGTTATGGTCAAATGGGGAAGAAACGTAATCAAACACTTTAAATTTTAAAGTAGTGTTAGGCTCTAGTCTTCCAGGAACTTGGAAAGGTTTACTGCTTCTCTCTTTTTCTCTTAGTGCTCGAAGTAACGTCTCTAAATTAAGGTGAAGTTATAAGTTTCTAAACCAATGTACATCCTATCAGCTGCCTGGAGAAAACACATCGCAGGACATTACCACATTACTTAGAAATTACCAGAAATTGACATATGCACTTTCGTCTTTGCGAATACTAAGGCGATTTTTATCTAACAAGTATTGCGAGGAACACAAATAAATGTTCATACCAACTCGATCTGTAGGCGTGCAGCCTAATACACAAAGCACTGGAGTTCGTGCAGGTCCTATATATTATTGGGGAGTGGCAGTAATTGGATTATTAGGGGCAATAAGATTTTTGTCTCTTCCCCATTAGTTTTCGGAAACTGTTAGTTCAGCAAGCCTTCTTTCGACACTAGTAAATGTTTGCGTGTGTGTGTCCAAACTTCCTTGATCAGTATGTTTGTGCGCGCCTCAAGATCAAGAAGACGCTCCGTTGAAACTTGAATCTTTTTAACTGCCGCAACCATATGGAACAGTTTATTAATTCCTCGCAAAATTACTGCTGCCGAAATCTGTTTACACACATCGCTTCCTCTGTATGTAGTGATTTATTATTACAAGGCTTGTTTTGTTTCCGTAATTATTTAGGTGCTTCAATTTGTGGTTGAATCTTTAGATACTTCGAAATAAAACATATGCAAATTATAGATGGAGCAGCTGTTTGTTCCTCATCAAACCGTCCCAAATATGTCACCTAATTTCATATTCATTAGTTCTTTTTGACTCCTTGACTCCTCCTTTGTTTCCCACCTTGCGCGGCCACTCGCGCGCTTTTCGCAGCACGTGTCAGTTACTTCACGAGCGTAGATTGGTCTGCTACAGCAGTCGAACACAACAATCAAATCCTACCCGAACTGGCGTAATCAACTCTGAAGAAGACTAACTACCTTCAGTGAAGTAATTTTGTCGGGGAGCTGCGTCGGAATCTGGACAGTAATACACGAGCAAGAGATCTGAACGGTCAACCTTGCGAGAGATTTTCGGTGCTCTGCCTACTAACACTCATAAATAAAAACTACTGGAGCGGGACATTAGCCCTTACATGACTGGAATCAACGAAAACAATTTGGTCTTGTAACATCACCACTGGCTTGGGACGAACTACTCACTGAATTTCAAGTCAGTCCCACGGAATTCTGCGTTATCTAATAACATCTTACTAGGTTTAAATTTGCACCAGAACAACTGAAATAAACAATGATATTACACTGTACATACAATACTTAACAGCACCGTATAATAACACATAAATAACTCCACACATCTTTAAACAAGCCTTAATTCTTGTGTGATATACCTAGGGGTAAAGGGGTTTCTTCATCAAATAATTATTTCCCAGCTCAACTAAAACATTTATATAGGATACTTATGCCCTGAAAACTGTTTTTCAGCACCATTCTCCAGATCTTCTGATAAGTATGAATGGTATACGATTTTCTGATAAATTTCCCTATCTCTTGGAAACACTGTTGCACCGTTCCCGCAGTGTGGTAGAATCTTGTTCAGTTAACTGATAAATCCGCTGTCACCTGTAATGAATCCAGGAGCGGGAGGTGAATTGAACAGAAAGCTTAGGCCGCCTTCACACGGAGCCACTGAGATGTTGAGAGGTGGCATGAGCCCCCTCTCATATTTCTATCTTACTCTGAGTAATTCGATTTTCCTCTCTAATTGCATGCGGTGAAAAGTTGCTATTCATTCACACTCGGACTTCCCACGCAGCGTCTCTCGTCACCCAGGTGGTCCGGTGACAGGCAGGTTCGGCTGATCTTGAAAGGGTTAAGCCAAAGGGTGTGAGGGAGTCGAGTGGATGCTTTCCAGATGCCGACGTTGTCATAAGAGCAGGAGCGACACGCCCACAGGGGCCTGACGGAGCGGCTGCGCAAGAGATTCCGTTCCTTCGCAGAAACTTAGTGAAAAAACTTTCTGGTGGGCTACCAGCGAGGCGTGGGAATGATTTGTGTTCCCAGGCAGTCTTGGTGGGCAAATTCTAGCGTTTTCTGCAAAATCATAACTATAATTGGCTTGCTCACGGGATAGCTCCGTGACGTAGAAAAATCGGCGCAGAAATTGGCGCCAAGTCCACTATTGGTGGAATAGTAGTGCGTCGGCAATAGAGTGGAATTTTTCGCCGGTTTTCGAGTTGCTGATTAGAACGTTTAACCACGGCCACTGTCGTGGGGGCGGGAATGTACTGTGTTCGGATTGTACAGGTGCTCTTGAGGGAGTCAGCTCTCGCCTTTCGGTCGGAGTAGGTTACAAAACTGAGCTCTCGCTGCTCTGGCCAGCCTGCCTTCTGTTGGCTGTCTAATATACTTTCATTTAATTGTAACTGTTTGACGAAGTTGCTGAAGTTTCGACTTCAATGTAACTTTCCGAGTACAGTTGGCAACTGAGCGTTCTGCGTACAAGCGGTCTATGTTGTCTGCCTTGAGCAGTTTTGGCTAAAGTTGACTGTATCTGAGTTACTGTGCGACTTCCCTTGTTAAAATCAGTCACTGTACCGTCAGTGATTGTGTGCCGAGCTTTCTTCATCTCCCTCAGTGGCGCATTTGTATTGATGGGAAGTCTTTAGTCTGGAACAACCAGACAGGATAATTTGTTTCGGGGTATACCCGTGACATTATCATCACCACGACTGGATGTCGAAGCAACCAGCCATCACTTCCGGTACGCCAGATCGTGTCCTTGCAGTTAAGAAGACAGCTTGGTAATTTATGTCCGCAGCACCGGCAGATTAGGGAATTTTGCTCTGTGACAACCAGAGCTCAGCAGAGCGCGCCTGTTCCCGTATTCTCTTACGTGGTTCTGTCTTGCGTATTCATTGTCTGAGTTCTCACTACTGCAACAGCAATTAATGTTGGGTTGGCTGGGTGTTTCTCTTAAGATTTAAGTTGCAAGGAATTGGCTCCACATCCAATTGGACGTATTGTAAATGTTTCATGTGTTCTGTTTATTATTTAGAGTTTAGTAATTATAAATCAAATTGTTATTTTGGACACGAACTTTCATTCTGTAGATTTGTAGAGCAACCCTTTCATTTCTCACCACGTTAATGAAACTTATTTATCAAATTAATTTCTATCAAATTAAATTATTGCAGGTGCCAAACTTTTTTCTACTCTACTTGCAGAGTCGATTAGAGTCAGTTCGCGTTTCTTCTTAATCCGTGTGCAATATCAAAAGTCGGAGTTAGAAAAAGGGGGGCTTAGAGCATCATTTCCATATGAAGATTCTAGAAGAATTTAGTGTTAAATACACTGCTAGCCCCGGCACCTCCCAAAGTGCTTCTCAGTGGCGCTTCCGCTGGCAAAGCATTGGTTTAAATGGGTGCCTACAGACGAGCAGCGCCACCAGGCTGCTGTGGCTTTCCGCCACCACTGGCAGAACATTGCTTTGAATAGCGGCCTTCACACGACGCTCGGTTGGCACTGTCGACCGGTCAAGCAGAGTGTAACGGCACGGCCCATGCTGTTCACTGTTATTTGGTAGTATGGTCGTGTAGGTCATACTGTTGGCCAAAGATGGAAGTCGGTACAGAAGATATCATCTGTGAATCTGAAAAATATCCATCGACATGCAGCATAGAATATGAGGAATATTCCGAAGTTGTAGTCAACAGAGACAAACGTTCTTCAGAGAAGACGACGATTGGCGAGCGTCACTCATATTTCTTCCCGCTTGTGTGGGGTCTATTGATATGTCATGCAACACACAAGTACTCAAAAGTGTCTTCCAGTCTCCATCTGTCTCGATCACGAACGAAACTGTACAACACACACCAAGTGTTTGTCATATTTTCAACGAATTCTGGAGATACATTCGAAGGCCGACCAAAAAACGTCGCTCTCTTTAACAAGAATTCCAAAAATACATTCAACATATATTTTAGCCTACAGGGGCTGTATTTGAAAACTCTTTGAAATTGTCGCTATATTTACGCAGTAAGAAAGTTGATGTACCGAAACCTTAATAACCAATGGTTACAAGAGGAAAGTAATAACAGCCTTCACACAACTGCCTGCTCTGAGGAAATTTTGTTTCATTATCAATTCTTGATCACAGACCAATCTGGCGATCCCGTATTTGCTCCAGCGTCAATAAATATGGGTCTGTGGTGGTCATCACACATGAACAACGACATTATCGAGAAAATATTTTTGTTGTTGTAATACAGCTACCCACAGTGAGCTACCTTGATGTCTTGTATCTGTTCACCATTTGTATCCGCCATACAGCTGGGTAAATTGGCTGCCTTTTTAATAAACATTTTAAAGCTTCTGCTTCGAGAAATGGTGGCACCAATGATCCACTTTTAAATTACCTCCTTTTCATTTTGTTACTCCGTAAGAGAAGTAAGAGAGAGGCACACTGCTCATCAGACTCCATGACGGAACCGAAACACGGTGACGCGGCAGCAGCGGCAGAACAAAGCGGCGACACAGGAGTTGCTTCTCTTTCCAGTAGAGCCCCGCCACGCAGCGTTCTGGAAAGGCTCGGCGCTGCAGATAAAGCTATTCTCGTTGGTTCGTGTGAAAGAGGCCTTGCCTGTCACACGGAGTAAGCTAGATGGCGCGCATGGTTGCCGACTGGCAGGGAGGGGAGGGGGGCGGGGGAGACGGCTACCTCGCATGCCGAACCTCTCACACAGTGCATAATTCCGCGTAGAAGCTAGCTGGCTGGCTTCACTTCGTGACGGACATGTCGCGCGAGCCGGGTAAACTGGTCTTTCTCAAACGATTGCAAAGAAACTTGTCGGTGACAAAAATTCATTCGAACTGCCTATCATTTCGTTAGTGGTCATATTTGTTGTGATATTTTAGACTTAAGTAAACTACTGCAAGAATTTCCGAAAGTTTGCAGTGAAAAATGGAGGCTGCTATGAGTTTGCGTTTGGTGCATTTTAGGTCATATGTTGCTGCGTACGAAATGTAGCTAACAAATTGTATTTTTCTTTAAACTTTTAAGGATATTGCTATCTATCACCAGTCTCGAGAAAATGTATTGTTATGAAGTGCTTCGTCGCGAACTCGCGCACCACCGAAAAAGTCCGAATGAAAGATTCGCAAAATTCCTAATTCCTCGTATCTCGTAAACGGTTTCAGATTCAGATATCTAAACAAGATTTTGGCTTCTACTTCTTTCGCCAAAACACATCAGAGTTTGTAATTATTTCATGTCACTAACATTCTGTTTCAACCTCCCTCCCCCTTCCCCCCCCCCCCCCCCCCCCCCCAGCTCAGGAGTTGTAATATGTCAGAACGACCGATAAGTGGCCGCCGCATGCAGCTGACTGATCCCTCAAGTGCGACTCATAGACCCCATGAAGAGCGCCGAGGGAAAACAGACAACCGCCGTCGTAGTGAGCCGTAACAGTTCCGGCCGTCCACACAGGACAGCTCGATCAGTGCCCACAGAGAGCTCTGCACCCTGGAGTGCACGCGTTCGCGACCCTGCCCCGCCCGTGCGGAAGGCAGCTTGCAGTTCGCCGGACAATCCCACCCAGAGCGCGGAGGCTAGCAGCTCTCTCGCTCCTCGCGCTCGTGTTTCTCTAAGGTGCGATGCGCCCCCCACAGCAATGACGCGTCTGTGCAACATACGTTGCAGGTACTGTAGCTTCAGCGGGCCACCGATAGCTATCACCAGAAGGTCGTAAAGGTTGGCCTGCAACTTAAACGATCCTCGTTGTCTCCCGTTCTAGACGCATATAAAGTGGCGACACGACTGCCTGCTTTGAGCCTCCGGGCTCGCTTATTTATACGTCTTTTCCATAAACCTCTGACGTAGTTTCTCTGGAGGGGACAAATAGAGTGCTCTTTGATAATTCCAACGTCAGCTTTACTCAGCCCACATGGGCCCCTACACGCAGGTCGTTAGGCGTTGTTGTAACTGAAATGTATGGGCTCTTTACAGCACGTCAGTGTCCTGTGCTGCCCTGATCATTTCACATTTGTATACAGTCCGTACCTGGTCATGCCTTCTAACGGTGTCGTAAACCTGCCTCGTAGAATCGTTTGCGAAATATCAACATCGCCCGCGCCTGCCAACTGATGTGCCAATCGGTCCCTTAATTACTGTCTTCCAGCCATAGCTGCGCAAAATTTACAAGAATTCCCTAAATCCACGCCTGAATTTATTCGTGGCGCAGCAATTCTAATGCAGCTGAAATTGCGACAGACTCATAACACAACAATTGATGTAAGAACATGTCAGTAGTTTATGAAAATGCCCATTCTCAGTATAAAAATAAACTGTAAGTTCTTCACATGCACTATGAGATCAAAAGTATCCGGACACCTGGCTAAAACTCGGTAATGCTGGAATTCAATATGGTGTTGGCCCACCCTTAGCCTAGATGACAGCTTCCACTCTCGCAGGCGTACGCTCAATCAGGTACTGGAAGGTTTCTTGGGAAATGGCAGCCCATTCTTCACGGACTGTTGCACTGAGGAGAGGTATCGATGTCGGTCGACGAGGCCTGGCACGAAGTCAGCGTTTCAAAACATCCCAATGGCGTTCTATAGGATTCAGTTCAGAACTCTGTACAGCACAATCCATTACAGGGATGTTATTGTCGTGTAACCACTCCGCCACAGGCCGTGCATTATGAACAGGTGCTCGATCGTGTTGAAAGACGCAATCCCCCTCCCCAAATTGCTCTTCAACAGCGGGAAGCAAGAAGGTGCTTAAAACATCAATTTAGGCCTGTGCTGTGATAATGCTACGCAAAACAACAAGGGGTGCAAGCCCTCTCCGTGAAAAACACGACCGCACCATAACACCACCGCCTCCAAAATTTACTGTTGGCACTACACACGCTGGCAGATGACGTTCACCGGGCATTCGCCATACCCACGCCCTGCCAAAGGATCGCCACATTGTGTACCGTGATTCGTCACTCCACACAACGTTTTTACACTGTTCAATCGTCCGATGTTTACGGTCCTTACACCAAGCGAGGCGTCGTTTGGCATTTACCTGAGTGATGTGTGGCTTATGAGCAGCCGCCTAACTGTCATAGCACTTGCAGTGGACCCTGACGCAGTTTGGAATTCCTGTGTGACTGTCTGGATAGATGTCTGCCTATTACACATTACGACCGTCTTCAAGTGTCGGCGGTCTCTGTCAGTCAACAGACGAAGTCAGCCGGTACGCTTTTGTGCTGTACGTGTCCCTTCACGTTTCCACTTCACTATCACATCGGAAACAGTAGACGTAGGGAAATTGTGGAAATCTCGCGTACAGACGTATGACACAAGTGCCCACGTTCGAAGTCCGTGAGTTCCGCGGAGCGCCCCATTCTGCTCTCTCACGATGTCTAATGAGTACTGAGGTCGCTGATATGGAGTACCTGGTAGTAGATGGCAGCACAATGCACCTAATATGAATAACGTATTTGGAGGGTGTCCGGATACTTTTGATCATATAGTGTATGTTGTTCCGACCCCATAGTAATTCTCGTTTTACCAGCTTTCGACGGCACTTATATATTTCATTGAAAAATCTGAAGTCGCTCGAATATCACGGTAGATATGGATATTTCAAATGGTTCAAATGGCTCTGAGCACTATGGGACTCAACTGCTGTGGTCATAAGTCCCCTAGAACTTAGAACTACTTAAACCTAACTAACCTAAGGACAGCACACAACACCCAGCCATCACGAGGTAGAGAAAATCCCTGACCCCGCCGGGAATCGAACCCGGGAACCCGGGCGTGGGAAGCGAGAACGCTACCGCACGACCACGAGATGCGGGCTATGGATATTTCACATATTAATCATGTAGCGAAATACTCTCCTCTTTGCATACTGTCATTTGCTAAAATATTGTTTCGATATTTAAAACCGTTTTTGAGATACGAGGAATTTTATGAATATTTCATTCTGGCCTTTTCGCTGGCGCCCGAGCTCGGAACGAAGCGCTTTACGTATGATCCATTTTCTCAAGACTGGTGATAGGTTGCAATATCCTTCAAAGTTTAAAGAAAAATTCAGTGTATTAGTTACATTTCATATGCAGCAACAAATGACTTAACATGCGTCAAACGCAAATTCATAGCGACCCCTATTTTCCACTCCAAGCTTTCCGAAATTCTTGCAGTAGTTTACCAAATATCACAGTAAATACTGCCATTAATGAAATAAGAGGCAGTTTATCAAGTAGCTGACGCATGAAGCTATCAGATGTGCGAGAATCAATTTTTATACCGAATGGTTTCTTTACAATCGCTCGAGAAAGATCGCTAGTTCGCCGGTGGGCGCGTAACGTTGTGTTTGGTCTTGAGGGTTATTTGGCGTTGTCTCGGTTTCCGCCCTGTAGGCTCTAACGTCAGTCGCCAAACACGTCTCCTGATTGGCCAGCCAGAGAAGGCCTCAGAAGAAAAGTAGCACTGGACCTATCAAGGAAAACATGCGCAGCTTCCTGCAGTGCAGCCGGCGAGCGGACGACAGAGCCCTCAAGGGAGCCGCCGCACGAGGTGGCAAGTAAGATAGCGCTGAATCTTACTCCGTGTGAGACGAGTTTAGCCTGCGCTGCTGGCGGCATTTTATTCTGCCAGAGCGAACAGTTCTATAACTGTTGAGGGCTGACTAAATCCTAAACTGAAGGCAGCCATTTGGTCTAGCAAGTTTCTAACGCGCCCCCTCTCGTTTATTGTGTATGGTTGGTACAAGGGTGATTTTTGCGAGTACCTCCTACCTCTCAATTGTGAAGTTTCGAGGAATTTGGCTTAGGGAGACCTATCAGTTTTAATGTGCGCAACAGAAACTTTAAATTAACGGAATCTTGAAATCTGGCCATGTCACTTGTAAATACCCCCAGTGGCTAATGTTAGAGCACAAATTAAAACACTAATCATATCAGTAAAAGAAGGATCAAGGATAAACTATAATGCTCCTAGAAGGACGAATGCTAGTGTTCACTATACAGTTAATTTTAAATAAAACTATGAAATAAATTGCGAAGTAAATGAACTTAAGTAATTTTGGGAAGCTTCAGGCTACCTCTCCCCAAAATGGATAATGCGATCTGAGAAAAACTGCACGATACGACTGCGTTCGTCTGTCGTACCAAAAACTAGAAGATGCTACTGGAATCGATTGATTGGCGTATAACCTCTGCCAAGTAACCTTTATCCGTGATCCCAACAATTTTATCTCTATCTGCCCTAACAATCCGGTTCCGTTGGCTATATCACCATAGCAAAAGCGTGCTGGTTGACACAATGATTATACTCGATGTAACTGCTGCTGGTGACAAAGCTACAGACCTGCAGATGTGGTGAGAGCTGAAACCTGTCACCTTAGACAGCAGACTGCTATCTATAACTGCTAAAGCAAAGCAGCAAACGTAAGACGCGAACTCCCAGCACAAGGCGGAATTCAGCAACGTCTTAAGCGCAAGCGAATAACAGCAAAGCACTCACAAGAATTGTATTCCAGAGGCAAGACGGGAACTTCCACCACCAGACGGAGTACAGTATCGTTTCCAAACGTACAGCAAAATACAGTGCCGTAACTGATCTCTAAGACGGAAGTTCTGCGTCGCACTGAGGCTAAAACAGAATTCTTCCGTGCGCTTGGGAGCAAAGACAAGAAAGTGTTCCTGCTCTTTCAAGAGTTGAGACAGAGTCTCCTGCTCCTTCCAGAATTCAAACAGGAATGCCGTAGCCTCTTTTTACCTCCCACGTTGGTACGGGCGAGCGAATCATCGCTTAGAAACCACAGTGCATGCTCCCTCTTTCCTCATACTAAACGGCCCCAGCCAATCACACTCAAATTTTCGTCGCCTTTTCAAAATGGTTCAAATGGCTCTGAGCACTATGCGACTTAACTTCTGAGGTCATCTGTCGCCTAGAATTTAGAACTAATTAAACCTAACTAACCTAAGGACATCACACACATCCATGCCCGAGGCAGGATTCGAACCTGCGACCGTAGCGGTCGCTCGGTTCCAGACTTTAGCGCCTAGAACCGCACGGCCACTCTGGTCGGCGTCGACTTTTCCAGAAGGCATCCTTCCTACCAACGCTTTAAGCAAATGCGCCAATCCGGAACGTTCGACTCAAAATTTCGAGGAGCAAGTCTGGTGTACGTGCCAAAACAGCTAACGGCTCGAGGGGCCAACACATCGCAGCAAGATCAACCACCACAGCCATAACTACATCCTCATGTTTACCTTGCGAGATGCCATCAGTGATATTAGTAGTGGATTTATCGCTATCTGACTCTGGGTCTGTTTTTCGCGTCAACACGAGGTATCCTTGGCATGAAAAATTATTTTAATTGATCCTTCCCTATATATACATTCCTTTTATAATGTATTCAAGATGAGTATAGGGACTAATCCTGGCTAAATAAGATAAGGAGGATTCAATTAACAAACGTTCAATTGTAAAATAAAAACGAAAGTGCAAAAAGCACAACAATGAATGTTAAGAAATATACAATAACAAATGTTACTATTTACTATGTCCAAGACTGGCAGAACGCCTAGCTGTCTAAATGCGTCTCCTGTCATGTTTGTTAAGAACACTGCAGAGATTGATACTGTTAATCCTTTTGTCTTCCCCATGAACCATGGACCTTGCCGTTGGTGGGGAGGCTTGCGTGCCTCAGCGATACAGATGGCCGTACCGTAGGTGCAACCACAACGGAGGGGTACCTGTAGAGAGGCCAGACAAACGTGTGGTTCCTGAAGAGGGGCAGCAGCCTTTTCAGTAGTTGTAGGGGCAACAGTCTGGATGATTGACTGACCTGGCCTTGCAACATTAACCAAAACGGTCTTACTGTGCTGGTACTGCGAACGGCTGAAAGCAAGGGGAAACTACGGCCGTAATTTTTCCCGAGGGCATGCAGCTTTACTGTATGGATAAATGATGATGGCGTCCTCTTGGGTAAAATATTCCGGAGTTTATCAAACCAGTCTCAGGACTGAAGACCACAACAACAGTCCTTTTGTTAGTTCAAACCACCACCTAAGCTAGCGTAGACAACGAAAAACTCATCGAGACGAACTGGTGGAACTGTATGTAATTAACTTCACAGTTCCCTATATTATCTCGATGCGCAAACAGTACCCAAGTGATCAGAAAAATGTGGATCTTATGCGTCGTAGAAGACTGGCGGCCGCGTGGAGATGCAGCGTAGCGTCCAGAAAATAAATATGGCTACACCATTGACATATTATTGTATCCGAAAACTCATCGAGGTTCTTAACGAGACTCTTCAGCCGTTAGGAACGCTCCATGCCTCTTCGTTGCTACGGCCAGCGAGAAATTTAGTTTTCCCAGCGCATGCTGTTTTACTGTGTTACGAGAAGCTAGCCAGTAACAATCATTTCCGTTAATAAAGTGACAATTCTCCTAACGATCGATCTCTCTTGATGTAAAATATTTGTATAAATTAACATAACTGATGACTTTTAATTGATAATCCTAACATGTAAAGTGTCCAAAATACCGGCGCCTTACATAACATTCCCCTAAAACGACTGATCTGCTAGGATCGTGTGAAAGTTGAAGTGCTACATGATTATGCATAAAATTCGCAGTACCGAGTATCATGTGCTTTCGTAAGCCCCAGAGCTAAGTCTCTGTAGTGCCAATCTATCCACACACATACAGATGTACTTGGAGACTCCATTAAGAAAGTTAACCTGTGGTCATTATTTAGCCGCGTGGGATTAGCCGAGCGGTCTAGGGCGCTGCAGTCATGGACTGTGCGGCTGGTCTCGGCGGAGGTTCGAGTCCTCCCTCGGGCATGGGTGTGTGTGTTTGTCCTTAGGATAATTTAGGTTAAGTAATGTGTAAGATTAGGGACTGATGACCTTAGCAGTTAAGTTCCATAAGATTTCACACACATTTGAACATTTCTTTTGTCATTATTTACTTCCCTAATCCGTCACCTCTTGAGGGAGAACACTGGGTTCTGTGACATTGTTACAATTATAACGGCACAATGACCCAGATGCAAAAAAGAAAAACTCGACTTTAGATCATCAAAGACAATTGTTTGTTATCTACATTGGAAAAGGAAGGGCAATCTCCAATCTACTTGAGTGCTCTTACACAACCCAAATTGCCATCAACTACCTCAGCCTCTCATCTTCAAGCAACACACCCATTTCTCATCAGCCATTCTCTAAGCAATGCAAAAATTATTCTACAAATGAACTTATTGTCTACGGCCATCCACCCTTAAGGAAGAAATGCAAATACTGTGTTATTCATTACGCAAAGCAGGTATGACCGTCACCTGAATATTACTAACTAAAGTTACTGTGATCTGCGTTTACTTTTTATATAATTTCAAGATCAAGAAAAACCGACTAAACGACAATCAGTATCACATGATATTAAACATAGCGAACTGCACTTAAATATACGTTACTTTAATGTAACTTGATTATAAACATGCAAGCAGTATCACTCAAAGTAAATAGAAAAAAAAACACAAGCTATGCTGATCTGCATTTAAATTTACTTTCGTCAAATGCAGCAGAATCACCACAACATATCACAGAGAAATGTTCCTAATTTTAACTACCGTTAGTATGCATTTAATGTTAAATTGAGGGCTGAATGAATGGCCAAACGTAAATACAAAGAAATACAAATGAAAAAGACAAACATAAATATATTATTGTAGTATACACAAGTCACTGCAAGATGGCATGGCTTTACAAAACATAGTTACATAAATGGACAAGTACACAAGTCATTCCATGATGACATGCCTTAACAAAACATGGATATTTAGAAAGAACAAGTACATATTTAGAATTATAGAGCAAGTTGTAAAAAGCCTGTGCAGAATGTTTTTGAAGAAAAAAGGGACCGAACTTCCCAAAAATTGTTTTCATCAAGGAGAAAAAGTTTGTGACGAGTGCAAAACCTGTTTTTGTCTGTGGAAAAAGTTTTTGGACGAGGAGCACTGAATTTAAAAAAATGTTTTTGGCAGAACTTTACTTTGGAGCGATTGTGTTTGTTGAAACTCACTTCACTGCCGTAGTTCTGCAGCTATAGATTGTGCATCCGCTCTACTCTACCTAGGAGCTGAAAATACTACCATGTGCGGTGACGTTAGCGGGTGGCGGTATCACACCCACAATAGGAGCTGTGTACTAGTCCGTGAGAGTACACCGCGTTCGAAGCATTATTTGCCTGTGGTTGCGACGGTCAAGTGAGCTGTCGACTCCGGTACTTTGTCGGGAGGATTACAGAGACTTACGTCGCTGAGGAACCACTTAAGCCCTTGTAACGGCCTGGAGATTGACGTCCGCGCCCTGTTGTGTTCCAGGTCTGCAGCGTGCCATTGTGAGACGGGGCGCGTGCGTGGGCTGGCACCGTATTATCACCGCTAGGCCACAAAAGCACGTGCCGCTTGCAGTGATGCGCTGGTCCTGTTATCTCGGCTCACAGGGACGGCGACTCGTAAATTTCCCTTCTTCTGGCGGGCAGCCTGCCGCCTGCTTTCGGTATAGTGTTCGGTTGTGTCGACAAAGATCGCTGTGTGACGATTACTCCTCAGTGCTTCCTTGGCTCGCCTTATAATCTCCTCTGATCTCTGCACAAACTGTACATTGCGTATAAGTACTCACGGCTACACAATTCATTACCTATCCATCAAAGAATTACAAATTTCACGTAGGCAAACTGCAAGTTGAAATGTAATTGACACCAATGAAAGTTAACTTTCAAGTTAAAGCTAGCGATAAGGCTAGTTATTACAAAAAGGTAACTTGAAATTGGTTACATCAAGGCAAAGTCAGCGATAAAGTAATTTTTTTAAAAGGTAAATAATGCAATTATCTATGAATTTTAATTGCATATAAAGCTACCTGCAGAGCTAGCCATTATAAAAACGTAAATTAAAATTGTTAAAGTGAAAAGTAAATTTACACATATTTAATTAACAAAAGCAAAACAACAAATAAGTAAAATATAACAAATACTCGTCCATTCATGCTTCGCGGATTAGTGGGTCAGCGTGATTTATTTTGTTAGAATGCAGGCAAGAGTAAGTCTTCTACTACGAACACAACTATTCCTTAGCAAACTAATCAACTACCGATACCACTATGCGTTAGTAAAGGAATATATTTTTTGTAAGTAACCCCCTTCTTCTTGATGATGGTGTTTATCTCGAGCACATGACGTACTTATTTTCAGTTCGCTGTCATCATTTCCATTTCATTTGGTGCTGAAATTTATTATATTTTGGATTTGTCTGCCGAACGATGAGAACATCACTGCGACAAAGTCATTTTGTCGTGAAATTTGCACGCACAGTACAGTTTCTAAGTTCGCAACCAATTAAAACTTTTCCGCTTCATTCAACGAACGTACCGCGTCCTTGTTTATCCGTCGCTCGTGCGCAGTGCTTCATGCTCCTTTGCTACATAAAAACTCGCTTCCGCACCTGCGTAAAGCTCACCTCCATCCATATAAATTGGTCATCTTTGCCGGGTCTGGCAGTGAGATCGTACCATAAAATGAAACACGCAATTCTCAATGACTTGTCCAAGGAACAACAAACGTATGAGTTATCGACTGCTGAGTAGGACAAATATCTTTTTCAGTCGCAAAACGGGAAAATGTTCATCCGCACAATGCGTCCTGCACCTCCTTTTTTAGAGACTTAATCGACGCTCTTTTATGATTTTCTGTTTGTTGCACCACCCTACCACTCTCTAGCTGTTCATACAGTCGTATTTCTTAGTGAACCAACGCTTTCACTGTTGGTTACGTTGCATGTCAGTGGAAATGTACCTCTCAATTTGCGGTGAGTGTACATCGCGCTTTCTAAGATTTTGTTACTGTAAACGAACATGCTGTCCTTTCAGCGGTTTTACTGCATGAGTAGTAAAACGGTTGACCCAAAAAAAAACTTCTCCTCTAATCTATACGCTACGTACACACTACTATTCCAACCTTACAAATACTACTTTTTGTTTTATATTTATTGACAAAAGAAACAGTCTTAGTCAAAGAATTCCTTTACTTGGCTTATATGATGCGCCTCCAAAGACTTTTTTGACTTGAGAGTCTCTAATTCCACTGAATTTACGTGTGTTATCCTGCGCACACGCACAAGGGCATAATAAGTTACAAAGAACTTGTGGCAGACTCTCTTCTGTCGGTCAAACAGTGAGACTTCACCAGGTTTTTGTCCCCATCGTTTAATTCTCTTACCGTTGCCATTTTACACTGAAGAGCGAAAGAAACTGGTACAACTACCTAATACCGTATAGGTACCCCGTCAGCAAGCAGAAGTGCTGCAACAAGACGTGGCATGAACTCGATTACGGTCTGAAGTACTGCTGGAGGGAATCGACACTATGAATCCTGCAAGGCTGTCCATAAATCCGTAAGAATAAGAGGGGGTGGAGATCTCTTCTGAACAACATGTTGCAATGCACGTCTGGGGAGTTTGGTTGCCAGTGGAAGTGTTTAAACTCAGAAATGTGTTCCTGGAGCCACTCTGTAGCATGGACGTGTGGGGTGTCGCGTTGTCCTGCTGGAATTGCCCAAGTCCATCGGAATGCACAATGGACATGAATGGATGCAGACGATCAGACAGGATGCTTACGTACGTATCACCTGTCAGAGGCGTATCTAGACGTATCAGTGGGCCCATATCACTCCAATTGCACACGCCCCACACCATTACAGAGCCTTCACCAGCTTGAACAATCCGCTGCTGAAATGCAGGGTCCATGGATGCACGAGGTTGTCTCCATACCCGTACACGATCATCCCCTCGATACAATTTGAAACAAGACTCGTCTGTCCTGGCAACATGTTTCTAGTCACCATGTGTCCTTTGTCAGTGTTGACGGATCCATGTGAGGCGTAAAGTTTTGTGCCATGCAGTCAACAAGGGAACGCGAGCGGGCCTTCGACTCTGAAATCCTTTATCGATGATGTTTCGTTGAATAGTTCGCATGCTGGCGCTTGTTGATCGCCCATCATTGAAATCTGCAGCAATTTGTGGAATGATTGCACTTCTGTCACTTTAAGCGATTCTCTTCAGTCGTCGTTGGTCCCATTCTTGCAGGATATTTTTCTGGCCGCAGCGATGTTGGGGATTTGATATTTTACCAGATTCCTGACATTCACGGTACACTCGTTACGTTGAATCCAGCCTAGTCGTCGAATATGGAGTGTCTAGAAAACCCGATTTGTCAGATCGCTAGACAACATTCAAACAAATCGTATTAATGAATTTTATTACAAACGGAAATGATTAAAATATTTAACTTTGTGTTAAACAGATGTGTCGCAAGCAAAGTCCGACAGACAAAATAAGAAATCTCTTCAGTGTGTAAGTAGGCTGTTTATGTTTTCGTTTTGGCAACGTTACGTAGCGCTCAAAATGAAATCACTGGCTGTGCTGTGTGCGGTCTGTCGCTAGTTTGCATTGTTGTCTGCCATTGTAGTGTTGGGCAGCGGCAGCTGGGCTGTTAACAGCGCGTAGCGTTGCACAGTTGGAGGTGAGCCGCCAGCAGTGGTGGATGTGGGGAGAGAGATGGCGGAGTTTTGTAATTTGTCATGAACTGATATATATATTATGACATGTGATGATATTAAGATCTATTAAATAATTATTTTATGATCCACATTCTTTAAAAAAGGAGCACTTGGAAAGGAAAGAACAATAAGAAGAAACTAGTAACAGTAACACATAATTTTCTTTTCAAGTACATGGTAATATTTCTTTTACAATAAGTTGTTGTGGTGCACCACTTTAATTACATAGACATTAAGATGTGAATATACATTTCCCTTATCTGCATTGTTGTTTAGTGTAATATTTTTTCTGCTTGCGCTATGTCATGTTTAGGTATAAGTTGCTGCTGTTTGCCAGGCATAGTGTTATTGAATTTGACTTTTGCTCATTTATGCTGCTAGCTTTGCCAATTTGCATTTTTTGCATTGCTGTTGGTGTTGATTTGTTATGTGATGCTGCATTGCCTCGTCCCTTAGTTTAGCATCTGAGCTCAGTAGATTTAAGTTAGCTTAAGAGGGGGTAGCCTCTAAGAGAATGAGTTGCGATGAATTGGAAGAAATGCATTGAGAAAACAGGTTTAGGTAGGATTTTCTTGGAAATAAATGTTGAGGTAAGAAATGTGTGAACATATAAATACAGAAAGCATGCTTAGATAGAATTTTTTGGGTGGAAACAAAGGATGAAATAAGAGGAAAGATATATGAAGTTTTGGGTTGGACTGCAGTACCAAATGTTACACTGAAAACGAACCCTGTCCTTTCCTATTGGTGTTATCCCACTATGTGTGTGTGTACCCTTGTGTATTTGTTTTCTTCCTGTCTCTGTGTAGTTTCATAGAATTTTTTCTTCTTTTAATATTAAGCTACATTCACTATGATGAGGAATACTGTTATCCTCGAATATAATTGGCATTAATAATATGTTATTTACTTTGTAAAGATGTTAGACATTAATTCCGTTCTGTTTAATGCTCATGTGTGAAGTTGATGTTTCGAAAGTTATTCTGATCTTTTATGTATTTACTAATGTCATAATTCCTGGAACACTGATGTATATGTTATATCGATTCTTTTGTAAAGCCTGTAATACAATTGTTATCAATATTGTTATGTTCTTTAATGATGTATTTTGTACCTTTGTTATTGTATTCTTCTGTTATAAAATTGTAATTGTCACCAGTTCATGATATTATTAACTTGTAAGTTACATTTCACTGCACACGTTTCTGTTGGTCATAGTACATGGACAATATGTGAGAAGTAGGGACTGTTAGTGTTTGCACGTTTGTTAATAATTCTGCAAGGGACTGGATAACAGCATTGCTGGTTCTAAGGACAATTCCAAAAACTTTGTGAGTGCACAAGTGATGGTTTATGGACTTGCTATATTCTCCGCAAGACTCTTCGATGGTGAATGTGCACCTGCACAATCGCAACAGATGGCTGCTGGTCATCTCTACAAGGACTACAGGGTCTGCACCTCTGGTGGCCCACCAATACCATTATCTCTACAAGGACTACAGTGGGTCTGCATCTTTGATGGCCCACCATTGCCATTATCTCTACAAGGACTACAGTGGGTCTGCACCTCTGGTGGCCCACCAATACCATACTCTCTACCGGGACTACAGTGGGTCTGTTCTGTGATAACCTACCTACCAATATTCTTCCAAACTTCGAATGACTCTGCTGTGGGTTTGCTCTGTTGTGGCCCATTACCTGTCTGCATGTCGAGAGTCAGCACTGTCTTTCCGTTGGAAGGTCAACACTACTTCTTCAAGACCGCATGGAAATCCACTACTTCTATGTGCATTTTCTTTTACTGCTTGGACTTTGAGAAAAGCTCTGCATTTTTACTGTGATGAACAATGTGGACTGTCTTTATGGACTGTGAGAAATTTTGATCTTTTGACCAACATAATATTAATAAGTGTGTGCATTTTATATCTTTGTTACTGTAATTGTGAAAAATTTTTGTCAAATCTGTATTGGCCAGTGCCCAACACCATTTGTAAAAAATTTTTGTGGGGAGCATGGGGGCTATGTAAGTAGGCTGTTTATGTTTTCGTTTTGGCAACGTTACGTAGCGCTCAAAATGAAATCACTGGCTGTGCTGTGTGCGGTCTGTCGCTAGTTTGCATTGTTGTCTGCCATTGTAGTGTTGGGCAGCGGCAGCTGGGCTGTTAACAGCGCGTAGCGTTGCACAGTTGGAGGTGAGCCGCCAGCAGTGGTGGATGTGGGGAGAGAGATGGCGGAGTTTTGTAATTTTTCATGAACTGATATATTTATATATGATGATATCAAGGTAAATACATTGTTTGCTCTCTATTAATATCTTTCATTTGCTAACTATCCCTATCAGTAGTTAGTGCCTTCAGTAGTTTGAATCTTTTATTTAGCTGGCAGTAGTGGCGCTCGCTGTATTGCAGTAGCTTGAGCAGCGAAGATTTTTGTGAGGTAAGTGATTTGTGAAAGGTATAGTTTAATGTTTGTCAGGGCCATTCTTTAGTAGGAAATTTTGAAAGTCAGATTGCGTTGCGCTAAAAATATTGTGTGTCAGTTTAAGCACAGTCTTGTAGAATTGTTCAAAGGGGACGTTTCATAAGTGTAACAATTCCAAGTTTGAGCTACACAGAATGTACGAGCAAAGTAATGAGTGTTGACGCTTCTGTCCTATTTGCTAGTCTTGACGCTGATGTAGAAATGGCCGCGACCGGTCGGCCGCGGCGCGTATGTTCTGTCCACATAGTGGCCGCTGCTGTCGTGTTGTTGTGATGGAGAAGGGCCGGTCAGTGTGCAATTGGCTCACATCTTCTTCACAGCCCTCTCTGCTGTCTCGTTCCGACTGGCGCGCCGGCGCTTGACTTTACGCCGTAACATTCCTCCCTCCCTCCCCCCCCCCCTCCCCACCTCAAAGCGACGAACCATCGTCGCATAGGGAGCACGACAACGGCGGGAGAGGCAGGAGCGCGGATGCTGCGATGGACTGGAAGCTGTGGCTGCAGGGGACGGCAGACCTCCAGTCGTACCCCGCCATCCGGCCTTCGCTCTGGCAGAAACGTCCCCCGGAAAACGACCTGAAGGGTACGCGACACCTCCTGAGGCCCGCACCCAGGTGTTGAAGGCGTCGGCTGCTGCGGCGTGGGCGGGTCCAGCTCCATCGGTAGGGCGAGAGGAGGCGAAGGCTCCTCTTCCATGGAGTCGTCCCACGGTGTCGTGATGACTCCCTCTGGCGGCTGCTGTGGCCGCGCTGTTCTCGGGATGCGTGAATCTGGTGGAAGAGCTACAGAGGGATCACCGTGCACATGACAGTGGAGACTTCGATTGTGATGTCGGCGCTGCACTCCGTCTGGGCCTGAAATGAGATACATGCATGTGTCAAGTCGACGAAGGATCTCGCCTCGTGCCCACCCTCTGCTGCCGCTAAAATCCCTGTAAAACACAATATCATGCAGCGCGAAGCGATACTTTCGCTCTTTCTTCGGCGCTGGATGCTGAGGAGGGTGGAGCAAATGGAGCAGTGTTCGATGGCGGAGATCGTGAAGCAATTCCGCTGGCGATGATCCATCTCGTGGATGCGAAGGATAGGAGGAGAGAAATAGTTGCAATGCTTGATCCCTGGTGTGTGCGGTGCGAAGTTTTGCCATCTGCTGCTTGGAGGTTCTGTCAGAACGTTCCGCTTCGCCGTTTGACTATGGATGGAACGTTTGTAAGTAGGCTGTTTTGGTTTTTATATTGGTAACGTCACCTAGCGCTCTGTATGAAAATCACTGGCTGTGCTGTGTGCAGTCTGTGGCTGGTTGGCATTATTGGAATATTCGCCATTGTAGTGTTGGGCAGTTGGCTGTTAACAGCGCGTAGCGTTGCGCAGTTGGAGGTGAGCCGCCAGCAGTGGTGGATGTGGGGAGAGAGATGGCGGAGTTTTGAGAGCGGATGATCTGGACGTGTGTCCGCCAGAAAGAGTAAATTTGAAAGACTGGATATCATAAACTGATATATATATATATATATATATATATATATATATATATATATATATATATATATATACGATGACTTTGAACACTATTAAGGTAAATACATTGTTTGTTCTCTATCAAAATCTTTCATTTGCTAACTATGCCTATCAGTAGTTAGTGCGTTCAGTAGTTAGAATCTTTTATTTAGTTGGCAGTAGTGGCGCTCGCTGTATTGCAGTAGTTCGAGTAACGAAGATTTTTGTGAGGTAAGTGATTCATGAAAGGTATAGGTTATTGTCAGTCAGGGCCATTCTTTTGTACGGATTATTGAAAGTCAGATTGCGTTGCGCTAAAAATGTTGTGTGTCAGTTTAGTGTTGATCAGAATAAGTAAAGAGAGAAATGTCTGAGTACGTTCAGTTCTGCTCAGCTGTTTGAAAATCAAATAACGTAATAGGTTTATCAGCACAGTTATTCATAAATTTTTCTAAGGGGATGTTTCACGTTCCATTAGTTAAATGCTGTATGTCATTGCGTTCACAGAACGTTTCAAATTCATTTGACGTGAACTGAAGGCTGTTGTTAGATACTGTGACTTCAGGCAAACCGTCGAGGCAAAAAATAGAGGACAATACCTGAATGAGCTACGTGACGTTGTCAAGTTCATTGGTACAGCAAAAGGAAACTTGCCGTAAGAATCTACCACAATCAACCAACGTGTGTTCCAGAAATGTTCCACAAAGTCTGTGTGCACACGTTGCCATGATGATTGCGACATAGGCCAAGCAGAGAATTTTTATGGTGGAGCGAACTGATTTTCCGCACATGCTTGACACTGTGACGTCATCTGTTCTATTTGGTTGTCCATACCCTGCCAAGTACAGTGTCTATGCGCTAACTTTTCGTACGAACATATGTCCTTGGTGATGTAACTGCAACACTTCTTTTTGCAAAGCTTTTGGGATCAACACACGTGGCTGCCCACTGATGTGCTTTAGCAAAATGGTCAGATGTTAATCAGCTTCCGTGGCCTGTGAAATTGTCCTTGATTGAAGCAATTCAGAATCCGTAGCATCGATGTGACAACAAGATGCAGCAGAAGCGTCAAAATCTATGTCAGGGCCAATGGGAAGACATGAAAGTGACTCCGCGTTACCATGTTGAGCCGTCGGACGATACACAATCTCGTACTGGTATTGAGACAACAACAAAGCCCATATTTGCAATTTGTGGGCAGTTCTTACACGAACCGGCTTCATCGGGTGAAACAGGACTACAGCGGCTTGTGATACGTTACTAAGTAGAATTTTCTGCCATACAAAAAATGGTGGAATTTGGTGACACCATACACAATAGCCAACGCCTCTTTCTCTATTTGTGAATAGTTGCACTGGGCGTTGGACAACACTTTTGATGTGAAAGCAATAGGCCTGTCTTTATCACTAAATCTGTGCGAAAGAGGAAGCGTCAACTTGCAACACAACTGGTTGCAGGATCAAAGTGAACCTGCGAGGTGCCGGGGCTAGCAGTGTATTTAACACTAAATTCTTCTAGAATCTACATATGTAAATGATGCTCTAAGCCCCCCCTATTCTAACTCCGACTTTTGCTGTTGCACATGGATTAAAAAGAAACGCGAACTGACTGTAATCGACCCTGCAAGTGGAGTAGAAAAGAGTTTGGCACCTGCAATAATTTCATTTGATAAATAAGTTAAATAAAAGAAAGTTTCATTAACGTAGTGAGAAATGATAGGGTTGCTCTACCGGTTAACAGAATGAAAGTTCTGTCCAAAATAACAATATGATTTGTTATAACTCAAAATAATAAACAAAAACACATGAAACATTTACAATACATCAAATTGGCTCAAATTGGATACTCAAATAAATGCTGTGAAGGTGAAGTTGTCCCTAAACTAGATTGTGACATTTATGTCGAAGTGGTATGTGGAGCCAATTCCTTGCAACTCAAGTCTTAAGAGAGACACACAGCCAACCCAGCATTAATTGCTGCTACATTAGTGAGAACTCAGACAATGAACACCCAAGACAGATCAAACTTAGAAAAGACAAACAGGCGCGCTCTGCTGAGCTCGGATTATCACCTAGCAAAATTGCCTGCTTTGCTGGTGCTGCGGACGTACATTACCAAGCTGTCTTCTTAACTGCACAGACACGATCTGGCATACCGAAGGCGATGGCTGGTTGCTTCGATGTCCCGTCGTGGTGATGATAATGTCGCGAGTAAAGCCCGAAACAAATTATCCTGGTCTGGTTGTTCCAGATTAAAGACTTCCTAGCAATACAAATGCGCCTCTGAGGGAGACGAAGAAAGCTCGCCACACAATCACTGACGGTACAGTGATTGATTTTCACAAGCGAAGTCACACAGTAACTCTGATACAGTCAACTTTAGCCAAAACTGCCCACGACAGACAACATAGGCCGCGTGTTTGCAGAACGCTCAATTGCCAACTGTACTCGGAAAGTTACGTTGAAGTCGAAACTTCAGCAACTTCGTTAAACAGTTACAATCAAATAAAAGTATATTAGACAGCCAACGGAAGGCAGGCTGTCCAGAGCAGCGGGAGCTCAGTCTTGTAACCTACTCCGACCGAAAGGCGAGAGCCGACTCCCCACAAGAGCACCCGTACAAACCGAACACAGAACATTCCCGCCCCCACGACAGTGGCCGTGGTTAATCGTTCCAATCAGCAACTCGAAAACTGGCGGGAAATTCCACTCTATTGCCGGAGCACTACCATTCCATGAATGGAGATTCTTCGCACCAATTTCTGCGCCGATTTTGCTACGTCACGGAGCTATGCCCTGTGCAAGCGAATCACAGTTACGATTTTGCAGAAAGGGGGGGATTTGCCCGCCACAACTGCCTGGGTACACAAGTCATTCCCACGCCTCACTGGTAGCCCGCCAGAAAGTGTTTTCGCTAAGTTTCTACGAAGCAACGAAACCTCTAGCCCAGCCACTACGTCAGGCTCCTGCGAGCATGTCTCCGCCGCTATTCTACAATGTCGGCGTCTGGAAAGCATTCACTCGACTCCCTCACACCCGTCGGCTTACCCTTTCAAGATCAGCGGTGCCCGCCTGTCACCGGACCACCCGGGTGACGAGAGACGCTGCGTGGGAAGTCCGCGTGTGAAGGAATAGCAACTTTTCACTGTATGCAATTAGAGAGGAAAATCGTAAGATAGAAATATGAGAGGGAGCTCATGCCACCTCTCAAACCAAGTATCGATCACTGAGCAATGCATCTTTAAGATTTGAAACTTAAGCTTTTGACACTCATCTGTCCAAACAAAGGGAACGTTCTTGCAGCACAAGCGAAGCAATGGGGCTGCGATTTGTGCAGCATCCTTTATGAACCGAATATAATAGTTCATTTTCCCTAATACTGATTGCAATTCTGTGACATCGCGAGAAACTGGCAAATCACGTATGGCTAACAAATGTCACTGAAGAGGATGTACACCTTAACTGTTTATGATATGACCAGGATACTGCAACTCAGGTTTAAAAAAAAATCACACTTGTCCGGTCTACAATTTAGACCTGCATCAGATAATACACAAAACAAAGCACGCAAATTTGCAATGTGTTCTTCAGGTGTACGACCTGCTACCCCAATATCGTCCAAATAGTGTGAACAGTTTGGTACTTGAGTAGTCAGCTGTTCCAAATGGCGGGTGCGGAAGCACTGCCAAAAGGCAAACGTAAATATTTAAACAAGCCCAAATGAGTGTTCACAACACACAGTTTTTGAGATTCTTCATCTAGAGGAATTTGAAGATATGCGTCGCACAAATCAATTTTTGAAAAGTAACGACCAGCGCCTTATTTTTCCATGATATTCTCTGGGTATCGCAATAGATAAGTATCTATTACAGTTTGTGGGTTGACTGTGGACTTAAAGTCAACACAGGGGCGAATGCGACCAGGAGGTTTGGGGAGAAAAACCAGGGGACTTGCCGATTGACTAGCTTGTATGGGCACAATAGCTCCGCTATCTTACAATTCATTAAGTTCATCAGCGACTTTGCCCTGTAATGCAATTGGAACTGTTCTGACCCGGCAAAATTTCCCCTGTTTTCCTCTAGTATGCAATTGAACCAAAAGTTTGTTGGACTGGCGTTGGACTGGAGAAACCGTTTGCTTGTGAGTTTTGCTAATGCCTGCAGCAGATTTTGAATACACTGCATTGATTACACGAGCCTTGGGAATAGATTTTTGTGAGTGGGCAGAATTCTTTTGTTTGTTCCGTTGCAAACATACGGACTGTATGTGACCTTTCTTGCCACAAGTGTAACACTGTGCTTGTCAGGACAGGCAGTCTTGGTGTTTGTGGTGTGAATAACACCACACCGAGGGTATGACTTAATTCTGTTACCTGTTTAGAGAACTTTTTATGCAGCATGGAGAACTATTTATGTGGTGTGGCGCACGCATGTTGTCGCTGCCTTCTGGGCCGGTCGTAAGCAAGGGACGACTCAACCCGACAAATTGGAGGCTGTTCAGATTTATTGGCCGAAATGGCACCTTGGTCGTACTGAAATGATGAATCGGACTGTTTCAAAATCTGTTCTCTAAGTTTGACATCAGTTACATTGTACATGATCGCATCTTACAACATAACAACTTAGTATCAAGCAAAAATGGCTCTGAGCACTATGGGACTTAACATCTGATGTCACCAGTCCCCTAGAACTTAGAACTACTTAAACCTAACTAACCTAAGGACATCACACACATCCATGCCCGAGGTAGGATTCGAACCTGCGACCGTAGCGGTCGCGCAGTTCCAGACTGAAGCGCCTAGAACCGCTCGGCCACACCGGCCGGCAATATCAAGCACCGCAAGCACATTTCAATTTTCATTTTCTCATCATAACCTGCAAACCTGTTACCCACTTGTGATAAGTTTGTTCAGACTTTTTATTGGAATTGAAGAATTGGTACCTGGCTGCTACCACATTCACTTGTTGGGCATAATAGTTCGTCAGCGAATCTACAACCTGGTCATAGGAAAGTTCACTTAGAGTGGCGTTAGGGAACAATTTCTGAATGAGGCGAAACACTGCACTTCCTACCGTTAACAAAAAGTAATTAAGTTTCACAGTACCTAGTATGGCGTGAGCAATTACGTGGGCTTCAAACTATTGTAACTGCTCGAGCAAGTCCTCTTAGTTTTCATTAAACTGGCGAGAAGGGGAAATGGCACTCGGAGCTACAGTTGTAGTTTGCACTGCATTAGTGGTTTGTTTCATCAGGAGCTGCTGCACCGTGGTTAGCAGCGAGCCAATTTGCAGGTTCTAAAACTGAAACATCTGTGTTAGCTGCGTTACATCTATCGCTTGCATCTGAGGCGCCTGAGTAAGGTGTGGGAGAGGTGGGTTGGTCATTTTGGAATACACAAATGCAATAACAGACAAGGCAAGCAATGAAAATAAGCACACAAGCAAAGAAAATTTCCGCAATGTCCACCTGAAAACACTGACTAACAAAAACACTAAAAGAGACACTATTAAAGCAAGTAAACACACCCCTGCAACGAAAAAGTCAAAGTAGAATTAAGGCGCCAGCAAAACAAAAATGCTCACGAAAAATCAAAAATTTGTGCCAACCAGGCGCGGGGTTCTTCTTACTCGTCCCCAAATGTTAAAACTGCCTAGTCAAAGAATACGGGGTGTCTAGGAAACCTACTTTCTGGGATCGCTAGACAACATTCAAACAAATCGTATTAATGAATTTTATTACAAAAGTAAATGATTACAGTACTTAACTTTATGTTTAACAGATGTGTCGCAAACAAAGTGCGACTGACAAAATAAGAAATCTCTTGAATTGAACAAGTCAAAGTTTGAGCTTGACTTTACGCCATAACACTTGAAAAGGTCGTACAGGAAATTCCCCACTTCATCACTACCTCGAAGGTGCTGTGTCCCATCGCTCGTGTGCGGACTTTAACACCACACTCAGACTCACTTAAGTCTTGATAACCTGCTATTTTAGCAGCAGTAGCCCATCTAACAACTGCGCCAGACACTTGTTGTCTTATATAGGCGTTGCTGACAGCAGCGCCGTATTCTGCCTGTTTACATATGTCTGTATTTGGATACGCAAGCCTATACCAGTAACTTTGGCGCTGCAGTGTATCTGCCCGTTCCTTGCACTTCTGTCCAGTTATCATTATATTGTGGAGCGTCTGTCTCCCAATATCAGTGTGACGAAGTCGTGACCTCGGCGGGAAGTCCACTACTTCTCGTACTGGCTCGGAAGGATTTCTTATTTTTTAGGTTTCCTCTCTGCTGAGTCACGGGTGTCGTTCTAAAGAATCGTCACATGCGTCTTCCATTTGCAATCTGAGGTAGCTGGAAGGTATTTGTGCCTTTACGGCTTCCTCGTCAAACCTAATGTCGACTTGGCCATTTTCTTCCAATGTTGCCACGCCTCTCCCAATGTCCGTGATTGCCTTTCGCTCTGACAAGAAATACATTCTCAGGATGATTCCTGTTGCCAGATTCGTCACCACGAAAAGATTAACGGATAATTTGTGTCCCTGACACAAGATCTCTAGTCTGATTTGTCTGCTGATCTCAGTGCTCTTGTCTAAGATTGCCCCTCGTATCTTCGTCTTTTGCACCTTTACCATTGGTGCGTTTGCACACAACGCACATGTCTTGTACAACTGTTCAGAGACTGTAGAGAGTTGGCTTCTTCTAAGATAGCTTCTACCCTTACTTCGCCAATTAAGATTTCCAAAATTGGGTATAGATCATGCCGATGTTTACATCCGGTTAGTCAGCTAATAATTCCACTGAATCGTCGTAGTCTAATAATTTGAAGTGACTGCTTCCCATCCTTTCTGCGGGATCCCTTGCAGTCTTTCCCGCAGTGGAATCTAGTCAGGTTTGCGGAGCGTCATCTTGCCTTGCCCGACTCCGGTTCGGCGGACGAAGTTCAATCTCGTTATTATTTGGTTGTTGCTGAGCATCGCTCGCTTCATGTCCCTGACTTTTGTACTGGTTTCCATTATCATTCCAACTATTTCGCCAATTGGTGTTCTGACCGTAATTCTGACTGTTATGGCCACGGAACTGCTGACTGTTGTATTGTAATCGGCATCCGTTACGGTTCCCGTTGCTTCGTTTCTTGTTGTTATAACCTTGATTTTGGTTGTTATATCCTTGATTTTGATTATTCTGACTATTATTACAGTGGTTGTTGTGGTTGTTCTTGCTCGGCTGATCATATGTAGACTCCTGTTATTTCCGTTTTTCCTTTTTTGTTCTTCATTCAGTGTGAGTTCTGACACGACGATCAAGAACGGAAAAACAGATAGGGCTGTGAGACGACGTCAGCCAATAGTATGCTGACAAACCCCTCTCTAGGATGACACCAAGACAGGAGCGGCCTCTACACGAAGAGAATATAAGCGGCGCGCCGCCTAGCCGAGCATAGTAAAATTCCTCTGAACGCATCTACGTCATCTCCGTACTTTCCAATAAGAAGCATTTATTGGTACGTAAGTCGTGTCGTGTGACTACGGCCTCCCGTCGGGTAGACCGTTCGCCGGGTGCAAGTCTTTCGATTTGACGCCACATCGGCGACTTGCGCATCGATGGAATCGAACCCTAACCCTTAGGATTGACATTCTGTCGCGCTGACCATTCAGCTACCGGGGGCGGACGGTACGTAAGTGGGAGCCGGGTAAAACATAGCTGTATTGTCTCGTTATCGCTACATGTAGTGTCCAGAAATTGATTCCTTTTGGACATGTGATCCAAAAGTTTCACTGCAGTTTTTTTATTCTGATCCTTCCATATGGCGACTCATCAATAACTCGTGTTTTATCAGTTACTGTGTTGTTTTCGACCAGTATTGCCTGAGAAACGCATTTTTAAAGTCCTCGTACGTGTTATATACACGTATGGCTTCCCGCATTGTCTCTGCCACGACTTCTTCTAGGTGAGCACGGACGCAGTCCCTCTTTTTATGCTCGGGCCAATACGTTGGATTGCCTCGGTAAACTGTTCTATGAACGTTCTCGGACGGAGACTGTTTCCATCTTCCTTGCAATGTTGAAACCGTCTGACCGTTAAATATTTCTCGTGATCGACTATTGTCATATTGTCGCCTGTTTCTTTCGGTCATCACGTCTCTCGCTCACATCTGTCGTCAGGTAGTGCCGATTCTGCTGGACGTGGTGACATACATTTTTGATTTGTGTGTAGCGGAATGCAGTTTGTTACTGGCTGCTCTTCCTAGTTGCCAGTACTCACACATACCGGTTCCGTGTCTTAGTGACACATTACAACGGAACATCGCCTCATGTCTACGATTCCGCCAAGTGCGGTATTGCTGTTGTCCGCATATTATGACTTTCCCGTGCGACTCACACGTCGTTCTGTCTGCTTTCACTCACTCATGAGGAGACGCTACTAACGTTGCACGTGACACCGCGTCCGCAAGTGTCCGATGTTTCCGTGTCCACGACTGAACATAATGACGATCCTTTTCGTTCCAAGGGTTGCCGAAGCCTCTCTTCTAGAATTTCTGAGCGGAGAAAATCTCCGACCAAGCCGGGAATCGAACCCTAACCCTTAGGATTGACATTCTGTCGCGCTGACCATTCAGCTGGTTTTCGGCCGACAATTGTTCTAAAGCCTGCTCCCTTTCTTGTTCCAGTTTCTTGATGCGACTCTGCATTTTACTGAGAACACTGTTACCCGTTTTTGCTGTCGCCTTATTTCGGTTCTAAGCTCTTGTGCTATGCGCTTTGCTTCTCTTGCGAGCATGCGCGCCTCTTTCACCTCTTTTTGACATTGTGAAACGTCTCGTTTCATTTCAGCTCGGAAAACCACCATCTGATTTTCCAGCTGCTCTACTATTATTTTTTTTCAGTTTCGTCATTTACTTGCTTGGCCTGTTTCTGTAAATCTGTTCGATATTTGATAATTTCTGCCTGTAATTGTGTACGGAAGTTCTCAATCTCCTTCCGTATCTCTATTCCGTCCTCCTTCAACGCTTTTAACTAATCGAGTATGCAGGATATTTCGTTTTTCACGTTTGCGTACATCGTGTCACTCTCTCCATCTAAGCTTACTCGCGATGGTCTAACACCTCCGGGCACGCATCTCGTGGTCGTGCGGTAGCGTTCTCGCTTCCCACGCCCGGGTTCCCGGGTTCGAATCCCGGCGGGGTCAGGGATTTTCTCTGCCTCGTGATGGCTGGGTGTTGTGTGCTGTCCTTAGGTTAGTTAGGTTTAAGTAGTTCTAAGTTCTAGGGGACTTATGACCACAGCAGTTGAGTCCCATAGTGCTCAGAGCCATTTGAACCATTTTTCTAACACCTCGAGAACTCGGTCTTTCTGTTTGAACTGTACGTTCACCGTATGTGGCGTTAGGACTACCTCGCTCAGACGCACAAGACGGTGGTTCGCTGTAACAATTCCTTGTCATGGCTGGACAATCGGAATCACTATCCGAATAGTGTAGTATCGTAATTGCTGGTTCGACGTGCCTGTGTGAGTCCTGCTCAGCGTCGGATGGGTACTCAATTATCTGTTCCCTATCTGCGTTTTCCCGATAGTACAAATCACTATCAACAATATTTCCCCGTTCTGCTTCTGCCATTATGTCGCAGTGTACTGTGCGGCTTTGTTCTCTTTCTTGTCGAGCACTACTATTCGTGATGATTAATACGGTAATAATCGCACGTACATGACCTAACACAGTTCAGATTCTACACTAACGTACATAATATCCTATCTTAGCACACATAATATCATAAAAACATCAGTATAACGACAGAAACAACGGCGAAAATATTGTGAGAACAGAACTCACACAACAACAATAAAGAGATAAATTGATTGAGTAAAGTGCAGCAGAATCTACCACTAATATTACGAATGTTATGCTAAAGCGTGACTCTAATTTAATTATAGTAAAAAGAAACTATCTGAAGTATTACTTTTTCCACACATTTACTGTTAAATTTTCAGAGCTCTTTCTTGCCTATTTAACTTAGTCTTTTAGTCTTCTTGTTAATACAAAAACAACATACACTATCAGAATTGATATTTATTTATGCACGAGCCTGCGGCGCGGAGTAGCCAATTCTATGCAAGATGCCATCTGTGATATTAGCAGTGTATTTATCGGTATCTGACTCTGGCTCTTATTTTCGCGACAACACTGACGTGTACTTGTCATGAAAAATTAATTTTATTGATGCTTCCCTGCCGGCCACGGTGGCCAAGTGGTTGTAGGCGCTTCAGTCCGGAACCGCGCGACTGCTATGGTCGCAGGTTCGAATCCTGCCTCAGGCGTGTATGTGTGTGATGTCATTAGGTTTAAGTAGTTCTAAGTTCTAGGGGACTGATGACCTCAGGTGTTAAGTCCCATAGTAGTGCTCAGAGCCATTTGAAACATTTGATCCTTCCCTATATATCTATTCCTTATCTAATCTTAAATAAGAAAAGGAGGATTCAATTAATACATGTTTAATTAAAAATAAAAAGGAAAGTGTAAGAACAGAACATGGGATGCTAAGACATATACCATTATAAATCCTACTATTTACCGTATCCAACACTGGCACAACACTTAACTGTCTATATGCGTCTCCTGTTACGTTTGTTAAGAACACTGCAAAGGTTGATACTGTTAATCTTTTTGTTTGTTCTGACCACCACCTAGGCAGGCATAGACAACGAAAAACGCCGGCCGCTGTGGCCGAGTGGTTCTAAGCGCTTCAGTCCGGAACCGCGCTGCTGCTACGGTCGCAGGTTCGAATCCTGCCTCTGTCATGGATGTGTGTGATGTCCTTAGGTTAGTTAGGTTTAAGTGGTTCTAAGTCTAGGGGACTGATGACCTCCGATGTTAAGTCCCATAGTGCTTGGAGCCATTTGAACAACGAAAAACACAGCGAGACAAACTAGTGGAACAGTTCGTATTTAACTTCACAGTTATCTATCTTAGCTCGATGCGCAACTATCACTCAAGTGATCAGCAAAGTGTGGATCTTGCGCGTAGTAGAAAACTGCTGGCGGCATGGAGATGCAGCATGGCGTCCAGAAAATAAATACAGCTACGCGATGGACGTATTATTGCTCCTATGGTTGAAGATATTCAGCAATCGCAGTCGTTTTCGAGCTCTGCAGTCTACTTGTCTACACTGGCCAGGAGCGAAATTGTGTCTAGTGCACAAGCGTAAATGAGCACGTCTCAAAATTAGCAGCGCCACAATGAAGTACCAACCAGTTCTCGCACTTCAAGTAGCGCAATCAACAGTGTACTGAGTAAGACAGAGGCTAGTCGCCGTACACGTTGCCAGCAACTTCTCAGAACAACGTTGCTCTGTGACTGTCCTGCTCGCCTCCTCTCGCTAGACTCCTGCACGCTCGCTTCTAAGCCTCCGTTACTCCAGTGTCCGTTTTGGACACAGCTATCCATTCGAAGCGATTTCCTCCCATCCGTGTAGGATGTGAAACCGCAGCCTACAAGGCGCTTCCAGAACCTTCGAGATGTTTCTCGAAAAATTCAAGCAAATCTTCTTCATTGTTACGGCCAGCGAAAAATATTTTTCCCGGGAGAAGCTAGCTTGTATCAAACCAATCCACTTATGAAGTGACAGCTCTCCAAACCATCGATCTTTTTTGATATAAAATGTATGTATTAATTAACATAACTGATTACTTTTAATTGATAATTTTAACATGTAAGGTGACCAAAATACCGGCGCCTTACAACCTCGCCCTTCCAGCTGTGAATTTCATATCCTCTTTTCTGGAAAATCAAATGAAAACGTCTACACATTTATTCAAAACGTCCCGGACACTGTTAAAATATGTGCGTGGCCCGACGAGTTTATGCTTAAGATCAGTCGCTTCAGGTTTGCGGACGATGCTAGGATTTATACGGAGTACATATAAGTATTAGAAAGTTTGATGCCCTGGCGCGTTGGTTATTAGAGCGCTACTCTGACAAGAGAGGAGTCAGTTACTACCGAGATCAGTTGTCTACCTTGCGGCACAAGTTGAATAAAGAGTTTGAGACTTTTGCTGACATAATTCTGGCTGTTTCGTGCTGCACACATGTATTACGGTCAAAGGTTGCACGAAATGAAGCGCTCAGAAAGGAAGCAGAGTATCGAGCAATAGATGTCAATGTCAGAGTGCTACACCCTCACATAGGTGTTCAGGTTAAGGTTGCTCCCTACCCCCGCCCCCCCCCCCCCCGCCCCTCACCCGACCCCCCGCCCACACGACCCTTTCCTTGGATGAAGCCGTCAGAGTTGCGTTCCTATGGGACGAGGCTTATAGATTCGTGGCCCCGCCTCCACGGAGAAGTGAACTTCGCCATGTGTTTGCGGAAGTGGCAAATTGCCGCCGATGTGGCCAGACCGGTCACGTCGCTGAGCACTGTCCCAATCCTTACCGTTCGACGTACCGTCAATTCGTCCATATGAGGAGGCACTGTACATAGGTACAGTACCGACGAAGTTTCTGTCGCTGCACTGTACCCGCAAACCAGCCATATCAGAAAAACAGTAGTGAGATAAACGCAGTCACCACCGCTCAACCTCCGGAGAAACCACACCAGGGTTCTAATACTAAAAGAAGCAGGAAGTGTAGCAACGAAGACAATCCCAAAGCCAATAACCCGTGGCCAGCTGAGCACAGATGTGGTAGAACAGGCAGCTCATCCCGTTACTGCCCGCCTCCCAAGCGAACACTAAGGCAAATCAAAGGGGAAGACGAGATTGTAAGTATCAATGAGGAAATGTTTAATCAAGACTGACTGCAAGTGTTAGGAACGAATGAACAGTACACACGGTATGAAGTCAAAGCTAATTTAGCCCGTTTCTGCTCATGCGTTGTAGAATGGAAATTGTTTGGCTACTGCCGATGTGTTTAGTTGCGCGCCGTACTTTGCTGCATGGAGCTTAGAGTCAAATTACTGCATCTCGTAGTGTTTCGATGTTCTGTTATGTGTATGTCATTTCTATCCTATTTTAGTTTAAGATTTGCCTTATTACAGAGGTACGGTGAAACAAGTGAATAGTGTGTCTTATCCCAGTTTTCCTTGTGGTCTACTGTCAACACTAGTACCAGGAGAGCGTTCGTGCACACAATCACATTGTTTAGGAACACACAAGAATTAGATCTGAGACTGTCGTGTAGGTCATATCGTGTTCCATGAAATTCAGGCATTCCATATTTAACCGTGAGCAGAGACCAACAGTCCGCAGCTCGTGGTCGTGCGGTAGCATTCTCGTTTCCCGCGCCCGGGTTTCCGGGTTCGATTTCCGGCGGGGTCAGGGATTTTCTCTGCCTCGTGATGGCTGGGTGTTGTGTGATGTCATTAGGTTAGTTAGGTTTAAGTAGTTCTAAGTTCTAGGGGACTGATGACCATAGATGTTAAGACCCATAGTGCTCAGAGCCATTTGAACCAACCATTTGAAGAGACCAACAGACATGTCAACTTTATTCCCACACCCATGTTGCAAGTGCTGTAGACTTACTACTGTAGCCAGATGGTTACACCTCGTTACGTCGCTTTATAAACAATTACGAGCAAAGTCCTGAATAATACTGCCACTGAATTTATTTCAACCAGAGTACCAAAACAAAGAAACCAAGGTAAGTGGCGTACTAGCAAAGAATTCTAATATGTTGACTACGGACGATCTAAATACAACCTGATATTCTTCTGCCAGTTGCTTGCACATAATGCCATTCCTAAAACTATCTTTGTAGCTTTGTAGTGAGAAACATATTTTGTTATTCGTTCCATCCAACTACTACTGACATGTTTGTTTACCGGTAGGCTGTCAGATAAAGGAGAGACCCGTGCTGCGAGGATGATTAGAGAAGCCTGTGATGTTGTTCCGCCCGTAAAATTAATTAACAGTACAACTATTGCTAGATTGGCGAGTGAGACGTCAGAGTGACAGCCGTCAAATGTTTGAATCTCCAGGCGGACACGTGCTGCGCTGCTGTACTGCGAAGGCGCAGTCTACCTGCTATCCTCGTTCTCCACCTCTTTCCTCGAGCGCCTAGCTTATGACCACGTGGTCCGTGTCTCCCGCCTGCGCCTCCTTTCCCGCTCTCTGCCCTCCATCCGGCGCTACACTCTTTTCCCCTCTCCCCTCCCTCCTGCGCCACCCTCTTTTCCCCTCTCTTCACTCCCGCCTGCGCCTCCCTCTTTTCCCCTCTCCCCCCTCCCTCCTGCGCCTCCCTCTTTTCCCCTCTCTCCCCTCCCTCCTGCGCCTCCCTCTTTTCCACTCTCTACCTCCCGCCATTGCCTCCCTCTTTTCCCGTCTCTCTCCTCCAAGGTAACACACTTACTAGCCGCCAGACCCAGCTGTGGTGCTACTGCGACGTCAGACCCCTCGATATGAACATATGTGGGCTCCGTAAAGTTGTGTTCGCACTGGAGTTCGTTGAAGCCTAGAGCTGCTACTAAGAGAGGTAGAGTGGTTGATCAATGGATTGGTGCGCTAGCCATCACGCCCTGACTGATCTACGCAGCAAACAGGTGATAACCGACAGATTTCCGACTATGGCTACTAAATTATGTACAACCGTGCCACACGAGTGAGTTTCGGGTTGTTTTGACGTTACAGTCACTACCTCGAGTAACCTTTCCTTCCGTTTTTCCTCTCTACGAAGCCATCGCTATTCTTCTCCGTTGATACCTTGCGTTCGATGGCCGCGCCACGCGTTGTGCTATACGCACCGTCACGTTACGTAACACGTGCGCACATCGACGCAATGTGACGTATGGTGGATATGCCACGTTCATTGCAAAACACCATGTATTCAGAACTCCACCCCCCCCCCCCCCCTCCTACTACCAACGGAAATGTTATCCAAACCACACTCATATATGCGGTTCTAGGCGCTACAGTCTGGTACCGCGCGACCGCTACGGTCGCAGGTTCGAATCCTGCCTCGGGCATGGATGTGTGTGATGTCCTTAGGTTAGTTAGGTTTAAGTGGTTCTAAGTTCTAGGGGACTGATGACTAAAGAAGTTAAGTCCCATAGTGCTCAGAGCCACACTTATATACATGTGTATGGACGGACACACCACTTACAGCTGTTAGCAAGCTTTCTACCATGAATGGTAACCCTCAGTCGAAATAGATGCCTTACGCACCGTTCCGGTGTTTTCTCAGTGTAACCCCATCCTGCGCTCATAGTAAACATTCATTCACCTTATGTTTTGAGTCACCCTGAATGTATAATACCTCATTAGCATCAGAGGAATGATGTTTCTCCGATTCGTACTATGTTTAATCAGGTAGCCACAAGACACGCACACAAACAATGAGCCGTTACTTACGTAACAAACAGCCTCGACTTTCTATAACAGCATCCAGCATTACAGCCGATCCAATATGATGGTAATTCTTCAAAATTCATACACCATAATGTCTAGTATTCCCGTTTCGCACCATTTCCAGGTTACAACCTAAGATATAGCTCAGTTCGGCAAGGAATCAACACCGCTGCTGCGTGTCAACGACCTGCCTCAGAGACCATCGTCATCACCAACTGTCACCATTACATCGAGGCATACAACGGTTTTGCTAGTAACAAGGATACAGCCGTTGAGAAGATAGTATTCAAAGTTTATTACCTGCTAGACCAAGAAGTTAGGAAACAACGTTTATGCTTTTACACGTTTGCAGTCCCACATGTCTACACAGACCTCCTTAGGGAAATCATAATTACCTTTACACAGTACGGGTTACTTCATCCATCACACGTTGCGTTGTCGAGTTTAGAGGAACAAATGAGTCAAGATACAACTAAGGACACGTTCCAGAGTTTTTGACACTTTTATTATACTCGCGCTACCACCTCGCCGCTGTCTGACGACAGGAAGCTGGAATCATAACGCGTTTGGCTTGCACTGGCGTCCTCACCGTCAGCAACGCCGCTGCCTGCAGGTACGCTCAGAAGCTGAGCTAAGCTGCTTTAAAACAGCAACGAGAACTTCTCATTCGTTCATTACATTACCCCAAAGAATCATCTTCACCCTTCTACTGATATGGAGTACGTTCATAAACATTTAATCCACAACCTGCTTGCTATCCACGTAGTTGAGAATTCCTTTGTCATGTAGTTCACGTTCATTGCGATTTTTCCATTACTACAACACTATTCGTAAATCAGATGCATGCACCTAACTTTACAGAGAAAAAAGTTACTAATAGACACACTTGCAGAACGGATAGATTATATTTAACTCTAAAATTCATTATAACCTCCCGCACCAGCGAGCAGTAATGCTTTTACCGTCCTCACCAACATTACAGACCGTTCAGCGAGAACTTAAGCGAGCCTGTCAACACCAATTATCTTCGCCACAAGCAGACGTTTGTCGCGCGATTTGAGGCGCCATGTCACGAATTTCGCGGCCTCTCCCGCCGGAGGTTCGAGTCCTCCCTCGGGCATGGGTGTGTGTGTTGTTCTTAGCATAAGTTAGTTTAAGTAGCGTGTAAATCTAGGGACAGATGACCTCAGCAGTTTGGTCCCATACGAATTCACACACATTTGAACATTTTTAAGAGACGTTTGCGCCCTAATTAATCACGTAGGGGTAAGACTTCTGTCTCGTTTACTCACTGCCTCTGTTCCGCTGTATTTATGTTAGTTATATTGCTTCCTTAGATGCTCATTATGTGTTTTTGTCCATATGATGTTATTGCACATGTACTTTATGTATTGGTGATGCCGTGAATAGTTTCAAATATTTTATGTGTATGTAGTTCATGTAATTACTTTGACACTGTCAGGCCCACTGTCATCACTGACCACCACACTTTGGTGCCCATACATAATCGGATAGTAGGGAGGAGAGTTGGAAAGTGTTTAAGTCAGAATGTAACTCGCATCCTACAGCTGACGTCACATGAGTTATGAATGATTTTTGTGTCGAGATGAATATTGTCAACCATTACTCTGATTACATTTGCTACAATGTCTAAGCCTCTTAACACATACATGTTATATAGCCCTAGATGTCTAATCCATATACCTGTGACTTGGCCTCCACCGAGCACCCTACTGGTTTATAGAAATTTAATGTTGATCGTACCAAATTCAGTGACCCTTCGTTGAAGAATAGAATAGAATGAGAACATCGAACTCCGTAAATTCTGATTTCACTACCCAGTTTACCGGCCTACCAGTTCATATCCGCCCCATTAGCCCCTTCCTGTGTCCAAAGAATTCGTTAAAGTCTACTAATATTGCAACCGCCGTAGTTTTCATCATGTAACTTCGGAGCGAACAGACAACCTCCAGTGTACACTGGAAATCGTCGACTGGAGATGACATTACTTGCTGCCAATCTGTCTAAAAAACCCTTTCCTAAAGCACCCAAGACTCGCTAACCTGCATGTTCGATTATGTCTATTGCCATCCTTCGTCGAAGCGAGAGTATTTTTATGTATTCCTAGTTCTGTCTATCCCAGCACATAGGAGAAGCCGTTTTTATTGAACCATGTGCTAACAATTCACGGACCTATCCTGCAGCAAGTGTTGGTGCCTTTATAACTGCATTCGCTACTGTTGAAGAACTTCATACCTGTCGCTGTGGCCGAGCGGTTCTAGGCGCTTCAGTCCGGAACCACGTGGCTGCTACGGTCGCAGGTTCAAATCCTGCTTCGGGCATGGATGTGTGTGATGTCCGTAGGTTAGATGGGTTTAAGTAGTTCTAAGTCTAGGGGACTGATGACTTCAGGTGTTAAATCCCATAGTGCTTAGAGCCATTTGAACCATTTGAAGAACTTCATGATTACTGGAAAATTGTTTCCTTTTCCACATTACGTGATGTAACATTGTGTATTTCGCCTTCGACGCAACGTGTAGCACCGAGGCAGACAGTTGAATGTTTCGTGTAAACTTTGTCCCTTGTGCCTGTCATACTAAATTTTTCCGGTTGTAAGTTAAGGAAAGAGTACTGAATGTCTTCTGTCAGGCCGGCCGGAGTGGCCGAGTGGTTCTAGGCGCTACAGTCTGGAGCCGCGCGACCGTTACGGTCGCAGGTTCAAATCCTGCCTCGGGCATGGATGTGTGTGATGTTCTTAGGTTAGTTAGGTTTAAGTAGTTCTAAGGTCTAGGGGACTGATGACCTCAGAAGTTAAGTCCCATAGTGCTCAGAGCCATTTCAACCATTTGTCTTCTGTCAACCTCTCTGTAACCAAATTAAAATGCCGAGCATCCATTATCAATACTTGGAAGCGATACCTTGAGATCTGGGCCCCATAATGAACTTCAGCACTGTGCCTGTCAGTATTAGGCCCCATAGGGCTTTGCATTGCATTATTTCCGTGACTAAGTAAACACATGGCGACTTATCACGAGCCGTTGATGTTAAAAATATGTACACACAGTTACCTATTATTGCCCAATATCAACCTGGATTTTACCAACTTTATCCTGTTGCGTGGCTTGGCCAGCTAGCCCTTTTTAGTTACAAGCGCACAAACTTAACAGCTGCACCTACATATATTCCCTCCCTTTCCTTTCCTTTCTTCCCCTCTCCCCCTTTAATTTACATATGCACTGAAGCGCCAAAGAAACTGGTATAGGCATGCGTATTCAAATACAGAGATACGTAAACAGGCTGAATACGACGCAGCCGTCGGCAACTCCTATATAAGACAAGTGTCTGGCGCAGTTGTTAGATCGGTTACTGCTGCTACAATGGCAGGTTATCAAGATTTAAGTGAGTTTGAACGTGGTGTTATATTCGGCGCACGAGCGATGGGACACAGCATCTCCGAGGTAGCGATGAAGTGGCGATTTTTTCGCATGATCATGTAATGAGCACAATGTGCATATCAGCCTTTCCCTCCTTTTAATCTGTAAGGCCCCTATGCCCAACACCGCCCTGTCTGAAGGAGCAACTTCACACTTCTTTAAATAATTGTAAATTTTAGCTGCTGCTCTTGAAGAAGGGGGAGGAGTGTGCAGAGCCGCTAGTTCAGAAGGAATTACGGTAGGCAGATAACAAAAATTTTATTATCTTCCTTTCAACTGCAGTTAACGTAGAAGTACTGCTCGAAGCTGGCTTAGCATGGCTACGCACCAAGGTTACGCCACGAGTTGTTCACGTGAATACCACTCAGCTGTCCATGGGTAAAACTGCATAGTGCATGGCGCCTCTACTTCCGCAGTCCTCTTAGAGAGCCAGTAGCGTGCGAGGGATGTTTGGCGTGAGGTGCTGCGGCGATCACCAAACAGACGTAGCGACGAAGGCGACGCTTTCTTCTGTGGTGGCTACCGAACCGAACATATGCACCTACTCTTATCTCAATTTTGGGTTCCTCTCAGCCCCACTGTTTTAACACCTCTGAACTGGTGGCATCCTCCTGGTGACACCGGATACCGAATCAGAATAAATTTTCTTTATGGTTTAACTTGAAATTTTGCTTCAAAACAAAGGGACGACCCAACATCACCTGTCCTCACCTGACCGTCCTCAACAGCAGTTTTAAAGCATAGACCACTGTTAGTCAACGCCTACCCATGAAGTAAATGTATCGCGGTCGATATTCGGTAGGCTGGGGAAGGTACAGTAACAGTCTTGCTGTTGAATTCACAATTAGGCTGGCGGCTCGACTACTTCATTCTGGTAGGCAGATGAAATGGTGAGAGGTTGTCACTGTCTCTCTGTTAGGGCTTAGCAGTGTTGTCGAAGCAACATTCCGTCTTGTCAGGTATTCCTCTTGTGTGAATGGTTTCTTGAAATAAACATACAAACAATGTTTTACCACCTGAAGTTGCCGACCGTGGTGGTCGAGCGGTTCTAGCCGCTTCAGTCAGGAACCGCGCGACTGCTACGGTGGCAGGTTCGAATCCTGCCTCGGGCATGGATGTGTGAAATGTCCTTAGGTTATTTAGGTTTAAGTAGTTCTAAGTTCTAGGGGACTGATGACCACAGATGTTAAGTCCCGTAGTGCTCAGAGCCATTTGAACCATTTGCACCTCTGAAGTTGTCATTCAGCCGAGTCACCTCCCGTCCTTGTCCTTCGTCACAGTTAAATTTCGAACGTAAATAAGTTCAGTCGAGCAAAATAATCCGTCTCACTTTGGCCAACCGGATGAATTTCCTTTTTACGAACACCTGTCGCTGAATACCCTGCAAAACTACGCTCGGGACGCGACAAGGTTCCGCATGAAAATTACTATAGTCCGATTAAAATTACTTGATACTTGACATTTCAGACGTTGTAACTGGTTTCCTCCTATCAGTGCGCTCACGGTCACGCCAGAACCGTTCGCCGTTGCCAAACTGCTACAACAATTAGTCACTTCTCTTCCAATTCGTTGTCCGGCTTTCTTTCTTGATGTTTTGGATCCCGAATGCTGGATATGTCACTTTTATTTCATATTTCATCACAAATGACAGCCACACCAAAAACACACACAGAGTCACATTCATACAACAATGCTAACGAAATACACACACTTCATGAATAGCTGTAACCAATCGCTACTGGATCCTTCCGCACAAGGTGCAATTCAGCGTCATAACACAGTTAGTATAATCACAGAGATCGATTCACATTAGATAAACTTCGCACGACATTGCATAAAGCCGAATTTTTGAAGGCTGCAATTAATCGTTGTGACTGGGTCACCAGAGTAACCTTACGCAGTGTGATAGCATCGTGCAATATAAACCTGACATGTGGGAGGTTGTAGGATCGAATCTCATCATATGCACCGAAAGTTTTTATTTTTCTAAATCCAATCAAAAGACTTTCGTTATTACTTTTATTCAGTTAATTGGTTTAAATATAACTTTTTATTTCTAATACTTTGCCACGTCATTTTCATCATCATATTGACTTTATTTGCTCTTTTTTCATTCATATCATTCTATTTTTCGTTTGGAATCTGCTTGCGACACCTATAATCTGCAACCAAGTGCCAATCAGGATTGCTCATCGATTGGTAATGCAGCAGCCCGTTTAGTCAATGTGAGTATAGATTCAGGTAACCAATGACAGCGAGAAATTACAACTCAAACTTTTCTGTCTCGAGTTTGCTCTGAGAGGTTAGCCTTAGATTTTAGTTCTGCCGCAGATTGTTGATCGCCCTTTTCTCGGATACATGAGGTTGTAGTTAGGTTACGACATGAGTTTAAGTACAGGGTTACAAAACGTTTCGTCTATAGCATTTTAGTCATTGGTCACTTAAAATCACCTGTCGACATAGCATTTCCCAGATCCGTTATACCTCGTAGTGGCCTCAGCTGTAGACATAACATTTCCCATTTCCCTCATATCCCGTGGTGGCCGCTTCCAACATTGTTTCACGCGAAACATTAACGGCGTTTATGAAGTGACTCGCCGCGTTCGTGTGTGTCGCCGACAACCGAGCGGTAGCAGCCAGTGGATGTGGCAACACTGTAGCGGCAAGTGACGGAGGTCGGCCTATCAAGTAATTTTAATCGGACAGTTGGTGTGCTATACATTATGGCACGAGCAGGCAGATGTGGCTACGCTCAACTTTCCTGAGGTAGGAAAGACTGCAGGTCCAGAAGCAACAGAGTAGGTGCGAACAGGCACCGAGTACAGAGCGACAAGCAGTATTCATCGCCGGGCAGCAGCCCACGATGTGGAGTAGCGCCGCGGCGATGACGAGCAACTGCGCGATACGAGGCACGTAAACTTAGGCTGGCAGCGAGCGACGTCTGGATGCGTGAAACTCCAGCAACAAGCGCCAGCGTTGGGCTATACGCTGGGGTGTCCTGCGTGTGAGCGACGATCTCCCGCTACAAGATGGTTACTATAGCCGAACAGCTGATTCTGTAAAACGGTGCCCCTAAACCGTAGAATATTGTAGCTCGAGTATAAGGGAACAAAATTAGCTTCGGAAAATTAGGCTGTAAAGGAGCACCGTACATGAATTATACGAACTTTATGGAGATTTTCATAATTTATATCATCAGCTACGAGGATCACGAGATAAAGAATATACGCGGATAAACAGAGAGACGCTCGAATGTCTCATCAAGAAATTAAAAACGAATGTTTCTTACATTGCCAAGAACTTCTGACAGCCGGCAGGTGCGGAAGAGTGACTGACTACAAGAAATACACAAGAATGAATGACGCTCTGCATAAGGTGTTGGTGCTGTTATGGTAACATCGTAAGCTCATGAACAGCAATGTTGATGGATCCCGGGTTCGATCGTGACTATATCTTCTCTTTTCACTGACTTGGTTGCAATCATGTCACCAATGCTGTGTACTAGCTTTTATCTACACTGTAGATCTCAAAGCATATTTTTAAGGTTTCGTCAAAGTACTTGAACTTTAAGTGTATGCACACCTATCCCAGAACATCACACAGATTTAATTCCGAATGAAACACATTGAACAACCATAAAATTTTCCTGCTATTTGATTGTCGGGAACGTAGTTCATCAGCAATTAATGTTACGGCCAAGCATTTCCATTAGTCTAAATAGTATGCGTAAGCTTTACTCAGAAAGCATGATCTTGTTGGCACCTCATTTGCCTTCTCGAAACTCGTAAGTTCACAACTTAATTCTAAGGAAGCCTTTCTGACAGTTAAATATCACACAAATGTATCTTTCTATGCGCGTAAGATAGCTAGGCCTTGAAGAGATGGACTTTTTTACACTTCGTTTACCTACCTAGCAGCAGCTGTTCGTGAAATATTTCAGTATTTCCTCAAATTGGTAATTAAGTTATCCTTAATTACACTGATTACTTTCATGCAATTAAATATTTTCTTGTGATACTAGATATCTCATACTGGTCACTGTGATACCCTTTTGCCCATTTCTCATGCTTTAGCCATGAAAATTCGAACAAGTACTCACTGTGTAATTTATGCCGGCCGGAGTGGCCGAGCGGTTCTAGGCGCTTGTCTGGAACCGCGCGACCGCTACGGTCGCAGGTTCGAATCCTGCCTCGGGCATGGATGTGTGTGATGTCCTTAGGTTAGTTAGGTTTAAGTAGTTCTAAGTTCTAGGGGACTGATGACCTCAGATGTTAAGTCCCATAGTGCTCAGAGCCATTTGAACCATTTTTGTGTAATTTATAGGGAGTCTTGTTTTCGCTCCGCTGAAACATTTGACCAAAACATTATTAGTGTAAATATACAACAAAATACGTCCTTTTGCGTGCATTTACTTCAAAAACCTCGTTTCGATATCTTGAACCGTTTATGAAGTTCGGCGAATTTTACGATCACTTGATTCTCGATGCGCAGGAAACGATTCGGGAGCGCGGCGAACGACCCGTTCGCAGATATAACAGCCACTATCTCGACAGTTAAAACAGATATCTTTCCGCTCTTAACCTTAATTACAATTTCGATATGGTGGTTACATTTGATACGCAATAATATATTACCTTAAATTAACTATACGCAAAGTCTACGAAATGTGGTTTTATTTCTCCAAAGTCTTAAAACATTTCGTGCACTCACTTGCTTACTTTCGTGCAGCACAGTAGCTATGACGAATAACGAAAATAAATTCACTCCTTCATTGAGCGAATATATCAAGCTGTAAGATGCGAAAGAATGATATTTTTTCACTGAATAGTTTTCTTAAAACGGGATGATAAGTGTTTTATAGCAGCCGGCGCGTCCGATCCAGCGCTTTGCCGAGAAGATTCGTAGCTGTCACTCTCACCATCACAAGTTCTGCAGCGGCAAGATCCAAACGTCGCAAGTTGTAGCTGAGGACAGGCAGCGCCACGGACGTCGCACACCGAGGACACTTCCGCAACCATACCTGCTGTTGTGTTTTATCGTCTGGAGCTGTAGCCCGCTGTCGTTCGCTTCTGCCGCAGGACGCGGCCTGTTACCTGTCGGCCGCAATCAGAGTATCGGTGTATCACCGACCGCAGCCACAGCACAGCTGCGCAGGTCGACGCATCGCAGCGCAACAAGGCAACGAAATAAAATAAAAGAAATCGTAACTTGGGAGAATAGTCACTACAGTCCCGAGAGAACCAGCAACCGCGTTGATGTTTAAAACAATTATCATTTATTTTTCGGTCTCAGTTGCACATTTTTAATTAGATGTTTAGATCACTCTGGATCTAAAACAAAATAAAACTGCACAAGTACCGTTTATTATTTTACAATTAGTACACTCCTGGAAATTGAAATAAGAACACCGTGAATTCATTGTCCCAGGAAGGGGAAACTTTATTGACACATTCCTGGGGTCAGATACATCACATGATCACACTGACAGAACCACAGGCACATAGACACAGGCAACAGAGCATGCACAATGTCGGCACTAGTACAGTGTATATCCACCTTTCGCAGCAATGCAGGCTGCTATTCTCCCATGGAGACGATCGTAGAGATGCTGGATGTAGTCCTGTGGAACGGCTTGCCATGCCATTTCCACCTGGCGCCTCAGTTGGACCAGCGTTCGTGCTGGACGTGCAGACCGCGTGAGACGACGCTTCATCCAGTCCCAAACATGCTCAATGGGGGACAGATCCGGAGATCTTGCTGGCCAGGGTAGTTGACTTACACCTTCTAGAGCACGTTGGGTGGCACGGGATACATGCGGACGTGCATTGTCCTGTTGGAACAGCAAGTTCCCTTGCCGTTGTAGGAATGGTAGAACGATGGGTTCGATGACGGTTTGGATGTACCGTGCACTATTCAGTGTCCCCTCGACGATCACCAGTGGTGTACGGCCAGTGTAGGAGATCGCTCCCCACACCATGATGCCGGGTGTTGGCCCTGTGTGCCTCGGTCGTATGCAGTCCTGATTGTGGCGCTCACCTGCACGGCGCCAAACACGCATACGACCATCATTGGCACCAAGGCAGAAGCGACTCTCATCGCTGAAGACGACACGTCTCCATTCGTCCCTGCATTCACGCCTGTCGCGACACCACTGGAGGCGGGCTGCACGATGTTGGGGCGTGAGCGGAAGACGGCCTAACGGTGTGCGGGACCGTAGCCCAGCTTCATGGAGACGGTTGCGATTGGTCCTCGCCGATACCCCAGGAGCAACAGTGTCCCTAATTTGCTGGGAAGTGGCGGTGCGGTCCCCTACGGCACTGCGTAGGATCCTACGGTCTTGGCGTGCATCCGTGCGTCGCTGCGGTCCGGTCCCAGGTCGACGGGCACGTGCACCTTCCGCCGACCACTGGCGACAACATCGATGTACTGTGGAGACCTCACGCCCCACGTGTTGAGCAATTCGGCGGTACGTCCACCCGGCCTCCCGCATGCCCACTATACGCCCTCGCTCAAAGTCCATCAACTGCACATACGGTTCACGTCCACGCTGTCGCGGCATGCTACCAGTGTTAAAGACTGCGATGGAGCTCCGTAGGCCACGGCAAACTGGCTGACACTGACGGCGGCGGTGCACAAATGCTGCGCAGCTAGCGCCATTCGACGGCCAACACCGCGGTTCCTGGTGTGTCCGCTGTGCCGTGCGTGTGATCATTGCTTGTACAGCCCTCTCGCAGTGTCCGGAGCAAGTATGGTGGGTCTGACACACCGGTGTCAATGTGTTCTTTTTTCCATTTCCAGGAGTGTAGAAACGAATTGTACAAGGTGTACAGACTATAGGTATAAAAAAACAAAACCTTATAACGTAAGTACACGATATTTTATATTGTTGGGTAAATACGCAATCGACACTCTCCAAGATACGATCCTCATCATTTCATCAACAGCGCAGAGTCGCATGGCGCATGTGCGCCAGTGACAGGGCACACCTACCTTGACATGTTGCCGAGCATTGCAGTTCCACAGATGCCTCCTGACGTAATTTTCCAGCAGGATGACACCCCACCCCACTACCCTGAGAGTGGGATGAGAAGAAGGAGCCCACTGCCTTGGCCCCCAGTTTCCGGACCTGATTGCGCTGGATTTCAAAAATGGCTCTGAGCACTATGGGACTTAACTTCTGAGGTCATCAGTCCCCTAGAACTTAGAACTACTTTAACCCAACTAACCTAAGAACATCACACCCATCCATGCCCGAGGCAGGATTCGAACCTGCGACCGTAGCGGTCGCGCGGTTTCAGACTGAAGCGCCTAGAACCGCTCGGCCACCCCGGCCGGCTGGATTTCAGTGTATGGGGATTTATTAAGGACATTGTTTACGGATCAAGAGTTTGAGATCTGATCGATTTGAGACATCGAATCTACGACGTAGTAGAGGCCATGACACCTGTCACGCATATGAATATGTGGCTAGAAGTGGTGCATGGTTTAGATATCTGACGAGCTAAAAGCGGTGCCCAAGTGAACTGTGTCAACATGCATAAAATGTTTGAGTCCCTGTGTACAATGTTGGGAAAATGAAACTATAAACCTTAATAGATACTGAAATATAAAAAAATATTTTTGTACACTCCTTGCCCGGACACCCTGTACAGAAATGTAGAATTTACGTAAATGGTTACGTCCGCGCCCTGGCTCGTCTGTTAAGAATCTCAGATCAGAGTACCATGTTTTGGAATTACAGTCAATGTTTTAAATACATATCTAGTGGAAGTAGAGGAGAGAGGAGGGGGAAAGAGGGAGAAGGGGAACATGGAGAGAAGGTAACCGGGTGAGTGAAACGAAACAGGGAGGGGTAGTGATAGGAATGTCATGGATTAACAAGAGGGGTATTGGTTGGCTGGTTGGTTGATTTGGGGAGGGGACCAAATAATGAGGTCATCGGTCCCATCGGATTAGGGAAGGATGGGGAAGGAAGGCGGCCATGCCCTTTCGAAGGAACCATTCGGGCATTTGCCTGAAGCGATTTAGGAATTTAGGGAAATCATGGAAAACCTAAATAAGGATGGCCAGACGCAGGTTTGAACCGTTGTCCTCCCGAATCCGAAAGAGGAGTATTGCTAAAATTATAAAAAGTATAATTATGTAAACATTATCATGATAAAGATATACAAAAACCCTGTGCGTTACTGGACAGTGAGCCCTTGATAGGCGATACATCAAGTTTACTCACATTATCATCACACGTCACAATGTAATAATAGTGAGGCCGGCAGAGAGCATGGGACGAGGGGGTGAAAGAGAGAGGTCCGTTTGGTAGGGAAGACTGTACGTCATGAGAAGCCAATGAAGGGCTTAGGACGCAGTGTGTGACCATACAGAGAGAAGTATATCTATCTAGCCTCTGACGAAGTGATGAAGAACAAAATACAAAAATGGGCCATGAGGTGGCGAGACACCTTCGAAATTACGTCGTTTGACGCCACATTGGGCGACTTGCGAGTCGATGATGATGAAATGATAACGAGGACAATACAACACCCAGTCCTTGAGCAGAGAAAATCTCCGATCTTGCCGGGAAACGAACACAGGCCCGCCGCATAGCAGTCAGACACGCTGACCGCCCAGCTAGTGGTGAGGAAAGTAGGGGTCATTTCAGAAGTGAGAAGCTGCAGGCAAGCAGCTATTAGACCTCGTCATTGGTCGTTGTAGGGGTAGCAGTCAGGGCTGACGGTGTTTTTAGGCAGTTAGCTGTGGGGCTCTGTGTTTTGTCCTGGGTGCCACTGACAGATGCACTTTAGAGCAGATGGAACAGTAACAGGCAGTAACCATATTTGTTTTAAGACTGGGCACTTCGTGGGTACACCTGAGCCAGGGCAGTTAGCTTGGTCATTGTAGTAGTTCTGATAAACTTAGAAGTTGTTAATCGTTTCTAACGGGGTTTATTTTCTAAGTTACCTTTCACACAAGTAATTCTAACATCACAGCCAGATCAAGTCTCCTCTTTATAACGGTCAAACGGCTAATTCCCCTATTACGAATCGTGTTGCCCAGTCTAAGACAATACCTCTGGTGTCATCGATATTCCGCATAATGACTCTTAAGGTCAGCACCACCACAGACACTACTGTAGTGTATTCACTGAGATGTGGGACGAAACAGAAAGCTTCACGTGACAGAAGACAACCTGTTCCAGTGCAAGCAAGGGTGTCGAAAACACTTCGTGCACGCTGTGCAATTGGCTGCCGATCTGATTTCACAGTGCAACGTGCGGGCTTAACTGTATGTACGGGCCCTGCAACGAACGAGGCCCACAAGAAAGACAGGTCGCGTCACGAAGGCAGGCCTGACTCGCTCGCTCACATCAGCAGAAAAACTATGCTTCTGCACCTGTTAACTCGAAATTGCGTGTTTACGTGCAAATGAGAGTTGCATCTTCTACTCTGAATCCGCTATTATGGAGTCTTATTGTTTATTGGTCCTACAACGATCGAAAGTTCATATGCCCACTAATAATTTGGCAACGGCTTTGACGCAGTGGATACACCCGTTCCCGTGCGATCGCCGAAGTTAAGCGCTGTCGGGCGTGGTCGTCACTTGGATGGGTGACCATCCATGCCGCCATGCGCTGTTGCCATTTTTCGGGGTGTACTCAGCCTCGTGATGCCAATTGAGGAGCTACTCGACCGAATAGTAGCGGCTTCGGTCAAGAATACCATCGTAACGACCGGGAGAGCGCTGTGCTGACCCCACACCTCTGCTATCCGCATTCTCCACTGAGGATGACACGGCGGTCAGATGGTCCCGGTAGGCCACTCGTGGCCTGAAAGATGGAGTGCTACTAATAATTTGTTACACTGTACTGCATATAATAAAATTTTATCGGTTGGATGAGGCACTACATCTTGTATAAAATGATGACTGTTAAGCAGTAGAGACTAAATGCTATAAACGAGCTGTTACACCATTTATGCAGAGCATAGATCTTAAATTACAGCTAGTGCAAAGTTGCGTATTTTGTTATAGCACTAGTAATGAGTAAGACCCTATAAAAGCAGATTTCAGTAGAATATGCAATTCTCGTTAGTATGCAAACACCCAGCTACGAGTTACCACGATTAGAAACGCATTTCGTTTGCTGAGCTGAGCGAGCGAGCTAGCTCATGCCTACCCTCGCGACGCACGCGTCGCGGCCCGCCTTTCTCGTGGGCCTCGGCAACGAACTTGTGATGTCACGCTACTCGTCTTGTCCACCACATTTCGCGAACGTTCGTCTCTGTGCAGGGCCCACGGGAAATCATGTTTGTTTGAAAAGGTACCCAATAAAAAAAGTCTTAATTTTGCCGTGTGCTACCGAGAACTTGCATGCATTTAAACACACAGTCAAAAATTATTAAACTTGTCTAGAAAAGTTACTTGCTTCCCTCTGGAAACGGTTGCTGGCACTCTTAAGACCTGTAGTGTTACGTGCTGTGACGTATTGTACGCGCCGCAGCCTGTCTTTCTCGTGTGCCTCGGAAGCGCGTGTCGCTCGCGAGAATCTCATTATGAGCTTGGGCTACAGTGTAACGAAAGAAAGCGTAAAAAAACGACAGGCGGCGTAGCAGATTCAAACACAACCCAATTTAGTAACAATGCCAGTTGCAATAACGTTAAAAGAACGATAACAGCCTGCCGGGGTGACCGAGCGGTTCTAGGCGCTACAGTCTGGAACCGCGCTACCGCTACGGTCGCAGGTTCGAGTCATGCCTCGGGCATGGGTGTGGGTGATGTCCTTAGGTTAGTTAGGTTTAAGTAGTTCTAAGTTCTAGGGGACTGATGACCTCAGAAGTTGTCCCATAGTGCTCAGAGCCATTTGAACCATTTGAACGATAACATATTTTGATTCTGTCCAACCTGATCTTTTTCATTTAGGTTTACAACAAAACGCACTTCTTTCTCCTCTGTAATGCAATCTAATTTCCACATTTGTGTTTCAAGTATTCCCACCACATGAAGGGCACAATTGTTCCACTCTCCTGCAGTCACTGTTCTCACCGCTTGTTCTAACATATTTTTAATTTCTGTTTTTTGGTGCGACATAACCTTTGATTCTGGCCCAAACTAACTCGATGGCGTTTAATTTGCAGTGGTACGGAGGAATTCGAAGAACAGTTTTCCCTGCATTCTTAGCTACTTCATCTACTGAGTATTCATTGTTTCGCTTTTTTTTTTTTAAAAAAAAAAAGAACAATTTCTTGTAATTCCTAGTGATAATGCTAGCCTTTCTGATATACCTTGCTTATTGAAAACCTCATTAAAAACTTTTTCTTTTCGATCTTGAAACTATTATCAGTACATCTACCATCCCACAGGTGGTATATGCAATATCGTATTTATCCACCGACACTAGGCAAGCGACGTTCAAGTATAATGTCTTCCCTGTACAGGAATATACATGATGGACGTACGAGTACAGGTTGTAGACACATTGTTGACGACATATGGAAGTTTGGGTGTGGCCGTGAGTCGTGCTCGGATAGCCAAATGGTAGAAGGCACGGTAGCTCAGCGTGTTGGGTCAGAGGGTTAGCTGCCCTCTATGGCAAAAAACTGAGTAGATGGAACAACAATGAACTTAAACGGATGTCATGGGATGTCCGCCCCGAGCAAATGCAACGAACAATAACGAACAAAAAGAGATTTAAAAAAGTGGTAATAAACGGGAATTCCGGGTTCGAGTCCTGGTCTGGCACACATTTCCACTGTCGTCATTCCATTGTACAGCTGATGGTTTTCCATATTCGCAACTGCGAATACATTTCATGTATTTCATAAGGGCTGTAGTCGCTGCAGTGCCTGAAAGTTTTGCATCGTAATTCGGAATAACTCAGGCAGGCCAATATCGTATCGTATATAAATGTAGAAAGGTGCAACAGTTGAGGTTTACCTAGAGTATGGAGATGCATTCCATCTACCGGTTGATAAATTGTCGTGTATGTCTACAGTTAAGCGCAACATTCCAATAGCACAGGAACATGCAGGGAAGTTAGTGGATGCCAGATCCTATAGGCTTCCGGAAGGACAGAAAATGATCTTAAGAGAGCATAATGAGCAAATGTTGAAATGTGGTATAATTGTTGAAAGCGAGAGCAAATGGAAATCCCCGTTACTATTGGTTCCACGAAAGACAGACGCCAGTGGTAAACAAAAGAGGAGACTCACGACGGACTGCAGATAATTAAACGATATCAGTATAGTCAATGCATTTTCACTTCTGAATATCTTCGATATAAAGGACAAACTTGGGCAGGTAGTGCATTTATCAATGCTTCGTCCTGTGAGAGGATTGTGTGTGTGTATTGTGTATTGAACTGGGGACCTAGAAAATATGGAGAGGCTTCGTCCCGCCGTAGCCCTCAGTGGTTCGCTACAGGATACAGGCCACAGCAGTCCACCAACCCCACCGCCGCCCCACACCGAACACAGTGTTATTGTGCGGTTCGGCCCCCAGTGGACGTCCCCAACCTCCCTCGGAAACGTGTCATACTAGATTAGTATGGCCCCAAATGTTTGCGTGGTAATTATGGTGTACGTGTACGTGGAGACAGTGTTTGCACAGCAATCGCCGACATAGTGTAACTGAGGCGGAATAAGGATAACCAAGCTGCATTCGCCGAGGCAGATGGAAAATCGCCTTAAAAACCATCCACAGGCTGGCCGGCACGCCGGACCTCGACACTAATCCGCCGGGCGGATTCGTGCTGGGGACCGGCACGCCTTCCCTCTCGGGAAGCAGCGCGTTAAACTGCGCGGCTAGCCGAGCGGACTGCAAGAGGATACTATCAGATACTGACGGGCGAGAAAGACAGAAAGAACAATGCGTTCAGTTGGAATTAGGAGCACTACGAGTATAAGCGGATGCCAATGTGAGTGAAACGAACACCAGAATGTTTTCATCGGCTCATGCACACGGTCTTGGCAGGCCTGCAAGTCATAAAATGTGTTGTCTATCTAGACACTATCTGGCCAATACAGTGTGCTATGGAAGAAACCGGCAGGAGAGTGATGAGCACATCCTCGAAATTATTGATACACAGTATGGCGAGAGAATAGTTTAAACGCACAAAGTGACAATCAGTGAAGGAATATATTAGGGAATTTGTTTTTAAAAAAAATGTTATTTAGCATCTCCAGTCAAATCTTTACAAGTTACTCCCAGAATAACTTTGGCTGTGCATATGTAACACAAGCTGCCTGCCTTTCAGAATCGAGGCAGTTCTGTTCGGTTGAAGCCGCCGACGAGAGACGCCTTAAGCCCTCTGCTGAAGCTGCTAGTGAATTGCATGATCCGTTCAGCGAATAACATGCATGGGAGACAGGTCACGTGTGTGGACACTGGAGGTTTCTGCAAAAGCCGGCCGGGGTGGCCGACCGGTTCTAGGCGCTACAGTCTGAAATCGCGCGACCGCTACGGTCGCAGGTTCGAATCCTGCCTCGGGCATGGATGTGTGTGATGTCAAAAAAAATGGTTCAAATGGCTCTGAGCACTATGTGACTTAACTTCTGAGGTCATCAGTCCCCTAGAACTTAGAACTACTTAAACCTAACTAACCTAAGGACATCACACACATCCATACCCGAGGCAGGATTCGAACCTGCGACCGTAGCAGTCACGCGGTTCCAGACTGTAGCGCCTAGAACCGCTCGGCCACTCCGGCCTTAGGATAATCAGGTTTAAGTAGTTCTAAGTTCTAGGGGACTGATGAATTCAGAAGTTAAGTCCCATAGTGCTCAGAGCCATCTGAACCATTTTTTTGTTTCTGCAGAGCAGAATAGACACTTTCCTCTCTTGTGATCCAGCCCTCGAGTAGAAAACACATCTTTCTTGGGAGGCAATGCCTCTGGCTCTGCGCCTCAGGACCGTCCACCAACAGAGCTTAACATGTAGCGCCACCTCTCCTCGTTGCCCACTTCTTTAGTTTGTTCGTCCTCCTAGACTGGCCTACGCCTAGTAATTTCCTATCTTAGGCTGCCCCGTGTATCCCTACACTGAATTATATTGTCTTTATTTGACCCAATTTCCTATTCTACCACTTTTTAACACCAGTTCCGAACGGCCACTCCTCAGTCCTGACCGCTCGACCTATCAGAATCAGGATCGGTTCCTACGTTTCGGTCTATGGGGCGACTGTTTACTTTCGGTTCATATTTGATGTGTGGAGTATTCGCCGCTGTTACTCCGCTGCGAGCCGAATCTGGGTGCTGCAGCGCTCCGGTTGTGTTGCCGCGCCAGACGCTGCTGCTACACATACCAGGGCCCGGGGCAAAGTCTACTACGCAGCAGAACTCCGCGTCCCACCAACACGTGCGCACTAAGTGCAACGAGCAGCGCGCTGCAGCGCATCAGAGTGCTGCATGCGCTACTGTACCATTTGACTGTCGCAGCAGGCGTTAGCTTCAGTCACCGCGTCCGCGTCCTACTTTAAGCTGCGGTATCGAGCGAAAGTGTGCGACAGCTTCAGGCAACAAACAGAAGCCCAGGTATAGTAACGGAAGTCTCCTTGGTGACCTGCCTGTCCTGTGCTACAGCTTGCGACGTTTGAATTCAAACGTGTTTGAATCTTATCGCTGCATCGCGCGCGATAGTGAGAGCGACAGCTACGAGTCTTCTCGGTAAAGCACTGGAGCAGACACCAGGCTGCTATGAATTATTTATCATCCTATCTGCGGGGTGTTCAAAAAGTCTCTCCGCAGTGCAGTATGATTGTTAGCCGCGCGTGCTGTATGATTGTTCGCCTGCCTGGGTTACTTCCCTTCAAGTGGACTCTCCCAACATTCCACTTGTTCGTTTATCTCAGCCAGCGTCAGTAGTATCGTTGGTGTGTGTCGTTACGTGTTGACTTGTACGTTTAAGTTTTGTTCCTTTGCTCGTTTGTTTCGTTTCTGTCACTGTTAAAATGCTAACCATCGAAGAGCGTGTGTTGTTAGTCGAGCAAGTGTTCAAAGCTGGCGGTAAATACAGAGTTTCAGTTCCTCAAACATTTAATTCATTTTTCCCGGAGACAACACTCCCACATCGCGATACTGTGCGAGATTTGATTAAGAAATTTCGAAGTACGAATTCAGTGACAGATGCACCGAGAAGTGGTCGTACTAGCGTTTTGTCTGAGGATAAACTACTCGATATTTCCGATAAAATGTCCATGAGTCCGAACAAGTCAGTAAGAAAACTCGCCCAGGAAATCCATGTCAGTGTCGGAACAGTCCACACAGCTGTAAGGAAAAAATAGAACTTTTCCCATGCAAAGTGACAGTCGTGCAAGAACTGAAAAATACTGAGCATGGCAAGAGACTGCATTAATGTCAATGGTTCAAAAATTTCGTTCAACAGAATGGAAGGGATATTCTTAATGAAACGTTTTTCACTGACGAGGCGTGGTTTCATTTATCCGGGTACATGAACTCACAAAATTCCCGTATGTGGAGTACCGCAAATCCATTGTGTATTCATGAGGAACCACTTCATTCTGTGGAAATAGGGGTTTGGATTGCAATTTATAGACATCGGATTGTGGGTCCCATATTTTTCAACGAAACAATAAACGCACAACGATACTGCACTGATATTCTGTACCCATTCATAGGAGAACTTGTGTTAAGTGAAATACTGAACGGTTATTTTCAACCAGATGGTGCAACCGCGCATAAAGCTCGCGTTTCAATGTCACTGCTTGCTGATGTTTTTGGTGATCGCATAATTTCACAGGGACTTTGGCCCCCACGATCGCCTGACCTAGCCCCACCTGACTTTTTCTTCTGGGGTGCAGCGAAAGCAACTGTCTATAAAAACCGTCCAAAATCCATCGATGAATTGAAGACTGTAATATCCATTTTCACTGCTTCTGTTGCAGACGAAATGTTACAGCTTGTGTTTGGAAACATGATTAGACGAATTGAATTGTGTATTCAATAACAGGGGGGACAGTTTCAACATTTAATGTGAAACTTTGTAAGTAAAACTGAATATTCAATAAATTAATAACTTGTATTTCGCTGAGTTTCATTTCGGTACATTCACTGCGGCACACGGCACGCGCGGCTAACAATCATATGGCACTGCTGAGAGACTTTTGGAACACCCCGTATTTGGTGAAAAGAAATTGATTGTTTCTCATCTCACGAACTAATATCTTCGCTCGATAAACGACTGAATTTCTTTTCGTTATTCGTCAGAGTAACTGTGCTGCACAAATCAATGTAAACGACTGCACGAAAATTTTGGGAGTTTGCAGAGGTAAAAAAGGATTGTGTAGACTTTGCCTGTAGTTCATTATCGGTCATAGATATCAACGTAAGAAATGCAGTGAAGTTATCGAAATTGTATTTAAAGTTGAGAACAGAACAATATCTCTCTTACTTCTCAAGATTTTGGATACGTGATTGTGACGGATGGGTCGCGCGCGTCGCGCTCATATCCATCCCTGTGCGACACGAATCATGCGATCGTAAAAATCGTCATATTTCATAAACTGTTCACGATATAACTAACTGTTGAAAATATGGAAACGAAGTTTTTTGCAAATGACAGCATGCAATGAGGATGTATTTTGTCGTATGATTAACACTCAAAACTTCTTGTTCAAATGTTAGCTACTAGCTATGAAAATGAAGTTTCAAAAAGTTCATATCTTCAAGGCCTAGTTACTTTGCGCATAAAAACATACATTGCTGTGATATTCAACTGTCAAAAAGACTTCCTTCGAATCAATCTCTAAATTTTGTACATTTCGTGAAGAAAAGATGCTAGGAAGGCAAATGAGGTGTCAGTAAGTACAGAATTTCTGACTGAAATTTGTAAGTAAAATGATAAAAGAAATCGGTCAAATATTTTGTGAAATGATTTGTAAAAAAGAAATAAAATAATTTACATACGCATTAGACGTGCTGTCGAATGATGCTCGAAATAATGCGCTGCAAATGAGGTGCACCAAATGTTTCTCTATTCTGTTTTGTTTCATACTTTTAGAGAAATCATTTCCCAAAACATTTTACCTTTGTTTTCAAAAATTTTGTGTGTGTTTTTATGCAGACTATTTAAATTAATTGAAACACTTGGCATTAACACTGAATGATGGTTCAAATGGCTCTGAGCACTATGGGACTTAACATCTGAGGTCATCAGTCCCCTAGACTAACTAACCTAAGGACATCACACACATCCATGCCCGAGGCAGTAATCAAACCTGCGACCGTAGCAGTGGCGCGGTTCCGGACTGAAGCGCCTAGAACCGCTCGGCCACCGCGGGCGGCACTGACTGATGATGACGTAGTTCCCAACAATCAAATATGAGTAAAATTTCATGGTTGTTCAATGTGATTTATTAGGAATTTAATGTCTGTGATATAATGGGATAGATGCGTGTTTATTTAAAGATGAAGCACTTTGGCAAGACCTGACAAATATCCTTTGAAATGCAGTGTAAAGAGTATAGATAAAACTTGGTACTCAGAACAGGTGAAGACCACGAACAGCTCGTATCAAACACTTCTCAGTACTTAGTATTTACATTAGTCAGTCATTCTTCTGCACTTATCGGCTGGTGAAATTGCTCGATCACGTAAGAAACACTCGTCGGTAATTCATTGATAAGACAGTAGAACGTATCTGTGCTCATCCACGCAGTTCCCAGAATTTGTTTGGTGGTCTTTGTAGCTGACTGTACAAATTATGAAATAATCCATGAAGATTCCTCTGTTTGTAAATTTCATACACAGCGATCCTTCATCGCCTTAGAAGATAATTTTGTTGCCTTACTCTCGAATTACAACATTCCACGATTCGTTTTACAGGAAAAGCTGGTCGGCTCTGTTAACCGTCTTGTAGCATGAGTTTGTCGCTCGAACGCAGGACACGTTGCTGCTTTTATACTCTGTTCATCATAAGACTAAACCTGATGTAAACAGTACACAATTTCTTCTTCCGCGTCTGCTTGAATCTCATTGGATTTCGTTTCACGTGGAGCGGAGACCAATACGTGTCCAGTACAGTCAAGTACGATCATAAGGATACGTTTTATGCTGTGCATTACACGCACATAGACTGAGCGATAATGCGGGACAACAGCATTAGCGGCGCATTGGATAGCACTGGCCAGCCAGCTGGTCCAACTAACCTGCAATGGTGTGAGCAGTTGCAGTTCAGACGTAAAAAAGAGAAGAGGAGAGAAACAATATAGCTTCGAATGTCATTTATTTTTTTAAAGAGAATGAAATAATATTCGACAAAACTCCAGCAATACCGCACGCTTCATAGGGGACCAGATGGAAAGTATAATTTAAACACAGGGTAATTTTTCTGAACGAGCTATATGTGATGCAAAAGTATACTGCAGGAATTTCACCATATTGTTGAATAGTGCAGCCACTGTGGCTATTAACTACAGTAAGTCGTCTAGTAATCTCTTAGCTCCTTCCTTATCCGAATCCGAGAAATACATTTCAGTTCTGGAACTTTGATAACGAGTTGATCAACATCAGAATCCAGGAAGCCACCAAGCCACCGCATTTTCTCATCTTTTATGACGCGCTGTTCTATACACTGCCAGCGTTTGTCAGAGACCTGTGAAAAAGCTGCGTGCGTTAATTCCAGTACCTCCTGCAGCTAAACAGTCTTGTTATTTTTAGAGACAAATCCCTTAACTTGGCTCCAGATCAGTTCTGTTGGATTCATATCGTAATGGCAAATGAAAAAATGCAGCGTTTGTGTGGTGTGCTCGATCCTGTGAAAATGATTGTTTTTCATGTTACTACGACACTTACCAGTCTGGCTCGTGTGAGACTCATCTGCGGTATAAAACAATGGACATAGTCCAAACAAAAGTATTCGGTTTTTCATGTTTGTCCTAAAAATTAAACTGTTATGTTTTCTTTTATTAACAATTTTTCATAAAATGTCGATAATTAAGAATTCATATTTGAAATGAAAACAGGAATTTCGCCTGCAATATGTAATTAGATACAAGAAGACGTACTTTATTCATAAAAAATGATGATGAATTTTACAGGTACGAAATGCTGGTATTTCAAATCGAACGAAAACAGGATGACCAAGGCCAGACTTGAATCAGCGATCTATGAACTGCACCAGTTTACTGCGCTACAGATTCCGCTTATAACCAGTGCGTGTTTGCATCTCAACTATATTAAATACAGTCCCTCCGAAAATTACAAAGCCGATTTTTTTCTGTAAATTTACGAAAAACCTTCAGAACAACCTATTTCTCGTGATTTTTTAACTGTGCTCCACGGGCGTATTCCACTACGGACCAGGAAGTAGCCTCAGCCATTTTCACACTGCGTATTATCAACGCGACAGTCAGAGCTCAACGTTACAAATACTGTGACTGTACACGATTTTTTAAAATAAAAGCTACATAGCTAAAGAGTGATTAAGAAAAAGATAATGGGTATTAATACATTAGAATATCTTAAAGTCCCATTTAATGTAAGTAAGTAACAAGATGCCCGCCCGGTTAGACGAGCGGTCTAACGCATGGCTTTCCGGAGCGGTAAGGAGCGCCTGGTTCCCGGCACTAATCCGCCCGACGGACTTGTGTCGAGGGTCCGGTGAGCTGGCCAGTCTGTGGATGGTTTTTAGGCGCCGACTGTAGTGGCCGAGCGGTTCTAGGCGCTACAGTCTGGAACCGCGCGACCGCTACAGTCGCAGGTACGAATCCTGCCTGGCATGGATGTGAGTGATGTCCTTAGGTTAGTTAGGTTTAAGTAGTTCCAAGTTCTAGGGGACTGATGACCTCAGAAGTTAAGTCCGATTGTGCTCAGAGTCATTTGAACCATTTTTGTTTTTAGGCGGTTTTCCATCTGCCTCGGCGAATTCGGGCTGGTTCCCCTTATTCCGTCTCAGCTACACTATGTCGGCGTTTGCTGCGCAAACAAGTTCTCCACGTACGCGTACACCACCATTACTCTACCACGCAAACATAGTGGTTACACTCGTCTGGTGCGAGACGTTCCCGGGGGGGTCCACCGGGGGCCGAACCGCACAATAGCCCTGGGTTCGGTGTGGCGCGGCGGAGGGGTGAAGTGGACTGCGGCAGTCGTCCTGGGGTTGTGGACCACTGCGGCTGCGGCGGGGGCTGAGCCTCACCGTCGTTTCTAGGTCCTGGTTAACATACAACATACAAGTAACAAGATATCTAACTCATGAGTAGGACCTACTTCCAAGAGTGTAACAACACCAGTGTACGTGTACCACAGCATCTGACCAGTCATCGCTTTTGTGTTTGTTTACATCAGGTCATTCTTACGATGAACAGAGTATAGCTGGAAGATCGGGTATCCAGATGTTGCGCCCTGTCGATCGTTTCTGTCGCTTACGCAGGACGCAGCCTACCCTGAGCCGGGCGCCGGGACTTGATAAAGCGCGCAATGTTTCCTTACCGCTCCTGGGGCCACACCATGCCCAAGGGAGCGCTACCTACCGCCAGAGCGGCTGCCTCTCAGCTAACGCCGCCCAAAGGCGCCGCCCACTAACTGCATGTCGCCCACCTGCGTCGCCTACTGGCGTCGCCCGCCGCTGAATGCAGTGTGGCTGCCTTGCCCGTCAAGGTGCATTGCTCAAGGTGCTACAGCGGCCTGCTGCAGCAACAGCCTCCTCCTCCCTCCCCTACACCCCCTCCCCCCACCCACAATCGTGCATTGCTCAAGGTGTTACAGCGGCTTTCTGCAGCAACAGCCTCCTCCTCCCTCCCCTACACCCCCCCACCCATCCTTCCCCCACCCATAATCGTAGCTCGTAGCTGCCTGCTCGCGCATGCGCAGTTTGAGTTTGTGCTGCGACGCGCTGCTGGTGCGGACTCCGCCGCAGCACTATATCAGTGATCAGTGCTGCGATGGGATCCGTGCGTCTAGGGTGTGTTCATATAGTGTTGTCGCGTGATGTTTACCCAAAGAAAACTGTAATGAGACATTCACAGAAAGTAATACTCTATGAATTAGTATCTTAGCATCAGTGTGTTGAAAATTAAAGCATCATAAGTATAAAGACGTCTTGTCTAGCATCGTCACAGCTGGAAAACTGTGATTTGGTTGAAAATTCCATTGCTTGTTCCAAATATTTTTCTGTTCAGGGAACTGGGAAAGAAATAGGGGACAGTTGGTAAATGACGCAACCAGCCATAAATACTTTCTAAATATTTTATTTTAGTGCCATAACCGGTTTCGAGCTACCATACCCATCTTCAGATGGCTAATATTTTTCGTTACATGGATGTTACGATCAACAACATGTCTGTTCCAAAGTGCACAAGAATATTTTGGGTATTTAGAGTCACTTTATCAGTTGTTTCCTTAATAAAAATACGCTAAAGTGCATGCATTTTATATACAAAATAGTTGCTTTCACTTGCATATTTTACAGTAAATGGCGATTTGTTTCGTTGTGGTTCGTTTGGTTCTCTAGCTCGCTGTATATGTTCCCGAAGTCCACCACAATACACATATTGTACTTAAGTTACGGTGGCACACTTCATAATATTCTTAAAATGCGTGTTTAGCATCGCGATGTGTTATAAACGGGATGTTATTCATTACAGTGCAAGAAAACTTAGAAGTTTACAAGATTATCTGTGACAATTGCGCCAGCTTTTATCTTGGACAGACCGGCAGAAGCTTCAGTATAATATATCGAGAACACATGGATGCCTTTAGACTAAAAAATTTAAATAAATGCGCAATAGCCTCTCACATTAACCAATATGGACACTCTGTTTCTGACATTAAGGACAACTTGCACGTATTACATATCACTAACAAAGGGAAGAAAATTGACCTCTTAGAGGAACTAGAAATACGTGTTCACACCCTCAGCTCACTTCAATATATTCTAAAAGAACAACTGGAGCTAGCCAATAAACATTTTCTAAATAATATCCTTGGACTGCTCACAAAAATAAAAAAACGAACTCCACCCCTAGAAGTTATACACTGCAGTTTAAGATAACAGTCTGTAAGTATATACAAATGTGTTGCTCTCATCCACCCTACAGCTTTTTAATTTTGTATTTCTTGCAACTGAGGTATGAACTGTAGTCCAGAATGAGATTTTCACTCTGCAGTAGTGATAACTGTAATGATAACCAAATATCTGTATATATAAATTTGTGTACATATATGCCTGCTTTATAACATACAGTAGGTTGGCTTTGAAGTACACTGTGTGATCAAAAGTATCCAGACACACCCAAAAACATACATTTTTCATGTTAAGTGCATTGTGCTGCCACCTAAAGCCAGGTACTCCATATCAGCGACCTCAGAGTCATTAGACATCCTTGAGAGAGCAGAATGGGGCGCTCCGCGGAACTCACGGACTTCGAATGTGGTCAGGTGATTGGGTGTCACTTGTGTCAACATAGCCGTCTTAAAAAGGAAAGGAAAAATTACGATATGAAATGTCGCAGAATAATTATATGCAGAAGGTCGACGTTCCATCAGTACGTCCAAAGAAATACAAGATCGAGCCACATAGCCACGCAGCTGTGGACACAACAGGTATTGAAAACAGCTCATACATTTATGTAGCCTAGTGCCAAACTGAACGTACGTAGAGACCAGTAACGGTGAGGAAAACAACTGCCATCACCAGATGGCATTGGTCAGCACAATACAGCGCATTAATGACTGATGAAGAATGAAGATCATACACTGAATATCGAATACATACTACACAATTTGAAAACCATGGAGCAGCCATGCAGTCATAGTATTTTTTTTAAATTATGTGCTGCACAGAAAACAGTAAATAATATAACAAAACATATAGATAATGTGGAATGTTAGCTTCTACAATCACTAAATGGAGAGCAGATACCAATAAGCCGTAAACTATAACAACATGCAAGATATAAAATACAGTAATAATGACTTTAGTTCATAAACGATTTCAATGTGAGCGTGAAATGTGACATAGCTTCATGTGAATCACCTTACTGATACCTTCTTTATGTTAGTAATTATAGCATCCAACATTTTACATGAAAACTGTACATTTTGTTGTACGAGTATAATTTATTTTTATTCTGTGCAGGACATAATTTTTTAAAAATACTATGCCCGTATGATTCCGCCGTGGTTTCCAAAGTATGTAGCACGTAATCGATATCCAGTGCGTGATCTGTAAGTTACATTTTTCGAAAGTCGTTTGTGCAATGTATTAGTTACCAACGACATCTGATGATGTCGGCTGACCATTGTGCATATAATTGTTCTATGGCATATCATATTGTAATTCTTCCTTTTCTGTTTAACGCGATGATGATGATGTATCGAAATGGGTTAATAAATTAAATTACGACCAAGACTTTCTACAATTACGTGCCAGTTCTGAATGGTTTCCTACCTCGTAGATGGATGCATTTATCTATCAAGTGAAGACAATAGAAACAGAAATGATAATAATCGTCGTATTTTCCCTTCTTTGTATAAAATTTTGTTCGAAATACAATTTAAAATTTTTCCTCACTTGCACGGTTGCTCGTGATGAGGCATTATGTCTCTTGCCTTGTGCTGTTTTTGGTATATTTCGGTACATATCCTAGAAAAATGCAAGTTCAGCCTCATTTATTGATTAGAGATCACGGATAATATTGAGTAAATAAAGTTATAGCTTTCACAGTCTGTATTGTATTTTCATACAATGGTTTAGAGAGGTTTGTGTAAAATTATACACACATCAAAAAATGTTTTGCATCGCCTCGGTTCCAAGAGTTCCGGAACCTGTACAGAAAATTGGAATAGAGATAAACATAAACATCATTTCCGCCCTTTTTATTGCTCATGAAAACCACACATTCCATGTTGTACCACCATACAGCGAGACCTTCAGAGGTGGTGATCCAGATTGCTGTACACACCGGTACTTCTAATACCCAGCAGCACGTCCTCTTGCACTGATGCATGCCTGTATCCGTCGTGGCATACTATCCACAAGTTCATCAAGGCACTGTTGATCCAGATTGTCCCACTCCTCCACAGCAATTCGGCGTATATCCCTCAGAGTGGTTGCTGGGTCACGTCGTCCATAAACAGCCCTTTCCAATCTATCCCAGGCATGTTGGATAGGGTTCACGTCTGGAGAACACGCTGGCCACTCTAGTCGAGCGATGTCGTTGTCCTGAAGGAAGTCATTCACAAGATGCGCACTACGGGGGCGTGAATTGTCGTCCATGAAGACGAATGCTTCGCCAGTGTGCTGCCGATATGGTTGTACTTTCGGTCCGAGGATGGCATTCACGTATCGTACAGCCGTTACGGCGCCTTCCATGACCACCACATGTCGGCCTCACATAATTAATGCCTCCCCACAACAGCAGGGAACCTCCACATCGCTGCACTCGCTGGATAGTGTGTTTAAGGCGTTCAGCTTGACCGGGTTGCCTCCAAACACGTCTCCGACGATTGTGTGGTTCAAGGCATATGCGACACTCATCGGTGAAGGGTACGTGATGCCAATCCTGAGCGGTCCATTCGGCTTGTTGTTGGGCCCATCTGTACCGCGCTACATGGTGCCGTGGTTGCACAGATCGACCTCGCCACGGACGTCGGGAGTGAAGTTGCGCTTCATGCAGCCTATTACGCACAGTTCGAGTCGTAACACGACGTCCTGTGGCTGCACAAAAAGCATTATTGAACATGGTGGCGTTGCTGTCAGGTTTCCTCCGAGCCATAATCCGTAGGTAGCGGTCATCCACTGCAGTAGTAGCCCTTGGGCGCCCTGTGCGAGGCATGTCATCGACAGTTCCTGTCTCTCTGTATCTCCTCCATGTCCGAACAACATCTCTTTGGTTTACTCCGAGACGCCTGGACACTTCCCTTGTTGAGAGACCTTCCTGGCACAAAGTAACAATGTGGACGCAATCGAGCCAAGATATTGACCGCCTAGGCATAGTTGAACTACAGACAACACAAGCCGTGTACCTCCTTCGTGGTGGAATAAATGGAACTGGTCGGCTGTCCGACCCCCTCCGTCTAATAGGCGCTGCTCATGCATGGCTGTTTACATCTTTGGGCGGGTTTAGTGGCATCTCTGAACAGTCAGGGTGACTGTGCCTGTGATACAATATCCACAGTCAACGTCTATCTTCTGGCGTTCTGGGAACTGGGGTGATGGAAAACTTTTTTTGATGTATGTAAATTTAGATGTTATGCAGTGTGATTCCGTGATAATATTACAAACTTTCGTGGATGATGGTTAAGGATAAATATATCAGGTTGAGGTAACGGATCTTGTTCTGAAAACGGCCGAGTCAAAAGTTATAAGCGAAATTCACTCTGCAACGCCTGACAGTGGACCTCTTCTACTGAAAGCTCTTTACTTACCTTGTTTTGGGAGGAGGTAATATGTACCAAAACAAGAAAAAAAACTGACCAGTAAACATGAGTTCTAAACTGCATGCCTTAAGAGCAATGGACATTTGTTCACCTTTGCGAAATATCTCACTTTTACTGAACAAGTGCTCATAGCTCTTAAGCTATGCATTTTAGAGCCTTTGTTTACTTGGACAATTTCTTTTTGCTTTGATCCACACAACCTCCAGATATATGGAAAACAAAGAGTTTGCAGTAGAAGAGGTCCACTAACAGAGCCATCAGAACGATTTTCGCTTATAACTTTTGATTCGGTTGTTTCCAGACCAGGGTCCTTTACCTCGAATTGATACATTTGCCCTTCTCCATCGCCCCTTAAAATTTGGAACATCATCACCCTGTAGAATCAAAAGTTCAATCTACCATCATTTTTCCCAAGATGACCCATAGCTATATCTGTCTTTGGCGGCATCTGCAGTCTTCGTCGTTGGAGGAAAAGGCCTCATTAGATTTTCCTTTAGAGGGAATACTGCATCCCTTGGAAAACATCTGGACACTTGACAGTGGATCCTGGCAAAAAAATTTCGTATTTTTAGGCTTCCCATTTCTGTGACATTTCCGAAGGAACAGTCATCAAAAACATCTCCGTCATTCACTTTGCCGTAGGAGCCTAAATTCACCATTACAAAGCAGTAATTTGCATCAATGACAGCTTATAATTCAATAGAAAAGATTTTTAGCAATAATACATGCAACGAGATTTACTAGGTCTTTATACATATGATGAAATTTTCCATGAATATGCCTTTCCAAATACCGCTGTACAACATTAGTTTCACTCCTTTATCGTAGACAACGGGTCTTCAGTATTTGATATTTAGGGTACGAGTTTTCCATTAAAGATGCCTCTCGTCTGCCCATAATGAACGTTCCGTGTCGAATGGTCGAATATACTGGCGGTGGAATGGCCATTTTGCTTCCACGAACTCTTCACGGCTGACAATGAGCTGTTCAGGCAATGTGCTCCGCGCCAGTGTGCTGAAATAAAATATTTTAACTTACATTTTCTCCATACGGTAGTTACATATGGCTTTCACTTCAGCTTTAAAAACGATTTCGATATGTTGGCTGCATTTAATACGCAACAATGTATCATCTAAAACAAACAAAACGTGAAGTAGCCAGTGACCACATTCTTCACCATAAATCCTTCAAATTATTGCGACTGCCTACTTAGAAATGAAGTATGACAATAACTGTGACCAATATCGAAAAAATAGACACCTCATCATCAATCTGGACGTAAAACTGCAAGCTAGGAAAAACCACAATTTTGTGTGCCATTTAGCCTCCTCAGAGTGGAATGAAATGTATTATATGGTGAAGAAATCGCTCAAAGCCGAAATAAGTGGTTTTTAATTTTTTAAAAGAAAAGGAGAATCTCTACCGAACAACTAACTCCAGGAGATGATGTAGCTCTACTTCATCAACAGACAGTGTTTTTTACAGCAAGGAAATCGTAAACTCATTTTTCTTATGTACTGTCATTAGCCGTGAGGCTGGTCTGCGCATGTGGCGCAGAGTAACCACATCGCACAGCCTCGCGTTGGATTGCTCGGCTATTCGAGCGAACCCGCACGTTTGGGACTAGATGTTATGGTGCGCACGGACCCAGCGCGGAAAAAATCTTCTTGTGACCTAATGAGGCAAGGCAGCTCACAATGGGAGCCGTGTGGCGGTATCGATCAGCACGGGCCCGCGCATGCCGGCGAGCTGAAATGAACGAGACATACCTTGCCCCCTTTTGGCGCGCCCGTTGGCGACGCCCTGCGCTAACAGAATCGAGGCGCACGCTTTGAAATAAAAAATTATTTTCATGTTACTTATAGCTTCATATGCCATGTTCATGGTGACGTGCTCAAAATTTCGATGATGGTCGTACTGATTGTAATATTCTCATTGATGTAAGATGCTTCGCGAAATTCAAAATAAATTTGCAATGAAAAACATGGGTCGCTGTGCTTTTGCGTTTGGTGCATATTACACCATATATTGCTGCGAATGAAATTTAGCTAAGATACTGAATTTTTCTTTAGACTTAGGAGGAGGTCTCTATCTGCCTTAAATCCCCGAGAAAATAGAATTTATGTAGCACATACACTTCTGGCTACACGCGCTCGAGAATGAAATATTCATGACGTACCTCATGTCTCGTAAATCAATCGAGATATCGATACGAGATTTTGGTAAGTTATACCATGCAAAGAGGAGAGTATTTTGCCATATGGGTAACATATGGACCTTTTTCATCTATGGCGATAGAGCAGAAGCTATGGTTTTTATGTTATTTTTTCGATACATTACTGCAATTTTTTAGCCTCTTCGGCAACAATTGAATAGAGGATTTGCTAGTATGGAAATAAACATGAAATTTCTTATCTTATGATACGGGAAACCGAGATAATGAGTTTTTCTGTAAGGTATGGACACCCTGATCACCTATCGCTTGTTTAATAAGACACTCTGTTTCAAGATTCTGCCACAATAGGTATTACTAGGTGAGCTTGTGCAATTTATACTGTGTTTTGGCAAGAAGAGCGGAATTAAACCCGTCAAAAAGAGAAATTTAATCATTCTTCATAATTTATGAAGCTTCTTCAGATGAGAAATGGCTAACAATTCAGACAAAGATAAATTATCAATTGTATTGCAGTTTTGGCGGAATCCTGCAACGAACCGAAACTTACCAAAGGATTTTCTCCCTGTTTTTCATCTGAAAAATATGAAAATAATTCGCAGGAAATACTGTACCATATTTCTGTTCCTATCCCCATTTAGAGTGAAGTGGCGAACTTCTCCACTATAATTATCTATTAATGTGTTAAAGATAGATTACATATATTTTTTATCTATTTTAACCCTAATGAGTAGTCTCAAGCGGTTCACAAAGTAATGACTATCGTGTTTCTATAACATTCTTATCCGCAGATACACAGGCACTAATTTAGTTATTTCTAAAAGAACAAGATTGTATTTTTGCTGCAGAGTAGAACTGAATCACTAAAATTCTTAGATCCATGACAATGGAATCAACTTAGAAATTAAATACTTCAGTCATTGCTTTTATGAACTGTATTTTACTTTTACTCAACTGCCTTAAGCAGCTAAACTTACGATTTTGAATTATTTACCTTAGGATCTATTTTGAAACCTCTTTTTAATCTTAGAACCAAAACTACCTCTTCAAATGGAACAATCTACTTATATTTCATGAGCTGTTATTGTATCATTACTGTATGTCACCGCTATAATGGTAGAGCACAAATTCCTCGGATTCTAAGGAAATCAATCACCTGTTTATATTCAGCAATCAGAAATTTTTCCGTTATTCGGAATGAGTATGTGCTGAGTAATATAAGAAAATATTTTGTACTTCTGTATTTTAGTGTAGGTTAACATAAATACGATTTTTGTGTGTTTTATGGTACACCATCTCTTGCATTTGCTAAATGAAATCTGTATTATACTGAAATAGCCTTAAATAATTGTAGTCTGTGGAACTTTGTGCAATTCGTAACTATCAAAAATAGTCAGAGGATGCAGCAAGATTATACCTTTGTTATTGTTGTTCACAAATGTACTTAATTCAGTTCTTACTCAAGTTGGGCGTTAATGTTTGCATCATGTTGATTTATTATGATTGTCACCCAAATACATTTAATTTACTAAGAATATTACATCCTTACACAAAAATTGAAAATTTTACATTTTACTATTTACTTACATTATGAAATTTGATAAACTTGACTACATCTACGTCTCCTCCCACTTACAGTAAATGAAATATTTCAGTGGATTCCTCCCATAGCATTAAGGCCCCTGCTAGGGCAAACGGTCTTTTTGTTGTAAACGATGTTAGTCCCCACTCTTCTTGAAGGGGGAGGAATGTGAAAGGTGCAGACAGTCGAGGAATATTTTTAGGAAATTTATTTAAAAGATCCTAGTCAAATGTGTACAAGTTTTCTCCTCGAGTAATTTTGGCTGTGCCTAAGTGACCCAAGCTACCCGCATTTCAGAACAGAGGCAGTTCTGTCTAGTTAAAGCTGCTGACGAGAGATGCCTTCAGCCCTCTGCTGAGATTCCTAGTGAATTCATTCTGTGGGTTCAGCCAATAACGAGCGTGGGAAACAGGTCACATGTGTGGACGCTGGAGGGTTCTGCAGAACAAAATACAGTCGTTTCTCTCTCTTGTGATCCAGCCCTCGATTAGAACAGACGTCTTTCTTGGGAGGCAGAGCCTATGTACATAAAGCTGATAGTTAGGGACTATTGCATTATGGACAAAGGAATCTCTCCAGACACGACGAAGGTGGAAAATGTGATGTTCTTGCTTCATCCGAGAATGACGAAAGAACTAAATGACTTCTGGGGCTTACTTAGGTATTACCAAAGATTCGTAGCAAATTTGTTTCTGTCTCGGACTCTTTGGCCGATATTTGTTTAACGATGTTTCTGGTGTTTCGCTAGCATTGTCAATGGTGCACCGTCAATTGCTGAAGGTCTTCAGCCGCATAATTATTCCACTCCTTTCTGGTGACCACCAGCAATGGATGGTGAACCTTTGAAAATGCCATGCACTTGTGCTGCCGAAAGGTCAAAAAATCGTTAAACAAACGTTGACCGAAGATTCTGGCATAAAAACCAGCAGGCATCACGTAACAAGTGGCCACGAAAGACTTAAGTGAAAAAAAAGAAAAAAAACTCGCCATCACCAAGAAGGAGTTACCCGACATAAACGAAAGTTGGTAAGCGTGTTTCTACATCGGAAAGATGATGTCTACTCAAATTTCGCGTCAGTCGCACAAGAGTACCGCTATTGACACCACTGTGAGAATACAAATCAGATTTGCTTTAAATACACGATGTAACGGTCGTGAGCTCTAGTTACCTTTGAGATTGGACGTGGTGAGTTGATGTTAGTCAAGAATGCCTTCAAGACGAAAAAGACGCCATTATTAACACCTCACTGAGTTTGAACACGGCCATATAACAGGGCTACGAGAAGCTGGAAGTTCCTTTTGCGATATTGCAGAAAGGCTTGGCAGGAGTGTAGCTACTGTACATGGTTGCTGGGAGCGATGGTTACGGGAATATACTGTTGCTAGAAGGCCGGCCTCCAGACTACCACTTGGCACTACCGGAAGGGAAGATCATCGTGTTCGGCGTATGGCTCTGGCGCATCGTACTGCATCTGCAGCAGCAATTTGAGCAGCAGTTGGCACCACATTGACACAACGAACTGTTGAAAGTCGGTTACAAGGACAGCTCCGAGCCAGACGACCTGTAACGTGCATTCCACTGACCCCAAGCCACTGCCATTTGCGACTGCCTTGTTGTCAAGCGAGTGCTCATTGTAGGACGGGTGGAGGTCTGTTATGTTTTCTGCTGAAAGATGGTTCTGCTTCTGTTCCGGTAATGGATAATTCAAGGAAAACCTGTGGTTAGTCGACCTTGACGTCTACCTGCAGATAAGCTGTGGACAGCCAAGAAAGAATTTGCCAAGATGATTGCTGACGGATCTGTATCTCGTTCTCACAATGTTGCTCATCTCCATTGTTGTTGTTGTTGTTGTTGTGGTCTTCAGTCCTGAGACTGGTTGATGCAGCTCTCCATGCTACCCTATCCTGTGCAAGCTTCTTCATCTCCCAGTACTTACTGCAACCCACATCCTTCTGAATCTGCTTAGTGTATTCCTCTCTTGGTCTCCCTCTACGATTTTTACCCTCCACGCTGCCCTCCAATGCTAAATTTGTGATCCCTTGATGCCTCAGAACATGTGCTACCAACCGGTTCCTCCTTTTTGTCAAGTTGTGCCACATACTCCTCTTCTCCCCAATTCTATTCAATACTTCCTCATTAGTTATGTGATCTACTCATCTAATCTTCAGCATTCTTCTGTAGCACCACATTTCGAAAGCTTCTATTCTCGTCTTGTCCAAACTACTTATCGTCCATGTTTCACTTCCATATATGGCTGCACTCCATACAAATACTTCCAGAAACGACTTCCTGACACTTAAACCTATACTCGGTGTTAACAAATGTCTCTTCTTTAGAAACGCTTTCCTTGCCATTGCCAGTCTACATTTTATATCCTCTCTACTTCGACCATCATCAGTTATTTTGCTCCCCAAATAGCAAAACTCCTTTCCTACTTTAAGTGTCTCATTTCCTAATCTAATTCCCTCAGCATCACCCGACTTAATTCGACCACATTCCATTATCCTCGTTTTGCTTTTGTTGATGTTCATCTTATATCCTTCTTTCAAGACACTGTCCATTCCGTTCAACTGCTCTTCCAAGTCCTTTGCTGTCTCTGATAGAATTACAATGTCATCGGCGAACCTCAAAGTTTTTATTTCTTCTCCATGGATTTTAATACCTGCTCCGAATTTTTCTTTTGTTTCCTCCACTGCTTGCTCAATATACAGATTGAATAACATCGGGGAGAGGCTACAACCCTGTCTCACTCCCTTCCCAACCACTGCTTCCCTTTCATGCCCCTCGACTCTTATAACTGCCATCTGGTTTCTGTACAAATTGTAAATAGCCTTTCGCTCCCTGTATTTTACCCCTGCTACCTTTAGAATTTGAAAGAGAGTATTCCAGTCAACATTGTTAAAAGCTTTCTCTAAGTCTACAAATGCTATAAACGTAGGTTTGCCTTTCCTTAATCTTTCTTCTAAGATAAGTCGTAAGGTCAGTATTGCCTCACGTGTTCCAGTGTTTCTGCGGAATCCAAACTGATCTTCCCTGAGGTCGGCTTCTACCAGTTTTTCCATTCGTCTGTAAAAAATTCGCGTTAGTATTTTGCAGCTGTGACTTATTAAACTAATAGTTCGGTAATTTTCACATCTGTCAACACCTGCTTTCTTTGGGATTGGAATTATTATATTCTTCTTGAAGTCTGAGGGTATTTCGCCTGTCTCATACATCTTCCTCGGCAGATGGTAGAGTTTTGTCAGGACTGGCTCTCCCAAGGCCGTCAGTAGTTCCAATGGAATGTTGTCTACTCCCGGGGCCTTGTTTCGACTCAGGTCTTTCAGTGCTCTGTCAAACTCTTCACGCAGTATCGTATCTCCGATTTCATCTTCATTTACATCCTCTTCCATTTCCATAATATTGTCCTCAAGTACATCGCCCTTGTATAGACCCTCTATATACTCCTTCCACCTCTCTGCTTTCCCTTCTTTGCTTAGAACTGGGTTTCCATCTGAGCTCTTGATGTTCATACAAGTGGCTCTCTATTCTCCAAAGGTCTCTTTAATTTTCCTGTAGGCAGTATCTATCTTACCCCTAGTGAGATAAGCCTCTACATCCTTACATTTGTCCTCTAGCCATCCATCCCTGCTTAGCCATTTTGCACTTCCTGTCGATCTCATTTTTGAGACGTCTGTATTCCTTTTCGCCTGCTTCATTTACTGCATTTTTATATTTTCTCCTTTCATAAATTAAGTTCAATATTTCTTCTGTTACCCAAGGAGTTCTACTAGCCCTCATCTTTTTACCTACTTGATCCTCTGCCGCCTTTACTACTTCATCACTCAGAGCTACCCATTCTTCTTCTACTGTACTTCGTTCCCCCATTCCTGTCAATTGTTCCGTTATGCTCTCCCTGAAACTCTGTACAACCTCTGGTTCTTTCAGTTTATCCAGGTCCCATCTGCTTAAATTCCTACCTTTTTGCAGTTTCTTCAGTTTTAATCTACAATTCATAACCAATAGGTTGTGGTCAGAGTCCACATCTGCCTCTGGAAATGTCTTACAATTTAAAACCTGGTTCCTAAGTCTCTGTCTTACCATTATATAATCTATCTGATACCTTTTAGTATCTCCAGGATTCTTCCATGTATACAACCTTCTTTCATGATTCTTGAACCAAGTATTAGCTATGATTAAGTTATGCTCTGTGCAAAACTCTACCAGGCGGCTTCCTCTTTCATTTCTTAACCCCAATCCATATTCACCTAATATGTTTCCTTCTCTCCCTTTTCCTACTCTCGAATTCCAGTCACCCGTGACTATTAAATTTTCGTCTCCCTTCAGTACCTGAATATTTTCTTTTATCTCATCATACATTTCTTCAATTTCTTCATCATCTGCAGAGCTAGTTGGGATATAAACTTGTACTACTGTAGTAGGCGTGGGCTTCGTGTCTATCTTGGCCACAATAATGCGTTCACTATGCTGTTTGTAGTAGCTTACCCGCACTCCTATTTTTTTTATACATTACTAAACCTACTCCTGCATTACCCCTATTTGATTTTGTGTTTATAACCCTGTATTCACATGACCAAAAGTCTTGTTCGTCCTGCCACCGAACTTCACTAATTCCCACTATATCTAACTTTAACCTATCCATTTCCCTTTTCAAATTTTCTAATCTACCTTCCCGGTTAAGGGATCTGACATTCCACGCTCCGATCCGTAGAACGCCAGTTTTCTTTTCCTTGATAACGACGTCCTCTTGAGTAGTCCCCGCCCGGAGATCCGAATGGGGGACTATTGTACCTCCGGAATATTTTACCCACTCTCGCACGATACCTAAGAGGTACCCAGTACTAAATGCAACACATTTTACTAGGAGCTTGGCGGATGCGCGTCTCCTTATTATGCTCGATTGTACAGAAGCTTTTGCACAGAATCCAATGGCCTCTAAAGACAAGTAGAAAACTGCTATAACATCTCGATTCGGATTATCTGAGCAAAACGTGATGCCGTTTGGTCCATGAAACGCTGCTCAGACGTGGCACAAGATACTCCACGGTCTCTCTTCTGTTTTCTGTTACGTTTATGACATTCAAATTTTTCCTCAACACAAGAAGAACATGTGGATCATGTGCGTGCGGTGTTTCATAGATTGGAAAACTATGGGATTATGATTAATGTCAATAAATATGTTTTTTATGGAGGAGGAAATTCTTTTCCTGCGATACGTGGTATCATGCAACGTCATGTCACCTACACCTGAGAAAGTATCCGATATCGTGCAGATGCCCCTTCCTGATACTTTAAAAGGGCTTCGGCGGTTTGTAGGTATGCAGAACTACTATCGTAGACACATAACAATGTCGACTTAAATTCAAGAGTTTCTCAACAACCTCCTGAAGGACGGAAACAAGTCAGGCAAGAAGAAGATTTCTTGGTCTGCAGTGGTATAGACAGCTTACGAGGATTTAAGAAGTGCACCCGCTCAGGCTTCATTATCGGCACATCCAATTGCCAATGCTCCCATCGCCCTAATGGTGGATGCTAACCAAACAGCAATAGGAGCGGTCTTACAGCAGTCAATATCTAGACAGTGGCAGCCATTGGCTTTCTTCTACAATAACGTCTCAGTCCAGCAACAATTATGGAGCCCCTTGTCCGAGAGCTTCTAGCTATTTATTTAGCGGCGAAACATTTTCGTCCATTTTTTTATTGCTCATTTGGGCCTGCATCATAAAGATATTTAGAAAATGACATTGTTATGAAGAAGGTCCAGAATAGCTGCAATGTAATTATCTGTCTTTATTTTACGACAGCTCTGTTTCGGCTTTCGTTGTCATTTCCAAGTAGTCTGCGAATACAGTGTAGGTGAGATCATTTATGTACATAATACACCTTGCACATTTGATTGATTACATATTAGTACTTATGTGTAGGTGAACTTAATGTGCATATTACATCGATAGCAAACTGTTACGTAACTGCCAGTGCTCAGCTATTGGTAAAACTACGTAACCAATACCTGTTATATATTGAATGTGTTTTGACAGTAATTTGACATTTCTGTTACTACGAAGTTCTGTGTTTACAAAGTATATGCGAATAGACAGAGATGATGTTATTTCCCACTGGTTGGATTTCGACATAGACTATCTTTGGTTACTGTGTGGTATTTGTTTTTAATTTTATTCTTTTTCGTGCTCCAGCTTTTCAATAGTTCTTTAGGTAGATTCAGAGACAACATCAGAAACAGCGACAGTAATCAACCCAACTTCTTTCTCCATCTGAAAAATCAACACCACAAAGTTGTTAACATTGAAAATGCGTTGCAAATACTTTATAGGATAGCCAAAGGTCCCCTTATGAACATTCTTGAACAATTAGAAATGTATATACAAACAAAGAACACGAAGAGGTATAAAATAAAAATAATAACACACAGTAACCATAGATAGCCTACGCTGAAATCCAACCAGTGAGAAATTACATCATCGCTATCTATTTACATATACTTTGTACACATATAATATCATAGTAAGAGAGCTGTCAAAATATTGTCAAAACGTATTCAACCCCAAAAAATATTACAATTACGTTATTTTACCAGCAAGTGAGCACTGACAATTGCGTGACAGTTTACTATGGATGTAATATGGATATCAAGGTCACCTACATCTAAGTAGCAATATGTAATCAGTCAAATGTGCGAGATGTATTATATATACGCAAATTATCTCACCAACAATGTATTCGCAGGTTACTTGAAAATGGCAATGAAAGCCAAAACAGATCTGTCGTGAAATAAAGACTGATAATTACATTGCAGCTATTGCGGGCCTGCTTTATAATTTTCGCCCGTGGTTGGAAGGTCAGGTTTTTTTCTACTTTCACCAATAATAAACCGCTGACATCTTTCTTCAAATGAGTTAGAGAGCTTAACTCCCCACGGCAGCTGCACCACGCCGAAATCATTGCACACTTTTCCACCGATATTCGCCGTATCTCGGGGTAAGGCAATGTGGTGGCTGACTGCTCGTCCTGCTCATGCGCGGTGGTTACAGATATTGATTAGGCGGACGTGGATGCAGAGCAGGATACGGACCCGTTCCTTGTCTGTTGCTGCCAAATTTAAAAGAACGCAAATTTCCCAAGACTGGCAAAGTTTTACAGAAGCCCGAAATTTAGCGCGAACTTCAGTGTGAGATGCTTTTAATAGATTCCACAATCAAACTCTTTCACGAAACCTGGCAGAAAACACAAAGAGATTCTGGTCGTAAGTGAAGTACGCCAGTGGCAAGGCGCATTCAGTCCCTTCACTGCGCGGTAATCAATAGTTATTGATGACAGTGACACTAAAGCAGACTTACGAAAAGCATTTTTCCGAAATTCCTTCACATAAACAGACGAATTAAATATTTTAGGATTGGAATCAAGAACAACTGCCAACATGAATAACTTAGAAGTAGATATCGTCGGTATAGCGAAGCAGCTTAAAACACTTAAGAAAGTCAAGGCTTCCGGTCCAGATTGTATACCAATCACGTCCCTTTCAGATATGCTGATAAAATAGCTTCATACTTAGGAATGATATACAACCGATAGTTCGTAGAAAGATCCGTACCCAAAGACTGCAAAGTTGCACAAGTCAATACTCAAGAAAATAAATAGAAATAATCCGATAAATTACAAACCCATATCATTAACGTCGATTTGCAATAGGGTTTTATAACGTATACTGTGCTCGAACATTATGAATCACCTCGAAGAAAACGGTTTATTGACGAATAACCAACACGGATTCAGAAAATACTGTTCTTGTGAAACACAACTAGCTCTTTATTCTCACGAATTAATGAGTACTATCGACAGAGGATATCAAAATTGATTCCATATTTTTAGATTTTCAGAAGGCTTTTGACGCCGTTCCTCACAACCAACTTCTAGTCAAAGTGCGTTCCCATAGAGTATCACCTTAGTTGTGGGACTAGACTAGTGAATTCCTGTCAGAAAGGTCACAATTCGTATTGACTGACGGAAAGTCATCGAGTAAAGCACAAGTATGGCTCTGAGCACTATAGGACTTAACTGCTGTGGTCATCAGTCCCCTAGAACTTAGAACTACTTAAACCTAACTAACCTAAGGACGTCACACACATCCATGCCCGAGGCAGGATTCGAACCTGCGACCGTAGCGGTCGCGCGGTTCCGGACTGTAGCGCCTAGAACCGCTCGGCCACCCCGCCGGCAAAGCAGAAGTAATAGATGGCGTTGCCCAAGGAGCTATTATAGGCCCTCTGCTGTTCCTGACCTGCATAAACGACATATGAGACAATCTGAGCAGCCCTTATAGACTGCTCGCAGATCACACTGTCATTTATCGCGTTGTAAAGTCATCAGATGAGCAAAACCAATTACGAAATTATTTATACAAGATATCTGTATGATGCGAGAAGTGGCATTTGACTTTGACGAAAAGTGAGGAACCGTACACATTAGTACTAAAATAAATCAGCCTAATTTAGGTGACACGATAAACCACACAAATCTACAGGTTGTAAATTCAGCTAAATACTTAGGTATTACAATTACGAATAACTTAACCTGGAACGATCACATAGATGATGTTGTGGGGAAAGCAAACCAAAGTATGCAGTTTATTGGCAGAACACTTAGAAAGTAAAACAGATCTCCTAAATTCATATGATCTGAAGCAGACTGTGTTTTTTCCAACGAGGGTGCAGGGGAACAGTAGCACAGCCATAGACAACATTTTTATTCATTCTTCATTACTAGGCGGGCATTCTGTTAGTAAAAGGGTGAGTGGCCTTTCAGACCATGGTGCACAAATTTTAACACTAAAAGGTTTTTGTACTCAAACAAATGTTATGTAGAATTACGAACTATGTAGAAAAGCTAATCCAACGGCAATAGAGAGTTTTTTAAACCTCATTAAGGAACAAGAGTGGCAGGATGTTTATGGTGTCGATAACTTAGATGACAAACATAATGCTTTCCTTAACAAATTTCTCATGCTCTTTGAAAGTTGCTTAGAACGTTCTAAACAGGATACTAGCAGTGGGTGGCCGACCAGTGGGATAAGGATATCATGTAGAACAAACTGGGAATTATACCAAAATGTCAGAAATAGTTACAAACGAGCTACAGTAGCTCATTACAAACAATATTGTAAGGTGCTTAAAATGTTATTAGGGAGGCAAATAGTATGTCGTACGCAGCCAGAATAGCTGATTCACAGAATAAAATTAAAACAATATGGTCAATTGTGAAGGGAGTGTCTGATTAGCAGCACAAGGTTGACAATATAAAGTCGGTTCGTACTAAAAATATTTCTGTTATTGAGAAGTCAGATATATGTACAGTATTTAACAATCACTTTCTGAGCATTGCTGCGAATTAAATAAAAACTTAGTTTCTACAGGGAAACATATAACTCTCTTCGATAATGTCTTTCCGAGACTGATGTCTGAAATACTCCTCTGTGACATTGACACGGGAGAGACTGAGTCAATAATTAAATCACTGAAGACTAACGACTCTCATGAATATGATGGAGTACCTAGCACAATATTTAAGTTCTGTGCTACACATGTTAGCCCTGTACGTAGCCATATTTGTAATTTTTCCTTTAAGAATGGTCAATATCCTGAACGATTATAGTACTCCGTAGTAAAGACGCTTTATAAAAAGGGAAAAAGGGATATTTTAGAAAATTTTAGACCTATTTCTTTGCCATCTAACGTTATTGAAAAGGCTGTGTATGCAAGGATAATTTGTCATTTTATTTCACATAATTTGCTATGGTTTAACAACTAAAAATGCAATATTCTCTTTTCTTTGTGAGGCATTGGATGGATTAAACTAAAAGTTTTGAACGCTAGGCATCTTTTTTGATTTAGCTAAGGCCTTTGATTGTGCTGATCACAAAATATTGCTCCAGAAGTTGGACCATTATGGAATACAGGGAGTAGCTCACAACTGGTTCACCTCTTACTTTAACAACAGACAGCAAAAGGTCATTATCCACAGTGTAGAGAATGTCTATGATCTGGGGTCTGAGTGGGGCACCGTCAAATGGGGGGAGCCTCAGGAATCAGCGCTTAGGCCACTCCTGTTCCTTATTTATGTAAATGATATGCCCTCTAGTATTACAGGTCATTCTAAAATAGTTTTGTTTGCTGATGACCCTAGTTTGGTAGTAAAGGATGTTGTGTGCAACAATGGCACTGTTTCAAATACTGCAGGTCATGGCATAAGTTCATGGCTTGTAGAAAATAAACTAACGCTAAATCACAGTAAGACTCATTTTTTACAGTTTCCAACCCACAGTTCAACAAAACCCGACATTTTAATTTCTCAGAATGGGCATATGATTAGTGAACTGTGCGGTTCAAATTTCTGTGTGTTCAGATAGATAGTGAACTGTCGTGGAAAGTCCACGTTCAGGATCTTGTTGAAAGACTTAATGCTGCTATTTTTACTATTCGAAGGGTATCTGAAGTAAGTGACAGTTCGACACAAAAATTAGTCTACTTTGCTTATTTCCATTCGCTTATGACGTATGGTATTATATTTTGGGGTAGCTCTTCCCATTCTCAAAGGATATTTTTGGTTCAGAAACGCGCGGTTCGGGCAATAAGTGGTGTAAATTCGCGAACCTCTTGTCGACACCTGTTCAGTCTGGGTATTCTGACATTGGCCTCTCGATATATACGAGGGCAGTTCAATAAATAATGCAACACATTTTTTTCTGAAACAGGGGTTGTTTTATTCAGCATTGAAATACACCAGATTATTCCCCAATCCTTTAGCTACACAACACTATTTTTCAACGTAATCTCCATTCAATGCTACGGCCTTACGCCACCTTGAAATTGGGCCTGTATGCCTGCACGGTACCATTCCACTGGTCGATGTCGGAGCCAACGTCGTACTGCATCAATAACTTCTTCATCATCCGCGTAGTGCGTCCCACGGATTGCGTCCTTCATTGGGCCAAACATGTGGAAATCCGACGGTGCGAGATCGGGGCTGTAGGGTGCATGAGGAAGAACAGTCCACTGAAGTTTCGTGAGCTCCTCTCGGGTGCGAAGACTTGTGTGAGGTCTTGCGTTGTCATGAAGAAGGAGAAAAAAATGGCTCTGAGCACTATGGGACTTAACATCTATGGTCATCAGTCCCCTAGAACTTAGAACTACTTAAACCTAACTAACCTAAGGACATCACACAACACCCAGCCATCACGAGGCAGAGAAAATCCCTGACCCCGCCGGGAATCGAACCCGGGAACCCGGGCGTGGGAAGCGAGAACGCTACCGCACGACCACGAGATGCGGGCGAAGAAGGAGAAGTTCGTTCTGATTTTTTTGCCTACGAACACGCTGAAGTCGTTTCTTCAATTTCTGAAGAGTAGCACAATACACTTCAGAGTTGATCGTTTGACCATGGGGAAGGACATCGAACAGAATAACCCCTTCAGCGTCCCAGAAGACTGTAACCATGACTTTACCGGCTGAGGGTATGGCTTTAAACTTTTTCTTGGTAGGGGAGTGGGTGTGGCGCCACTCCATTGATTGCCGTTTTGTTTCAGGTTCGAAGTGATGAACCCATGTTTCATCGCCTGTAACAATCTTTGACAAGAAATTGTCACCCTCAGCCACATGACGAGCAAGCAATTCCGCACAGATGGTTCTCCTTTGCTCTTTATGGTGTTCGGGTAGACAACGAGGGACCCAGCGGGAACAAACCTTTGAATATCCCAACTGGTGAACAATTGTGACAGCACTACCAACAGAGATGTCAAGTTGAGCACTGAGTTGTTTGATGGTGATCCGTCGATCATCTCGAACGAGTGTGTTCGCACGCTCCGCCATTGCAGGAGTCACAGCTGTGCACGGCCGGCCCGCACGCGGGAGATCAGACAGTCTTGCTTGACCTTGCTGCGATGATGACACACGCTTTGCCCAACGACTCACCGTGCTTTTGTCCACTGCCAGATCACCGTAGACATTCTGCAAGCGCCTATGAATATCTGAGATGCCCTGGTTTTCCGCCAAAAGAAACTCGATCACTGCCCGTTGTTTGCAACGCACATCCGTTACAGATGCCATTTTAACAGCTCCGTACAGCGCTGCCACCTGTCGGAAGTCAATGAAACTATACGAGACGAAGTGGGAATGTTTGAAAATGTTCCGCAAGAAATTTCCGGTTTTTTCAACCAAAATTGGCCGAGAAAAAAAATGTGTTGCATTACTTATTGAACTGCCCTCGTATATTCTTTACTGTCATTTCTTGTTAAAAGTATCAGCTTATTCCCAAGAATTAGCAGCTTTCTCTCAGTTAATGCTAGGCAGAAATCCAATCTGCATTTGGTCGCACTTCCTTGATTCTTGTGCAGAAAGGTGTGCGTATACTGCTGCATCCATTTTCAGTAAGCTACCACAAGAATTCAAAAATCTTAGCAGTAATCCACGCGCTTTCAAATCGAAACTGAAGAGTTTCCTCGTGGGTCCCTCCTATTCTGTCGAGGAGTCCTTGAAAAATTAAGCTGATTCCTGTGTTATATTGTTGATTGCTTTTATATAAACTTATAGCTTGTGTTTTTGGATTCATAAACATTTTATTTTATCAGTCATTGCTTTCATGTTGTAATTTTATGTACTGCCACGTTCCATGACCTTTGAGATTTGCTTCTCAGTTTGGCCCTACCGAACTAGACGTGTAAAATACTCGTAAATAAATGTAAAGAGGGGCATACGACAGCCTCATATAAGAAACCGTGGACGGATCTAAAATTTTAAGGCTGGCGCGCAAGTAGCATCTGACGCACGAGAACCTGAAACCTTATTTAATATAGCCGTCCGTTCCATTGATCCCGTAGCAGCTAACAGATAACTCTACAAGGGATATCTATATTTATTAGTGATGTGATGGCTTCCGCCTATTTAGGAAACTGGCCAGATAAAACGGTTTACGGTCATCGAGTGACACAAGTACTAGGAGACACTAAGTAAGGCGGTAACTTATAATAAACTGTGTTATGGACTCGTCCAGCACTATCGTAAATAAAACACAGCGAAGATTTTCAGGGAGAAGCTCAGTGGGTTGTTGCAGAAACACAGTGAATCCGCGGACCTCTTCTCTGACAGAATCAGGAAGATATAAGCACAAACTTGTGTGTGTGTGGTTTGGGAATTTATGGGTGCCCAACGGCGAGGTTATCAGCGCCCTAACAATGATTAAAATAAATGAATGTGGATAACAACGAAAACTGTCGAACACGCATGCACGCGAAATGACCACACAACTTATGAGTTAAACAGAATGCAATATTGACAGGGTCATCGTACTTGAGGTGGAGAACAAGGATTTAGCTGTATTTGTGGGCGGTATTTCTGCGGAGATGTCAAGAAGATTCAGGATGGAGAACCCAAATGATTTGCTGCTGCTATTAGGATCTCCGAACAGCTGAAAGAAACCGACATTGGTAATGGGAGACAGAATGAGCATAATGTTTCCTACTCCGAGGTAAAGTGTTGTAGGCATGGGTATACAGGCCACACCAGAAACCAATGTCGCCAGCTGGAATGTTATGTATATGGAGAGGTCAGACATAAGGCGCGTGATTTCCAGAGCAAAAGATGAGATAAACAACATTCAAGTGGCCATTTGATACACATGAATGGAGGTGCCTCATTGTCGGAAGCATTCCCAGTGGAACGGAGTACTGCAGAAACGTATGCAGAGATGGAATGTTGCTTGCTAGGCACATTAAACGGCAAGGAACATCTTTTTTTGGTGGTTACAGGTGCTCACGTGTCGATCATCAGTCTGGATCTCTTGGGCAGAAAGTAAGTAAAGTCTCCACAATATAGCTTATGTGGGGTAATGACAGTGACATGTCGTCACTTGGGACAACGCTGCTCTGCTCTAATGGAACTAAGAGTTTTCAGGAGCATATGGAAGTTTTTCTATATGTTGGTGGGGTGTACTGTGCTATCTTCGGACTTGACTTTCTAGACAAACATCATGTAAAAATTGATCTTTCGCAGTATACAGGTGCACTCAGCAGGACAATGGGACAATGTTTCACCTAACGCCAACGACAAAAAGTGTCACAAGGTTAAGTGATCATCTAGGTGTTACCAAATAAACTGTGGTGACATACGCTGCAGATCAGTTATCATGACAGCATACCGAGAGGCACAGGGAAGTTGGTCTGGGTTAGTGAAGATACTGATTTACAGAAGGAAGTGTCATGTGCTGCAGAGCCATTGGAAAGCAGAAGCGTAGTATGCATCAATAACATGGACAGATGTTTAATGGTTCTGGTTAGTCTTGATAATTTTGACATGCACAAAGTCAACTTGCTAAAGATTTTACTGATTGCTAATTTAGATATTCTAGACGAGAATGATATGGATAGGCCAAGTGAGGACGTTATGCATAGGCCAAGTGAGGACGTTTGCCGCAAGCAAACCGTCGATGCGTCTGCATCATGTGAGAAAGTAAAGTACTTACAAGGAAGCGGTACGAAAGCAATGGAAACCTCATTACTGCAGTTTAAAGAGTTATTTGATCCAAGCGGTCCATTAACAGCAACGCCAGGCACGTAACACAGGATACCAAACTGAAACAACGCTCCAGTATATAGTAAACCAGTACAGGGTCGAGAGATGTATGCAACTATTGAAGGAAGGATTTATTGACCAACAGCTAGCAGATGGGATATTAATAATAGTGACAGGCCATGGGCAGCATTGGTCGCCTTGGTTCCAAAAAAGTCATAGGATGGCAGTAATAAATATAGCTTTTGCTGTGACTATCGAATCCCCAGTGGAAAAACTATCACCGATGCATAACCAATACCGATCGTAATGGAGACTCTGGACAACTTTGGTTAGTGCTAATAGTTTTCAACAATGAATTTGAAGAGTGGATATCACCAACTGGAAGTAGCACCGGAGTACAATCCGAAGACAGCTTTTACTGTCCCATGGGGCCATTTTCAATACCAGCGAATGCTGTTTGGGCTCAAGAATGTCCCAGCTAATTTTCAACGACTGTTGGGTGGGTTACCTTGAGGCGAAAGCTTGGTCTATTTGGATTAAACCACAGAACATGGAGGAATGTAGCATGAAATGTTTACAAGGCTGTGAACAGCATTTCTTCCCACAGTGAAACAGTTGCAGTCATTTTTTAGTCCTCTGTAATTATTATAGGAAATTTGTAAAGAATTTTGCCGTAATTTCCGAGCCTCTGAACTGATTATTAAAGAAATGAGCAAAATTTGAATGGTACACCAACTGGCAGTCAGCATTTGAAATCTTGAAACACACTGACGTCGGGCCCAGAATTAGTATTTCCAAGCTTCGTAAAGGATTTCATTTCGTTCTGTAATGCAAGCGTGGAGCATTCTCAGTCACAGAATAGATAACAAGGAACGTCTAGTAGATACGCATCCAAAGAATTGAACAAAGCAGAGCGAAATTATTCCACTATATAGAAGTAAATGTTAGCACTTATCTACAAGTTTTCCTAAAAACTGGTTCAAATGGCTCTGAGCACTATGGGACTTAACTTCGGAGGTCATCAGTCCTCTAGAACTTAGAACTACTTAAACCTAACTAACCTAAGGACATCACACACATCCATGCCCGAGGCAGGATTCGAACCTGCGACCGTAGCGGTTCCAGACTGTAGCGCCTAGAACCGCTCGTCCAGCCCGGCCGGCCAAGTTTTCCTACTTCCATTGTTATTTGTGTGGTCAAATGTTTAAGGCAGTGAGAGATGATGTCGCGTTAATGTGGTTAAAGACCCTTCCAGTAGGTTAACAAGGTGAGCACTGAAGTTAAACGAATTCGATTATGAGGTGGACCATACACCAGGGAAAAAGCAAAGTAACACCAATAATTTAAGAAAGAAAACTGCAGTTCTACTAGAACTAGGCAGGAGTGTTGCCAAGTGGCAAAAAGTACAGGCAGCAGTTGTCGACCACCAAGCATTCAAGTGACAGCCACAGTTCATGATGCGGTGGGTCATGGATGTCGTAAAGGAGGTAACTGGCAAGTGGCTGAAAAGTTTTGGTGGAGGACAAGGGAACAGGATGTCGAGCAATATGTTAGGAATTGCATACTTTTTGGGTAATGGGATGACTTTAGTCACTGACCAATTACGTTACGAAGGCTACCAAAAGCGTCGAAATAATTCAAAATGCTAGGACTGGATATTTCAGATCCATTTAATAGAAAATCAACAGGTACACGATGTACGGGGTTTGGAACTTTAATAGTGGCAACTGTTTATTTACTGCTCGTACAAAATAGATACGTTTTTCAAAGTTTTACTGACCTTCAAAGTAGTCACCAGCATTGTGTAAAACTCGTTGCCAACGATGTGCAAGTCGTAGGATACTCTTAGCAGTGCCAGTTGTGTTGACAGTTCGAGCGGTGCGGTCTATTGCCCGACGAATTTGTAGCAGTTCTGAAGTGAATGCCGTGAAGTGTTTCCTCCAGATTAGAAATCGAGTTGAACTCGCGAGGGCTTAAGTCAGGGGAGTGCAGTAGGTGGTATAGCACTTAGAAGCCCCAGCAGTCAAACAAATCAGTAACAGCTTGGACTGTACGTGCTTGAGCAATGACCTGCAACATTATGGTCAGGTCCTGCAGAAAGTGTCATCACTTCTGTCTCTAAGCAGGTCGTAGGTTGTGTTCCGAAAATGAACAGCATAGAGACAAGTAAAAGTACCCTGACTTGTAGAACTAGTTTCTCAGTGTTGCAGCTAACAAGTTCCGATTGCTCCATCCACTCTCCTGAGATGACTATAATCTACGGTGCCACTTTTAATTAGATCTGGTTGACTCTGCTGCCAACAACGGGTGCTGCCCCATCCTTGCCTACGCTGATGGGAAGACTTTAGTGCCTTCCAACATCAGGACGCTGCAGGTCACTGAAGGTCCCTAGGTCCTAGGTAGTGAGCTGATCAACGACCGTCGTTCCGTGGGAGCACAGTAATTACTCCCGCCTCCCATCCCCCCCAACTCGCAGCTATGGGCGGACACTGACGTCGCGAAGAGGCTGTGACATAACTGTTCATGACTACGGCCACTTCATGCAGAGCTGGTGGGCACCTTTCCTGGACTTCTCTTCGACGTCCAGGAGACGCCCTAGAAATTAGATAGCAGAGCTGCAGCAGGCCACCAGCCAGCACTGGCTGTGTTTGAGCTGCGACTGGGTCATCGACCATTCGCTCTGTTGGTGTTCAAATGGTTCAAATGGCTCTGAGCACTATGGAACTCAACTGCTGTGGTCATAAGTCCCCTAGAACTTAGAACTACTTAAACCTAACTAACACAACACCCAGCCATCACGAGGCAGAGAAAATCCCTGACCCCGCCGGGAATCGAACCCGGGATCCCGGGCGTGGGAAACGAGAACGCTACCGCACGACCACGAGCTGCGGACAATAAGTGTGTAAACTGACAGCAAAGTTTCACTAACACTTTCGGGCGTCTGACAGATCCTCACCACTGCATTCTTCATGATGCCGTGCTGATGACTGTAGAGGCCACTGTTCCAGCCCTTTACAGTTGATTTGAAAGGTGATGTGCGTAGGTGGTTTCACACTTCTGGTAACACCGATAACAACATTTATTGCACCTTATGTGTCAATAAATGGAAGTGTGTTTAATGAAAGATGTTACCAAAGGGCATTATTACAGAATTCACAAGACTGAATACAAATATGTATGGTCTTGAAACTGAAACACGATGCACAATGCATAAAACAGAGAGTGTGAAATATCCATCATCAAAGGAATTACACATTGATGATTACTGAGAATGTATATTAAATCAAGTTGATAAATCGTCTCTTAAGTACATAAGTCGATCCCAGCTGCATACAGTTTTCACCATAAAGCAAAATAAATTGGCGTTATCAGCAAAAGACGAAGTCAGCACAGTAGCGTAGGGATGGTAACTTGCATGTGTCTTGCAAACTAGAAGAGGGCCACTCACCAGTTTATACAATGTAAATTCATTGGGTATGTAGAACGAACTATGAGAGGAAGATGGTGGAACGGGGAACAGACATCGAACTTTCTCAGTAAACGGGACTCTGGGATATCTGTAAGGAACTACCAGAGCAAGATGGCGTCTCTGGGTTACTATGACAACGAGATAGCAGAGGAAGGGCCATAGATAGAACTTTCACAGTAAATGGCGACTCTTGGCTACATAGAATGCACTGCTAGAGGAAGATGGCAAAGCATGGGTCACTAGCAGCTCCGGGGGGCGTAGAACAACCTATGAAAATACAATTGTGGAGCTGGGCTGCAGCAAACAATCACATCTTATAATGTACAGAGTGTGCTCGTGTATGTGAGTGTGTGTGTGTGTGTGTGTGTGTGTGTGTGTGTGTGTGGGTGGGCGGGTGGGTGGGTTTGTGGGTGTGTGTGTGGGTGAGTGGGTGTGTGTGTGGGTGTGTGGGTGTGTGTGTGTGTGCGTGTGTGTGTGTGTGTGTGTGTGTGTGTGTGTGTGTGTGTGTGCACGCATGACAGCCACTGTAGCAGCAACAGTGCCAGATGCCTGAGAGGTATGTAATGTTACAGGGACGTTACTAAGGATGGTACGATACTAAGCTTACAAATCATGAACGAGAAGCCCCCGTACCTTACTAAGAAAGTGTGTAGTGTACATGGTGGCAGCAAGTCAAGGAATATTTTACGGAATTGGTTAAAAAAATTTGTTTCAAAGGCCCAGTCAAATCTTTACAAGTTTACTCGTAGAGCAACTTACGCTGTTCCTACGTGACACAAGATACCCCTCAGCAGCTTTACAAGGTATATGTAACAACCTTCTACCCCCTTCCCTGACCATATACAGTACAGTAGATAAATTGAATGTTTGATTATTTATTAAAATTGTGAGAAATATAATGTTTGTGTGTGTTTTGCAGGTCAGTCAAATAAGTGTCACAGCGACAATCCCTTGGGAAATAAAGACGTAGTTGGTTGACAGGTGTTGACCACTAAGAAAGATGCGTTATGTTGCCAAGATGTTTAACTGAAAAATTAAAGTGCTTTCAGTAAGTGAAACTGACAGATTTGTTTAAATATATGTGTCATTGCAAACAACTTATTTAGATAATTGGTTACTACAGTAGTTCTTAATTTCGTATTCATTCATTATCCTCTTGTCCCTCTATTCTTAACCTTGTTAAGCGAAAGATGTGGCTGCTTGACGTGAATTGAGGAAAACCTCTTTAAGTGAGAAGAGCCACTTCTGAAGCTCACCTGTTAGAAACCGAGTAAGTAGCAATCCTCAATAGTTGAGAAAAATTTCCTTATACCTTGAACACTTTCTTACCCAAGTTATACAGTATTTAGGTTCTTTCAAACTGCATTATATTGTGGAAAAGTCGTAAGGATCTCATGTACACGCACAAAAAGAACGATGGAAGTCTGTGGTTTACCGCCCTCTCGATAACAAGCTCATTAGCTGAAGAAAATGTGGAAGGATGGAGACGGAAATCGGACTTATCCTTTTGAAGGAAATCATACCGGCATTTTATCTTAAGCTATTAGGTAACGATGAAAAATCTAAATAGGGATGGTATGGTGTTTATGCCACAGTCTGCTGTTCATTTTTGGAACACAATTTACGATCAGCTTAGAGACAGAAGTGATGCCACTTTCTGCAGTACCTGACCATCATTTTACAGGACAATGCTCAAGCACGTACTGTCCGAGCTGTTACTGATTTGTTTGACTGATAGGGTTGCTAAGTACTATACCACCTACTGCACTCCCCTGACGTAAGCCCTCGTAAGTTCAACTCGATTTCTAAATTGAAGGAAATACTTCACGGCATTCACTTCACAACTGCTACAAAGTCGTTGGACTATAGACAGCGCCGCTCGAACTGTCGACGCAACTGGCACTGCTAAGAGTATCCTCTGACTTCCACATCGTTGGCAGCGGGTTATACACAATGCTGCTGCTTACTCTGAAGGTCAGTAAAACTTTGAAACACGTATCTATTTTGTATGAGCTGTAAATAAATAGTTGCCACTATTAAAGTTCCAACCCTCGTAGATGCTATCCTTTCATAGTAGGGGCTGTAAATACGGTGGTGTCGACGAGACTTGTGAAAGATAAGGAAAGATGAAGGCAGCGATACGCGCCGACAAGTCCACGAATTGAGAAAACCTTTACTTGTATTGCATGTCTAGCGTTGTCCGGCATTAACGGCCCGGAACTGACGATTCATCGGTACGTGAAATTTTTCTCAGCTCGGCTGCCTTTCTGTCGGCATCATCTACATTTAAGGGGAGAAATGTACTTGCCTTGTGTATAATATGTTTCAGTAATATTTTCGATAGGCAGTTTTCCGGAGCTGTAATGTATTTTATAAACATCTCGTTGGCTAAGTCTCTTCATAGAGCTACCGCTTTTACCCTATAGATCGTCATAAAGCCACGAACATCACCTTAGAATATGTATGCGTAATCTATCACGCTTGCGAACGCAAATTTTGAGTGAGATTTAACGTTATTTTTTATAACTTTGAGATAGAATGGTAGTTATCGGAAGTATGATAGGTAGGATTATGTATCATGGTCTGATGATTATCATGTACATCTAAACTGATACCACAATAAAGAGATTGACACTGCAGCAATCGCTGTGCATTTCGACGATATATTCAAAAAGTATTAGTTTTTTCAGCTATGGTTCCGTCTTTTGGAATATTTCGCGAGGCAACATTATTTCCTCAAGACTGTACGTTTATGTTTATTTAAACCAGCAACGGTCAAACTGGATATAATATTTCATGTATTCACAGACTTGTCCACTCGAAAATGGCTATGGAGAATTTTTCTTAATTAAGAGCGGAAACTGACACGAGTGAGTGTAAGCGATTATAGCAGTAAACATGGTTCTGAAAACGAGCCGTTTCCGATAACTACATGGTTCCAAGTAGTCACTGACGTTAGTATGAATTACGCTGAAGTGATAAAACTCATGGGATACTTCCTTTTGCCCGGCGTAGTGCAGGAGCTCGTCGTGGCATGGACTCAACAAGTCGTTGTAAGGTCACCGATGAAATATTGAGCCATATTGCCCCTACAGCCATCCATAATTGCGAAAGTGCTATCGGTGCAGGATATTGTACACGAATTGACCTCTCGTTATGCCCTATAAATCTTCGATGGGATTCATGCCGGGCGATCTGGATGGCTACGTGATTCTCTCGAATTGTTCAGTGTGTTCTTCAAACCAATCGCGAACAATTGTGCCATGGTAACAAATGGCTCTGAGCACTACGGGACTTAACATCGGAGGTCATCAGTCCCCTAGAACTTAGAACTACTTAAACCTAACTACCCTAAGGACATCACACGCATCCATGCCCAAGGCAGGATTCGAACCTGAGACTGTAGCGGTCGCGCTGCTCCAAACTGAAGCGCCTAGAACCGCTCGGTCACTTCAGCCGGCTCATGGTAACATGGTGCATTGTCATCCATAAAAATGCCATCTTTGTTTGGGAACATGAAGTCCATGAATGGTTGCAAATGGTCTCACAGTAGCCAAACAGAACCTTTTCAGTCAACGATTGGTTCAGTTGGACTAGAGGACCCAGTTCATTCCATGAAAACACAGCCCACACCATTATGGAGCAACCACCAGCTTCCAGAGTGCAGTGTTGACAATTAGGGTCCATGGCGTCGTGGGTCCTGCGCCACACTGGAGCCGTATTATCAGCTCTTACCAACTGCTGTAGGGACTCGTAGCCTATTAACGCCAAATTTCGCCGAACTGTCCTAACGGATACGTTAGTCGTACGTCCCACATTGATTTCTGCGGGTATCTGGCGCTGTGTTGTTTGTCTGTTAGCAATGACAACATTGACAACTCTACGCAAATGCCGCTGCTCTCGGTCGTTATGTGAAGGCCGTCAGCCAGTACGTTGTCCGTGGTGAGTTGTAATGCCTGAAGTGTGGTGGTCTTGGGACACTCTTGACGCTACATATCTCGGAAAACTGAATTCCCTAACGATTTTCGAAATGGTATGTCCCATGCTTCTAGTTCCAACTATTGTTTCGCGTTCAGAGTATGTTAACTCCCGTCCTGCAGCCATTATCACGTCGGAAACCGTTTCACATGAGTATAACTGACAGCTCCGCTAACGCACAGCCCTTTTATACCCTGTGTACGCGATAATACCACCACCGTAAATTTGCATGTCGGTATCCCATGACTTTTGTCACCTTAGTGTCGTAAAAATGTATTTAACATGTGAGCTTTTTGATGAAAAGTCCCAATCTAATTGGGCTCTAACTTCACTCACGGAGCATGGTTGGGAAATGTGGTACGAGCACGCGCTGAAAAGTAATGACTTGGAATTTTTTATGCGAAAACTCGTAAGACTATTTAAATAAAAGAAACGTTGTTAACATTTTACATCTTTATTTTTTATGTGTACACATTTACAGCCCTCTTCCGCTAGAGGGCTCCAAATTATAGCTTATAACATGGAGGTGTGTAACGCAACTATGTAGGTGCATGGGAAAAAGCGTGCTGTAATTCAGTTTCCAAGTCGAAGAGTTCGTCCACACATTGAGCACCCTCTCCTTCAGCATGACAATGCCAGACCACACTCGAGCGCTGCGATATCGGAAATTCGGAAATTTGTGGTAAGTTCCTATGGGACCAAACTGCTGAGGTCATCGGTCCCTAGGCTTACACACTACTTGATCTAACTTACACTACAGACAACACACACATGCCCATGCCCGAGGGAGGACTCGAACCTCCGACGGGGGGAGCCGCACGAGCCGTGGCAAGGCGTCCAAGACCGCGCGGCTACCCCGCGCGGCGCTGCGATATCGGCAACATCACTCTCATCGAGATCCGCCGCACAGTCCCAACTTGCCGCATATGATTTTCATTTGTTTCCAAAACTTAAAGAACATCTTAGAGGGTTTCACTTTGATAGTGATGAAGCATTGGAAGCACAGGTGAGGTTGTGGCTCCGTCAACAAAGTTAAACGTTCTACAGTGATGCTATCAACAAACTAGTCTCTCCTTGGGAATAATGTGTTCGTCGTCAGTGTGACTACGTTGAGAAATAAAAAAGTAGATATAGAAAATAAAGATGTAGAATGTTAATAACGTTTGTTTTATTGAAAAGGCTTTAAGAGTTTTAACACAAAAATTCGAAGGCATTACCATTCGGCATACCCTCATAGATCCAAGACCAGGCACCGACACATTTTGCTACTGGTGTGAGGCGACATCTAATGAATCAATATTGTCGTGTCCAGAGGAATAGCTAAGTCTTACGTTACAATTATTAACAAGCCGGAAATAAAGTCAGGTATTAGGGCAAAAGGCTAGTCTGCCAGGTAGCTGTGCGTGGCAATGATACACGCACATTGAGTGGCCCGTTTCGTTACTGGATAGTGAGCCACTGATAGGCGACGCATCAAGTTTACTTACTTTATCATCACTCATCACAATCGAATAATAGCGAGACCGGCATCTCTGGTTAGAGATAGTGTGGGATGAGAGGGAGAAAGAGAGAGGTCCTTTTGGTGGGGACGACTCTATGCCATGAAGAGCCAATGAAAGGCTTAGGATGCAGTGTGTGACCATATAGAGAGAGGCGCCGATATCCCTCCACACAGCCCCTTGAACAACTGCTGAAGAACAATGCGTAAAAAAGAGCCAATGAGGTGGCAAGGATTCTTCGACATTATATCATGTCGGGGACAGGCGGAGTCGAAAGGAAAAAATAAACAAAACTCGGGAGCAGAACACTTCGAGGGCGTCATAAGGAAGTACGTAGTCGTAGTCTAAAGTGAGAAGTTTGAGGTAGGCAGCTGGAGGAGCTTGTCAGACGTTACTGCAGAGGTAGCAGCCGGTTGGTTGGTTGGTTGGTTGTTTGGGGAAGGAGACCAGACAGCGTGGTCATCGGTCTCATCGGATTAGGGAAGGATGTCGGCCGTGCCCTTTCAGAGGAACCATCCTGGCATTTGCCTGGAGTGATTTAGGGAAATCACGGAAAACCTAAATCAGGATGGCCGGACGCGGGATTGAACCGTCGTCCTCCCGAATGCGAGTCCAGTGTCTAACCACTGCGCCACCTCGCTCGGTAGTAGCCGGAGCTGATGGGTTTTTAGGCAGTTCGCTGTGAGACTCTGTGTTCTCTCGTAGGTGCCGCTGACAGGTTCACTTTAGAGCAGACGGAACGGTGATAGGCAGTTATCGTCTCTGTGTTACGACTTGGCCACTTCGTGGGCACGCCTCAGCCAGGGCAATTACCTTGGCATTGTTATAGATATGGATAAACTTCGAAGTTGTTAACCGCTTCCAACCGGGTTTATTTTCCAACTTATACACCATTCCTTCCCTTGCACACAAGGGATTATAACATCATAGCCATGTCACGACCCCCTCTCACAATGGTCAACAAGCAGACTCTCTTTATTAGGAACCACGACGCTCAGTCTTAGACAATACTCATGTCTGAGACGTGACAATATGGCCAAGATGGATAGGTCGCGCAGAGTCTGTATCCTGGACTCCAAGGTCACCTGTCCTCAATCATATGGAGTTTTTTTGCCACAGGTTGTGACAAAAGTGAAGTCTACAGCACTCCTGTTAATACGGTTGAAGAACTGAAGTAGTGAACTGCACACAATTTTCGAAACTTAGGACATGATCTGGTATGTTGGAAGGATTTGTAGCTCACTGTCGAGCAACAATCATTTACTGATAAGGTAGGTCATGAGTGAAATTTGAGCCCAATTAGAAGAGAGCTTAATCGGAAATCAGTGGTAGTTCGTAACCACACATTCGTAATTATCTCGAAAAACGGCTCGTTTCTAGAGCCTTATTTCCTGGTTCCTTTTTGCTCACATTATCATCTACAATGTGTTTCACAATTCATCTTACACTCTTCTAGAGGTTGTAGAGGGGACTTAGTGGATAAAATTTTACATAGGACCCCATGTCCGGAAACGTTTTCCAACGACGCTACAGAGCATTAAAGTTGTAGACGCCAGAGCCTGTAAATTTGTGTATATAGAGGGTGCTTCTGCGATGACGTTACAGACTTTCAAGGATGATGGAGACTGATAAGTTTATCAATTTGGGGTAAAGGTCTCTGGTTCTGAAATGAACGAGTCGGAAGTTATGATACCTCTGACAGTGGAATTCATGTTGTTGCTGAGAATGTAGGGTATGCAACTTTCGGAGGTGGTAGTATGGACCAAGACAAGAAAAATGTCTGGTAAACATGGGCTCTATAATGCATGTCTGGGGAGCTATGTGCACTTGTTCATATTCACTGCTGTGAAACACATATCCTCTAATGACAAGTGCTCATAGCTCTTTAAAAAAAGGGTTCAAATGGCTCTGAGCACTATGGGACTTAACATCTATGGTCATCAGTCCCCTAGAACTTAGAACTACTCAAACCTAATTAACCTAAGGACGTCACACAACACCCAGTCATCACGAGGCAGAGAAAATCCATGACCCCGCCGGGAATCGAACCCGGGAACCCGTGCTCGGGAAGCGAGAACGCTACCGCGAGACCACGAGCTGCGGACATAGCTCTTAAGGTATGCATTTTAGAGGCCATATTTACCAGACTTTTTTCTTGTTTTGGCCTATACTACCACCTCTGAAAATTACCTATCCAACGGTCCTATGTATTCCACTGTCAGAGAGATCATAACTTTCGACTCGTTCGTTTCCGGTACAAGGATCCTTACCTCAAATTGATCGTTTATCCTTCTCCATAATCCTTAAAAGTTTGTAACATCATCACGGAATCAAACTGTGTATATATAGATCGATACTTTGACACTCTGTAGCGTCGTTGGATGACATTTCCAGACATGGGTTCCTATGTAAAATTTGATCTACTAAGACCCTCAACAACCTCACGAAGTGTGTAACATGAATTGTGAAACACCTTATATTTCCTAGCAGTCATTTGTCGTTATTAATTATCATACATCCTTTCTGGCCATACCACCCCAAAGGTAGTGGAAACAAATACAGTTGTGTTTCGTAAAACATATATCGCGTGTTTTCTTCTGTTAAACGTTTATGTGTTGCCGTCCCAGGCTGAAGATGGAGAACCAAACGCTCATTCTTCTTAAGAGGTGTGAGAATCACACACAGTCTAACAAAGGTACGTTATACACAAGTGATAATTTGACACAGAGTGCTGACGAACATAGAGGTTAAGGAAATACAGGCAACGTCTGCAGAGTACACTGGATTTAGTAAACATGGTCATTTCTTATTATGTCTGTCAATATTATTTTATGTTTTATTCATCATGATTGGAATTTCGAGTATCACTCTTCATCTTCATGGAGAAGTCTAAAATATTAATTGGCACCCGGTCATAAGTACAGCCGTTAGTCCAAACATCATGCGAGTACTAATTTTGTACAAGTCATAAGGTACATGAGTGGTCACAAAACAGGATATAGACCACGATAGTAACGTATTCTTTACGGTCGTGTGGGCCCACTTGAGAGTAAATAAGTGTTCAGATAAACAGGCACGAGTAGCGCATTATTTTGTTTTTGCTAATTTAGCCCTAAAACGTGATTGTCTTCGGATATTGATTGTTCTGATGGTAACACGTTCAGGTTTACTCTGAGGTACAAAAGTCATGGGATAGCGGTATGCACTTAAGCAGATGGCGGTAGAGTCGCGTAGAGAAGGCATAAAAGGGCAGTACGTTGACGAAGGTGTCATTTGTACTCAGGTGGTTCATGTGAAACGGTTTCCGACGTGATTATGGCCGCCCAATGGGAATCAAGAAACTTAGAACGCGAAATGGTACTTGGAGCTAGACACATGGGATACTGAATTTCTAAAATCGTTAGGGAATTCAATATTCCGAGATCCTCAGTGTCAACAGTATGCCGAGAATACCAAATTTCAGGCATTACCTCTCATCAGGGACAATGTAGTGGCCGACGACCTTCACTTAACGACCGACAACAGCGATGTTTCCATAGAATTGTCAGTACTAACATACAAGCACCACAGCGTGAAATAACCGCAGAAATCAATGTGTAACGTACGACTAACGTATTCGTTAGGGTAGTGTTGCGAAATTTGGCATTAATAGGTTGTGGCAGCAGACGACCCCCGTGAGTGCTTACACTAAGAGCACGACATCGCCTGCAGCACCTATCCTGGCCTCGTGACCGTGTCGGTTGGACCCTAGAAAACTGGAAATCCGTGGTCTGGTCAGATGAGTCCCGATTTCAGTTCGTAAGAGCTGATGGTAGGATTCGAAGGTGGCGCAGACCCCACGAAGCAATGGACCCAAGTTGTCCATAAGTTCAAAAATGGTTCAAATGGCTCTGAGCACTATGGGACTTAACTTCTGAGGTCATCATTCCCCTAGAACTTAGAACTACTTAAACCTAACTAACCTAAGGACATCACACACATCCATGCCCGAGACAGCATTCGAACCTACGACCGAAGCGGTCGCTCGCTTCCAGACTGTAGCGCCTAGAACCGCTCGGCCTATTTGGAGACCATTTGCAGCCATTCATGCACTTCATATTCCCAAACAATGATGGAATGTTTTGGATGACAAGCTGGTGTTTGCACTCAAAGCAATTTTTTACGGTAATAGGACAAAGTACCATTTGGAATGCCACGAAGATCACCAACGGGCGAGGCAGCCACCTCGGCCGCCCGGGAGACTGTCTGCCGCCGTCCGTTTGGGCATGTCCAGCCGCTGGCCCCGCCGGCCGCTCCGCTTACAACGCAAGCGGGGCATAGGAACACCGAGAGGCTAACATCTCACCACGCCGCCGCCACTGGCGCCCGTACCAACGAAGAATAACTACAGCTTTGCATAAACAGCGCTGTACAACACCTGGAACAACTTCCACCGGCACACAACACACCAGTAGAAAACGTCTCCATTGCGCACAACGAAATGGAAGAACCTCTGCCACACGAAGTTTCTTCATCGTCACAAAGCGAGGAAGAAACGGAACAGCAAAACGAAACGTAAAATCCACAGGTGAATGAGTTTGAGACGGTGTAATATAGACGCCGTCACCACCGGCAAAAAACAGCGGAGGAAAATCCGCGTTAACGAAAAGCGAAGGTGGAAACGGCCAGTCGATTTACTCAGATTGACACCTCCCCTTCTGCACAAGGAGAAGCACCAGCAGACACGAGCAACGCCCCTGCAGACAACGCAGGACCTGCAGAAGCGACACCAACACACTGCAGAATACCGCCAATAACCATATATTATACGAAAAATTATGTACAGTAGAATACAACCCTCAAACAACAGCTACAGGGTTCACTCAAAGCAATTTATCAGGGAAACAGGACAAAGTACCATTTGGAATCCTATGAAGATCATCAAAGGGCAATGAACTTCTTCAAACAATACCAACTTCCATTTTTCACCCACCAGCCCTCTGAGGCAAAGGAACTGAAAGTGGTAATTATACGTCTACTTGCACCGGTTTCAGTGGCGGAAGCGGCCAGGGCACTACAGGTAAAAGGCTTCCCGGCCGCAAGGGTACATCAATATGACGAGGAAAGAAGCAAACAGCGACTTGGTACCAATGCCAATCTTAGTCATGAACTTTCCCAAATCAAAGGAAAACGACAAGATCTACAACATACAATATATACTGTATACAAGGGTGTAAACTGATCATAATGCAAGAAAGATGGACCAAAACAGTGTAAGAAGGGCCAGGGATTTGAGCACACAGCTAATTACCTGTATTGCTCGTTGCTAGCACGTTGTGTCCGCTGTGTAGGTTTCCATGCATCGAAAGGCTGTACAGTGCCGCGCACAGCAAAGGCAAAATACGCAAGCTGTGAAAAGGACCACCTGGCTTCTTAGAAAGGCTGTGAAACAAAAACAAGAATTACGTCGTAAGACCAAGACCAAGACGTCAAACAAGTACAGACGACGCAACCGAAGCTGGTGTTTGCACAGCAAGAGGCACCACCCCAGCAGACGCAGGCCCCACCACCGACCACAACACAACCCTCAACTTCCCACACAACTGATATACCTGCAGGAGTCAGGCGGACAGCAAGAACCTCCTCTGATGCATTTCACAATTGTCCGGGTACGCAGGAACCAACACCCTTTGCCGCAAGCCACCTGACATCGCAGAGTATTACGAAGCCATTTTCGCAAGCTTTGATGGACATCGCATTGTTTCTCTCAGCGTTCTAGCAGAAAACCACATCCTTACTCAGCTTGGTGGAAGGAACAATCAAAGCGTTCGTGTCTCCTTAAATGGACCTACGAACGGCAACGAAATACCTCCGCTTACTTAAGACGTTAATGGCCGCCTGGGACCTCTCAGATAAAAAAAGCTATCTATTCTCGTAATAGCTCCCACCTCTTCTATTCCTCTAGCTAGTTGCGAGACTAATACAGACTTTCCTACGTGGGAACACTCAGAAAGAACAAATGGCAAATCCCCAATGAATTGAAAGAGATAAAAAGGAAAGGAGCCGTTTTCTACTATGTTTGCATTCCGCAAAGAGGGCACTATGGTGTCGTATGTGCCCGTAATAAAATAACAGGAAAAACGTCATTGCGAATTCCAGCATGCATATGGATGGAGCGATTGACGAAGAAAGTGGGGACAAAATTGCTCTGAACACTATGGGACTTAACTGCTGAAAGTGGGGACAAAAAGAAATCGAATATGATTACCTGTAGGTGTGGACGTGGTCGATAAAATGTGTTCTGGGTACAATGTTCAAAGAGGCGCAAAACGGTGGCCAGTCGTTATTTTTTACGCGATGTTGAATGTTGCTGGCATAAACAACCAGATCATATCTTTAGCAAACAGAATCGAAGTGCCGGCCCGCCGAATCCTCCTCCGTAATCTGGTAAAAGAACTAAAAGAAGCCAGATGAAAAAGCGTTCGCTGCTGCCCCAATTGCCTCGAATTATTTAATTCCGTCTTCGGGAACTTCTTCCCCAATTTGAAACACCTGCGACTCCCGGTAACACAACAACCGAGGGCACCAAAACGCGAAAGCACTGCCAAATATGTTGGGAGAACAAGACTACAAGACTCTACCCACGGTCAATATTTATGTGCAATGTTTTGTCCCGATAGCTGTGACGTTGATGAAGACATCGAAGACAGTGGGTGATGATACGTCTTCCGTTTTTATTTTACTTCCTTAGAAAGGACGTTATTTTTTACTGCTTCCGTACTTGTTTCATTGTTAGATTCTAGATACATTACTGTATTCTGAGTAAAGTTTCTACATGGTAATAAATAAACGTTCTAGTGCTCATTCTCACACAATAAATGTTCAGTTGCTATTATTTTAATACATACATGTTTTGTTCCGCGCTATGTTTTCTTATTCTCTACAACATCTGCGGTTAACCGAAGTTAATGGGACAACGTTCATGCAGTATCTCGCAGATACAACGCAACCACCAATGTGCCAGCTAGTGACGTGACCATTGGAGTATTAATCGGAGTGCGAACGGCGTTCACAATAAAAAAGCGGAACTAACCGACTTTATTACACGTCACCGTGTCGAAGTTGCGATGGTGATGAAAACCAAGCTTACAGACTCAGTCTTCTCTCGTGTCCGTAATATGCAAATGTACAGGACGGTTAGGATGGATCGGAGCTGAGGTGCCACAGCGATTTTCCCACGAAATTTGATATGACATCATATGGAGACACTAACACCGTTGCAGACGTTGGAGGACACAGCTGTTCACACAGCAGTTGGAAACATTACGTTGGTGACAGGATATATCAGCCCAAACTGCTGGCTCATTCGAGAAGATTACTCACAATCTTCGACGGGTACCCAAAACTTCTCCTAGCGGGCGATTTAAATGCCAAACACTCCACTTGGAACTCCAGAAAAACAACCAGAAGGGTTACACACTTTTAGAGCTTCTATGGGACCTAAACTGTGTCGTGCACGGATCACTGCATCCTACTAGGATCAGTCACTTCCAGGGTCAATCAGATGATTTCCTCGACATTGCGTTAACAAAAGGCATTGATTCAAACGTACAGGTACGCGACATAAATGACCTATAATCGGATCACCTGTCAGTCGTAGAAATCATCAGCGGCTGCAGATAGGTGAGACCACCCATTAACCAAACGGAAGTCAACTGGGATCAGTTCAAGAGGTTCCTCACTAATAACGTCAGGCCGACAATATTTCTACATACGACTGTTGATATTGATGCGGCATTAGAAACTTCAACAACGAAGGTCCAACAGGTATATCGTAGGACGGCAAACGTCACATATCAGACCCACAATTAACTGTCTTCCCACGCCATCTGCAAAAGATGAAGACGCTGCACAACAGAGTGATAAACCGTTGGTGAGATTTAGAGATCCAGCTGACAGACGGAGAACGACACGTCTGTCGAGAGAACTGCCAAAATGAGCAGTAGAGTGGAGTCAACAAACACCGTTCCCCAATTTGTTTTACAACCAAGGAACGAGTGGAAGCTGGTGAAACGACACGGCAACCAAACATAAGCTAAGCGAACCTTTGCGGGACGGAATGAATTGGTATACAATGCTACACAACAGGTCGAACTGTTTGTAGACACGTATATCCAGCAAATGACGTCTCCAAAATTTAGACAAGGCCCCTGAGGACGACAAAGGGACGATGAAGAAGAAATACAGACTTTCGTTGCACAATTCCGAACGGAACCGCTTAGTGTTCAACCTAGTCTTATCACTCCATGAGCGGTAGTGCAAATCATCAGGAGGGCAAACAACTTGGTACTTTGGAATTGACCGTATAACCAATACTGAACTTCAGCACCTACCATAAAAAGCCGTCGTCCTCTTCACGAGGATCATAAACAACTGCTTGATGACCACATACGTTACAGTGGCGTGGGAAATGGGGAAGATAGTACTAATACCAAAACGGGGAAAAGATCTGGCGGTACCCATGAACCATCGGCCCATAAAATTACTATCCACGCTGGGAAGAATCCTGGAACGTGTGCTATTGGCTAGGATGACAAACTGTTTCCAGGAACACGAAATTATCAGGCTGGAGCTGTTCGGCAGCAGAATTACAACTGGTATGACTCAATAAACACTGTAACGAGGCAGGGTATTTTATCACCTCATATCTGATTCTTCACGACATGGCGATTCGATTGATATGGCACATGCCATACTTTGGACGTAATTAGCTTAATTTGCATAATGAGAAGTGCAATGAGCAATCGGCACAAATGTGGCTTTCATGTCCTCTCTAATTTGCATGCAGATAAATGCATAAATTTTTATAGCAACGTGCAATTGAAGTGAAAGGGACCAGTCACTCAAGTTAGAACGCAGAAGCGTGACATTGAAATCCCATTTAGGAAACATTAGTGAAGCACAAAAAATTTCCCCCCACCACAGGGAACCAATTTAGCACCACAAGGGTCTGGGTCATTGCCTCTGGGCATTTCTATGGCAGGTGGAAAAAACCCTCTGCTTTGGAGTTTTAGTAACCACTCGAATCACGTGATCTGTCGTGAATAGCTCGTGGGCTTCACATGTAAGAACATCTACCCTGGCGAAACTTAAACGCAATAATAAAAACTCAGACGATGACTGAACGAAAGGAAGACAAGGAGGGAGAAGGCGACGTTATTGCGATGGAGAAGCTTACCAGGAGAATTCTGATTGGATTGAACAAGCAAGTACGGAATGTACAGAGCACTCCATTGTCTGATACCAGTGTTGATCCGAGGCAAGGTCGCAGTACAATGGGAGAAGTTCATGACGATATAGTCAACTGCTGATGGATAATTAGGGCTCTCTTCTCTCGAGAGGTATCGAGTGTTGCACGGGGCGCTTAACAACCTGTGGTGACTCAGACAGAGGTTTTTCTGTGAACATTTTTGGCTCGCTAGGCTCTGTTTCATCCCTCGTAGATCTCCATAGTGGAGAAAACGAAATGAGTCGCTTTAGATAACGTTCTTGCGAGAACTCTGAGGGCAATATTGTGCACTTCGCCCAGCTTTGGCCAGCATACATAGCAATTCTGTTTTAGCCTAGGGACACATGCGGTCTTCCGCTTCACGGAAACTTAGGGAAGCATAGTGTTATTAGGTTTGCAGGTAAAAGACACGTCGCATGAAGCAGCCGGCCACCGCCGCCATTGTTGCTGCACATTTCGAAACATAAATCATACATTGCTGAGGCTCTAAATGTTGGAGTCACTAGCGTGCTTACACTTCAGAACTGTGTAAGCTTGGAGTAATAGCTAGAGTTCCCTCGTATTTGTGAGAGCCACACATTTATTTTGTTAGTTACTAGGCATAATAGCGTCATCTGCCAGGATTGTCATTTATCTTATATTCTGTGAGTTAGTAGCAGTCATAAGGTGCATTATCCTGTTAGAAAAAAAAAAATTGTTACTCCACACTGACGCCAGATCTGAGAGTATAACTTAAAAGAAAGTGTGTGCTATAACTGCCTAAACAATTTAAGTTTTCGTTTGTATGATATGTATATATACTTTATTTAAATGTTGGAGTCAGTAGTTAGAGAAATTTCTGTTCTTTCATTGCAGGTGCGCAGGTGACTGTCTCGTCGTTGCTGAGTTGCGGTGGATTCCATTACAACAATATTGAGTTTGAAAGTACAGCTTTGCACTGAAATTTCGATTTAAAAGCGTAGGAAATTTACGTGGGGACTATGTACCTATGTTGCTTGGGAAAAGAGTTAAGTCATATGATCGAATGTTAACGCAAATTCAAGCGCGCGAACGTCTTGAAGGTTAGAGAGATCCGGAGGCGGAAAGACATAGATCAGGACAAAGACAGGTTGTTGACGACCTGGATAGGATCGAGATCGAGATGTGGGAAGATTATTTGCGTAAACAGCACGATTTAGAGCAGGGAATGTTAAATGATAAGGCAGGCATAGTTACACAACAATTGCAGCTGGTTGCACATGATGAACATGGGGATGAGGCTTTGAGCGAGGTAGACGTGGATTCAGATGAGTTTAGTTAGAGTATGTAGAAAAGAACGAAATCGTACTGAACCAACCGGCACAATATAGGGCCGAAAGAACGAGTGGTAATGAATGCACCAGCACTCTGCTCTGAACTCAAGGAATCGCCACTGGAAACACAGAATAGGGAAAGACTGCATGAGAATGGTTACAGGGGGAGGCACGAACGTACCAGATAATGCGTTTGCATTGTTACAGTACTTGACTCAGGTCATGCAAACCATGCAAAAGGGGTTGCAGCAAACCCTGAAACAAACGAATACAGGGATACTAAATCTTGAAACGGAACAGAAAAAATGCGAGAGGATATCAGTCACAAAATCCAGCACACGCTAACAGATCTAAATAAACAATTATATCATATTCGAAAGGATACGAAAGAATCACGAGACGTGATTGAAACGTGCACGGCTGGTCACAAACAAATGCGGAAAGACATACATAAGATACAAAAGGACAGAAACACGTTGCGTGGCGATACTCAACAGAGCGTCGAAAAAGTTAACCAGTGGTTCAGAGTATTTTGTAAGGAGCGCAACTTTCAAGCGCAACATGTAATAGAGGAAAGAACAATAAGGAGAAGTGTCACAAAAACAGCTTTAAAGCGATTTCGTAGCCGAATTCTAAGAGTAGTGTAGTGTCACAGAATAGTAAAGAGGCAGTAGGTTAGCCAAGAGGTCACATGTATCGGAATGTGTCGTCATGCAGGGGCAGTGGCCTGGTTACAAACAACAGGCGAGAGAGAATTGCTTAGCACGTGGGTTTGTGTTAGATGGAGACTTTCGTAGAGTGTAAGACAGAGGTATAGCGTCAGCTGTACTGCATTTCATAACTTCGCGTAAGTCTGCCGTAACAACACGTAACTCTGTCACAAGAACACCTAAGGGGCGAGTACAACAGATAAATCAGCAGTATAAGTGGAACGAATGCGTTCATTACAAACGAGTATGACGTCAGGACGTCGCTCGTGCTTCCTTTAAATACGCCAGCTTTGATAGCAACAAGGCACTCGCAGTTAGACTTGCAGTTAGATGTGTACTGGGACGCTGCGTAGCGTTCAGCTTGGTGATCGACATGTTAATCTTTATTAAGGAGATGTTGCAGTAAGGGCGGCCCATCCAGCAGCAGACGTGAGGGGACAATACCAGCTCTGGTCCTCTCTGCTACCGCTGTCAATCATCAACCCAGGATTAGCAGACATCGTGGCAGACTCGCTCGCCGCCAATGCTGACCACATCAGTGAGCCGTCGTCGAGATCGTGCGGGGCCTAGGCCCTGTGCATCCGCCGTCACAACCGGGTGAGCCGACGACGCTGGGGGACTGCAGCCCGTTCCGCCCGTTCACCGCAGACGAGCCACCAGGAGGAGCAGGGAAGAAGACGGGGTGGGATAGAATACACTCCACACTACGAGAACACTTCATGTGCCGACAGCGCCGGGACTACAACCCGGAGCCTCCTACGCACAGTGGCCTGCTGTCCGCCGCCAAGCTGGCCGGCTAGCCGGGCACCGCCAGCCACACGTGACCAAAGTAAGGGCATTCCACCGCTACGTCACAGTACGCGGCGTTGCGCTAGCAAGACTGGTGCAGCCCGGAGCTGGTGTCATCACTCTGAGTCAACAAGGACTCAGGGAAGGTCGTTGATATCACCAAACTCAGCCAGCCTGTGTTACGCGGGCCACATTGTACTCGGCAGGAATAAAGGTGTCATGAATTAATAATGTTTCTTTGGCGTTTCTGACGCGTCCACAGTCATTTCCTAGCATCTTGTCAACTGGAGAGGCCACAACTCGGCTTCCAGTCCACAGTAGGCGAACGGAACCACCGGGGCGCCTACAGATTTGGTGTTAGAAGTCCTCGCGGCCACCGCCTACAGATATGGTATCAGATGTGTTCGAACCGCCCACTACAGCACTGGCCTGCAGATCTGGTATCTGGAGTCGTCTACAACGCCACTGCAGGACTGACACCACAGAGTTGCGGTCAGAACTGTCGACTCTACGCAGCCTTGTAGTAAGTGCATGAGGCGATTTTTGTTAATAACTGTGGATGCACATTCTTTGTTGGGAGTGCACGTTGTGAGACCTGCTGAAACAGCAGATTTATCTGAGTTTAAGGGAAACAGTTGGGAAACGTACTTGGTACCAGTCAGATGTACTGTGTGTAATTTAACGGGGCATGGGGAGCCATGCACGAAGTTTGTACCAGTAGAATGTTCAATTTGTAGACGGTTTGGTCACGTAGCGCACAATTGTAGAGAGTGTCGCTGGGCAATAACAAGGTGGAAGGATTAATTTTGTTTAGTTGTGCATTGTGAGTCTTGTTTGTCTTCTTGTGTGTAGTGCTCAGCTGTGACAAAGGAGTTGAGTAGCTAGTGTAGTTATTGTTCTGAGGAGTAAGTTGTTGGTAATTTGCACAAATCATGCCGGAAACAAGATCCGTTAGTACTGAAGTGAGTATAGCTGCTCTGACGGAGCAAGTCTCAAAATTGTTAGAAGAGAATGCGCAGCATAAGTTACGTCATGTAGAATTAATGACGCAAATGGAGATCTTGCGTTCAGCGCAAGAGTTGCAAACGGGTTCAAGTGAGTGCAAGTCAGTAGCAATGTCCAACCTTACAATATATCCTTCAGTAGCTAACCTGATCACCTCACAACAAAGATATCGTAAGCAGAATATTGCAAGATTTTGTAGGGAGGAGTTAGGTAATTTGACACAGAAGGTCAATGAGACAGTGGAGTCTTTTTCAAATAGCATACGGAAAATTAATTCGCAGACCTATGAATTATCGGGTAATCCTGATGCGGATCGTGTATTACTACGAGAGACAGAAAACAGAGCCCTCGATGTATTCCTCAGGGGAATTCCTGCAGAATTTTCTCGTAGGGTTAGGATGGAGAATCCTGGGGATTTAGCTGCAGCACTGCGTATTGCAACGCATATGCAGGATATAAACATTGCAACAAGGATTCGCAATGATAAATGCATCTTTGCGTCGGAGAGGAATTGTTACTGTTGTGGGAGGAAAGGTCATGTGAAGGCTCAATGCAGACAGCCGCAGTGCTATGTTTGTAAACGCTACGGTCACAAGGCGAATGAGTGTCGTAGTAAGCAGAATGGTAACGGGAATAAACAGGAAAAAGCGTTAAACGGGAACGGGAGTGTTTCGTCCGTCGGAAGACATTCCCGGTAAGCAGAAGTACGGTGAAAACTAGTACAGAGACGGATATTTGCTTGATGGGTGTTGTAAGCAATAACAGATGTAAGTTTATGATTGATACAGAGGCACATGTATCTGTTGCTAGTCTACACCTCGTGGGTAGGAGAAGACTAGGTACTCCTAGGTATAGATTACGTGGAGTAGAGAATAATGAGTTGCAATCATTGAGTACAACACAGCTCGTTTTTAAGAGTGGAACTGTAGAGTTCGGAGAGCAAATGGAAGTGTTGCCAACTGTGGGACTGGACTTCCTCGATAAACACCATGCCAAAATTAGTTCTTCACAGCGTACAGCTGAATTTAGTGGAAACTTGTTTTCAATGGGTACAACAGCTATAAATGTTTCTACGTCGCGAGGTGCATCCGTTGCTAAGATATCACCAATTGAACCGCGTACAAGGGCATTAAAGATGATTACGCATGTCAAAGTGCCTTCGGAAGCATTGGACGAAATGCATTGTTTTATTAAGAGGAGCGTTGCGCGCGTAACGGATATAAATGGGGAACTGATGATTCCGGTCAGTGTAGATAATTTTGGGGCAGATGAAGTGGATCTCCCAAAGGGTTTAGTGGTAGCAAGTTTGAAAATACTCAAGGATGAGGATATAGCTGAATCCCAAGGTGATTATAACGTCAAGCAAACCGTCAAGGCATCTCTACTACGTGATAAGATTCGACATTTGGAGAATGGTGATCGGAAAGCTATGGAAGCTTTGTTATTAGAGTATTTAGATTTGTTTAATTCAGAAGGCCCATTACCAGCAACTCCTATTACACAGTACCATATACCGACTGGCGATAGTCCGCCAGTCTATAGAAAACCATACAGGATAGCGAAACACCTACAACCACTAGTGGAAGAATTTATTAATCAACAGCTAAGGGACGGTATTATAGAGAACAGTGAAAGCCCATGGTCTGCCAACATAGTTGTAGTTCCTAAGAAGGCATTGAACGGTACTAAAAAGTATAGGTTTTGTTGTGATTATCGTTTTTTGAACGCACGAACTGTAACAGATGCGTATCCAATACCAAACATCACGGAAACATTGACAACCTAGGTCGGTGTAAATATTTTTCGACACTAGATCTAAGGAGTGGGTACCATCAGATAGAAGTAAGTCCCGGGGATAGACCGAAGACGGCATTTACAACAAGCCTTGGTCACTTTCAGTATCGCAGAATGCCATTTGATTGAAAAACGGTCCTGCGTCTGTTAGATGGTGTGCTTCGGGGACTGAAACCGAAGATTGCTATGGTATACCTCGATGATATTGTTACTTTTTCGCGTAATATAGAAGAGCACGTGGAACGACTGAACGAAGTATTTAGTAGGCTAAGAGCGGCAAATCTTAAGCTTAATGTCGAGAAATGTCAGTTTGCTCAGACGCAAGTGGCTTATCTTGGGCATATCTATCAGTCAAGATGGGGTAAGAACGGATCCTCGTCTAATGTCGGCTGTGCATAGTTTTCCAGTACCACAGACCACTAAACAAGTTCAGCAATATGTCGGTTTATGTAATTACTACAGACGATATGTAAAGGGGTTCGCGGAAATTGCACATCCATTAACGAGATTGCTAAAGAAAGGTGTTAGGTTTGAATGGACAGCACAGGGTCAGGAGGCATTCGAGAAGCTCAAACAGATACTAACATCAGACCCAGTGTTGATACTTCCTGATTTCGAACAAGAGTTCATACCATCTTGTGATGCTAGTAATATTGCTGTAGGTTGTATTCTTTCTCAGAGGGTTAATGGACAGGAACATACAGTGGCTTATGCTTCCAGGCAACTGAATAAGGCAGAGAAGAATTATTCAACTACAGAGAAAGAAATGTTAGCAGTGATTTACGGTATCTCGTATTTTCGCTGTTATTTATATGGGCGTAAGTTCAAGGTGATTACAGATCACGCAGCATTGAAGTGGTTGTTGGGGTTGAAAGATCCTTCGAGTCGTTTAACGAGGTGGACACTGAAACTAAATGAATTTGACTAAGAGGTAATTCACAAACCAGGGGTAAAACATACGAATGCAGACGCTCTTAGTAGAAAAATAGCAGCTGTACAAGTTGTGGGCATAAGTGAGAAGGAGTGGATAAAGGCGCAAGCCACTGACAGAGAGTGTCAATTGTTCCAAACGCAACCGCAGTTTGAAATGCAGGATGGGTTGCTTTGCAGGAAGATGAAGTGCGGACTATGCGTCGTATTACCGGAGTCGCTGAGGGAAGAAGTGTTGAAACAAGCGCACGACCATGTATTGTCGGGTCATGGTGGTAAAAGAACGACTGAAAGACGGATAGCTGAAAGGTTTTGGTGGAAGACACGTCCAATGATGTAGAGCAGTATGTGCAAAATTGTATACCGTGTGCACAGAGAGCAGATTTAAGTCATCAGAAAATTCAATTACAGAGACTACCTGAAGCGGATCGTCCGTTCGCATTCATCGGATTAGACGTAATCGGAGCATTTAACAAGACCCAAGCGGGTAATCGATACGTGTTAACAATATTAGATCATTTTTAACGATACCTGGTAATGGTAGCTATTCCAGATCAGAAGACAAGCACTGTTGCGGAAGCCTTAGTAAATAAGTGGTTGCTGATGTATGGTGTGCCTGATACTATAATTACAGATCAGGGTAGTAACTTTATGTCGGAGCTGATGAAGCAGTTATGCCGTTTATTGAAAGTTAAGAAATTGCTGTCAAGCCCATTTCATCCTCAGTCGAATGGACAAACAGAATGGGTTCATAGGACGTTAGTTAAGATGATTAGTCATTACGTAAATTCAGAACACACGGATTGGGACGTGTATTTAAAACTGTTGACAGGCGCATACAACGCGAAAGTTCATACAGGAACGGGGCTCTCTCTGTATGAGGTAATTTATGGTCGGAAAATGCCATCACCATTTGATGTGCTCAAACCTCAGGTAGGTTCACAGGATGAGTCAGTGAAGTATTTCGCCAAGAAATTGAGAGAGATTTGGCAAAGGGTACGGCGTGCTAATACTAAAGCTTTGGGGAAACAAGAGAGTACTGAGCAAAGAACAGGTAAACTGCCGCAATACAGAATTGATCAGTGGGTATTGTTGGCTAATCCTTAAGTTCCGAAGGGTAAAACGAAGAAGTTTTTGACGAAATATTCTGGACCATATCAGGTAAATGAAATAGTGTCTACAGTGAACGTAAAGTTGCACTTACCAACCAAGTCGTCAGTAGTTCATGTGAGTAGGATTAAGCCGTTTAAGGGCGCAGTGGATGCGTTATCGCATTCCTCCAGCAGTAACAAAGGGTGTGCGGGTACCGAAGCTAAAAGAACAGCAGAGGAACGTTCCTTACGTACACCGCAGACGAGCCACCAGGAGGAGCAGGGAAGAAGCCGGGGTGGGATAGAGTACACTCCACACTACGAGAACGCCTCTCGTGCCGACAGCGCCGGGACTCCAACTCGGAGCCTCCTACGTACACCGGCCTGCTGTTCGCTGCCGAGCCGGCCGCCGCCAGCCACGCGCGGCCGAAGTAAGGGCATTCCACCGCCACATCACAGCACGCGGCGCTGCGATAGCAAGACTGGTGCGGCCCGGAGCTGGTGTCATTGCTCCGAGTCAGCGAGGACTCGGGGAAGGTCTTTGATATCACCAAGCTCAGCCAGCCTGTGTTACGTGGGCCACATTGTACTCGGCAGGAATAAAGGCGTCATGAATTAATAATGTTTCTTTGGCGTTTCTGACGCGTCCACAGTCATTTCCTAGCATCCTGTCAACTGGAGAGGTCACCGCTCGGTTTCCAGTCCACAGTAGGCGACCAGGACCATTGGGGCGCCTACAGTAGAATCGGGAACAAAGAACAAATCCAACGGCTCAGATCAGAATTGTCGCAGAGTATTGAATGTCAGAGTGACAATGATAGCTTGTGTTCAGGGTCAAGCGTGACGCCACAGTCAACCGTAGGTCCGCACAACAGAGCTGGTAAGAACAGAAAGAAATCACCCGCATGTGGTAATAACCCGGAAAGAGATCGCGAAGCAGTTAACAGATGCGAATGTGGGTGCGCGGTTTGCAAAGTGAAGAAACGTGCGAAAAATCAAGTACTTCGATGCACATAATGAGTACTGACAAGCAGCACATGAAATCATGACTTTCGCAGGGGCAAATGATACCTCAGATAGGAACAGAACTCCGTGGAGAACACCAGAGTCCGATACATCAGGCATAAAATGTAACTTACACTTACAGGTGTCAACAAATTAATACGCAGCTCTATTGTAGTCCAATCAGGTAGCACAAGGTCACTGAATAGGACAGTACATACCGTACAATAGTCCAGTGCCACTGGCGAGACAGGACACAGACTTTGAAATTAACAGCATGTACCAAGGTTACGAAGCATTACCCATGATAGACAGTCCAGTACTTACGGTGCAGTTTGAAGCACATAACTGTGTATAGTTGCGACGATGTAACACACGTCTGGTTGACAGCGGAAGTACACGATGGCAGTACAACATAGAGAATAGAGTAATGTACGCACGACAGGAAGGAACAGTAGTATATTACAACAAACACTATATGGTTAGTGCACAACTGGAGCACAGAACAGAATGAAATATGAGCAACTTCAGATGGCATTATATGAAAATTCGGGAGAGGAAAACCCAGAAAAATTCTTTGAGAACATGGTGAAGAAGAATCAGTGCTTAGATAATCTGTATAGCGGTGGAGAATTCATACATCTCTGTACTACGGTGCTCCCATTACAGTATCAACAATCATTGGTAGGAAAAGGAGGAGATAAAGTGCAAGCTTTCAAAGGAATCCTCCGTGAATTAGATTTCATTTACCGTGAGCATGATACCTGTAAACGTAGAAATCAACGAGAAAGTAACAGTGATAGGTCGAGAAATGGAAACGTGTAGAAACAGGAACAATGGTAGTAATGGAAGACAGACTCCATGGCGGAATTACTGTCGAAATGGAGCAAATTGTAACCTACCACGAAATGACAGTGGGTATAACAATAGGTTCCAGAGAAGTAATAATAACAGGAAAGGTAACGGTAGAGTGACAACAGATCAAGTGGTTTCCAGCACCGTAATCTGAACAATTTGAACACGAGTATCCTTACGGGTGTTGCAAGAGCAACAGAATCTGAACACGCGAGGTGATCAAAGGCGAAACGAACCACACCTGAGGTCGAGATTAGACCGCTTAACTCAGGAAAACGTCAAAATTGACCAGCTGTGGAAGCGGGAAACCGGAGGAGAATGCACAACCCAATGAAAATTGCGAATTTGGCGGTAAACAGATAAAATAGACTCAATTATCGTAGAGGAAACAAGCAAACAGTACCAACGATGGAACAGATAAGTCGAAAGTCACAATTAACATGTTGGGATACTATTGATTGGGATTCAACCAATAAATGTAACAAGACCTGAAGATGCTCATCTGTTACATTGTTTGTTGCAAATGTTCGACACAGATGCTGATGAAAGCAAAGCTCAGGAAGATAATGCGCGCCCAACTGAAACATAAGCCCATGTGCAATCGAAAACAAAAACAAATGTATACCACTCAGTGGATTATGACGCCATAGTGCTAACGTGCACTCTTGATTATGAACAAATTTCACCCGTAAAGGCTAGACATGCAGTTGACGTTAGAGGAGACGAAGTTGTCGATATATGTCTGCTGCGAAGCTTGGTTTCCGGAGCTAAACAAGTTAACCGACTTATCTCTGATTCAGTTGAGGACACAAATCGAGGCTGGAGGGACAGGGAAAAAAACACCCAAGATATGCATGGACAGACTAACCAGTTCCCAAAGACGAGGAACTTATAGATGAAACAAAAAATTACAGCAAATAAGTGACGTCTCTGATCATGAAGAGTTCATTAAAAATTTGAAAACAAACGGGACGGTTAGCTTTAGACGTACCATTAAAAATGATGGTACTGAACAACTATTTCATCCTCTCTATATGAGACATAAAGTATGAAGCAGACAACGCAAAGAACAGTGAAGAAAGTGTGTACATCCATGGTTGTTTAAGTTAAGGGTTATACTGAACTGCAGAAATAACATGTTGCTATACGACCCCATTACGAATTGATTAAAAGCTGTAGTAAACGCGTCACTAAAGGTAGTCTACGAAGCTGAAGTTGAAAACTCTCCTATCGAAGGGCGGGGCATGTTGTCATCATTGCTGGTGGACTTAAAGAGCCACAAAGTTTAAATGGAGCAAGGTGTAGGTCGAGGTTCCGTAAGCAGAATGCAACCAAACCATTAAAGATATTTGGGCTCATAGTAAAGGGCATGAGATACCGACATTTTTATAGGACTCGGCGAAGGTATGGGATCCTTTGACAATGGTTAATAGGTGACAGGAAGGGCTGTAAGCGGTATTTTTGGATTAGCATCTAGGAACAAAAGTTGGGCGATTCGAAGAAAGATAACTCGTTATATGAGGGAGAGATGTTGAGTAAGGAGGAGTAAGCCAGTGATGTTTTAACTTTCGTATGGCGTTAATACGTCTTTGTTCATCATGGCCATTACAGTTGTACACATAATTAAGGAGAAATGGAGTAGCTATCTGGACATTGACACATATATCATCCGGAAAAAAATAGCTATAGAAAAGATAAAGAGGTAAGGAAGAGTTTATAATGGTACAGTAAATCAATCACAGGTATTCGAATGATAATTCGGATAATAATTTTGAGATGCCTATCGAGTAAAAGAAAGAATCTAGTCGATAGCATAAAACGCCTATGCTTCGAAGGTTTCAGGGACCAACAGGAAAGACAGAGTACTGATGGGAAACTATAATGCCGTTATAGAGGCAAAGGTCAACCCGTAAAAAAAGTTATATTACTAAACATCATCATACTAACCTTTTCGTAGATTTAGATTATAAGGTGAAGAAAAAAATGATGGGTAACCAACCGCATGATATGACTAATCTCCCACATCACGCATCACCATTATTCCATACCTGTACTTTCTCTATGAAACTGAGGAAACTTATAAGATTTGGATAAAGAAATTGATGTTGCCACTTGGATGCAACACCCGAAACATGTTTTTTTACGGTTTAATATTAATTCCTTTTGTTCTAATTTAAATTTATGTTGAGTTTATACGCCTATTGTAAAGGCCATTGCAGGGCGACATGTAAATGTAGGATTACGTTATTACAGAGTAGAGTTTAACAAAGACTAACATTGTAAGCATGAGAGGTTGACACTCACCACAAAACAACGCCACAACTGATCAACGATCCAGAGGTAGTATGAACTTCCAGCATCGGAAGATATGGCAGCGGAAAAGCGACAGAAAAAGACGGAAAGAGTTAACGGAGATGCGAGTGTAATTACCACTCATATTGTTGCAGTAGCAGACAATTTTAAGAAAGGTAGATAGCAGAGTCAGTGGAATGTGAAAACGGAACCAGGCGTCAGGCATACACAGGGGCAGCAAGAATTTGGAAGAGCTGTTCGGCAGGAAGCGTATACTTGATATTGGATGCGTGAAACGAACTGCTGAAAGGGTGTGTTTTGGCAGTTGTGCCACAGCAAATCCTATAATTACCAGACCACACATCATATCCTGATATAACAAATATCCTGGTAAACCGAATCTACAAATTTTGTATTTTAATACATTTTGACATATACCAGGCCAGAGAAGAAAAAAATACAAGAGAGAAGAGGGGAAGATGCGGCAAGAGCAGAAGAGAAGACCGTCAAGAAAAGGAGAAGAAAGAAGATGGGCTAGAAGCATGAAGAATTAACCTTCCCAAATCCCACCCCAGAATTTTAGTCATGAGTATGAGACAACGATCACTGATCTGCATTGGAACAATTTAACTGCATGTCGTATCCATACTGACAGCACATTTTTTCCCTGGAAATCTACACAGCAATGTCCGAAGTAATCGACTCCAATGTTGAATTGATACAACTGCTACGGGGCGACACAAGCTGATATCTATGACCCATATAAGAGGCGTACCGATGCTCTGCTGAATCAGTCTGCTAATGAAGCTCATCTCTCATGGCACTTTCTATGGAGGTCGAACGTGACATTCTCCGAGTACACCCCCTAAGCCGTCCCAATCCCTGAATCCTTCAACCAAACGTCATCACTCGTCACGTTCTACAGACTGCGTCGTCGACAGTGACAAATAAATATATTGGTTTTATGTGACTGTGAATCACAGCCGATTAACAAAAAGCAAAAAATGTTCAGAATGTTGCGTCATGAGCAGTGCAATACCATTTAAGTGTCACCAAAAACTTTTTTGACATCGTAAAGGTGGACGACGCAGTATGGCATGACAATCTCATATCGAAACTATATTGTCAAACACCCTTACCGGACTGTCACGTGTAGCTGTTAAGATAGTTTTCTGCAAGGAAAAAACTACGTTACAGTGGACAGCAAACGTTCATCGAGGGAAACACCAGAAGCAGGTATCCGACAGGGATCTGTTATCTCACCACTGCTGATCAGCGTACATATAAATGACCTACAAACGATCCTCTGGTGACCTGCAGTTTATCTGCCGACGGTACTGCATTTGTCATGTCGGGCCGCAAACAGGACCAGCTAATAAACAGAGCACAACGCCAAACAGATATCATGGAAGAGTGAGTGCAGTTCAACAAGATAACAATCAACCCCACGAAGACTGCTGCAGTGCTCTTTACTAAGAAGAGACTATCCCTTGGTCACACTCGACGAAGTATCTGTGGATCATTCAGGGTAAGTCCCTGACCTTCACCACACGTACACAGTAACGAAGAAGGACACCATGAAGATGGTACACACGCCGATACCATTCCTCACCAGCACTCATCTCAACGCCAAGAAGAAGTACCAACTCTGCAGATCGACAGTCCAGTCAAAACTCGTCTACCGTTGTGCAACGTGGCGAGTCACATGCGATAACAAATACGTTCACTCTAACCAGTACAGAACCTGTGCCTAAGTGTTCGCTGGGTACTCCTCAATGGACGAGAATCGGGGAGCTACACGAAGTTCTAAAGGAGATATACCCGCATGAAAAAATAACAGACTATGCCACAAAGCTCTTTAACAAAGTGAACCACTGAAGAGACGAAATACTGCAGCTCCGGCTAATAGGCACCATTCAACTCCAGCGCTTGCATAAGTACAAAGAGCCACAGGCCTTGTGTGGTGTGCGTACTGTAAGACCTTCGGTACACACACTATCAGATTATTTGACTTGTCGCTCTAACGAAGTAGGCGAGTGTCAGCAATATGTCTCTTGGTCTTATCGTGGCGTGTTTATCTTCTGCTGTTAGGTCAGACGATAGAAATGCCACTTGCACGCTTAGAGTAGCAGACTGACAGTGACCAACTTTAAACAGAACTTGATTAATTTTCACACACATTTATTAAACTAATAAAAAGCATAGACATTACATAACTTGATTCTGGATGCTATTTACAATTGACAATCTGAAGTTCCTTTGGTCTTGGTACATTAATCTTATTCTCACATATATCTGATACTTGACGAAGTGTCTATACATTTATCTTCATGGCTATGTACAGGAATATGATAATCTTATTAGGTGCAGACTGAAACTTGACTATAGACTGGTACAGACTAATGCAGACTGGTACAGACTAGTGCAGACAAATGCAGACTGACTAATCGGGGGGTCTGTACACTCGTTATAATACCTCACACGTTCAGGTATCACTACGCGAGTGTGATCCGCGAGGAGAAAAGGTTCTACGTTAGCAGCAATCTCATTGGCTGCATTACATATTAATACGCGGATCGGTGGAAGCAGAATTTGGTCCGTCTCTAAGGCAGCGCCAACTCGTAGTGCGGAGGCGGACGAGCGCTGCGCCTGCGCTGTTGTGCTTAGCGGGGTGCGCTCTAGTGGGAAAGTTGTGTACGCGCTGACTACGCGGAACTATGTACACAACAAAGTTCTAAAGGAGATATACCTGCACGAAAAAATAACAGACTATGCCACAAAGCTCTTTAACAAAGTGAACCACTGAAGAGACGAAATACTGCAGCTCCGGCTAATAGGCACTGTTCAACTCCAGCGCTTGCATAAGTACAAAGAGCCACAGGCCTCGGTCCACTGACACCCGCCATAAGTTTGTGTAGCAGTCATTAAACGAATTAAGAAAAGGTCCCTACAATACCAAATACTCATATTGTAATGAAAGAACGTCCCTAATTAGAGGACCAAAGGATCCGATGAGGGTCCAGCTACCTCACAAAGTGTATAGTAAATTGTTAGATAAAGAGATATAAACATGTGAGTACCTATCACACACCGAGAATAAACTCCAGCCTGTGGTCCACTACTGACAATAAAAAAAAGAAAAAGAGAAATTAGGAGGTATCCCTTGACTTTCGTCGCCTCAGTGTAAAGCTCCACTCAACACAGTATAATACGCGAAACGCGGTGACTATGTGAGGATGTTGACGACTTCGCTTCTGCCGTAGCGTTTGGCCAGGTCGAACGGCGTCTTGCCGGAGTGGTCGGTGGCGGTGGGGTCGGCACCGAGCTGCAGCAGTGCGCGCACCACTTCCGCGTGGCCCAGCTGCGCGGCGCAGTGCAGCGGTGTGCCGCCGGACGCTCCCGGTGCGTCGAGGTGTGCGTGTGCGGCCGCCAGCAAGCAGGCGGGCGAGACGCGCCGCATCCAGGCCGCCTTGTGCAGCGGCGTGTCCCCGCAGCGGTCCCGCGCGTCCACGTCGGCCCCGGCGCGCAGCAGACCCGCCACGACCAGGTCGTGGCCCAGCGCCGCCGCGCAGTGCAGCGCCGTCCAGCCCGCCGCGTTCCGCGCGTCCACCGGCGCGCCCGCTGCCAGCAGTCTCCGCACGTCTTCCGCGCTGCCTCGGATCGCCGCCTCGTGCAGCTGCGGCATCCTGTCCGACGACTCCTGCGCTTCACGCGCCGACCTGTGGGAACACCGATCTGCTCTAACGTTTGCAGTAACTACTACAGCCAGAAGGGAGACAGGAAGAAGAACGGGGGCTTAATGTCCCGCCTACGACGAGTTTACTAGAGTGCGCACGGTAGTGGAAGCAGGTTACCCGGACACTGGATGACAGCGTGAGACAGCTGGAAACAGAGTGAAGAATATTGACGTGTTGCTGGCCGGCTCACTACACTGCGGTAACGGCAGCGCATGCACACCGGTTGGTGTGTGGTGTATCTCAATCGATTTTAAAGAAAGTATTCCATGAAAAATTATTTTTTTCGCATCTTACAGTCCGTTCGTCGCCTTCCTATCGTTTTCGTTAATCATCGTAGTGATTGCAATATTTCAAAACTAATTAACCTGCCACACGAAATTCGAATAGTTTGCAATGGAAAAAGAGGAGTCTCTATGACTTTAGGTTTGGTTCGTGTTAAGTCACACATTCCTGCTCATGAAATGTAAATAACATATTATATTTTTCCTTAAACTTGGGAGGAGATCATATTTATGTGTCTGCTCCAGAAAACTGAACGTATGTGGCGCACTCACTCTTTCCCGCGTGCGCAAATCGGACAGCTATTCGCAACATATGTCGTATCCCATAAATTGCTTATGTTACCTTGTAAGAGGTATTCTCGTTACTAAAAATCATTTTATATAGGACCGATGTGGGCATAGTATAATTTCTGAACTGTGATCGGATGTGGACAGTGGACGCTATACATCTCTGGAAAGCTATATTGTGCGTGTATCTGTCCACTTCTAAGACAAAAAAAATTACCGAGCGATACTTGCCAGATCAAATGAAAGGAGAACAATTGTAACTTCATGAAATTAGAAGTATCAGAGTTTAAGAATTGGGAATCTATAGTGGAGGATATTTGTGAAGGGAAGAGAAGTAAGATGCATAAGATCGATACACTCTCATTAAGACACTATTTGAACCGCAGTTGGACGTCAACAGAAGTTTACCATACGTTACGTAAAGTAGGGACATCAAGTAGCAAGTCGGATCACGGATTAAACATGTGATGGATCTATTTGAGACTGCGCCAAGAGGCACAAGCCCTGATGCTAAAGGAAGCTTTCCAGCATACGTAAGTGGTAACTTCGAGTGGAAACCTATATGAGAAATCGAACATTAAAGTGTTTACGTGTTGAAGGAGCCAGCAAATGGAACTATCCCGAACGGATCTTATAGGTCAGCCGCGACTTAGAACGGTATATAAGCAAGAGATTCTGAGAGAGGATTCGGGGGGATCAGTAGTACGATCGACTAGCGAGTGGCCGCTTTGAGGAGCCACCGTGTAGTTACGCCAGGCAGTAGTAGCACAAGTATGCAGAAGTAATATTCTCAGCGAGAAGTCGGTGATCAGATCTGGTGACACGCACATCAACTGCGAGATATGTAATCATTATCTATTCTGGGGGAATAGCTTTGAACATTGGCAATCTGTCTTTGTCTCAAGGAGTAGATAACATTGGTAGTTTCGCAATTAACAAGAATAATTTACAAAATAGAAATTGTGTCTTGCAAGCTTAGGCGAGTGGCCTGTTGATAAGAATAAACTGAGTCTGACATTTATTAAAGAAGAGGTTAGGAACTGGCTTCTCTTTTATAAGTTATCAAAGAGATAACAAATGAATTACTTAAATAAATACTTCACTCTTCAGCATACTCATCCTGCCATTAATCCTAAAAGATCACCACTGCAACCAATAACCACCCAGTTCTACCTCGGAGAACTTTCTCCCTCTCATCTCCGATAACAAAGGTGGACAGCCGAACAACCCTCAGATTGTCGTCAACGTTCCTATTGCACTACAAAACTGTGCTGGGACGCGACATATCACACAGAGACACTGTTTTAAGCAAGTAGTTTTCTCGTTTTACGGTCCGATACCATAGTTTATCGTAGAGAAACCTACAAGAAGGATGTATGTCATGCGCTGGAAATATATTTCTTACATTGGAATATTAACAGCGCTGCATTGTACATGACTGATAAGGCAAGAAACTCAAGCGATCTAACGTTATAGCCTGTTTTAAGTGCGGAACGTTGTAGCCTTAGGAGTGCATGTGTTTATCTTCTCTATTACCAATACCTTCCAGGTACTGATCCTAGACTCTAGAACCATACTTTAAAGTTGATAGCGTAGTTGATTCACGTAAAATGCTTCGAACTCCGTCTATCTGGAGCTCCATCATACATAAAAATCACCCGTTTCTTGTTATTCTTAACCATCTGCTATTACATCACAACACTTTCAAATCTGTTACTATACACCGATAAGGGGTGCTAACATCCTCGACATGGTAGCATATGGCGAAATCCTGTGTACTTGGATGGGCGAGGACTCGGCTAGCTCCATTCATTCACGAGACACCAAGACTAAGGAAATGTTACCAGTGTGGAAAGATAGGACATGTATCCAAACATTGTCGTAGTAATACGCAAGTCAGGTGGGTACCACCACCCAACAAAGTGCAAGAAACGCGTAAATTTCAAAATTATTGTTACTGCTGTGATAAACCTGGGCATACGGATGCACCATGTGAGAAGATAATTATATACTAAAAATGTAGAAGGAGAAGACACAGGGTAAAAGACTGTTGAAGTCCCAGTAATAAATATGGGCATACAATGTTTAAAGGTGGAGAAAACCGTGGAAGACAACCAGGGGAATGGCCGGGAAATGAAGCAGGTGGCACCCGAAGCAGTCGCACGTAACCACCGTTAAATGGCCCAAAGTGTGGGTAGTAGACTGCAAGGCAGAAAATGAAATAATTACGATATACTGCAAAGAATTCGGTACGAGGTTAAAGTTTTTAATCGACACAGATGCTCATATAAGTCTGTTCAAGGAAGAAGCAATAATCGTGGAAATACCTGTGAATTATAGAGAAATAAAAAGACTGAAAGGGGTTACAGAAGGTACAATGAACACAATGGGCATAGCGGATTGAATTTAAGACTAAACAGAAAAGTGTTGGGTAAGCAGACTTTCCATGTATTACGCAAGGGAACAGATGTTCCATATGATGGACTATTAGGAAGAGATTTTCTACAACGGCAGAGAGCTATAATCGATTACCACAGGAGACAACACAGAGTGAATGGGCATGACATTCCGTTAGTAACAGAAGCAGAAGGACAGCAAGGCAGGGCCAAGGGCACGTTACCAGGACGATATGGAGCTGACAACAGAATTACGTAAGTTCAAGGGAGCATCAGCTGTGGACGGACAGATAAGAGGTAAACAGTACGGCACGTTAAGGTCACAGCATAGAAGGACACCAGATCTGGAGCTCCCGCAACGCAAACTTACGGAAATAATCGGACCTAGGGAAGAAAGAGTAATGATAATTAGATTAGCTGAACACAAAAAAAACCTCCCGAGGGAGGAGATGTAATAATACCGAAACAAGAAGTACTTAAAGGTGTGTACATTCCAGAAGCAATAGTGAAAAACATTCAAGGGAAATGTATTATTAATATGTTAAATACCAATGAAGTAAAATGTGATGTGAGTTCTGTATGCTTAAGCACAGAACCATTATATGTGGAAGCAACAGTAAGGAGGGTAAACGAAACGCCAGAATAGGTAATGGATTACAAGAATCGTACTGCACAGGTTAGAGACCCATTACGAGTGGATCATTTAAATGAGGAAGAGAAATATGAAGCGAAAAAACTGTCTAGTGAGTACTGTGATGTCTTCCATTTAAAAGGAGATAGGTTATCATTTACAGAGATCGGAGAACACAGTCTTCCGATACTGCCAGAGCATTCAGGAAAAGTAATCAATGTCAGACCATATAGAATACCAGAATCCCAGAAAGAAGCATTACGAGAGTACATAGAAGAAATGTTAGCAGACGTTATTATTGTAGAAAGCCAAAGTCAATGGAATGCGCCGATTCTATTAATCCCTAAGAAAGTAGGTACCGTGACGGATTATCGTAAAGTAAACGAGATTTCAGTAGGGGAAGCATTCCCGATCCCGAATACATCGGAAATATTAGAACAGCTAGGAAAACCAAGTACTTTTCGACATTGGATTTAGCCAGCGGATATCACGAGATAATAATGGAGCCCAAAGACATGGAGAAAACAGCGTTCAGCGCTAATTATGAACACTATAAGAGAATGCCTATGGGTTTAAAAGGAGCGCCTAGTACGTTTCAGAGATTAATGAACGTAGTGTTATCAGGATTACAAGGAACCAAGAGTTTAGTGTATTTAGACAACGTAACATGTTATGGAAGTTCGCTAAAAGAACATAATGAAAAAAATGGTTCAAATGGCTCTGAGCACTATGGGAGTTAACTTCTGAGGTCATCAGTCCCCTAGAACTACTTAAACCTAACTAACCTAAGGACATCACACACATCCATGCCCGTGGCAGGATTCGAACCTGCGACCGTAGCGGTCGCGCGGTTCCAGACTGTAGCGCCTAGAACGGCTCGGCCACTCCGGCCGGCACATAATGAAAAATTAAGAGAGATTTTTGATAGATTACGAGAACACAGGCTGAAGTTACAGCCAGAAAAATGTGAATTTTTAAGAACCGAAGTCATATTTTTGGGGCATAAGATAACAGATGAAGGAGTACAGCCAGATGAGCGGAATGTAGAAAAAGTAAAGAAATTCCCAGTACCAAAGACAAAGAAGGAATTGAAAGGATATCTAGGTCTCGTTGCATACTATCGCAAATTTCTAAAGTATTTCAGTGAAATTGCAGCACCTTTACATAAATTATTAAAGGATGACGAACAACATGAATGGGGAAGGGCACAGCAAGAAGCATTTGAAGAATTAAAGAAAGATTAATCAATCCTCCCATTCTGGAGTATCCTGATTTCGACAAACCTTTTATTATTACGACAGACGCAAGTGGAATAGCACTTGGTGCAATACTGTCACAAGGGAACATTGTAAGCGACCTACCGTACGCCTCCAGAACATTAAATAAAGCAGAAGGAAATTATTCAGCCACTGAGCTGAAATGTTAAGCATTAGCATGGGCAACGAAACAATTTCGACCATATGTGTATGGAAGAGAATTTGAAATAGTAACAGATCACAAGCCTTTAACATGGATTTTTAGTGTGAATGATCCATCATCCAGGTTCTTAAAATTGAGATTAAAATTAGAAGAATATACATACGAGATTGTATATAAGCCAGGAAGATTAAATGCCAATGCAGATGCCTTAAGCGGAATAAGGTACAGCGATGAAGATGCACAGGTAATCGAAAAACAAGAGCCAGTTAGAAGAATAAATGAGGACACGGAATTAAATGAAGACACCACAGAGCTAAGCGAGGAACAAAAGGCCGACATTATGAAGGAAGTACATGACAATCCATTACGTGGATATCAAGGAATACATAGGACACTGGATCGTTTAAAAAGATATGGTACATGGAAAGGAATGAAAAAAAGATATTGAAAAGAATATTAGAACATGTGATAAGTGCTAACGGAATAAATGTACGCAGGGAAAAACAAAACTGCCATTAGTTATTACGGACTTGGTAGAAACAGTGTTTGATAAACGTTATATGGATGTAATTGGTCCATTAGACAAAACCATGGAAGGGAACAGATATATTTTGACGTTTTAGGACGATTTAAGCAAGTTTACAGAATCAATTCCAACAGAGAGACAAGATGCGGTTACAATAGCCGAGAAGTTCATAGAAGAAGTTATTTTGAAGTTTAGTATTCCTTCACTATTATTGACAGGTCAAGGATCAAATTTTCTAAGTCAAGTGTTCAAGAGAATATGCAAATTATTAAGGATAAAGAAGATACAAACGACCGCATTTCATCTGCAGACAAATGGAACATTGGAACGAACACACAGGAGCTTAGTGGAGTATCTAAGGCACATCATCAAGGAAGATCATAGTGATTGGGACAAGTGGATATCGTATAGTTGTTTTGTATTTAATACGACACCACACAGCAGTACACAGGGTATGCCCTGTTTGAATTAATGTTCGGAAGAACAGTGAACGTACAAGGAATGTGCAAAAGGAAACAGACACAATAGGATATGATTACGACGATTATGTATACAAAGTCAAAGCTAGGATGCAAGAAGCGCGACGAGTAGTGAGAGAAAAAATAAGCGAGGCCAAAGAAATAGGCAAGGTGCATTATGACAAAACAGAGCATCAGAGAGCTTTTCAAATAGGCGACAGAGTGTTATTGCATGACGAAATAATACGACGTGGGAGATCAAAAAAGTTAGATTCTCAGTTCAGAGGCCCATATGAGATAGTGAAAGTGGAACTGCCCAATATAATCATAAAGACGAAAAGGCGACAGGAATTGAATGTGCATGCAAATAGATTAAAACCATATTACTGAAGAAGCTAGACAGGTAACATCAAGATTTCTGTTACAGACCCATCAGGATGGCATCAATCCTAATGACGTGGATTCTAATTATCATCAATGGATGGTTGGTTTACAGTTGCCACGGGCAAGGAAATATGGATGGACTTGTGAAGATTAATCAGATAAGAGTATCACCAGGAATATATTACCATCACAGAGGCGACCTTGAAATTACGAGTACAACATGCAAATTGGTAACACATTCTCACTCTAGTTCCAGTTGTTCTTTATCTATGAATTTATCAATATCTTCCAATTTCTTGCCCACTACTCTTAAATCGTCTAAATTGGAAGTGAGGTGTTTTAGTGGTAAGTGAGATTGTATTTTTGATTCATTAATTTTTGTTTCCATTTCCATACAACAATCTAGATTCAAATTCAAATTTGGGATTACGTCCCTTTCCTGTATATTTTGTCTGTATTACTTTGTCTGCTTGGATATACACATGTGATCCATAACCTTTACAATTTTTCTTAAACGCTAATATACCTATTCCAGTTAATTTAATAACGTTTGCTGGATATGGGCTACACAGAACTGTCATGGCTTCCTCCTTAACGATTACATGTAACCACTCTTTAGTACTTCAACTAGTCTTTAAACTTCTTTCTAATGAAATCATTTTCTTGGCACAATTAGTTGGTATATGACTGACTTGTAACAATTTTACCCCACAATCGTCTTGATTGTACATGGAAATTAATCCAAACGTTTGCTCACTTATCTTTCTTTGTGCATCTAAATCTTTACAATTTAGCTCATCCCATGATAACTTAGCATATAGTTTCTTAGAGCTATCTCCTAGTAAGTATTCCTTTTCAGGTTGATCTGCACCTGAAGTTAATTTAATTGGTACTGGCAACATTTTGTACGGACTAAAAAACTTTGTTTTCAGTAAGTGGTATACTAATAACATATCACAATATTTCATTAGTTACGAATACATCGAGAGCCATAATTTTCGATAACATATATCCACATTCTTCAATTAAGGGGCTCGGGAATTTGACTTCTCTTAAGTCAAGTTGGATTTCTCTCAGATACGTGACAATTTGTACTGGATTAACAATATGAGGTGCAAGAATACCCTTTTGCGCATAAATTATTGCACTTACAAATCCTTCATATTCCCTACATATTTCAACACATAACATTTGTAATTGTAAGAGTTATTCATTGAGTGTCATGAATCCAGCCATTTTCTTGAGGCCATAATCTGTGGCCCACAGAGAATATTTAATAAAATTTTCTAACTTATTTATTCCTTTTTTGAGCAATTGCTCATTGGTCGCCATTGTATCTACTGTTTTATTCAAGCCAGACAATGTGTCTCTGACTACTGCTACTCGCTCTTTAGATAATTTTAACAATTGTTCAGATCTCTATTCCATATTATCGATGTGCGTTTTATAGTATGCAGCATCTACCTCATCTAAGGTTCGAAATAAAATTTTACTTATTTCCCCTACAAAATTTATAACTCATCTCTTTTGCCTTCTCACTGGTCTGGTTAATTGATTTATGAGGGACTTGATTTCTTTCAATTGCTCTATATGGTGCGTAAACCCGTTAGTCAACATATTACACTTTACTTGACTAATGTTTAACTGTTCCAGTCTCTCTTTGCACTGATGTATCATTTTTAATCCTACTCTTTGTACAGCGTGAAATTTGTCATCTAACGTTTTCAGATTTGCATATGTTACCAATTTCCATGTTGTACTCGTAATTTCAAGGTCGCCTCTGTGATGGTAATATATTCCTGGTGATACTCTTATCTGATTAATCTTCACAAGTCCATCCATATTTCCTTGCCCGTGGCAACTGTAAACCAACCATCCATTGATGATAATTAGAATCCACGTCATTAGGATTGATGGGTATATTGTTAAATGACAAATTTCACGCTGTACAAAGAGTAGGATTAAAAATGATACAGCAGTGCAAAGAGAGACTGGAATAGTTAAACATTAGTCAAGTAAAGTGTAATATGTTGACTAACGGGTTTACGCACCATATAGAGCAATTGAAAGAAACTAAGTCCCTCATAAATCAGTTAACCAGACCAGTGAGAAGGCAAAAGAGAGGAGTTATAAATTTTGTAGGGGAAATAAGTAAAATTTTATTTCGAACCTTAGATGAGGTAGATGCTGCATACTATAAAACGCACATCGATAATATGGAATCGAGATCTGAACAATTGTTAAAATTATCTAAAGAACAAGTAGCAGTAGTCAGAGACACATTGTCTGGCTTGAATAAAACAGTAGATACAATGGCGACCAATGAGAAATTGCTCAAAAAAGGAATAAATAAGTTAGAAAATTTTATTAAATATTCTCTGTGGACCACAGAATATGGCCTCAAGAAAATGGCTGGATTCATGACACTCAATGAATAACTCTTACAATTACAAATGGTATGTGTTGAAATATGTAGGGAATATGAAGGATTTGTAAGTGCAATAATTTATGCGCAAAAGGGTATTCTTGCACCTCATATTGTGAATCCAGTACAAATTGTCACGTATCTGAGAGAAATCCAACTTGACTTAAGAGAAGTCAAATTCCCGAGCCCCTTAATGGAAGAATGTGGATATATGTTAACGAAAATTATGGCTCTCGATGTATTCGTAACTAATGAAATATTGTGATATGTTATTAGTATACCACTTATTGAAAACAAAGTTTTTTAGTCCGTACAAAATGTTGCAAGTACCAATTAAATTAACTTCAGGTGCAGATCAACCTGAAAGGGAATACTTACTAGGAGATAGCTCTAAGAAACTATATGCTAAGTTATCATGGGATGAGCTAAATTGTAAAGATTTAGATGCACAAAGAAAGATAAGTGAGCAAACGTTTGGATTAATTTCCATGTACAATCAAGAAGATTGTGGGGTAAAATTGTTACAAGTCAGTCATATACCAACTAATTGTGCCAAGAAAATGATTTCATTAGTAAGAAGTTTAAAGTCTAGTTGAAGTACTAAAGAGTGGTTACATGTAATCGTTAAGGAGGAAGCCATGACAGTTCTGTGTAGCCCATTTCCAGCAAACGTTATTAAATTAACTGGAATAGGTATATTAGCGTTTAAGAAAAATTGTAAAGGTTATGGATCACATGTGTATATCCAAGCAGACAAAGTAATACAGACAAAATATACAGGAAAGGGACGTAATCCCAAATTTGAATTTGAATCTAGATTGTTGTATGGAAATGGAAACAAAAATTATTGAATCAAGAATACAATCTGACTTACCACTAAAACATCTCACTTCCAATTTAGACGATTTAAGAGTAGTGGGCAAGAAATTGGAAGAAATTGATAAATTCATAGATAAAGAACAACTGGAACTAGAGTGAGAAAAGAAAGTACACAATTATTCCATTGTCACTTACTAAAACATATGTTTAATCATAGGTGCTATAACGTTTGTATGCTGTGCAAAATGTAAATGTTGCATGTATTTATACAAAAAGTTTTCTGATGATCCAAAAGATGGAAATTGCTGTCGACCTATTTGTATCAAGACGACAGCCGTTCAAACTCCTGAAGTAAATTGAATTCCTTTAATATTAGCCGAAAGTGAAGAAGATGTAGTAATATATGAAAGAAATCCCAGAAACACCGATGTCCGACTAATAATTACCAACAGACGATAAGATGATTTCTTTCCGGTATAAAATAAGAACCATGCCAAAGGGAAATGTGAAACCCTCAAGTAAAACTAAATGTAAAACTGCTAATATAATGATTTCAAATGTATACAGGGCGTTACAAAAAGGTACGGCCAAACTTACAGGAAACATTCCTCACCACAAAGAAAAAAAATATGTTATGAGGACATGTGTCCGGAAACGCTTACTTTCCATGTTAGAGCTCATTTTATTACTTCTCTTCAAATCACATTAATCATGGAATGGAAACACACAGCAACAGAACGTACCAGCGTGACTTCAAACACTTTGTTACAGGAAATGTTCAAAATATCCTCCGTTAGCGAGGATACATGCATCCACCCTCCGTCGCATGGAATCCCTGATGCAGCCCTGGAGAATGGCGTATTGTATCACAGCCGTCCACAATACGAGCACGAAGAGTCTCTACATTTGGTAACGGGGTTGCGTAGACAAGAGCTTTCAAATGCTCCCATAAATGAAAGTCAAGAGGGTTGAAGTCAAGAGAGCGTGGAGGCCATGGAATTGGTCCGCCTCTACCAATCCATCGGTCACCGAATCTGTTGTTGAGAAGCGTACGAACACTTCGACTGAAATGTGCAGGAGCTCCATTGTGCACGAACCACATGTTGCGTCGTACTTGTAAAGGCCATGTTCTAGCAGCACAGGTAGAGTATCCCGTATGAAATCATGATAACGTGCTCCATTGAGCGTAGGTGGAAGTACATGGGGCCCAATCAAGACATCACCAACAATGCCTGCCCAAACGTTCACAGAAAATCTGTGTTGATGACGTGATTGCACAATTGCGTGCGGATCCTCGTCAGCCCACACATTTTGATTGTGAAAATTTACAATTTGATCACGTTGGAATCAAGCCTCATCCTTAAAGAGAACATTTGCACTGAAATGAGGATTGACGCATTGTTGGATGAACCATTCGCAGAAGTGTACCCGTGGAGGCCAATCAGCTGCTGATAGTTCCTGCACACGCTGTACATGGTACGGAAACAACTGGTTCTCCCGTAGCACTCTCCATAGAGTGACGTGGTCAACGTTACCTTGTACAGCAGCAACTTCTCTGACGCTGACATTAGGGTTATCGTCAACTGCACGAAGAATTGCCTCGTCCATTGCAGGTGTCCTCGTGGTTCTAGGTCTTCCCCAGTCGCGAGTCATAGGCTGGAATGTTCCGTGCTCCCTAAGACGCCGACCAATTGCTTCGAACGTCTTCCTGTCGGGACACCTTCGTTCTGGAAATCTGTCTCGATACAAACGTACCGCGCCACGGCTATTGCATCGTGCTAATCCATACATCAAATGGGCATCTGCCAACTCCGCATTTGTAAACATTGCACTGACTGCAACACCACGTTCGTGATGAACACTAACCTGTTGATGCTACGTACTGATGTGCTTGATGCTAGTACTGTAGAGCAATGAGTCGCATGTCAACACAAGCACCGAAGTCAACATTACCTTCCTTCAATTGGGTCAACTGGTGGTGAATCGAGGAACTACAGTACATACTGACGAAACTAAAATCAGCTCTAACATGGAAATTAAGCGTTTCCGGACACATGTCCACATAACATCTTTTCTTTATTTGTGTGTGAGGAATGTTTCCTGAAAGTTTTGCCGTACCTTTTTGTAACACTCTGTAAACGTAACACATTTGGAATTACTTGACAAATTTTCTTGCAAATGGATAAATGTTTATATGTATTAAAGGCACTCTGAATAGTGCACATTAATGTAACTTGGAGGGGAGGGGTCCAACCCCAAGAAAAAAAAATTAATAAGCAATCTTGTAAGGTCAAATTAAAGGAGAACAATTTTAACTTCATGAAATTAGAAGTATCAGAGTTCAAGAATTGGGAAACCATGGTGGAGGACAGTTATGAAGGGAAGAGAGATAAGATGCGTAATATCAATACACGGGCATTAAGACACTATTTAAACCGCAGTTGGACGTCAACAGAAGTTTACCATACGTTACGTAAAGTAGGGACATCAAGTAGCAAGTCGGATCATGAATTAAACACGTGATAGATTTATTAGAGACTGCGCCAAGAGGCACGAGCCCTGACGCTAAAGGAAGCTTTCCAGCATACGTAAGTGGTAACTTCGAGTGGAAACCTATAAGAGATATCGAACATTAAAGTGTTTACGTGTTGAAGGAGCCAGCAAATGGAACTATCCCGAACGGATCTTATAGAAAGTCAGCCGCGACTTAGAACGGTATATAAGCAAGAAAGAGATTCTGAGAGAGGATTCGGGGGGAGCAGTAGTACGATCGACTAGCGAGTGGCCGCTTTGAGGAGCCACCGTGTAGTTACGCTATGCAGCAGTAGCACAAGTATGCAGATGTAATATTCTCAGCGAGAAGTCGGTGATCAGATCTGGTGACACGCACATCAACTCCGAGATATATAATCATTACCTATTCTGGGGAATAGCTTTGAACATTGGCAATCTGTCTTTGTCTCAAGGAGTAGATAGCACTGGTAGTTTCGTAATTAACAAGAACAATTTATGGAATAGTAATTGTCTCTTGCAAGCTTAGGCGAGTGGCCTGTTGATAAGAATAAACTGAGTCTGACATTTATTAAAGAAGAGGTTAGGAACTGGCTTCTCTTTTATAAGTTATCAAAGGGATAACAAATGAATTACTTAAATAAATACTTAACTCTTCAGCATACCCATCATGCCATTAATCCTAAAAGATCACCACTGCAACCAATAACCACCCAGTTCTACCTCGGAGAACTTTCTCCCTCTCATCTCCGATAACAAAGGTGGACAGCCCAACAACCCTCAGATTGTCGTCAACGTTCCTATTGTACAACAAAACTGTGCTGGGAGGCGACATATCACACAGAGACACTGTTTGAAGCAAGTAGTTTTCTCGTTTTACGGTTCGATACCATAGTTTATCGTAGAGAAACCTACAAGAAGGATGTATGTCATGCGCCAGAAATATATTTCTTACATTGGAATATTAACAACGCTGCATTCCACATGACTGATAAGGTCAGAAACTCAAGCGATCTAACGTTATAGCCTGTTTTAAGTGCGGAACGTTGTAGCCTTAGGAATGCATGCGTTTATGTCCTCTATTACCAATACCTTCCAGGTACTGATCTTAGACTCTAGAACCATACTTTAAAGTTGATAGCGTAGTTGATTCACGTAAAATGCTTCGAACTCCATCTATCTGGAGCTCCATCGTGCACAAAAATCACTCGTTTCTTGTTATTCTTAACCACCTGCTATTACATCACAACACTTTCAAATTTGTTACTATACACCGATAAGGGGTGCTAACATCCTCGACATGGTAGCATATGGCGAAATCCTGTGTACTTGGATGGGCGAGGACTCGGGTAGCTCCATTCATTCACGAGACGCGGAATGTAGCGGTCTACTTCCGATCAGCTGCAGATTAAATCGGTAATGGTGTTGCAGGGCGGGCTGGTCAAAGGCAGTGTGGGGAGACTTTTTAGTCACTAATTTTAGCCTAAGACGGCAAGAATGCTCTGTGGCTCCCATCCGCATAGAGATAGATCGTAAATTATGCACTATGCTCAAAGTGCTAGAAATTTTAAGAGCGCTGTCTGGTATATTTGATGTTGTATGTGTTTGACAATTAACAATTAATGGACGTACTGCACTGTCCTCTATCTACATTCGCAATGCTACTCGCAAAGTGGAGAAGGGGTGGTTTAGCTATGATACTGAAAGTGGGAAACATGCTGTCACATCATTGGTTGGTGTTGAAATTACAGTAAATTTTCTAAAATTGTTCACACTGTCAACTGTTATGCTTATTATTTCAGTATATCGGCGCTCTCTTTTTCCATCCCATCTGTCCACTGACACGCTGTTGGTTACCACATAATGATTGACTGACAATGCTTGCTTGAGTTGGAGAAAGAGTTTTGTGGATGGGTGACACCTTCTGGGTATGGCTAGCACCAAAACAGTAAAAATAGTAATAGCGTATATAAGTGTAATATGAGGAATCAGCCGAAACGGAACGCAGAGCCATCAGCTCTTCCGTCACTGTGACAGATGAGTTTAAATGTAGAAGTAGCCCAGTTGACCTATCTTCCCTCCAAAATTCAAACTTTCCACCACGGGGTCTTGTCAGGTGGGGGGGGGGGGGGGGGCTCTTTCCCGCCATCTTGGGTAATGGTACTCGCTTCATCAGCTGACCTCACAGTAGCCCTCGTGAATATCGTCAATCGCGTCACAGTGTGAGGTCTAGTTTTCTGCAAGAGGCTGTCGATCAGAACGTGTTAATGTCAGCTTAGAACCTGACACAGACCTCGAAGTTGTGGCGGAAAAACAAAACGTATGGCAGTGTACAAAGCGTACTAGAGCAGGTAAAAATCTTATCAAATTCTATATTGGATGAAGTTAGTGGAGCTTTTATATTTCGTAATTTTTCTCTGATAGATGATACAGAATAATGATGATAGCATTTTGTCCCTGATAGACATGAATGGGACCTGAGTGATGTGGATCTGCTTTGGACTGTAGTATCTCTATGTCGTTTGGCTACGCACCACGATGAGCCCATTTCCTCTGAATGATCAAAACACGGACCTGTCGCACTTAGGTTGCTCTGTTTCTACACGGGTTGTGGAAGGTGGTGGATATGACTTTCGCAAACTTCTACCCAGTTCCAACTTAAATTGGAACGATCATATGCGCAAAACTGCGGAAATGGCAGCAGTCACAAGATGCGTAGGTACTGACTAAAACCACATTGGAATTTTACTGTAGCAGACAAGTTCGAGAAAGGTGATTCGTTTCAAGATACAAGAGTGGCAGAAATATGATTCACTTGTGTTGTAAGGTGACTCGGTTCGAGATATGAGAGTGCCAGAAACATGATTCACTTGTGGCTGTAATCATTAGAGGACTTCTCCATAGGATCCAATGCAGGTATATAGTTGAATGGAAAGACTTGATTCCAAATCATAGACATCATTTCTAGCAGTTAGCGTAACACTAGAGATATGAAAAGCTAGTGTATATTTCTTACTATCTCAATCAGCACACCATATACTACTATGATTCACTTGTGGTTGTAAGGTGACTCGTTTCGAGATATGAGACTGCCAGAAACATGATTCACTTGTGACTGTAATGATTAGAGGACTTCTCCATAGGATCCAATGCAGGTATGTGGTTGAATGGAAAGACTTGATTCCAAATCATAGACCTCATTTCTAGCAGATAGCGTAACACTAGAGATATGAAAAGCTAGTGTATATTTCTTACTATCTCAATCAGCACACCATCTACTTCTGTTTGTGATCCTTCTCAATTAGTCATCGCCTATAACTCAGTGGATATATTGCAGAACCTCTAACGTGGTATCGAGACAGAATACAATACAAATACTGGAGAAATATCTAGTGACGGCGGAGTGGGGGGGGGGGGGGGGTTGCAAATAGTGGTTTCATACCACATTCCTTAGCCGAATCACTTTCAAAATTCAGCGATTTTATGACGAGGTTGCATCATGGTCTACGTGTAACCAGACTGCTGATCTGATAGTATAAACTCCTACGATCACCGTCTCGGTATTTGTCTGGAAAAACCACGTGATTCGTAGGTAATGCCATGTGTGGGTTTATAAAGCTGGTGTAGCTTTTAACATGGATACTTGTGTGCATATGTAGAACCAAGACCATCTGTGACAGTAACATACAGTAGTTGTTGCGATATGGTTTTTTAACATCTGGCGGTCTGTAAGACTATTATACCTCTCTTTCTAAGACACGGTGGTAGCACTCGCAAGAAAAACTTATCAGACATGTCGACCCATCGTTGATTTTCGGTCAGTATTATTTCGTATCGTCAGCGATCAGTTAGTAGTAGGGGGTGCGTGATGGGTTTGCCTTGAGCATCAGGCTTATGAAGTAAGCATATATGAAGATGGTATCTGTTCTTTTGGACATGTCCTAAAGAACAGATACCATCGGTGATGGTGCAGCTCCTTAGAATGAAATTACAATGAAATGAATACCCTTAGCTGCATACAGGCGTTGATATAAGTCAATGGGGACAGTTGAAATTGTGGCCCATGACCGAGACTCGAACCCGGGATCTCCTGCTTACATGGCAGACGCTCTATCCATCTAAGCCACCGAGGACACAGACTGCATGGACTTATCTCTGGCACGCCTCCAGTGAGACCCACATTCGCGACTTATTGTCCCGCACTATAATCATAGTGCCCCTGCCCATCATACTCATTACTCGCGGCTTTACTGCTGATTCCCGCAAGGGTTCGGGCACTGTTTGTGCATCCACACAGAAGAAGATGGTCAAATGGCTGGTGAGCCTTAACTATATGTATATGAAGGTGATATCTGTCTTTTCGGACATTCTCTATTTTTTCGAGTTTCTGTGTAAATGTCTTCACAGACGTGACAAGTTTCTAGTTGGTCAGTGGTTTACAGCACGCTCCACCTAGCTAAACTTTCGAGTTTTTAGAGAAATAATTTCCAGTCTATATCTTCGGAATTATGTTAAACGAGCGAGATGTAGGGTACTGCTGTGTGCTTGATATCGAGAAGTACCGCGAAAATGGTATAATATTATGGCATACCATGCGAAAATACATGTGTTCTTGTAATCCCAGAGTCTGGACATGGGTGTAGAAAAGCAAGCAAGCAGGTAGGTCTGGACCAGAAACAGTAACGTGTTTGTGCCGAGGAGGAACGAATCCGAATTTGCACAACAGTTCTGAGAGTGACTCCGGTCCACTGAGGGCGCTCTGGTCACCCTTCTGGGGTGGATGACCGCCGACTTCGCAGGGAGTGTATGCAAGGAGTGTATACGGTGCTGTCTGTCTTTGCTGTATATGTACGAATGATGCAAAAGGGCTGATTTTGTGTGGTGCAGGATACGAATTGTATGTTTACTACATCGACACGATACACAGTGATATATTGCTGGGTTGGAGATCTCTTTCACACTCTGATATTCAAGCTCCTGTCCTCAGTGGAGAGAGAGTAATTGAGTTAGAGTCTTTCCGTATTTGACGATCTATAGGCCACTTTGCACGGTTTAATTGTCAGTGCAATGTGGGGATCTGTACAAAATACAGTCATAATGCTCTATTCATTCACAAAACATCCTTTGTGCCAGGACGTAGGAGTGTCTACAAACTGATTCGAACAAGATGGAGGCAAGGTATGTAGGGAAAATTCTGAGAAAGCAAGTGTTCAAAGAGGAATTGAAGCAGACCATCCATCTCTGCCATCACTCATCTGCAACTGTAGCATTAGGACATCTCCAGACCTGTAGCTATTGGATACAGAAAGTTCTGGCCATTTTTTTCTCTTCTGTAAGACAGTACTTCATTGAATAATTGTTCTGATTTCCCCCTGTCTCTGCTTAGAGAGTGCTCTCTTTCCAAACAACAAGAATGCTTTTATGATTAATGGTGTTTTCACGAACGTGCACAGGCTTTTAGCGGTGAGAACGTTTAACGTTTCTGAGATGTAAATTGATAGCAGGACAAACATTTCGTGCGATGCGTCAGCCACGCTGGGTACGCGTACGTGGCTAGATGCAGCTCTCATGTCCCATTAGAATTCCTAGAAACAATGCACCCTGTGCTATTCTGTGATGTCAGTATCCACAGGTATCGCGTCAGCAATGGTAAACGCACATGCTGCCAGAAGCGTCTCGCGTATTGGGACTGGCGTGAGCGCGCCTTTAAGTTCTATGACGTCAGTATAACACTCGAAGAACTCTAAGTGTATACCCGAAAATAGACCCAACTTTCACCTGCTAACTGTAGGCAGCAGCAGTGTGAGAGCGATGGCTTGTGCTGGCTTGTATCAGGTGGTGGTTCGCATCGACGTCGACGTGCGTTTTCACTTGGAGCGTCTGTGCACTGCAAATAGGTCTGGTCACGTCAGCAATAGTGCCTAGGTGATCACGTATTTCAAGAGGAATTTCTCAGGTGTCAAGTATGAAAGGGATGCCGCTGCCTCATGCTTGTGGGATCCAAACAGATACCTGTGCATCGCTTGGCAGTTGATGGCTGCACCACCAATTCGCGGGAACCGCCGATGCACCCGGACTCCAGTGTCGACATCGGGCATCAGTTCACTGGATTTGCTTTTTACTAGCGATCTTTTGTTTAAACTATATTCCATCGATTTTACTGACCAATAGCATGCTGTGAATCAAGAAAAACTACCCCATACATGTGAAGAATACCGATTTAATTAATTTGCATAAATTTTTTATATCAACAGGGTATTAGCGGTACAATAGTTAAGGGGCAGGTGTGTGTCAGTGGGTGACATGGAGCAGAACAGCAAGTTCAGTGCAGAACACTAGGTTATTTTGAATAGTTTTTTATGTAAAATGCAGTACAATAATTTAAGGGTGTGAGTGACAAAGAAGAATGCGCCAGAAATGTCGTTCAAAGCATGTGATAATTGAAAAGTGTACCAGAAGATGGTAGGAGGACATAACTAATTTCTTAATTTGGTATCAAAGGCAGTACAACAGTTTAAGCAAATGGGGGTGACATGGAAACCACTTAACAGAACAATAGGTTAAGTGCCAACAAAAGCCCAAACATTAGGTTGAGACACACAGAGTACAGTGCCAAACATTAAGTTATGCAACATGTTTGCCCCATGTAACTGCTTCTTACAAGACCTATATGTTTCCAAACAGCAGAGGATGATGAGCAAGAGAAATCCAACCCCACAAACTGAATTTTTTATAAATAAACAATATACCTTTGGATTTCCTGTTATGAGATCCTTCCTCTCCACCAGTTTCCATATGTCTTGAATCCCCTAAACTGTTTAAACAAACAATATTCCACACAATGTCTAAATTGTTTAAACAATATTTCATACACTACAATCGAATTCCCTCCAAGTAACCGATCAACTGAGTCTTTTTCCCGCCAGTTCCTAGGAAGAGGTGGTGGTCAGATGACTTAGGTTAGTGGAGGTAGCCAAGTGCCCTTTTTCCTGCCATTATCTTAGGTTAATGGGGATAGCCATGGTGTGCTGCATTGTACTGGTGGAATTTGGACTTCCCACCATTTTCTGGAGAAGCGAAGAGGAAGGGGTTTACCAGAGGGTGAGAGGTTAATTAATAGTTCAATTTAATTAAGTAACCAATCAAACTGATGAGAGTGAGAGGGGCTATTCCAATAACTCAGACCTGAAAGTGTACCTGTAACAGCAAGGGGGAGGGGGTGGGTTGGAGGTTTCCTGAGGGGGAGGGTTGTGGGAGGGGGTGGGGGCACAATAGGTTATGTGCCTGTCAATGAAAAGGAAGGATCCTTTTAGCAGAACAATAGGTTAAGTACCTGTCAATCAAAGGAGAACAATAGGTTAAGCACCTGTCAATCAAAGGAGAACAATAGTTTTGCCCCTGAGTGCATACCTGCCCCTGATGTAGGCAACCCGCACTAACGGAATGCGCTGATGCCCCTGTAGACCCCCTACTATCACCGTCTCATGACTCTCACCTCACTGTAGCGATATGTAAAAATTTATGCTGGACTGGGACTCGAACCACTTCGGCTGCCCGTGGACACCAATTACATTAGAATTAATTTCAGATGGCTGTCAATCGTTATTAACGACTGTTCATCCAGACATGCAATTAAATGATACCTATGTTTACTTTTAGGTTGTAAACATGAATGAAAATTACACAGAAACTCCTGCAGTGTGTCCCATACCAGCTGTTTCTGTTGGAAGTGGAGTTGATTTATCAGCTGAAAGCCCCATAAAAGAAAAATTAAGAAGTAAAGTAAAATTGTTGCAAGGAAAAAAAGGAAAAATTAAGAAATAAAATCGCTGCAAGGAAAAACCGATATTTGCAAAAGGCGAAGTAGCTTCATAGTTCAAAAATGGTTCAAATGGTTCTGAGCACTATGGGACTCAACATCTGAGGTCATCAGTCCCCTAGAACTTAGAACTACTTAAACCTAACTAACCTAGGGACATCACACACATCCATGCCTGAGGCAGGATTCGAACCTGCAACCGTAGCGGTCGCGCGGTTCCAGAGTGAAGCGCCTAGAACCGCTCGGCCACACCGGCCGGCAGCTTCATTGTTATCTGAAGCTAAATGCAGTGGCAGTTCTCAGCCTGCACATGTTAACAGCACAGTAGTGAATTTTGAAGTTTATATGATAAGTTTTTCACTACCGATTTATCACAACTTGTTTCATTAGCGTTATCTTTCGCAAAACTTTTCATTTATTACGGTTCATTAATTCTCTTTCGTAAGAATGTCAATTCGAGCCGTAGTAGTACAGGTAAGCAGCTACCGTTTTGCGTCTACAGCGTTTCAATATGGCGTCGAGCGCAACGCTTCACTTCATACACGTCAATGGAGCCGCTCTCTGCTTTCCTTTCTGTATGCTTCTGTTCTGCGGTATGACTTCGCATGTAGCGGCGCATTGATTTGAAAAGCTCGGCTGTCTTCGGCCGGTGTCGGTCGACGTCGGAATCTGCCAATATCTGTGTTACTGTAATCGTAGTCTTACAGCAAGGCCCGCACATTTGCACAGGCTTTCTAGGCTGCAGCCTATGGGTCCGCACTACGACGATATCTGCATAACAAAAAAATTAAAATATATAAATCCTTGCTTAACACTGTGGTGCGGTATGATTTCGCATGTAGCGGCGTATTGATTTGAAAAGCTCGGCTGTCTTCGGCCAGTGTCAGTCGACGTCGGAACCTACCAGTATCTGTGTTATTGTAATCATAGTCTTACAGCAAGGCCCGCACATTTTCACAGGCTTTCTAGGCTGCTGCATATGGGTCCGCACTACACCGATACATACATAACAAAAAAATTAAAATATGTTAGTCCTTGCTTAACACTGGTTCGGGCTCTCTTACAGTAGTATCAGAGGTGGGAATAATAATTTTATGTGGGTTGATTCGGTTGAATTTTTCAAGAACAGCTGACAGGAATTACGGAAGCATTCATCTCTCAAATCCTGGACTCCCTCGTGTCAAATTCCCCGTGGCGTCCAGTCAAACGAGCGGCTCTTTAGTTGAGATAATCGCTAAGACTTTGGAAAGAATGGTTAACGGAGTTTTGGCAGTTGAAAGTGAATTCCATTTCGCGGTACGTCGATTTCTTGCAAACCTCATGTCATCCAAACCAGGGCCTACCTTTTTTTTTTTTTTTTTTTTTTATACTACCTGTCGCCAGATGCATATTTTTTGGCTCTTGGAGCTTGATCGATTTTAGCTAATTTTATTCTCTTTGCAGATACTGCGGGATACATAGAATATGTCTTCAGACACATGGTGTCATGGCATGGTCAAGCAACTGTTGCATCTTAATTAAATATAGGTAAAATTTGCTTGATTGTTGCATTCCCTTCGTTATCTTGTATTTGTTTAACAAGCCTTGTAGCGCAATACATTGATTTTTAAAATTCTGATACTGATGTTTTTGACTTGAAGTGATTATTCCTCCTTTTAAAAAGCGTTTAGTTACTCACTAAGATGTTACAAACTGTGTTGGATGCCTTAATTATCTCCGTTCACTTTATTTTTTAAATTTCAGCAACACATTAAATCATTAATTGTACAGTGTAATTGTTTACAATTAAATAATAACCTTAAATGCTGCCTTGTAGGCTTACTACTCAAAAGCAGCTCTGAAATGCTGCATTTACGTGTTACTTATCACAAAATTTTTCTTGGTAGCGGCCACACCATGAGTTCAGCATACAGGTCCTTAGATCCTCAATATGGCCTCGTTACAACATCCGATTCCATCATAGCTGTAACAAAGTGTTCATGTCTCTCATAGCTGGGAAATACAAATGCATTGAGAAAGGTCAGTTCAGAGAAAGCTGCCCAAGCTTCTTTCCTGTATTGAATGTGAATTTACAACGTACAAATAGACTTACACTTATGGTAAATGAAAGTAGCTCTCGAAGACAAAAATAAAGTAACGTTAGAGGTGGCTCCGAAACAGTTTCCTCAGCGTGGCAGATTGCTTACCGAAGAGGCCCGTGTTCGATGCCCAGCCGGGTCGGAGGTTTTCTCCGCTCGGGGACTGGATGTTGCGTTGCTCTTACGTTTGTATCGTCGAACTAACAAGAAAGTCGTCTTCGTTGCACTGCCGTATCGTCTATCCATTACTAAAATTGTTGAATGGGCACGAACCGAAAGTCAATAAATTGAAACAAAAAAAAAAACAGTTTCCTCATAATTAAGTATCACAAGACGGTTGACGCACTGCGCCGGTGACGCAGTGTCGCAGGCACAAACAAACACGACGTAGATGTGAATAAAGACCGTGGTGACATCGGGACTGTCGCATAAAAGTTAACTAGTGAACTCCTTGAAGAACTTCCAACCTGTATTGAACACAACGGAAGAAATAAACAACGAAGCACTAGAAAACAATGAACTGAAAATGCGAACAACGACCGCTGAGATTGTGGACACAATACAAGACACGAAGCAAAGTATCAGTAAGAAATTTAAAAAATCACAGAAATTCCAGATTTCTTTGTGAAGATGTAATAAATAGGGTATATAGGGGTGGAAAGAGAAAACACCCATAGTTTGAGAGAAGACAAAGGGAGAGAGAAACACAAAAAACGACATCGAAACATAGGTACAAAGGACCGAGGGGCAATGAATGCCAGCGATGGTGACGAACCGAAATATTTCTCCTGTTTGAGAGTCGTAGGCTCTAGCAAAATCTCTATACAAAAAGGTGAGAAAACCATACGTTAAATAATGAACCGAGATCTAGGAAGGGAACAGACAATATAGAGCTCATGGGGGAAGTAATTAATATAGTTAATGTCAATATAAATGTGATTAAGACTGAAGCCGTAATTCGGTAATACATTTTGAAACACTGGTTACATATACTATTCACAAAAACAAAATTTGGTTAGTTCAAATGTTCAAATGTGTGTGAAATCTTATGGGACTTAACTGCTAAGGTCATCAGTCCCTAAGCTTACACACGACTTAACCTAAATTATCCTAAGGACAAACACACACACCCATGCCCGAGGGAGGACTCGAACCTCCGCCGGGATTTGGTTAGTAAGACGAGCTGAAGAGTTGGGGCCTGAAATAAATGAACTGAACCTTGAAAAAAAAAAACTCTCATGGAAATCGTACCTTGAATCTTTAAATTATAGACCTAGAAAGAGATAATTTTAGTTGGTTTGAATACAACGTTGAAATAGGAAGGACTAAGGTGAAACGTATTTAAAAATGTATTACAGTGTATTAAGAAAAGGAGGAAAAGGAACTAAGGAGAAAAATCGTTATTCAATTATTTGTTTCATTCATTCTACTATTTATGTGTTTATTCAGTGTGCTGTAAGAGAAGATCGCTTACAGTGAAGTACGAGTAAGGATGTGAACAGACCACTCAATTCCAGAGACAAAACCAGAATTGAATCGAATTGGGGAGAAATGAAATTTACTGCGCACCTTTATTAAAAGAAAAAATGGTTCAAATGGCTCTGAGCACTATGGGACTTAACTTCTGAGGTCATCAGTCCCCTAGAACTTAGAACTACTTAAACCTAACTAACCTAAGGACATCACACACATCCATGCCCGAGGCAGGATTCGAACCTGCGGCCGTAGCGCTCGTGCGGTTCCAGACTGTAGCGCCTAGAACCACTCGGCCACCACGGCCGGCTATTAAAAGAAAGGATCTCTTGATAGGACACATCCTGTGGCATCAGAGAACAGCTAATGTGGTAATAAAGAGAAGTAAAAATTGTAGAATGAGACTATGGCTAATTTATAGTTAGCAAGTTCAAACGGACGGAGGGTGGCTTAGTTATGCAGAGATGTAGAGACTTGGACGGGTAGACTAGCGTGGTGAGACGAAGAGACCTGCACTGGATAGAATAGCATGGAGAGCCACAACAGACCTGTCTTCGGACAGAAGACCACAGCAATAACACCTGAATTAAAAGCAGTATTTTTTAACATTTAAAAAAATCAATTTTACAACAAGTTTTTACAGTTGATTGATACTAACATCAACAGTTTTACAGGAAACTACGAAAATGAATAGTTGTAAGAAGTGTAATATAATGTGGTGAACGTTTCATTGGTTTATGTCGAACAGTCTGTGTCAAAATGGAACTTTTATATCCGAAAAGGTCTTTCTGCAGACTTTGCTAGGAAACCTGCCGCTGATCCTGGCCGGGTGCATAGCCACGGTTGCTCTTTTTCACTTTTTCGCCTTTGCTGCGATCTTCCTCCCAATTTCGTTTGTTATGTAGTATTTGTGATTTTTCTTGATCTGCTTCATTTTTTAAAGATATGCCTAAAGCTGATGTATTGGAGATATTTTCAAACAATTTTACTCAAGAGTCATACGTGCATCACGTGCGCCTGTGCAAAGGATTTTGATGTCGTTTTTTATATTACACTTTGGAAGACTCGTTGGCGTTTTGAGCACAGCCAACTAAATGTTTTCACAGTAGGTTCGGGTGAATTGGTCTTCTGTCAAGACTCTATGCGTGGCTTTACTGCTATCCAGCCTTTAGAATCTAGAGGCCCTCTGAAACGGCTCTCTTCATGCATAACAAAAACTATCTGACAATTGATATCATAACATCTATTAGTGGATATTAATATGGGGATGTATCTGCCCTTTGCCTTCATGACGGTTTGAACTCAACTGGAGGCGCTTTCAATGAATGCCTGTGAAAGATTGGCAGCCCATTATTCCCCAACAGCCGAAACCAGGGTAGGTAGTGATGTTGAATGCTTGTGTCTAGTGAAAAGTCGACGTTCTAACTTACCCCAAATGTGTTCCACTGGGTTCAGATCGGAACCATGGGCATATTAGAACTTTCCGGAAATAATATTATTCACAAACGATTGCCACAGAAAAGCTGCTTTATGACAGGGTGTACCGTCATGTTGGTACAAACAATCATCGTCTTCGATCTATTCCTGTACTGTACACAGCTCACAATGCTGTAAAAGGAGTTGATATCCTTCCGCACTCAGCATTTCTTAAGTGCAACAAGAAAACCACACCCAAACCACGAATAGTACTTCCTTACCGCAACAGTCCCTCCACTGCACTTCACTGTTGGCACTACACATGACGGCAGGTAACGTTCTTCAGGCATTCGCCAAACCCAGAGCCTTCCATCAGGTTGCCAGAGGGTATAGCGTGATTCATCACTCAAAATCACTCGTTTCACTCAACGACTGTCCAGTGTCGTTGCTCTTTACATCGTCTCAAGCGTTACTTAGCGCTGACTACAGACACGTGTAGTTTACAAAGAGCTACTCGACCATTGTACCCCATTATTTTTCACTTCCCATGTTGTCACTGTGTGTTAGCTTGGCTACGTAGCACTTTGGAATTCACGAGTGATTCATTCCACTTATTTCATGCTATGCTTTACAACCACCATCTGTAATTCTCAACTGTCCCCTTGCAGTACATGCGATCTACCAGGTATTGGTTTAGCTGCGGTTGTTCCTTCACGTTTACACTTCACAGTCACTTCACTAGCAGTAGACTTGAGCAGCTTTAGCAATGCTGAAATGTCCCTGGTGGATTTGTTACTCAGGTTACATCCAGCGACATTCGAAGTGACTGAGCTCTCTTGACCTCTTGACCGACCCATTCTGCTGTTACTACCTTCCCTACTTTTATACTCGCGTGTCCGCTTGTCATGACGTCTAGTGCTCAATTCGGCATTACATACAGGTATCCGGATACTTTTGATCAGATAGTATAGTTCACGGCATGTTTCCTCATCGATCTACTTAAGAGGCAAACATATAACCCAAACGTCTTTTCAACAAATTCTAATCTCCTTAATTTCTTTTACCTCGGAATTGATAAGCTGGCTGTTGGATGTCCACTTCAGATTTTTTTTGTGGCCTGTAAGCGCATTACAGGTTAATTTAGTTCAGCTTAATTTTTTTGCATGTTCAGACGATCATACTCGCGATGTGGCGTAGTGACATGCATTAATAATTAAGAAGGTGTAAAATTCACCTTAGTAACCTCAAGCGCTACAGAACGCATTCCCACTCTGGGAAGTTGCTGTCTCTCGTTTCTGTGCTCACAAGTTGAAGTGCATATACGCTCTGCAGATTGTTCATATCGCACACCAACCGGTGAATTAATAAAGTCATTTACGGTACATTATCGCGATAAAATTTCTAGTCTTACATCGTAACAATAGTTAATTGCTGCAAAATGTTTCAGTTTTCAAACAGTGATTACTATACTAAAAATGGTTCAAATGGCTCTGAGCACTATGGGACTTAACATCTGAGGTCATCAGTCCCCTAGAACTTAGAACTACTTAAACCTAACCTAACCTAAGGACAACATACACATCCTTGCCCGAGGCAGGATTCGAACCTGCGACCGTAGCAGTCGCGCGGTTCCGGACTGAAGCACCTAGAACCGCTCGGCCACCGCGGCCGGCTACTATATTAAGTTTTCGACATTATTATTTTCAATTTTTTAGCTCTCGCTATGAGAGCGGATGAATTCGGCATGTATGTGGTACATGAATCTGGAATTTTCTTAACAATTAATGATGAGCGTGTGAATTACATTGTGTATTAGAGCAGAGTCACCATCAAGTTTTAACATGCTTAGTGTAAAATAGTCAATTTAAGGATTCTAGAAGCAAAACTCTTTACTTTTGTCTTTACGACCAGTAATAAGGAATCATTTTCAGTTTATTTGATTTTCGGGAAATACTAAGTCTGGAAAATCATTTAAGTAAATTTTGATAAGAGGGTTGGTCACGAACGGATATTACCATGCTGTCAGAGACAATCTTCAAACCGACTGGCCAATCAGAATTCTGGAATGGAGAGAGATTTGCGAGTGCTCGTCTCGAGCAGTCGTAATTCAGCTTTAATAGCGTGACGTCAGCTGGTTTTATGTTCTAGTAAATTGAAAACATTTTGTAATTTACTTTCACTAAAAAGTTGACTGTATTGGAAAATGATGAGATCAGCTGTAATCAAAGTTTCCCAAAGTCTTGTGGATGGCAGATGTTCGCAGTGCCACTCCAAAATAATCCACACACTAACTTCACTGTCGTTGTTCCTGGTAGGAGTCAGACTTAAGCACGCTTTTGGCTACGTTTAGTATGGTTACCCAAATAATGTCGTACCTAACATTATACCTTTCTAAAAGCGTCCAAAAGTAGATATCTGGCCGTAGCACTTGACGTGCTATAGCATTTAAAAGAAACAGAAAACATATTAGCAAAAATGAACTTCCAATATACAAAGTAAAGATTTTAAAAGTAACAAAGTGCAGAATCGAAATTTTTGTATCCAATCTGATGTATAACCTGTCACTTATGGGCTTATGAAAACACACATGACATTAGTCTTGAGAAGAGGTCAATACGTCGAGATGTAAAACCCTCCATGATATGGCCATTGTCCTCAGTAAGTGGAAATTGTGATCGTTTACGATATCAAATGGTTGCTTAAAAACATCTCACTTAGTGATTGTACACTATGTCGATGAAAGTTGCGGGTCCATTACTGCAGTAGTTGACAACAAGTAACCAGCCATCAATGTAGGTTCGGTATAAGTAGTTCTAAGACCTAGGGGACTGATGACCTCAGATGTTAAGTTCCCGTCTACAGTGAACTGGGAACAATCACTCCAGCTCACTGTATAAACAGGTCTCAATACCGTGGACTGTGGACAGTGGACGAAGTCCACTGCAGCTACGCGGGAAATGCGTGGCAAATGTTCAAATGTGTGTGAATGCCTAAGGGACCAAACTGGTGAGGTCATCGGTCCCTAGACTTGCACACTACTTAAACTAACTTAACGCTAACGACAACACTCACACCCATGCCCGAGGGAGGACTCGAACCTCCGGCGGGAGAGGCCGCACGATTAGTGACATGGCGCCTCCAACAGCGCGGCCAGGAGATCTACGTGAAGAAGTTTACGACGTGATTACAGCCGCGCGGCAAATGTGTGGCGATCGCTGTCTCCGCCACATTTTATAGTCGCCTGTTCGCCACTGTCTTCCACCTCCTTGTATCCACTGACTACTCAGCTACATCCCTGCTGTAGCAGCATGAATTGTAGATGACTTGTAGTTTCGTTTTCACGCAGCTCAATGTTTACGACGTCTTATCCCCTGAATTACATTGAGGTGACGAAAGTCATGGAATAGTGATACGTACATATACAGATGGCGGTAGTATCGCGTACACAAGGTATAAAACAGCGTGCATTGGCGGAGCTGTCATTTGTATTCAGGAGATCTATGTGAAAAAGTTTACGACGTGATTACAGCCGCACGACGGGAATTAACAGAGTTTGAACACCGAATGGTATACTATGTGATCAAAAGTATCCAGACACTTGGCTGAAAATGACTTACAAGTTCGTGCCGCTCTCCATCGGTAATGCTGGAATTCAGTATGGTGTTGGCCTACCCTAAGCCTTAATGACAGCTTCCACTCTCAAAAGGCGTACGTCAATCAAGTGCTGGAAGATTTATTGGGGAATGGCAGCCCATTCTTCACGGGGTGCTGCAATGTGGAGAGGTATCGATGTCGGTCGGTAAGGCCTGGCACGAAGTGAGCTTTCCAAAACATCACAAAGGTGTTCTGTAGGACTCAGGTCTGGACTCTGTGCAGGCCAGTCCATTACAGGGATGTTGTTGTCGTGTAACAACTCTGCCACAGGCCGTGCATTATGAACAGGTGCTCGATCGTATTGAAAGACGCAATCGCCATCCCCGAATTGCTCTTCAACAGTTGGAAGCAAGAAGGTGCTTAAAATATCAATGTAGGTCTGTGCTATGATAGTGGCACGCAAAACAAGAATGGGTGCAAGCCCCCTCCATGAAACACGCGACCACACCATAACACCACCGCCTCCGAATTTTACTGCTGGCACTACACACGCTGGCAGATGACGCTCACCGGGCATTCGCCATGCCCACACCCTGCCATCGGATCCCCACATTATGTACCGTGATTCGTCACTCCACAAAACGTTTTTCCTCTGTTACATCATCCAATGTTTACGCTCCTTGCGTGCCTCAGCGATACAGATAGCCATACCGTAGGTGCAACCACAACGGAGGGGTATATGTTGAGAGGCCAGACAAACATATGGTTCCTGAAGAGGGGTAGCAGCCTTTTCAGTAGTTGCTGGGGCAACAGTCTGGATGATTGACTGCACAGAGCGCAACCTAATCATAGTTGACACTTGGTTTAAGAATCATGAAAGAAGGTTGTATACGTGTAAGAGGCCTGGAAACACTGGAAGATATCAGATATATTATATAATGGTAAGACACAGTTTTAGGAACCAGGTTTTAAATGTTAAGACGTTTCCAGGGACAAATGTGGACTCTGACCATAATCTATTGGTTATAAACTGTAGATTAAAACTGAAGAAACTGCAAAAAGGTGGGAATTTAAGGAGATGGTACCTGGTTAAACTAAAAGAACCAGAGGTTGAAGAGAGTTTCAGAGAGAGCATTAGGGAACGATTGACAAGAACGGGTAAAAGAAAACAGTAGAAGAAGAATGGCTAGTTTTGAGAGATGAAACAGTGAAGGCAGCAGAGGATCAAGTAGGTAAAAAGAAGAGGGCTAGTAGAAATCCTTGCGTAACAGAATAGATACTGAATTTAATTGATGAAAGGAGAAATGTAAAAATGCAGTAAATGAAGTAGGCAAAAAAGGAATACAGACGTCTCAAAAATGAGATCGATAGGAAGTGCAAAATGGCTAAGCAGAGATGGCTAGAGGACAAATGTAAGGATGTAGAGGCATATATCACTAGGGGTAATGTAGATACTACCTACAGGAAAATTAATGAGATCTTTGGAGAAAAGAGAACCACTTGTATGAATATCAAGAGCTTAGATGGAAAAGCAGTTCCAAGCAAAGAAGGGAAAGCAGAAAGGTGGAAGGAGTATATAGAGGGTCTATATAAGGCAATATATAGGGCAATATTATGGAAATGGAAGAGGACGTAGATGAAGATGAAATGGGAGATATGATACTGCGTGAAGAATTTGACAGAGCACAAAGACCTAAGTTGAAACTAGGCCCTGGGAGTAGACAACATTCTGTTAGATCTACTGATAGCCTTGGGAGAGCCAGCCCTGACAAAACTCTACCATCTGGTGAGCAAGATGTATGAGACAGATGAAATACCCTCAGACTTCAAGAATAATATAATAATTCCAGTCCCAAAGAAAGCAGGTGTTCACAAGTGTAAAAATTACCGAACTATCAGTTTAATAAGTCACGGCTGCAAAATACTAACAAGAATTACAGACGAAATGAAACACTGGTAGAAGCCGACCTCGGGGAAGATCAGTTTGGATTCCGTAGAAATGTTGGAATTCGTGAGGTAATACTGACCCTACGAATTATCTTAGAGGATAGATTAAGGAAAGGCAAACCTACGTTTCTAGCATTTGTAGACTTAGAGAAAGCTTTTTACAATGTTTACTGGAATACTCTCTTTCAAATTCTGAAGGTGGCAGGGGTAAAATATGGGGAGCGAAAGGCTATTTACAATTTGTACACGAGCCAGATAGCAGTTATAAGAGCCGAGGGGCATGAAAGGGAAACAGGTGTTGGGAAGGGAGTGAGACAGGGTTGTAGCCTATCCCTGATGTTATTCAATTGTATATTGAGCAAGCAGTAAAGGAAACAAAAGAAAAACTCGGAGTAGGAATTAAAATTCATGGAGAAGAAATAAAAACTTTGAGGTTTTCCAACGACACAGTAATTCTGTAAGACGCAGCAAAGGACCTGGAAGAGCAGTTCTCTTGAAAGAAGGATATAAGATTAACATCAGCAAAAGCAAAACGAGGATAATGGAATGCAGTCAAATTACGAGGACAGTTCAATAAGTAATGCAACACATTTTTTTTTTCTGAAACAGGGGTTGTTTTATTCAGCATTGAAATACACCAGGTTATTCCCCAATCTTTTAGCTACACAACACTATTTTTCAACGTAATCTCCATTCAATGCTACGGCCTTACGCCACCTTGAAATGAGGGCCTGTATGCCTGCACGGTACCATTCCACTGGTCGATGTCGGAGTCAACGTCGTACTGCATCAATAACTTCTTCATCATCCGCGTAGTGCCTCCCACGGATTGCGTCCTTCATTGGGCCAAACATATGGAAATCCGACGGTGCGAGATCGGGGCTGTAGGGTGCATGAGGAAGAACAGTCCACTGAAGTTTTGTGAGCTCCTCTCAGGTGCGAAGACTTGTGTGAGGTCTTGCGTTGTCATGAGGAAGGAGAAGTTCGTTCAGATTTTTGTCCCTACGAACACGCTGCAGTCGTTTCTTCAATTTCTGAAGAGTAGCACAATACACTTCAGAGTTGATCGTTTGATCATGGGGAAGGACATCGAACAGAATAACCCCTTCAGCGTCCCAGAAGACTGTAACCATGACTTTACCGGCTGAGGGTATGGCTTTAAACTTTTTCTTGGTAGGGGAGTGGGTGTGGCGCCACTCCATTGATTGCCGTTTTGTTTCAGGTTCGAAGTGATGAAGCCATGTTTCATCGCCTGTAACAATCTTTGACAAGAAATTGTCACCCTCAGCCACATGACGAGCAAGCAATTCCGCACAGATGGTTCTCCTTTGCTCTTTATGGTGTTCGGTTAGACAACGAGGGACCCAGCGGGAACAAACCTTTGAATATCCCAACTGGTGAACAATTGTGACAGCACTACCAACAGAGATGTCAAGTTGAGCACTGAGTTGTATGATGGTGATCCGTCGATCATCTCGAACGAGTGTGTTCGCACACTCCGCCAGCTGTGCACGGCCGGCCCGCACGCGGGAGATCAGACAGTCTTGCTTGACCTTGCGGCGATGATGACGCACGCTTTGCCCAACGACTCACCGTGCTTTTGTCCACTGCCAGATCACCGTAGACATTTTGCAAGCGCCTATGAATATCTGAGATGCCCTGGTTTTCCGCCAAAAGAAACTCGATCACTGCCCGTTGTTTGCAACGCACATCCGTTACAGACGCCATTTTAACAGCTCCGTACAGCGCTGCCACCTGTCGGAAGTCAATGAAACTATACGAGACGAAGCGGGAATGTTTGAAAATATTACACAAGAAATTTCCGGTTTTTTCAACCAAAATTGGCCGAGAAAAAAAATGTGTTGCATTACTTATTGAACTGCCCTCGTAAATCAGGTAATGCTGAGGGAATTAGATTAGGAAATGAGACACTGAAGGTAGCAAATGAGTTTTGCTATTTGGGAAGCAAAATAACTGATGATGGTCAAAGTAGAGAGGATATAAAATGTAGAGCGGCACTGGCAAATAAAACGTTTCTGAAGAAGAGAAATTTGTTATCATCGAGTATAGTGAAAGGTGGCTACACTGAGCCACTGCGCCAGAGATTGCGCCAAAGAGTATTATTAAGCCGCCTACACAGTGCCTGTCTAGGACTCGTAGTAGTCAGTGCCTGTTAAGAACTCGTAGCAGTCAGCACTTGTTAAGAACTCGTAGCAGAGAGTGTTTGTAGGCAGTGCTTGCTGAGATGTGATATTGGAGAGTTCTGGTTGAGATGTGATAGTAACGAGTCGGTGTGGAGAGATTGTAATGATTAGAGTGCTTTTCATCAATATAAATTAAGGTAACAAACTACTTTTCTTTTTTTTCTCATTATTTCAGTGTCCTAAATAATGCGTCATTACGGGTTCAGTCAACAAAGCATCTGGCGTGTGTTCTTGTATTAGAGTGTAATTCTGGTTTTCTTGCGCAATTATAGTATTTCTAATTTTCTTTTATCACGTCAGTATAATTGGTATTTAAAAATTCTTGTCTTGTTGAAGAAGAACCGTGCCAGATGTGCGTTGAGTCATACTTCCACATACAGAACAGTTATACTTGTGCTTTGGTTTTGTAGGTTTCATAGTTGCTGGGGACTTAATTAATTAATTGTGTTAACGAAAATTTTCATTTCATTCTTTGTTGTTGTTCTTTGCAGTCAGATAGCGTAATAATACTAGTCAGGGCCAACCGTTTACGAAACAGCGTAATCGGACTTACAGCTACTAAAAATATTCTCATTTTAAATAATTAAGCCACCATGCACGTGGCGACCCTGTCAGGATCGTCCCTTGGAATCTTCTGATTGTAAAAATAGTAGACAGTAGTATTGTTGTAGTAATTTGTAGTTTAGTAATTGTAGTCTATATTGCATGTGTAGATTTGGTAATTGGCATTCTTCTAATGGTATTTTTCAAAAAAATTTTTTTTTTGTTGTCTTGTCTACGGGTTTGACAATTTAGTGCAATTATTTCAATTGTTCGATTAATCGTGTTTGAGGGAAACTTTTCATGTAAATGGTACTGTTGGAGATAAAGAGTCATTATGTGTAATTTTCGTACAGTGACGAATTTTTTATGTTTTGTAAATGATTACGCGGTCGATGAAAAAGGCGAAAATGTTGAATAGTGAGAATGACGAAATTGTTGACATGGCGAACTCGCCAACACAGGACAACAGTATGATGAATAATGGAGTTGAAAACAATTTAATAAGTCGAGAAGACAGTCCGGAACCATTTCAAAATTTTTCTCAATCAGAAAATTCACAGAATACGAGATTAACGATAGAAGATTCTGAAATAGTATCGAACACAGATAGCTTTATGGCTATGCAGAAGGAAGTTAGTTTTGTGGGAAATGTTAGGGGCGAAAAGAATTTCGAACCGGCTGATATGGAGCAGTTGATGAGTGCAATATTAAATTTGGGATCACAGTTACGATCTGAATTAAAAACAGATAGGGGAACAGTGGAAAAACGGTTAGACTCACTGGGATCACAAATGGGAACAATGGAAACACGGTTAGACTCACTTGGATCACAATTAGGATCTGAATTAAAAACAGAGATAGGAACAATTAAAACAGAGATGGGAACTTTGGAAACACGGATAGATTCACGAATAGGGACATGTTTCAAAAATATGAAAGATGAATTAAAGAAAGAAATCAGAGAAGAAGTACAACCGATTTTGAATGCTCACAATAATAGATTAGTTGCAGTAGAGATTAGACAAAGGGAACAGGGTAGAGAACAGGAAGAAAGAGATCGCGTGATAGTACAGAAATTTTCAGAGTTAAATTTACAACGTGCAAAAGATAAGGAAGAAATATTTGAGAGAATCGAGGAATCCGTACCAAATGACAGATTAAATAACCTAACACAACAGTATGAACAGTTAACTACTAAATGTGTTAATACTGAAACCCGAGTCGCGACACTTATGGAAGACGTAAATAAACAGAAAGAACAAATAGGTGATTTATCGGAAAGAGTTGAGGAGATTTCAGATAAATTGACAAGTCTTAGTTTAAATGGGGACAGAGATTCAGATGATACAGCACTATTGCCATTTGCAGAAACCGAAGAGTACCAGAACATAAATAAGCATGTTGAAAATCAGGGAAAATTTAATAAACGCGTTAAAAGGGAAGTTGAGGCATTACGAAAGCAAGTCAAACAGATCGAAGGCGAAATTGTAGGAAAAGACGGCAAAAGAAATTTAGAATCACAGATGCCAGAGGGGTTTGAAGAAAATAATTTGTTTCATTTACGGGATGCAACAAGAGAGCGCCAGGCGCGTGAACTTGACAATAATGGACATTCGGATTGGGACAGACGCGGTAGGTCTTTGTCGCCACGAGGCGAAAACATTGACTATAAACACTTCTTAACTGTTCGGAAGATTAAGATATTTCGCAATTCTAAGAATGACATACATCCATGTGCATGGTTAGATCAATTTATGTACGCACTTCCGCCAAATTTGCCACTAAGTCACAAACTTGAAATTATGTGCGGCTATTAATGTCCTCAGGGGATTCACTACTCTAAGTGAATATGTGCCGTAGCGAGCATAGGGCCCCGAGCTGTAGTGGTGCTATTTCCCTTTTAGTTTTCTGCACCGCTGCCTACTCTTTTACTATTCTTTGCATCTGTCAAAACAACTCTTCGACTATCAATCTATCTAGTGAGTAAGTAAACAATAACCTGATATGACTATTTTACCTAAATGTGATTTCGGAAATTACTGTTTGGACTTACTGTATCTTCAGCAGCATTCATTCGTAGCTTAAATGAAATTTTACCTGTTTATCTTCGTGACAATATTACTTCATATGTTGACGATATTCTTATTGCTAAACATTCTTGGAGTGAGCATAACAAAATTTTGGATTCATTATTACGTATTTTTGCAAGAGTTGGCATTACAGTGAACTTAGAAAAATCTGAATTTGGTCGTTCTCAGGTGAAATTTCTCGGTCACATTATTTCTACAGAAGGTATTCTTCCTGATCCAGAGAAATTAGACGCTATTCGTAACTATGCTGTTCCTACCACAAAACGTGATGTTCGTAGTTTCCTTGGTGTCTGTAATTTTCTTAGACGCTTTGTTAGATTGGACGATTTGGCCACACCTCGTTTTTGCGATCTATCTGGAAAGTTCTTTTTAAACGAAAATCGCTCGACAACTCTGTTTGGTTAGTTTGTATTCCTGATGAGTGGGTTAATAAGCTGATTTGGTATACGCATTTCAGTTATGCACACTTTGGTCCCAGAAAATGCTTTCATAAATTACGGGAAAATTGCTACTTCAGTAATATGGAAAAACGTATTCGATCTGTTCTGGCCAAATGCAAATTATGTCAAAAGGCTAAGCCGCCAACAATTTCTCACAGAGCACCGTTGTTTCCTATCATTCCAGCCAAATTAAAGGACATGGCTGCAGTCGATTTGTTCGGTCCAGTGGTTCGTTCTACAAATGGTTTTGCGTACATTTTCGTAGCAGTGGAACTGACATCAAAATATGTGTGTTTTACACCGTTACACAAAGCAACAGCTCGTTCAGTATCTAATGCTTTCATCAAACAATTTCTTAAAGAAGTTGGTCATGTTGATAAGGTTATATCAAATAATGGATCACAGTTTCGTTCTAAAATTTGGCTTCGTACTCTACAGCGTCGTAAAATTAAACCAATTTTCATTTCACTTTTTCACCCTCAATCTAACGCTTCAGAGAGATGGATGAAGGAAATCAATAAATTGTGTCGTCTTTATTGTCACCAGAATCACAGAACTTGGGATCAGTATCTTCATATTTTTCAAAACATTCTGAATGAGCTCCCTAATGATTCAACTTCTTTACCGCCTATCCTGATATTAAAAAACAAAGTACCGACAAATCGCATATCTGAAATCGTTCCTTTTCCGCCTACACGGAAACTGCGGCATTCTGAAGTTGTCAACCTGGCTCTACAAAATATTGCATCTGCGGCTGCTAGAAGAGAGAAATCAGCTAAGCGTCCTGGTCGTTCAAAAATCTTGTCAGTTGGCCAAAAGGTATTAATTAAGTCTCATCGTTTGTCTCACAAAGGAAAAGGCTTGTGTCGCAAATTTTTTCTGCTTTATAACGGTCCATATAGAATTCGCAAAATTATTCATGATAACACTGTTGAAGTAGAAACTCTTAAATCACGACGCTCTAAGGGAATACATCATATATCAAACGTTAAAATTTTTGTGTAATGATATACTTTTGAAAAATTTTTGTGGAATGACATACTTGTGAGAAACTAACAGCTACATGTAAACACGCAGAGAGTACAAGGATACCGCGCTGTGTTTTGGCGGCGACACATACTCAAGGCAACAGTCAAGTCTGCGCGCCGCACAAGGCAGTCGTTGACAGCAAACAATTGCTTCCTACGTCACGCGCCTACAGCTGATCGAGCGCTCAGCGCGAATGCACTGACAGCCGTAAACAAATACACAGTCTAATTTCTCCGACTAAATTCAGTATAAAGCTATAGTGACTTGATGAATTATGTTATTAACATTCAGTATTTTTCAGGATACGGTTGTATAAAATATTTAAAAACTTCAGGTAAATTCTGTGTGTCTCCGACGTCAAGAGGACTTGCTATCGAGAAAATTTCAGAAAGAATGTAATTTCCAAGAAGAAACTAATGAACTAAAAAGGTAACTATTAATTGAGTTTATTTTTCAGGTAACATATTTCCACTTAGGTA